>NC_139217.1:243732412-244384429 GCF_055691185.1 Crinia signifera
GAAGGGGTCCCCCCCCTCCAGGACTTACCTGACCAGGCTGAAGCCTGGTGCTGTCCTCGATGCCCCTGGGCGGTGGGCATCGAGCTGATAGTGGTGTAAAAAATAGAATAATCTATTGTCTAATACTGGGGCACTATGAGTCCCAGCAAGCCTCCACCGCAAGCTGGGACTTGGAGAACCACAAGTCCCAGCCTGCGGGGCATTAAAGGGCCCGCTGGGTCTTGTAGTGCCACAGTATTAAAAATAGTAAAATAAAACACACTGACACACACTTAAAATAAAACTTTAATACATACAAAGCCCTTACATACTGATACTTACCTATCTTCTTTCCGTAGGTAGCCCTGGTCCTGATGTCCTGCAGTCCTGTGTCGGCGTTCTTCTTCATGTCGGTGATGGCGTCCGGAGTCCGACGAAATCCATTGCAGGAAGCTGTGGAAGGAAACCATACTCACCTCGGCGGGAAAACACGGCGTGGACAGGTGAGTGTGATTCATGTGATTGTCTGTTTGTGCAGGTATATATAGAGCTCCCTGGTGGTCAGTGGTCTATGCCCAGGAAGAAGGTGCATCACTCTTGCACCGAAACAGCTGTCGGTATGACTACATTCAGGAATGCTGCGATGGTTAATTTTTGACTCTATTCTGCTAAGTATTCCATCTCATTCCTGCATTGATTTTGTTGTGTCTGTCACACTGCACTTTTAATATGCCATTAAAACTTTTTTATATTTTTGCATGAAAATCGGGTGTTGCTGGCTTCCTAATACTGTATGTATATATATATATATATATATATATATATATATATATATACATATATATATATATATATATAGATAGATAGATAGATAGATAGATAGAGAGAGAGAGAGAGAGAGAGAGAGAGAGAGAGAGAGTCAGACGGTGGCACTCAGAATTCTGCGAATATGTGCAGATGCAATAGAGTAGGTAGAGGCAAAAAACTAGTCTCTCTGCCATAGTGTCCTTGGTCTCAAATGTTTGTTTACGTGATAGTTGTAGGCAGTGAGCAACAGCATCCTTGATTTCATTAGGCGCATACCCTCTTGAAACAAAGCACTTGCCCATTTCTTCCAAGGCATCAGGGAGAGTAGTTAAGTCGGACGTGATTCTCACTACATGTAGTAGTTGTGACAGAGGTAGTCCTCTTTTCAGAGGTAACGGATGAAATGAATCAGCCGATAGCAATGAGTTCTGATCCGTACTTTTCCTATATATGCTGGTGGAAACAATACCATCTGTACAATTAATGCTCACATCAAGATAGCTTATGGAAACATTACTAAATGCCAGGGTAAAGCTAATCGTGGTGTCCAAACAATTGAGGATGTCAATGAACTCGGTCAGGAGCTGGGGTCCCCCAGTCCAAACAATAAAGATGTCGTCAATGTAACGAACATAAAAGTGGATGTATTTTGAAAAAATAGAATGTGACAAAATGTGGTGTTTTTCATACATATTCATAAATAAATTAGCATAAGAGGGTACCATGTTGGAACCCCTGGCAGTTCCCCTTAACTGTAAATTTGAAACAAAAAATTGTTTGGACACCACGATTAGGTTTACCCTGGCATTTAGTAATGTTACCATAAGCTATCTTGATGTGAGCATTAATTGTACAGATGGTATTGTTTCCACCAGCATATATAGGAAAAGTACGGATAAGAATCCGGTGGATGGTGTCTCATATACTATACGACATCACCTTAATTGTGACAGCCGATATGTAATTTATATTATCCTGTGTTCATGTAACAAGGTATATGTCGGCAAGACGATACGACTCCTAAAGGAATGGATTGCGGGACATTGCTCCTCAATAAAGAAAGCATACGCTACCATAGACTGCAATACGCCACCTGTGGCTAAACATTTTGCTACTGCCAAACATACCATGCGTGACTTTCATTTCATGCCCATTGATCACATCCCTCCTCTAAGACGGGGAGGAGACCGTAACAGGTTACTACTCCAATGCGAATGCCAGTGGATTAACCGCCTTAAAAGCACTACTCCTGTAGGCCTAAACAAATATCAATCACTGCATTGTTTTATTTAATGCCATATTAGGGTATTCGTGGTGTCCATCTATTGAATATTATATGTATTAAATTTTCAGGTTTTCTTGTAATGCCATTGTACTAACCCGACCTGTTCTATACTCTATGCCCCATTTTCTATAACATCTTGTTTCTATTTCATTATATCATTATGTATTGGTTACAGTTTTTTCCTTTCATATTTATGGGTTCACCTTCTTTATATTTTTCTCACTTTTCCTTTTTTTCTTTAGTTTTGACCTCCTTCCAGGTAGCTCTATTGATCCTGCACATAACCTGTTTTTCACATGATACCTGAGCCTGTGTTTATATTATAGCATATTATTAGCATTTTTTTTTCATATTTTACAGCCTCTTTCGCCTTGTACACTCAGCGATTCTGGCTGTCATGGCTACTCCCCGTTCCGCCCACTCCACGCTGAACAAAGAGGCGTCCAGTCCGTAACTCTGATTGCCTAGGCAACCAACAATAAACAAATCCCCGTGTGATGATATCAGTGGTGGCCAGTTTGCGCATATGGTATGTGTTTTTTACCGCAGAAGCCGGATGTTTTCCGGCGTTGCCGTGACTACCGTGACAGTGACGCATTTCCGCCCCACTGCCATAAGCGCCGGCTTAGGAAGTTCTGTTGCTGTGACAACGCCGGCAACGGACGCGGTTTGGATGATGTCATCGGCGGGAAACACGGCGTGGACAGGTGAGTGTGATTCATGTGATTGTCTGTTTGTGCAGGTATATATAGAGCTCCCTGGTGGTCAGTGGTCTATGCCCAGGAAGAAGGTGCATCACTCTTGCACCGAAACAGCTGTCGGTATGACTACATTCAGGAATGCTGCGTTGGTAATTTTTGACTCTCTATTCTGCTAAGTATTCCATCTCATTCCTGCATTGATTTTGTTGTGTCTGTCACACTGCACTTTTAATATGCCATTAAAACTTTTTTGATATTTTTGTGTGAAAATCGGGTGTTGCTGGCTTCCTAATACTGTATGTATTATACCATTTATGAGCCTGGCACTCCATATATTACATCATCTAGGTGTGCAAGCTGGGTCTCAGGATCTATATATATATATATATATATATATATATATATATATATATATATATATATATATATGGGGAGACGGTGAGGCGGCACTCAGAGACGTAAATGAAATTTAGCAAAAACCCAAAAAGTGGTTTTAATGTGACATGCAGCAACGTTTCGGGGCTGTGCCCCTTTCTCAAGCCAAGTCAAACAACAAGTGGAAAAATACCTGAAACCAAGCTCAAGCCGCCTCCTCCTCCCTGCGTCCCGTGCTGCACGCCGCTGCGTGCTTCCGTTCAGTCCCCAGACTCCTCTCACTAGGCGAGTGACGTCAGCGGAAGCTCTGCGGCTCAGCTGCTCTGGGTGCCGGGGGATAGACGCGGCGTCTCTGTTACCTAGGTGACAGAGATAAAACATAAACAAAACGAACTCCACCACAACAAAAATAAACATGACATTGCTTAGCATAAATAACGTGTGTGTGCACAACCTAAATAGCATAATGCACATGTATGGCATCTGCTCCCTGCGGAGGAGACGCAGTGTGAAGTGTATATGGTAATGTGTATAGTAGTTGCGTGCAACTCCTGTGCGTGGTCCAGCGTGTGTGACGGGAACGTGGGCATGACAGTGTGTGTGTATAATGCACTGATATAGGTGTCAACCTCTGGTGCCTGGGTGAATCTAACTCATCTAGATGTGAACCAAATCAATGGTATAACGTATTCGTGTGGCTCTGTGTGCCACTCAGGGCTTAACGGTGTATGGTGACCTGTGTGTAGATGCTGTCCACCCAAAGGGGTTAAATGTCTGCTGCACCGACCAGACTATTCCTGGACCTACAGGACTGTGATCTCACGTGTGTGTGAGATGCAGGCTGTTAGGTGGCCCGTTGTGCAGATGTGTGTTTAGAATACCACCATCTGCGGGCCTACCTGCTGGGGGGATTTTATATGTAATGACCAGTGTCAAGCCTCTAAAGTGGGCTGCCCTGGGCTGTGTCCAGTTGGAGGGCCGAGGAACCCCCAGACTGAGGCCTGTGTAGTTGTGTGCTACAAGAATGTGTATCCACCGCACGGTGGCTGCCTCTGTGGGTTGACCTGTCCTGTTGTGTTGCTGTGCAACCAAACTGTTGGCCGGACTTTCGGGCTGGTGTTACCATGTGCCAAGGGCTGCCCGGCAGTGGGTGATCCATATGGCAGTGTGTGAATGCATATGGTGCATTAGTTGCAATGGGATATCAGTGTCACCTAGAGAAAACATCCTAGCCAAAGGGACTCGTTTAGTCCCTTGGGTTGCACAGTGTCCAAACGAAAAATCCATTTGTCTTCCAGCTGAAGCAGGGTCTTCCCCCTGTTGCCCCCTCTGGGTGATGGCAAGACCTGGTCAATGATCTTGTGGCGCATAGTAGCCACCCCGTGCTGTAGCTGAGCGAAGTGGCGTGCCACTGGTTCTTCACTTGTGCCGCTGGCTATGGCTGCCCTGATGGCCGTCCGATGTTGGGCCATTCTCTCGCGGAACTGACGCTACGTCTGGCCCACGTAACATAAGCCACATGGGCAGAAGAGTACGTACACTACGAACTTGGACGTGCAGGTAAGGGCTTTATCGATGTAGAATTTCTTCCCCGAGTGAGGGTGCAAAATGAAGTTCCCCCCAGCAGGTAGGCCCGCGGATGGTGGTATTCTAAACACACATCTGCACAACGGGCCACCTAACAGCCTGCATCTCACACACACGTGAGATCACAGTCCTGTAGGTCCAGGAATAGTCTGGTCGGTGCAGCAGACATTTAACCCCTTTGGGTGGACAGCATCTACACACAGGTCACCATACACCGTTAAGCCCTGAGTGGCACACAGAGCCACACGAATACGTTATACCAGGGGTGTCAAACTCAAATTCATCGGGGGCCGCATCAGCAGTTTGGTCACCCTCAAAGGGCCGGTTGTATCTGTAAGTCCCCCTGTATAATTATAATGCCATGACACCACAGGCTGCTCCCCCTGTATAATATAAAATGAATGCCATGACACCACAGGCTGCTCCCCCTGTATAATAATAATGCCATGACACCACAGACTGCTCCCCCTGTATAATATAATAAAAGTAATGCCATGACACATAAATGATTATACAGGAGGAGCAGCCTGTGGTGTCATGGCATTATTATTATACAGGGGGAGCAGCCTGTGGTGTCATGGCATTCATTTTATATTATACAGGGGGAGCAGCCTGTGGTGTCATGGCATTATTATTATTATTATTATTATTATTATTATTATACACGGGACACCTCAGGAAACAACAGATATATATTTTTTTTTATTGTGAGTGTGATCCTCATCCTCACTTACTGTTTCTTTGTCTGTCCTGCAGCTGCTGCAGCTTCCAGCTTTTCTTCACTGCTTGCTGCAGCCACACTGTCCCCGACTCCCGGTCCAGCTTCCCTGCCTGCTCCTACTTCTCTACAGACCCATGGACGGGCGGCGTCATCGTCATGACGTCCCCACCCAGTGTCTGTCACTGCCGGGCATCAGAGGGAACAGGCGGTTGGGCCCTCCTCCACATAGTCGTGGAGGCCGGCGGCCATGTTTCTGTAGCCGCATACATATGTGCCTACAGGAACATGGCCGCCGACAGTGGAGGAACAGGTAAGGCGTCCGCGGTGGGGTGGGTGAGAGAAGGTGGCCTAGGCAGGAGCTGGGACACACTGCCTGCGTGCTATCGCCTCGCGCGGGCCACATGACGAGGTCTGGCGGGCCGGATTTGGCCCGCGGGCCTTGTGTTTATACCATTGATTTGGTTCACATCTAGATGAGTTAGATTCACCCAGGCACCAGAGGTTGACACCTATATCAGTGCATTATACACACACTGTCATGCCCACGTTCCCGTCACACACGCTGGACCACGCACAGGAGTTGCACACAACTACTATACACATTACCATATACACTTCACACTGCGTCTCCTCCGCAGGGAGCAGATGCCATACATGTGCATTATGCTATTCAGGTTGTTTATTTTTGTTGTGGTGAAGTTCGTTTTGTTTATGTTTTATCTCTGTCACCTAGGTAAAAGAGACGCCGCGTCTATCCCCCGGCACCCGGAGCAGTTGAGCCGCAGAGCTTCTGCTGACGTCACTCGCCTAGTGAGAGGAGGCTGGGGACTGAACGGAAGCACGCAACGGCGTGCAGCACGGGACGCAGGGAGGAGGAGGCGGCTTGAGCTTGGTTTCAGGTATTTATGCACTGCGTGCACATGATTTTTCCACTTGTTGTTTGACTTGGCTTGAGAAAGGGGCACAGCCCCGAAACGTTACTGCATGTCACATTAAAACCACTTTTTGGGTTTTTGCTGAATTTCATTTACGTCTCTGAGTGCCGCCTCACCGTCTCCCCGTATACACGCACCTTCCGTGTTAGGAAGGCACCGGGGCAAGTTATACCCACACAGCGTTTAGGAGTGCCGGTTCCCCAGCATCTCTCTCTCTCTATATATATATATATATATATACAAAAGTATAGTCGCTGGATAGTCACTTAAGGCTGGACCAGCATTCCAGAAAGAACACCCTGGTCAGTCCTGCAGGGGTTAAAAGGCACTTAGACCATGGATGGCCGCTGCTTCCTTCTCATATAGCAAAACTCCAGGATCCCAGGAGTTAACAATCTTTACAAGGAACAAGAGGGAGAAGGAGTGCTTCCTAGTGAATTAAAAGAGTTTTTAATGTGGATAAAAAGCTTTTATCCTAGGTAGGTACACACAAAGAGCCCGTACCAGAATAACACACACTGTGGGCTGGTTATCACACGGCATATACAAGAAAATACCACGGCAAAGCAGCTGGGCACCAGGGTATCCGTCTCGTCTCGCATAACATACGCGTCCACACGCTGGCATGCAGTGCAGGGCGAAGGGAAGCCGGTTTAACGGACACAGCTTAGTGTCAGCTGAGACACAGCTGAGTGTCAGCTGAGATATATAGGCAAACCACCCAACGTTACCCCCAAAGGGCGATGATACTGACAGACGGCACTCCGCGGACTTGAAATAAATCAATTTACAGTATATTAGTGCATAAAGAAAAACCATAGGGTGACGTTTCAAGACCGGTGCAGTCTTTTCATCAGGTCCAATTAGTACATATATGGTGCACAGACAATAAGCTTATTGTCTGTGTACCATATATGCACTTATTGGACCTGATGAAAAGACTGCAATGTTGGGTGGTTTGCCTATAATATTACTTGTTGGAAGGCACCGCAGCATTCAATCAATTAATCTGGAGTGCCGATTACCGCATCTGAAATATAAATATATATATATACATATACACAGGGGGCCCAGCACTCACTACAACAAACTAACTCACCTTAACCAGTGGCGTAACTATAGAGGGTGCAGGGGGTGCAGCTGCTATTGGGCCCGGTGGCATTGGGGGCCCCAAAAGCAATCCCCTGCACCCTTTTGTGTTTTTTTCCATGTCTTTATTTAAAATACTAGTGCTGCCGCATGTGTTCGGGGCACGCATGGGGAGGGAGTGAAGAAGCCGGAGGCAGTCAGTGTCACTGCCGGATGTCTGGGTGGGAGGGAAGCGGAGCAGCTGTCCGGAAGCCGCCCGCTGCTGGAAAAGAGACAAAGTAGGAGCCTCTGCTGCCAGCGGAGATGGAGAGAGCGCTGCAAATAATGCCCGGAGCCGCACTATGGGGGAGGAGGAGATGACGAGGGCCAGCTGCTGCCACTGACAGGAGCCACACCATAAGGAGCCTGGAGGGGAAAGAACCCGCTGCTGCCGCTGCCCAGAGCTGCTCCACAGACACAGGAAGAGCCGCTGCTGCTGACAGGAGCCACACCATGGGGGAAGGTGTAGCCGGCTGTAGCAGTCTAAAGACCCGGTGATGGTGAGCATTCTTTAGTCGTTTGACAGTCTGTCTGTCTATCTTTGCACCCCATCCTGCCCTCTATCCGGCCCTCGTCCATTCGTCTGTTAGGCTGTCCCCCAGTATGGTGTTCTGCTATCCATGTATATCTATGCATCTATGCCCCCCGTCTGTCTATATGTGCCCAGCAACCATCTGTCTTTTTAACTATGGTTCTCTGGCCCCATCTGTCTATTCTCCCCACCCATCTATCTTTCTATCTATTGTGCTTTGCCCCTCTGTCTATGCCTACTGCCCCTCCATCTATGACCACCACCCATAAATCTTTCTGTCTATGGTGGTCTGCCCCATCTGTCTTTGCCTCTTATCCATCTGTCTATGCCCGCCACCCGTCCATCTTTTTTCTATAGTGCGCTGTCCCATCTGTATATGCCCCTTGTTGGTCCATCTATGCCAGCCACCTGTTCATCTTTCTATCTATGGTGCTCTGCCCCATCTGGCTATGCCCCCTACCCATCCCTCTATGTCCTCCACCCATCTGTCTTTCTGTCTATGATGAACTGCCCCTGTCTATGCCCCCCATCTGTCTATGCCCCCGTATGCCCATATATGCCCCCCATCTATACATTTATTCCCGCCCCCATCCATCTTTCTAAATATAGTGTTCTTTCCCCATACAGTATGTCTGTCTTTGACCCCGCCTGTCCATCTGTCAGGCTGTACCCCATATGGTGGTGTCTGCCAGCCTTCTGTCTGTCTCTCCCCCTGACACCGTCTTCCACTGAAATGGTCTCTTTCCCTTCCACTAACACTTTCTCTCATTTCCCCACCTCTCTCTCTCTCTCTGATAATCTCTTTATCTCTCTACCTGGTGTTCTCTTTCTCTAGAAACTCCCTCCCTTTCTCTTCCTGACATTTTCTCTCTCCTTGACACTCTCTCATGCTCCCCGCTTTCTCTCACTCCCGCTAGCACCCCTCTCCTCTCACTCTGACAATCTCTCTCCTCTGTCATTTCCATTCCCTTTATTTCATGAAGACCTCTCTTTTTCCATAACCAACCCTCTCTCCCTAATTTTCTCATTCTACTTTTTCCTCTCTCTTTTCCAGGCACCCTATTTGTCTCTCCCTCCCCTCACTTTCTTCTCCCCACTAAAGGGCATTATACTGTAGTGACTGCGGTGGTGGGGCCCCTTCCAAGATTTTGCTATGGGGCCCACAAACCTCTAATTACGCCCCTGACCTTAACATTCAAATAATCAATTAAATAAATAATGGGGTTTTAGTTCATGAATTGATCAATGCATTTAAGCTTGCAGCCCATCGCCAAGGGACCCCATTTCACTGCAAGTCCTACACTAACAACTGATTTTCATGGGAACCTGGCAACTGTTTGCACATCATAGCTAAAATGATCGTGTTATTTTCCTGGGTTAAAGCTCACCTGCCATGTCCTTATGGCTTTTAAAGGTGAGACCATCCCAAACGGGATGCAGTTAAAATCCTGGCGATCGGGATCCCGGCGTTCAGAATCCCGACGCCGGAATCCCGACCGCCGAAATGCCGACACATTCTCCCTCCTGGGGTGTCCACGACACCCCTGGAGGGAGAATAAATTAGTGTGCCGAGCGTAGCGAGGCACCGGGCCCGCTGCGTGGCGAGCGCAGCGAGCCCGCAAGGGGGGGCGATCCACGTCCCCCCCTTGTCGGCATTTCGACTGTCGGGATTCCGGCGTCGGGATTCTGAACGCCGGGATCCCGACCGCCGGGATTCAATACTGAATCCTCCCAAACACAGCGCCTGAATTAGTATTAAAGGGGCAGCTGTCACAGGTTTCAGGTAAATGAGCTTATCTAGGGTGCATGAGAAAGCTATGATCACAGTAACAGAGGTTAATTAAAAATCAACCCAAATATATAGATACAGAAGTACCAACACACTCGCCATTCCTAAGAATGGGGTGCAAACAGCACCCACTTCCCAGGATGGGGTGCATTGGCCTGTGACCATACACTCTAGTAAATACAAACACAGGGGGCCCAGCACTCACTACAACAAACTAACTCACCTTAACATTCAAATAATCAATTAAATAAATAATGGGGTTCATGAATTGATCAATGCATTTAAGCTTGCAGCCCATCGCCAAGGGACCCCATTTCACTGCAAGTCCTACACTAACAACTGGTTTTCATGGGAACCTGGCAACTGTTTGCACATCATAGCTAAAATGAACATGTGTTATTTTCCTGGGTTAAAGCTCAACTGCTCACATATATATATATATATATACGATACCACCACACTCGCTATTCCTAAGAATGGAGCGCAAACTGCACTCGCCATTCCCAGGTTGGGATGCAGTGGCCTGTGACCATGTGCTTTAATAAATACAAATACAGGGGGCTCATCACTCACCAAAATAAACTAACTCATCTGAATATACATATAATCAAATAAATAAATAATGGGATTTTAGTTCATGAATTGACCAATGCATTTAAGCTTGCAGCCCAAGGGACCCCATTTCACTGCAAGTTCTACAGTAGTAACAAACAGAAATTTACTAGGATGCTATTGTTTAGTAAGGTTCTGATATTGTACCATATCGCATGCTTTCAAAGCGCAAATTTTTTAAAGAAATGGACAATTTAATGGAATGCGAATTGAAGTATGAAAAATGCGGTCATGCGATAAAGTGCAAATTTTAGTCATGAAAATGTGCAAATGAATGCACATGTGTGATTTGTTAGGCATGCTAATGTAAAGTTTTTGAAGAAGAAAAAAATGGCATGGGGTCCCCCCTACTGAGCATATCAAGCCCCGGGCTCAAGGAACCAGTCCTGTTTTAGAAATTAAGGGGACAAAAAACATAGGGGATCCCCTGGAATTCTAAGCTCAAAGGTCAGTCCTGGTTTCCAAAATAAGGGGGACAAAATGAGTAGGGATCCCCCATATTTTGGCAAACAGCACTGGGCCCAAACAGTCAACAAGATATTGCCACAGCCGAGGGAAACTTTTTAAGCAAGTTTCTACAGCCAAAGCAATCATACCTCGTAGCTGGTCAGCACGGGAAGGGACCCTGGAGGAGTAGGGACCCCTCAATAAAGGGGTCCTCCTCCAGAGTTACCCCTGCCTGGGCTTAAGCCCGGGGCTGTCCACGGTGCCCCTGGGCAGTAGGCACTGGGCTGATTGTTGTGTAAAAATAGGCATAACTATTTTGATTTGTCGTGAGACTACAAGTCTCAGCAAGCATGCACTGCATGCAGAGTCATGGAGAACTATAAGTCACAGCATGCAGGTCATTAAAGGGCCTGCTGGGTCTTTTACTTCTACACCAATATGCAAATAGAAACAAACACCAACAAGAAAGACAAGAAAAGTAAAGTTTTATTACATGCTACAATCACACACACTATACATACCTAAAGAGGTCCACCGCCAGTCGGTCCTCTTCTCCAGTAGTATACATGGGTACCCGTTGAAGGAAATATACTCACACTCCCTGATAAACGCTCTGCTCCTCTGGCTGCATGTACCCCCAGCTGCACAAGTGGAGATTGTTTGTTTACAATCTTGGCTCCTCCCACATATCAGGGGTTAGGCCCTCACCAGCCACATACCCTCCAACTGTACCGAATTTGACGGTACAGTACCGGTTTTTAACAGTCTGTACCGGCAAATATAGTTTGTACCGAATGTACCGATTTTATCATTCTCTGTGTGTGCTGATTTTGTCACTCACAGTGTGTGCCGCGATTCATTCCTCCTGGCTGAGCTCCCGGGCCCCGCTCCGTGTGCTTGCCTGGTGCACCGGGTCTCCCCCTTCGTTCCCAGGAGTACATTGCGGGCAGGTCCCGTGCGTCATGACGTCACGCACCGGCACCGCGCACCCTGCACAGGGGAAAGGACATTTCTCAGCCCTCACTGTCTGCGCATGCGCAGACTGAGGGAGAGGGGTGCGGTGGCCAGCCCCGGCGCGCGTGACGGGGGACCGATCTCGACTTGAAGTTCTACAGTGGACCCCCCGGAGCCTGCACATCAGATCCAGGCAGTACAGTGCAGCAAGTAGGTGGCCAGGCTGCACTTTGACTAAATTTCCAGTCCTAACTATCCAGCATCGTGTGACGCACCTGTTTGCCTGCAGCTCATGTCACATGGTGGCTTGGTGGGCTGCTGGCATATTTAATAAGTATATTTAATATACTTATGTTTTAACTAAGTATATTAATTATACTTATTTAATATGCCAGCAGCCCACCAAGCCACCATGTGACATGAGGTCATCAGGTGCTGTTTGAGGTGGCCTGGGAAATGGCCAACAAAGGTAACTGCACCACACAAGAGCAGGGGGGCACTCTGTGGGAACCTCCATAGGTCAGTGTGTCATATGCAGTGTTTAGAAAGCCTCTGGCTGTGTGCTGTAACCAACAGGAGGTTGCACATATATATATATATCCAGTACACATTCAGAAAGGGGAGACCACGCCCCTTTTCCCATTGACCACGCCCCCTTTCCGAATGTGTACCGATTTCTGCCCTTCAAATGTTGGAGGGTATGCAGCCAATCAAGAGTGGCCATTGGCTGGTGGGCCAGTCTGAGATGGGACATTGAAAGAAAACATCTGTTAAATTATGTCTTGCAACATTGGTTACAAATCAGTCAATCAACAGTGATCATTGGGAAATCTCCACTCCTGATTGTCTGGTGGGCGGGACTAACTCTCGGTTATGGGGAGGAGCCGAGAATGTTAACAAACACATTCTCACTGCTGTCTCCGGGGTGCATACAGCTAATAAGAGAATGAGATGTTGGGGAGAATATTTTCCTTCCAAAGGTACCCAAACGGATATTACTGGAGAAGGGGACCGACCTGCGGCAGACCCTATGTACGTATAGTGTGTTGTATTGTAGTATGTAATGAAGTTCTACTTTTATTATGTGTCTTTGTTTTTTTTTTGGGACTTGTAGTTCCATAACAATGTATAATAATTTATTCTATTTTTAACATTGGAACAAGCCCGGTGCCCACTGCCCTGGGGCACTGGGGACAGCCCCGGGCTTAATGCAAGGCAGGGGGTAACCTGGAGGGGGGACCCTTTCATTGGGGGGTCCCTAGGTTCGGGGGAACTAATATAAATAGTTTACCACTACTGTGGCATTACCCTGCTGACTGTTTGGGCCCTGTGCGGATTCTCAAAATAAGGGGGACGCATAGTAATTTTGTTCCCCATATTTTGGGGACCAGGGGTGATATTTAATAGGGAGTGTGCTGCCCTAGTTAGGGTTTCTCAAGTTGAATCCACCATTTTGTATGGATGCTATATGATTTATTGAGTTCTTATGTATTTGTTATCCTTTGCTGCCATCTACTGGCCAATGTTATATTTACCTCTGTAAGTTAATGTAATTACCATATGTATGTGTCATGTGACCACTCCTGTTCTGTAAGCTCACTTCCAGTTCCTGTGTCAGCCTCATGTGTAGCAGACATGTTTTCCTGAGCTGCAGAAAGGATTTTGCTTTGACCTCTATGTATCATCCCTCAAGGTATATCTGTGCATCATCTCAAGGTACAGCAATAAAATACCTAAAGCATTACCATTGTATCCTCCTCACTGGATCCTTACATGCAACTGGTTTTGCTAGGGAAATTTAACATAGCGAGTTCACTATCTTCCACTGTTTGCATAAGGGTTGCCACTCACAACTATCAGAGACTTCCTTCACGTGCATCTGTGGCAGAATAGTCAAAGCAAACCTAAGTCTACAGCATCTGCATGTATACACATAGTCTGCAAGCAAGTTTAGAGCTGGCCACCATCTTATGAGAACACATGGCCACAAGTGCTTCCTAACTCAGCTCTCCACCTGTATGTTAAACACAGTTCTACCTTCAAGAGGCAGTTCTAAGCTAGTTATAACATGTCCACAAAAGGTTCTGTGAATTCCTCTGTGGCTGCACAAAAGCAAGCCCATCATGCCTCTGATAGCTCAGATGTACAGGAAGCAGAGTCCAAGCTTACTGAAGAACAAGATGTACGCCCTAAACGTGCGTTCAAACCTACACAAAAGATTAGAGAGACTTTTGAGACAACCAGAGACGAATTTAAGGATAATTTAGATGATTTATGGGAAAGAGTGGAATACCACATAGCAGCTCTTCCACGCTTTAACAATGATGCAACAGAGTTAACCGCGGTTTTGAATCGCTTATCTACCGCCTATGATCGCTACCAGAGACTGTCCGCAAAATACATCACATTTCTGGGTAATTCTGATTTTGATGATGCCTCAGCAGAGCTAGCTGAGATAGAGACTCTACTCCAAAGAAATAATGCTTCAGTTCAAGATGCCAAAAATAAAGCAGAATTCCGCATTGCACACTTACAAGAAGTTAGGTCACATCGATCAACTTCAACCAAGCTTACATCCTCATCTGCCAGATCGTCTCGTTCCAGAAGGTCAGCTTTACATGAGAAGCTAATAGAAATCCGTGCAGATGCAGAAGAAGCTAGTGTAAGAAGTTCTTTTGCTAAGAAGGAAGCAGAGGTAAGAGAAAAAATGGCACGAATGAAGGCTGAGGCAAAGATCCTCCAAATGGAAAAGGAAGAAGCAGCTGCCTTAGCCAAACTGAAAGTCCTTGAACAAGCATTAGGCCAAGGTACTGATCTGAACCACTACATCCCAGGAGAAGTAGAAAACCCAGCAGACCGCACTGCTGATTATGTGCTAAAGCAACTAACACCTATACCTCCTGCTTACCATGAAGATTCAGCTCTCAAAACAGAAGCTTCTAAGTTGCGCATACCGATGCCACCCCCAATCTTCAATGCAGACATACCGACACAGCAACAGGTGATGCCACCTACCAATGACAAGGTAATTTCCAGCTACAAGCTAGCAGATTCCCCAGTAACTAAACCGCAGCTTAATCCTTATGCTACATCATTTTGGCCTGACATATCTCAGCCTTATACGCCAGAGAACTTACATACCCCAGCGGCACCACAAGTTCATCCAGCAACAAGGAATGAGAGAACCGACATGTCTGACCTTGCCAGATACATGATACGCAGGGAGCTTATAAACACCAGTCTCTCAAAGTTTGATGACTCTGCTGAGAACTATAGAGCCTGGAAATCGACCTTTGAAGCTGTAATCCATGATCTTAACTTCACCGCCAAGGAAGAACTTGACCTGCTCGTCAACTGGTTAGGCCCAGAATCTGCAGAACGCATCAAGACATTAAGAGCAGTTCATACCGGCCACTCAGAGGAAGGTCTTGCTGCAGCATGGGAGAGACTTGAACAGACTTATGGCAGTTCTGAAGCTATAGAAAGTGCCTTATTCAAAAGACTTCAAGCCTTCCCAAAGATAACTAGCAAAGACAACCACAAGCTCCAGGATCTAAGCGACCTATTAAAAGAATTAGAACTAGCCAAGTTAGATCCTCGTCTGACAGGACTGAGTTACCTCGACACTGCTCATGGCGTGAATCCAGTGGTGTCCAAACTACCTTACGGCATGCAGGAAAAATGGGCAGACCAGGGTTCCAGGTACAAAAGAGAACACAAAGTGTCCTTTCCCCCTTTCTCTTACTTTTCCAGATTCATCAGTGACCAAGCTCGGAAGAAGAATGATCCCAGCTTTGACTTCACTGAACCTATTCCAGCAGCTTCATCATCCTCAAGGTATGATAACACTGCTACCAAACATAGAGATTTAAGGAGAACAGTATCTGTCAGAAAGACTAACGTCCCACTTACTGCGCCCTCCTACACCAAGCAAGATGCTCCTGCTCTTAAACAAAGGGACTCCAGTCGTGTGTGCCCTATCCACAAAAGGCCTCATCCACTAAAGGAATGTCGTGGGCTTAGGGCTAAGACTTTGCAAGAGCGCAGAGATACTTTAAGAGAGCTTGGAGTGTGTTACAAGTGTTGTGCCTCTTCAGACCACATTGCAAAAGACTGTAAGGCTACCGTCAAGTGCACCGAATGCAATAGCGATAGACATGTTACAGCCATGCATCCCACTCTACCTCCAGAGTACACACAACTTTCAACAGCGCCTAACCCCGTTGCAAAACATGGCGGGGAGCTACAACCTCAAGACTCAGCTACACCCACAGTTTCCTCATCATGCATGGAAGTATGTGGGGAAGAGAACAATCCCAAATGCTGTGCTAAGGTTTGTCTGGTCAAGGTCTACCCAGAAGGGCAATCTGAGAAAGCCATCAGAATGTACGCCATCATAGATGAACAGAGCAACAGGTCTTTAGCAAAACCTAAATTCTTTGAGATCTTCGGTATAAAGGGACAAGCAATGCCGTATTCCATTGACACCTGTTCTGGTCATACAGAGACTTTCGGCAGAAGGGCCACTGGCTATGTTATCTCCTCAATCAAGGGGAATACCCACATACCCTTACCAACATTAATTGAATGTGACCAGATACCTGATGAAAGAGAAGAAATTCCTACTCCAGAAGCTGCACTTCATCATCCTCACCTAAAACACCTTGCTAAAGAAATTCCTCCGATGGACATGAATGCTGACATTCTACTACTACTGGGAAGAGACATTCTGAGGGCCCATAAGGTACGCCAATATTGCAATGGTCCAGATGACGCCCCATATGCACAAAGACTCGATTTAGGCTGGGTAATTGTGGGCGATGTGTGCCTGGGCAAGAGCCATAAACCTTCTCAAGTTAACTCTTTTAAAACTTATGTGCTCAAAAACGGTCGCACAACTCACTTCAAGCCATGCTCACATCACTATGAAGTGAGAGAAAAGTTCTCTGACCTCATCCAGGTGCCAGAAGTAATTCCTACACCTTATGATGACTTAGGAAGATCAGTGTTTTGCACAACGCAAGATGACAACAGAATAGCCTTGTCCATAGAAGACAAAGAGTTTATTAAGATAATGGACAGCGGATTCTGCAAGGATGAATCTAACCACTGGGTTGCACCTTTACCTTTTCGGAATGTTAGAACACGACTGCCAAACAACCGAGAACAGGCTTTATCCAGATTCATGTCATTGCAACGTACATTAAAAAGCAAGCCTGAAATGAAGGATCACTTTGTGACCTTTATGAATAAGATACTTCAAAATGATCATGCAGAGCTAGCTCCACCCTTGCAAGAGCATGAAGAATGCTGGTATCTTCCCTCCTTTGGAGTATATCACCCACGTAAACCCAAGCAAATCAGGGTGGTATTCGATTCAAGTGCCAAGCATTGTGGCGTATCTCTAAATGACGTTCTCCTCACTGGTCCGAACCTAACCAACAATCTGGTAGGAGTGCTTATGAGATTCAGAAAAGAGCCAGTTGCCATTACCGCAGACATTGAACAAATGTTCTATTGTTTTATTGTACGACAAGATCACAGGAATTACCTTAGGTTTCTATGGCACCGAGACAATGATACCAGCCAGGAAATGGTTGAATTCCGCATGAAGGTGCATGTGTTTGGCAACAGTCCTTCACCCGCAGTCGCTACATATGGTCTACATAGAACTGCCTGTGATGGCGAATCAGAGTTTGGAAAAGATGCCCGACACTTTATTGAAAGAGACTTCTACGTGGACGACGCACTCAAATCTTTACCTACAGCAGAAGAAGCTATAGATCTGCTTAAAAGAACACAAGGTATGCTTTCTAAGGCTCATCTAAGGTTACATAAAATTGCTTCCAATAGTGCTGCTGTCATGAAAGCTTTTCAACCCAGCGATTATGCCACAGAATTTAGAGACTTGGATCTCGGCCAAGGCAATCCACCAGTACAGAGAAGTCTGGGTTTGCAGTGGGACTTGTTGCATGATTCCTTCGGCTTTCAAGTAAGTTGTGCAGATAAGCCATTTACCAAGCGGGGAGTCCTCTCAGTGGTGAACAGCCTATATGATCCACTGGGATTTGTAGCACCCTTAACTGTACAAGGCAAATTTCTGTTAAGACAGCTCTCAGAGTCTATTGAGGACTGGGATGCTCCACTGCCTACAGACAAACAGCGAAGCTGGGAGTCTTGGAAGGAATCTCTACAAGCCTTAGATGGGATTCATGTACAACGATGTTACACTCCAACGTCTCTTGCCACAAGTCTGAGAAAAGAAATCCACATATTCTCAGATGCATCTACTGAAGCCATAGCAGCTGTCGCCTATTTGAAGGTAATAGACTCTTGTAATGAAACTCATGTTGGATTTCTATTTGGGAAGGCTAAGTTAGCTCCTAGGCCTGAACATACCATTCCTAGGCTCGAACTTTGTGCAACTGTACTGGCTGTAGAGATTGCAGACTTTATACAGCGAGAGTTGGATATTCACATAGATGATGTTCAGTTTTACACAGATAGCAAGGTCGTTCTGGGTTATATAAGCAACCAGAAGAAACGCTTCTATGTTTATGTCAGTAACCGCATTGAAAGGATCAGAAAATCCTCTAAACCTGAACAATGGCACTATGTTCCAACACATCTCAATCCTGCAGATTGTGCCACCAGACCAGCGTCTTATAGTGCCTCTAAAAATTCTTCTTGGTTGACGGGCCCAGAGTTCTTGCAGAACCAGCCTGAAGAAACTTCCCTACAAGATGTCTTCAGTCTCCAAGACCCTGACATCGACCCAGAGATTCGTCCTGAAATAAGTACTCTTATCACAATGTCCAAAGAGAAGGTTGGCTTGGGCTGTCATCGATTTGAATGCTTCTCCAGATGGCTAAATCTTGTACACGCCATCGCAAGGCTCACCCATGAGACTCTAACCACATTTTTGGCTGAAGTGACTGCTATTGTCAATTCAAGACCTCTTGTTCCTGTATCCACGGATCCAGAGACCCCTGTTATTCTTACTCCAGCAACTCTTCTCACTCAAAAACTTGGAGCTGTTCCTAGTCCACCTGAAAACCTTACATCTGGTAACCTATATCAGAAGAAATGGAAACATGTTCAACATCTCGCCTACTGTTTCTGGAGCAGATGGAAAAGGGAATACCTTACTCTTCTTCAAGAACTTTGTTTAATTTGTTTCATCACTTGATACGTGCTTGAGAGACTTGTCCATTGGACTACTCCATATACACATTCCAGTATTGTTGTGTTTTGCATTCTTGTATTTTGTCTTTCAGGTCAGAACCATCGTTGATTATATCATGGACATTAATCCATAATGTCAAATGGTAAAGTGAAATCCTAGGATTTCAGACGGGGAGTGTGCTGCCCTAGTTAGGGTTTCTCAAGTTGAATCCACCATTTTGTATGGATGCTATATGATTTATTGAGTTCTTATGTATTTGTTATCCTTTGCTGCCATCTACTGGCCAATGTTATATTTACCTCTGTAAGTTAATGTAATTACCATATGTATGTGTCATGTGACCACTCCTGTTCTGTAAGCTCACTTCCAGTTCCTGTGTCAGCCTCATGTGTAGCAGACATGTTTTCCTGAGCTGCAGAAAGGATTTTGCTTTGACCTCTATGTATCATCCCTCAAGGTATATCTGTGCATCATCTCAAGGTACAGCAATAAAATACCTAAAGCATTACCATTGTATCCTCCTCACTGGATCCTTACATGCAACTGGTTTTGCTAGGGAAATTTAACATAGCGAGTTCACTATCTTCCACTGTTTGCATAAGGGTTGCCACTCACAACTATCAGAGACTTCCTTCACGTGCATCTGTGGCAGAATAGGGAGTGATTTGGTTTTTTTAGCGATTTGTAGTGCAAAAACGGCCGAAATCGCCAACTTAATGAGATGCGAATTGCTGCAAAAATCGCACTTTTTGCCGCAAATTCGCACATTCTGAAGTAGCGATTTCTCAATTCGCATCCAGATGTTTTCCCATTGAAAAACATACTATTCACAAATTTAATGGGGTTCGAATTTGGAAATCGCCAAAAAAAAATGTGCAAAAATCGCAAGAAAAATAGACCAGGTACTGACTGTCGAATTGGTCAGAAACATGCACAGATCATTGCGATCTGTGCATGGTTCTGGTGTTAAAAAAAGAGTTAAATAAAAAATGTTAAAAAAAAACGGCGTGGGGTCCCCCCTCTTGAACATAACCAGCCCCAGGCTCAAAGAGCCGGTCCTGGTTTCATAAAATCACGGGGCTGAACAAATAGCCTTCCCCAGGATTTTATTAAGCCAGCACCAGGCTCAAGGGCTGGTCCTGGTTCCCTAAATACGGGGGACAAAATGAGTAGGGGTCCCCCGTATTTCAAGAACCAGCACCGGGCCCAACCAGCCAGCAGATTAATGCCACAGCCAGGGGGAGACTTTTTATACAAGTCCCCCCAGCCAAAGCATTCATCCCCCTGACCGGTCAGCATGGGCAGGGGTCCTGGGGGAGTGGGGACCCCCCCCCCCAAAGAATGAGAAATGAGAAAGTCGCCTCCTGATTGGCCGCTAGGCCAATAGAATCATTCGGATGAGAGGCGCGGAAGATTAAACCTCTCTGCGCCTCTCAAAGTCCATCGTGTACCGGCGGCTGATGCGGCGAAAACAGCGGAGACAGAGAAGATGTCGGGATCTTCACCAGAGGACCTGGTAAGTAGGATTTCCTTCCCCATGTCCCCCATGGATTTCTTCGGATCCAGGACCCTGGACTCTTCAGCCCTGGAGACCCGGACCCGGACCAGCCCCGGAACCAAGGCCCCGGAACCAAGGCACCAGACCGGACCCAGAGACCTACCTACGGGCTCAAGATAGGTAAGTATTAGTATGTATGGGCTTTGTATGTATTAAAGTTTTCTTTTTAATGGGTGTCAGTGTGTTTATTTAACTATTTCTTTTACTGTGGAACTACAAGTGCCAGCGGGCCCTTTAATGCCCCGCATGCTGGGACTTGTGGTTCTCCATGTCCCAGCATGCGGGGGAGGCTTGCTGGGACTCATAGTTCCACGGTATAAGATAATAGTTTATTATCTATTTTTTTTTACACAAAATCAGCTCGATGCCCACCGCCCAGGGGCATCGAGGACAGCCCCGGGCTTCAGCATGGGCAGGTAAGTTCTGGAGGGGGGGACCCCTTCTTTGGGGGGTCCAACTCCCCCAGGACCCCTGCCCATGCTGACTGGTCAGGGGGATGAATGCTTTGGCCGGGGGGACTTGTATAAAAAGTCTCCCCCCGGCTGTGGCATTACCCTGCTGGCTGGTTGGGCCCAGTGCTGGTTCTTGAAATACGGGGGACCCCTACTCATTTTGTCCCCCGTATTTTGGGAACCAGGTCCGGCCCTTGAGCCTGGTGCTGGTTTAATAAAATCCTGGAAAAGGCTATTTGTTCAGCCCCGTGATTTTATGAAACCAGGACCGGCTCTTTGAGCCCGGGGCGGGTTATGCTCATGAGGGTGGACCCAACGCCGGTTTTTTTTACACTTTTTTTTTTTACACAAAATCGCACATTTCTGAAAATGTGCCGATTTTCATGACTGAAAATCGCACATTTTCATGCCTAAAAAGTGCGATATAGGGCAAATTGGGGGAAAATCGCATTTTGAAAAAAACGGTCATTCCACTAAATCTCGCCCTAGGACTGGCACTTGAGCCTCTTGCTGATTTTAGAAATCCAGGGGAACGACAACATTTTTGGCCCCTCAATTTCTAAAACCAGGACCAGTTCTTTGAGCTTAGATGTGGGGGAAACCCAAGTCATTTTTTTATTATTATTATTTGTTTCTATTTTTTACACTAAGAAGCCTGACTGATCCATGCAGGCTACCCTCAAACTAAACAACATGGTCTGTTTGAAATTCGTATTTACTAGTGATTCATATTCACCAGTGCAAATCATTTGTCAGTCCCATTGAAATGTATGTGCTTTAACAGCCATATTCTTTTTTATTTTTTAGAAATTCTAAAAATATGAGTGGCAAAAATACAAATTGTATGCATTAGTGGTTTCGTAAATTTGCCGATGTGTGAAATACTTGGTATACTTGTGAAATACTATGGTATTTCACATCGAATGGGTATGAATACTACCATTTGTACCCATTTGATCTTAGTAAATTTTCCTCTTATAGTTTACACCATACTTGCCTACCTGATCCTCTCCATGAGGGAGAAAATGCTCTGTTCCTGGCAGGGCCGGATTATAATGGGGGCACAAAGGGTCAGTACCCCTCTATCTAGGGGCCCCCTGTGGTTGGCATGTTTTTTGTTTGTTTTTTAGCTAATGGTTTTGTGCATGGGAGTGGGGTAGTGCTGCAGCTTCAACTATCTGGCCAATGTGACAATTATTAATGGTGCTGAACATAAGGAGTCAAGGCACACTGACTGCACAAGTGTGCAGTGCATTACTGGCAGTTGACTAAGTCCCATAAGACTTTGCACAAGAGGTCAGAGGCTGAGTGGCTTGTGCTGAGCTCTGCTTGGTGGATCTCATCATATGCTTCTCAGGCCCATGAAGGATAGCAGCAGCAGCTGCCTTGTTATGGGAGGGTTTTTAATCAGAGGCAGCGCTGAGCCTGTCAGGGCTCCTACAGAGTAAGGTACAGAGGGACAAACACAGGCCTTTCATGTGGTATATATATATATATATATATATATATATATATATATATATAGATACACAAAAGAGAGGGGGTTCAGCGCCAAGATGTGATACACAGAAAGAAACTGAAAGGTGGATGTGGTGTCCGTAAATAATAAATAAATAAAGCACTCCCCACTAACAATGGGTGTCTGCACGAGACCAAAAAGAGGGACGGTGGTGGACCGTCTCTATAGAGAAAATGGATATTTAAAAAGGAGTATGGAACTCAGCGATCTGTGCTTAAGCATACATGACTGGACCAAATTGACTCTGTCAAAGATACTTATACCCCTTTCAGACAACGCGCCCAAACCCGGGACTAGCGTATGGCTGAAAAGGTATACCCGGGATTTCACTCCCGGATACTGAGCACCTGCAATTGACCAGGGTTTTTCCCGGTATTTAATACCCGGCTTATGTCTGAATGGGTTTACCCGGGTTTTTCAGTTTTACACATGTGACAACGCTTTTTTTTGCTGCCCGGGCGTCTTCTGATGAGGTCATCAGCTGCAGCCGCGGAAGACGCCTCAGGCACACGTGCGGCAGAGCAAGCAGAGGCAGTGGCTGCATGTTGCTCCTGTGCTCCTTTTCCAGCAACAGGGTGCAGACTCCTGTGGGAAGACAGGTGCTATGGCACAGCATTGGAAGGACGAGGAGGTCAGGGAGCTGTTACATGTCCGTGGAGAAGAGGAGATCAAATCTCAAATCACAGGCACTGTGAAGGATGCCATAGTTTATGGAAATATTGCAAAGGTCCTTGCTAGCAGAGGTGTGAGGAAGACACAGCAGCAGGTATTGAACAAGCTTAAGTCCCTGAAAAAGCAGTACCTAAAGGTCAATGACCAGAATCGCAATCGCAGTGGAGCTGGACGCCCTTGTACGACCTTTGCAATGTTGTTTTTGGCCATACAGCACTATGCAACCCTGTTGCCTTGTCGTCATCAAGTAATGCCTCGTCTCCGGCACAGACGCCAGCAGCGACAATGGAGTGCAGTCCGCAGAGCCTGCCGCCATCGCAACTTCTATTTGATGATGATGATGACGATACCATTGTTGTAGAATCGGACAAGTCAGACAGCACATCCAATTTGACAGCAGCACACCCGAGCCAGGGTGGAGAGACCCAATTGGAGACTCTCACTGTAGCCTGACGACGGAGCTTAGAGCTTCGAAACGTTGCTAGAATAAATTAATACTATTTTGCACAGACCCTGGAGTGCCGTGTTGGTTGTGTGTGCTCACCCCCAGCCAGTCATTTCCTACATAATCTTTGCAAAGGCACCCGGGCAGCTGACAGTGTTGGAAATAGGAGTGCCGGATCAGACTGTATCCTATATATATATATATATATATATATATATATATATATATATATATATATATATATATATATAATTTTAACCCCCCTGCAGTTGACCATTGATCCCAAGTTTATACTGCTCTTACTGTGTGTTTTGGCAGTGTAATATTCTCCCGTGCAGTTTGCAGCCAGTAATGACAAGTAGGTGGGGGCCCCCCTTTTTAAAGTGCCACGGGAACCCCGAAGGCTTAATCCAGCTCTGGTTCCTGGACTTCCCTGGTAATGTATGATTACCATCACTTGTGGGGTTCTAGGTAATTGATAAGAAAGGTGTTTCACCACAGGTGATGGCAATCATACATTACCAGGGAAGTCCAGGAACAGAGCATTTTCTCCCTGAAGGAGAGGGTCAGGTAATCAAGTTTGGTTTACACACATACACATTACATATATGATAGATGTTTTGTGGTAAATCATTGTTACTGAAGAAAAAAAAAAGGTGAAACTGTAACTAGCAAAAGTGGTGTCCCGCGGCCCCTGGCTAGAAGCTCATAGAGCCTATGGGTCATGCCCCCACAGCATCAAAACAGGGGTGTGGGTTGGGGCGTGGCTTCACCGGGCATGGGGTAGCAGCACCTGACTGGGCTCTCCGTCCCCACTATCCTGAATCTACATCCTGACTGCACCTAGATGCACGACTGACACACCAAAAACTCTGTGTGAATACCCACTGATCCGCGGGAGATAAGTGCCGTGGGTGACCTGCCACACACTACATAGCTACACCGTGTGCCGCTGGGGAGCTCGCCTGCAAAGCCGCCGGCGCCATATTGGATATCCTGAGGAGGGGAGGCGCCGACCGCGCACGGAGGACAGGACACGGCTGCTGTATTCCCCCGGAGCCCAGCGGGAGCGTGGAGGCCGGGACCGGATCCCCCCTAAAGCTCCGGTGAAACATCTGACGCACCCAGCCTTCCCCGGGGCGCGAGGAGACCCGTGACGCGGGTCGCGGGCGCCATCTTGGCTTCAACCCGCCCGGAGCTGCTGCAGCAAGCGGAGGAGAGCGGGCATCGCAGGGACGGGCGTGCAGGCTGGCGGTGAGCTAGAGACACCACCGGAGCTCCCGCGGCCGGCCGCCCAAGTCCCCCCCCCGTCTGGACAGAGAACGCCGCGCAGGGAGGAGACCTGCACACTGCGGGCATCCTTCTCCCATCCTGCCTGACCAACAGCACCGAGGAATTCCTCTCCCGCTGCCCTAAGAGACTCAACAACTGCTGGGGCCATCATATAGAAGCAGCCCTGATACGGGCGCCGAATCGGTGAGTCCACACTCTACCCACTACCACCCCAGGTGAAACTCTCCTAACTGCCCTGCCTGAACTGCCGTGTTGGCTTCTTGTCCTAGCCCTACTAGAAGACACAGGGCGGGCTGTGCAGCCCCGCAGGTCACCTGAGAGGGCCCATCCTGAGATTGATAAAGTAGCTGATGCCATAGTACACACAGACCCAGACCCCGAGCTGCCAGTGCTCGTGTACCCCCACAGGCTGCCAGAGGAGACACTACACTCTGAAAGCCCTGCGGATTGTAGGAGGGACAGCCTTATATACCAGTGCTGCTCCCTTACCCCAAAGTGACACACCTGCAGTCAACCCACTGCTTCCCCTGGTGCCTACTAATAGCTGAGAACGGTGGATGCTGGAGGGGCCGCACCTGTTGAGTGCCTTGGCCTGCTAACCCTGGGCACATAGCACACAGGGGGAACACGACTCCTGCTGCGTATTACCACCAGCCTGCCGGTGTGGGGCGACGCACTTTTGCATCCCTCCATATAACACCTGCGACTGTGCATTGAGTACAATACGTGTTCAGGCAATCAACATGGGAAAAACACAGAACACAAATGCTGCTGCCAAGCTGGAACGTTATGCTAGATCATCCACTCCCAGGGGCCGTTCACCAGAACATGACTCAGACTCGAATGCCTCCTCGTCACAGGAGACCCCCCCTGCTGATACACATACTGATGATGCCTTACAGAAGGTCCTTGAGGCGGTTGTGGCGTGCGAGACCAGGCTTACGGAGAGGATTGGGCATGTACAGTCTGACCTATCCATTATACACCAGGATCTGCAGAAAGTCAGGGAATGGGTTGGCGAGGTGGAAACGCGAACCTCCACCCTTGAAGACAAATTTGACCCCCTCAGCAACAAAGTACAGACCATGGCTACCCAGTTGTCGGCAGTCCAAGATAAAATTCTCGACATGGAAGGGCATTTGAGACGCTGCAACATACGCATCGTGGGGCTGCCTGAAAAAGAGGAGGGGCAAAACCCTGAAAAATTCCTTGAAAAACTACTGCTGGATACCTATGGAGCCAATTCCTTCTCCCCGTTCCTTGCTGTTGAACGAGCCCACCGCGTGCCCACCAGACCCCTGCCACCTGGCGCTCCACCACGCACGTTCATTGCCAAACTCCTCAACTACAGGGATAGAGACACCATCCTTCGGCTGAATTGCACCCAGGGCCCACTGTCATGGAACGGCACTAGACTCTCCGTGTTTCCTGATTTCGCCGTGGAAGTCCAAAAGCACCGGGCAGAATTCCTCCCGGTGAAAAGAAGACTACGCGAACTAAACATCACATACGCCATGCTGTTTCCCTCCCGCCTTAAAGTCATCGTAGATGGGGACACTAAATTCTTCTCGACTCCTAGGGAGGCGGCCTGCTGGCTGGACACTGTTAGGCCTGCATGTAGACCAATGGCCGCGGAACCGTAATGTGTAATGTGATATGTGCTGACAAATAATTGCATATATATGCCTTTATCCCTTTCCCCTTTCTCTTATGCACTCTCATGCTCCTAATTTCCCCATACAGGGTGCAAGTACTATATATATTAACGCATGCAAGACATGCCTGTGCATTGTTGGCTTGGTATGTGCGTGCCTTCTGCCTTTGCAGCATACTTAACTCGCCTGATATAATCCTGGTGCAATATAGGATGGGCTGGGTCACATGCCTGGGGACATGCGTGTAAAATTATATATGACATTGGGTGTGGGGATTGTGCGGGTATGACCTTGAGACGATGACTGTGCCTGCGGGGTGGACACATAACGTCATGCTGCTGACTCGACATGGATGACGGGCTGTTCCCTCTGCTCGGCCCTCCTGTATGAGAGGAGCTGGCCCTGGTGGATCACCAATATGGGACCTTAGAACATACTCACAACACCCGGGGCGCCAAAAATAAAAAATAAAACTCGCACTTAATACCCGACCGGCACACTGGATATAGTAAGGGTCTACCCTAATAACTATACTACACAACAGACCCTTGATGGGTGCAAGACAAGGGACGGATGGCGTGGTCTAGTGCACATGCACAGGAGCCATTCAATCTTTTGCCTCACATAGTCATTAACCACTAGGGTTAATTTCTCTTTCAGGTTTTTTACAGTTATAGGGAAGAGGTGTACTTAGTTAAGAAAGTATACAGGGAGGGGGGTATGGGTTTTTCTAAATGTTTAGTCTTAGTTTTATGGCTTACTACAGCCAAATGTTTTGTTTCTGTTGAAGATGATGTACATGTATGCTACCTGCTCTATCGATACTGTTATATTGCCTCGCTTGCACACTTGTGGTCCTATGCACATGCCCCACCACACAATAGATGATGGCCTCAAACAACATCAAACTCATCACCTGGAACGTTAGGGGCCTCAATGATAGGATTAAACGAGCACTAGTGTTACGACAGCTCAAAACATATGATCCCGATGTAATATGTCTACAGGAGACACACCTGGAAGGAGCTAAGGTCCTGGCCCTCAAAAAACCATGGGTGGGGTGGGCTTACCACTCCACTCACACCTCTGCATCAAGGGGAGTGTCCATACTTATACGCAGGTCCGTCCCGTTTCAGGTAGAACAGGTGCAGATTGACCCATTGGGTAGATATGTTTTCCTGAAATGTAGAATACACTCCTTCTCGATACTGCTGATGGCGGTATATATCCCACCCCCCTACTCTCACAACATGCTAAAGAAGGCCGCGGAAATGATGGCAGCCTACCCCGACACACCCACTATTATTCAGGGAGATCTTAATAATGTCATGGACTACACGCTAGATAGACGCACGACCACTGGGGACACCCATAGACGGGGTAACGGACAATTCCGGGCGATGGTGGAGGGCATGGGCGTGTGCGATGCTTGGCGTCATAAACACCTGGACACAAGGCAGTTCTCATGCTTTTCAGCAACCCACACCGCCTTCTCCAGGATAGACATGGCCCTGCTTACACCTGACCTGCTGCCCAGAATCAGACTTATACAGTATGAGACCAGGGGCATTTCGGACCACTCCCCCTTGTCGCTCACGCTGGACGTGGGAGGCTTGAGGGGACAGATTCACTGGAAGCTCAATCCTTTCTGGCTCACCAGACTGGGTGAAGGGCGGGACCTAGAAAATTCCTGGCAGGAGTTCTTTGAGACTAACAGGGGATCGGCACCGCCTTCTGTAGTGTGGGATGCATTTAAATCCTTTTTAAGGGGCACCATTATACAATCCATTTCCACCCTTAAAAAATCATACAAACAACAGGAAAGGACTCTAGAGGCCTCCTGTCGTTCACTCGAGCTTGCCTATTTGGAGGATGGCCTTGATGCATCCAGAGAGGCTTGGCTTGGGGCCCAAAAAGAGTTGACTACTTGCCTTAAAGATAAGACCTGCACTAGACTCCTCTTTAATAAAAATAACCAGTACCTCACGGGGGACAGGCCTGGCAGCTTTATGGCAAGGTTGGCTAGGGCTGATAGCCTTACTAACACTATATCCGAACTGATAGACAATAGCGGAACTAAATATGACAACACGCCAGACATAGCACAACAATTCCAGATATACTATGATCAACTCTACAGCACCAAATTACAACACACGGATAGAGAAATTGAGGAATACTTAACCCACATACCCATGCCCACATTGTCAACTGAGGCGAGAAACACCCTTGATTCTCCCCTTAGGGTGGATGAAATAGAGGCAGCAATCAGGTCATTCCCGAGTAATAAAGCCCCGGGCTTAGATGGCATTCCCCTGGAGCTATATAAAAAATACATTACCTTCTATGCGCCCAGATTGCTCAAAACCTTTAACGGGATATTTGAGTCTGGCTCTCTTCCACGCTCTATGTCGGAAGCACTCATTATTGTGTTGCTGAAGCCTGATAAAGACCCGCGCAGAGTTGAATCATATAGACCCATATCCCTCCTCACCACAGATATTAAGATACTGGCAAAAGTCCTGGCCATGAGACTCAACTCGGTCTTTGCCCAGCTTGTGCACAGCGACCAAACAGGGTTCATGCCGGGCAAATCCACCCTTATAAACCTTCGCAGATTATTCACCCTTCTGAAACTTCCCCGCAGGGACGCCCCGACATCCATTGTGGTATCCTTAGATGCTGCAAAAGCGTTTGACTCGGTGGAGTGGGCGTTCCTGTGGGGGACTATGTCCAAATTTGGTATCGGTCCAGGGTTCATCAGATGGGTACGGCTACTATACTCCTCACCAAGCGCCAGGGTTTCAGCCAACGGGTATATATCCCCCTCATTCCCGTTATTTAGAGGCACCAGACAGAGCTGCCCCCTTTCTCCCGCCCTGTTCGCCCTGGCGGTGGAGCCTTTGGCATGCCTCCTGAGACACAGTCAGGCAGTTAAGGGATTTGCAACGGGATCCCGGACGGACAAAATAGCGCTGTACGCAGACGACATACTCTTGTTTGTCTCTGACTATGTAAATACTTTGCCCATAGTTCTGGACATCGTCGACACATTCGGTAACTACTCCGGTTTACTGATAAACTGGGACAAATCGTGCATCATGCCCCATAGTGGCCCATGCCCGCTGGATACGCCCATCCCCCTTCCACTTAAATGGGTAGATAAATTTAAATATTTGGGGATTTGGATATCCAATAAACCCGCCGACCACATAGCACATAACATCCAGCCCCAGATAGAATATCTACAGTCCAGGGTAGCAGTGTGGGGGAAACTGCCCCTAACGGTGACAGGCAGAATTGGTCTCATCAAAATGGTCGCACAGCCTAAAGTCCTATATGCCCTACAGCACTCCCCAATCTACATTCCTCAATATGTCTTCAAGAAAATAGATGGAATTTTGTCCTCCATTATATGGTCCTCAAAGAGGGTTAGGATTAGCCTCAACACACTAACCCGCACAAAAGACATGGGGGGCATGGCGGTGCCGAACTTCCGCTTTTACTACCTGGCAGCGCAGCTTTCCCACATACACTCCTGGGTGGGGGAGGCAGCGGAGGAGGCCCTGCCTGCACAGATGGTCTCCACCCTGGCTCCGGGACTTACACCCCTGCAATTCCTTCTCTCGGGCAATGCCGTACTTGTCAAATTGCCACTGGCTAAACAGGCCATTCTGGTTTGGAAAAGAGCAAATGACATCATGCGAGCTACAGGGTGGGACCCGGACACTCCACTAGATGGCACATTAGGATTTAAAGAGTTGAACGGGAAACAACTTAGGAAAGTTTGGGGACGATACGAAATAATCTCCATAGGACAACTGTACACTGACGGTGTGTTTAACTCCTTCTAACAACTACAAGCAGCCAACGCAATACCCAACACATACTTCTTCCGGTACTTACAGCTATGACACGCATGCGGTGCCCAATTCCCCCAGGGCCAACCCAACATACAAGTGTCCCCTGTTAAGTCCCTACTGCAATCCTTGAGAGACTCAAGGCTAATATCAAATATATACTCCTCAATACTCACTTTACATCACAACAATGCACTTCCCGGTCTCAGGGCGCACTGGGAGGAAGACCTGGGCCCACTGGCCTCTGAGACATGGGAGCTGGCCTTGGCTAGCCCACGCGTAGCAACCTCCTGTGCACGTTACCAACAAATCCAACTGTATATCCTACACAGGGTTTACCTCACCCCGACCCGTCTACTCAGGATGGGGGGAGGGCTGATTCCAGATGTCCTAAGTGTGCCCACCCGGAGGCCAATTATTGGCATTTAATCTGGACATGTCCTGTGATACAGACCTTTTGGCAGAAGGTAATTCACACTATAGCAGCCACTGGAATACCTCTGGATGCACTCACACCTGTGACATGCCTACTGGCCGCTGTTGGTGAGGACACACTTGATAGAGATGCCATGGGCTACATAAACATCCTGTGTACCCTGGCCAAAGTGTGCATAGCCCGGGCGTGGCTGGCGCCTAGTGGGCCACTATACGAGGCGTGGGTGACACTCACCAATGAAACTGTGTGTCATGAGCGATTTGTATACATGTCTAGACACTCCGAACCCAAATATCTGAGAATATGGGATAGGTGGTTATCCTCCCCTCAGTATGTCAGATCATAGTTGGTTCATGGCCTACTAATTTTCCCCCTAGCCGGGCAGTAGATGGGAGCTAATAGACACAACAGCATAAAGAGATGAAACCAAGCAATTAAATACACTTGCTGCGCAGACACAGATATCACCCAAAGAAGCGCCCGCATGTTTCTCCAATTGTGATGGGGCAAAGAGAAACCTATACGAAAGACTGTAAAATCTGACCACAAGCTAGATGCAACACTTTTATTTCGAGGGTAGCTACAGCCATATCTTGTTCAAATTACATGTTGTTTATTGAATACATTTTATATAACAATTGGTATAGCAGTTATAACAGATAATATGTTATAGCAGGAATGTTGACTGCTTATCAGAGGTGAGACCGCAGGGACTCGACACTGTTCATGCGTATTCTCGCTCTATTCCCTTGTCCTCTTTGTTGCCTCTGTCAATGTTTTTTTTTTTTTTTTGTCTTTTGTTTTGATATGTATGTAAAAGAAAACAAAATGTCAATAGAAAGTATTGAATTTAAAAAAAAACAGGGGTGTGGCCTCACTGAATGGTGCTAATTATAGGCCACACCTCCTTTTTGGCAGGTCGCGCCTTCGGCACGCGCATATGTCTCTCCTGCTTTTCTCTAGAAGTAGAAAGGTATACTCACTGCAGCTCACACTGCTATTTTTAAATCTGTTTAACTTGATTTATAACAGTAGCAACAGGCTAATAACTTAAGTTGAACACATAAAATAAAAACTGTACATACAGTGTAACATAGAACAGACTGTACAGTATGCTGACTTTTTTTTATATTTATGGTTTAATTTTATTATTTTAAAGAAAATGTGTTATTTGAGTGTCACTATAGTGTTACTGTAATGTTAGTATGTTTTATTCATGTCTCCAAAATATTTATGAATGTTATTTAACATTTTGTGTTTTATTATGTGATTCATAGGCCTAATATGAAAAATTAGAGCTGATAGGTGAAAATTGATGTTATATTTGAAATCAGCACATCAAATATACATAAGATCAGCTAATCCTCGGCATCCAAACATGTGTTGGGCTGTGTTATAGAAATGCCCATGATTTGAAGGTATGTGTGCACACACAGTGTGGCTGCACCTCAAATCCTGTTACCTAATAACTGTGGCACTGTCCTGACACAACAGACCTGACACTGCATCTGGCTAAAAGGCAATGTGCAGCCTCTGGGTGAACCCAAAAAGGTGTATCCTGCAAAACAGGTCCTGTTATGTTACATCCTGTTAAAACGTAATGTGTGGCCCAAGCCTAAAACATTTCCTTCTTGGAAAAAATTCCATCGCCACCAGTGTGATTTCAGTATACAGACAATCCACAGGGCTAAAGTATAGATTGGTTAATATTATATCAAACTCACATAAAGATCACATAGAGCTCACCTATGAGTCCTTCAGGATTACTCTTTCATTGCGGTTACTATCTGCACTAGGATATGATGTTATACCCAGTTTCTCCTGCAGTGCTATACCGCTATCTGTCCTGTACTCCCGTCTTTCTTGCACACCATCACACCGACCTCCACGCTTCTCTCCTCTGTTCTTGGGCACCCCTTGAGGTTCTTAGTCACAAGTTCACCTGCTGATGCATTTTCGACCCCCAAAGCAGTCTTTTTCAAGGCACCTTTGCCAAGGGTGTATTGACAAAGTCCCACTTAAAAGTCGAAAAAAGTCTTTCATACTACCCTCCCAGAATGGCCGCGAGGTTCCTATAGACCATGTGCCACCCTCAGAAAGTTGGGAAAGCCAGCCATAGCCTTTGGTACCCTTCCAAACCTGCAGCAGCCATCTTAACTCTGCCCACTGCTATACAATGCATGTAATATTAGCATTGTTTAGTGGGGGCATGGCCATGATGATGAGACCATGAACATCATGCCCCTTTGCTGCCTTCTAAATAAAACCACTCTCCCACTCCGCCCTATTATGCCACCCCTGCTGCAATATTGGCAACCCTGTCCCTACACTGTGTAACTGTATCGGCCACTAAAATAAAGCTTTATCTATAAAGCTATGGCTGTTACTCCTCCATGTTTGCAAAGGGCTACAGGTATGATGTTAGGCTATAATGGTATAACCTAGTGACACACTAACTAACTTAAAGATGACACTGAGCTGAAGAACACCCAAGGTCCCCCAGAATGCCTGCTTCAGATTATTCTTCACTTTCATTTTAACATGCAATAAAAATGCACTGCAAATGCCAATGTCCATAGCATTACATTAAATAAATAAATAAAGATATTATTATCATTATAAAGGTTGATAAGTGCAAGAAAAGCAGTTTGTTTCTTCTGTCCAGTTTTTGCCATTATTCTTTATAAAATGCATTGCATGGAGCGAATAACTGAACAATGATTTTAATATTGTAGATCGACATCTAACTTGTATGAATCATTTAAAAAATGTACACACAGCTATACCAATAAATAAGAGATGAAGAATAATGCATCAAAAAACCCTTTCCACACTGCTTAAAAGCCTCTTCATAGAATGTTAGTCATGTCACCATTGTTGCCAGTGAGAACCAGAATTGAATATTAATGCACCAACCCAGTGGAATGTTTCATTAGGGTGAATCATGCTGATAGTAGAACAGCTGCTACTAGGAAAAGCTGAAGGTACTGGTGATGTCATGAAACACTGTTTATGTGTATTCAATGAGTGTTCTGGGCTACAGTGTGTAGATCAGGTTTCTAAGCAATACTTCCCTTCCTGAGCTAGAACAATGTCACTGCTTTATTTCTAGTAAAACTTGTTTGTTAGTTTCGCTAGACTCTGCTTGAATTTCTAACCACTGAACTCTGACATGTTACTTTAAAAGACATACTGTATAGAAAGTCCTAATCCCAAGTATATCATTTATCTGTTTACCTGAGAAATATGTCCAATTAAACTATAAAAAGTTGCATTATTGTATAGACCCAACATATATTTATCTTCCATTAAACAGTTTTGAATTTAGGTAAATAAAAGAAGTACAAACACTGTACCGTTTTTGTCAGTGATGGGACATCACCCTATACATCCTAGGTCATTGCAGGCAAAAGATCTCTCACCAATGATAACATCTTCATAAAAAGATTATTTGAATTGATATAACAAATGTGAGCGACGCTGGCATATTTGATGGATATTTTGCACATCACTTACAGAGAAGTTGGCACTCAAAGGGTTAAGCAACCATTACGGTGGTTTAGGTTTCACTATAATGGTTTCATTGTCACCATCTCAGGATAACCATAACAGATTGAAATTAATAAAACAATGCTTTATTATTTTCAAAAGTAAATACTTTTAAAATATTTTTTATATTTCAAAACTGTATAATTTTTTTCCCACAAAGTTTAACTAAAAACCTAGGTCGGGTCTTCCATTCTACTGATCATGTGTAAACTATCTAACAGGGTCACTTTTCCAAATACAGTATATGCCTTCAAACCATCCAGTATCACTGAGGTGCCTCTGCAATATTTTAATTATACATTATGGTCATACTGTATGTCTTAATCAGTATTATTGCTGGATGGTAATATATAAAACCACCCAGTAAAGTACATTATGGTTATTACAACATCGAAACAATTGTCATTTGGATGTTTGTCAGAATATACAATGTATTCTGTATGAAGCCAGAATTGTACATGGTGAATTATGTCATTGCATATGGTGTCTCTGTACTCTGTATATTATGACATATTGAAGGTGTGTCTCTAGATTTGAATAATAATTGCAGAAGGTACATCTTATCCAATAAATGCGCACCCAGCGACAGCCAAGAGAGACAAAGAAAATGAGAGCAGGCATCAGGAAAAGTTGGGAGCAAGGAAGGGAGGGTGGGGCAGAGTGTGTGGGGAGAGGCAGACAGAACAGCTGATGAGCTAGGGAAAGACAGAATGGAAAGCAAGACATGGTGCAGACTGCGGTGACGGCATAGTATACTAGACAATAACTCTCTAAAGTCTGTCCTTTAACTCGCTGCCAGGGAGAAAGGACAGACGCAGCCTGAAATGAGAAGGGGTAGAGGCGCTTTAAGGTGGAGGAGGCCCATATGTAGACTCCTATGTTCAAGTGTCCCCCCTCTGCCGGCAGCAGTCCCATGCATCCCTCTAGAGGGCTCAGACACTACTGTGCATGTGTAGATCTACGGAAAAATGGCACATCATCCAATTTTATGGTGATTTTGGCATCAGTGAGTTTTAAAACGATGGGTTTAGCGTGCGCAGTTTGGGCCCCCTGGGACTCAGAAAAGTTATAAAATGGAGAGTAAGAAAGTTCCAGCTAATCACCTCCTAACTGTCACGCCACAGACTGGGTTTGAAAAGTTACAGTTAGGAGCTGATTGGTTGGTGGTTTTTCACTCTCCACTTTATCATTTTTCAATGCTCAGTATATCTTGCCAATAATCAGTAGGTGTGATTTTCATTAGAAACAGGACAAATTATCACATCTTGTTTAAAATGTAATAGGGTGCAGATTGCAGTTTGAATCGCCATGTTTTGCGGTAAACTTTGCGCACTATTTCCTGTAAAAAAAAACACACTATACAAATCACATCCAAATGTTTTCCCATTATAAAGTATATCAATTGCAAATGTATTAGGGTGTGAAATGAAAATTCGCAAACAAAAGTTACCAAAATTCACACAGAAAATAGACCAGGTTAAAACAGGTGAATTTAACCACAACCAAAACAAACTTACAGGGTTAAAAATAACACAGGTGACCCCTACATATACCTATACCCCAACCTCATCAATGGCACCTGTGTATCTGTGACTTGGCACATTTGGAGGAGCTGAGCAGGAGGAGGGCGCAGGAACCGCACCAGATCAAGGTCCCTATTCAGCTCTGTGTTCCACATACATACATACATACATACATAAATACATACATACATACATAAATACATGTATGCATGTATGCGGTGTGTGTTATGTATGTACCTATGTATGTGCTGTGTAGGAAAAGTATGTGCATTGTGTATGTATGTATCTATGTATGTAAGTTGTGCATTTATTTAGTTCTTAGCTCCCCACCCCTTGTTTTAGGGACCCCAAGCTTCTTGGAGCCTTTATTCACCTCTGGTTACTTCCATGTGATGTAATAAATTATCACATTGTGAATTGGGATGCAGATTGTGATAAAAATGACCCATAGTGTTTGTTGCTTTGCAATGTCAGAAATGTGAATAATTGGTGGGTGTAAAAATCGATCGAGAGAGCATTGCTGTTATTGTATAGACTTTAGACTTCATGCTCTAATGAGTGATTTGCAGTTAAAAATGTGATCTATAAAATTTTAATTTTATTTGACAACACTCATAACTTCAAATGACACAGTGGGGCAGATGTATTAAGCCTTAACAAGAGATAAATGCAAGGGTGATAAAGAGAGATAAACGTCCAGCCAATCAGCTCCTTACTGACTTTTTTCAAACACAGCCTGTAACATGGCAGTTAGCAGGTGATTGGCTGGACGTTTATCTCTCTTTATCACCCTGGCATTTATCTCTTGTTAAGGCTTAATACATCTGCCCCAGTATCAGTTACCACACTATCTGCCTTTTTGATCGAAAATGGAAACACCTGGAATAAATTTATTTTAAACATTCAACCCTTCTCAATCGTAAGCACTTGTTTCTGTTTAGTTGATCTAAGATGTGTTTAGCAGCATTAATGTGCAATAACAATGCACCTTAAAAGTGGAAAAACAGAGATAAGCTTATCTCTACATAGTTTTTTGGGGGACAGGGGGAAAGGACGGTCAGTCGCACAGGTTTATTTACAAATGTGTTTCAGACAGGACCCTCATGGAAGTAGAATTATTCCTTTATATCTAGGAAGAGGGTGTGCTACCACTGGACATGGATCGAGGTTCAAGCAAAAAGGAGAAAAGGAAATGTCTTTCTGTGTGGTGCACCTCATGAGAAAAATAGCATAAAATTTAGCTTTTATTAACTTATATTAAAAGACAAAGAGGCAAAATATAGACAAAACAGTGAAACATAAAACACGGACAGTGTATTAAAAAGGATAAGCGAATTTATCCTCACGGTGGCTCAATTCCCCTGTGGTCCCCTTTAAGAGTTTGCAAATGATGTTTCTTTTTTAATTAGAACCGTGCTGACAGGCAGTGAGTACTAGTATTGTGGTAGTAAAACGTGCTTTACTATATGTGCCCTGTCAGATTGGAGTTGTGTCCAGAAATCTGGAAATGTCTATCACCTTAAGCACTATGGCTTGGAAACTGTGTAACCAATATAACAATTAATCCCAGATAGTGTGGTATTAATTAGGGAGTTACAGAGGCCCCTCCAAAAAGCACACCAGTGTCTGAGCAATCACCATACAATTGGGACTGCAGATCTCCCCAGCCTGCGGTAGCCAATGAGGACTGCCACTCCTCTGGCACCCCGTGTTAGCCGGGGGTATAGAGATGATACACTGGTGGTTAACCCTTCAAGAGCTAAGGCATGCGGTGGCGTGTCCATTACAGCGCCGTCCGAGTTATTGCCCGCTCTAGAAGGTAAGGAGGGAGCTCATACACAGCGAGCAAGGCAGGCGGCAGCATGTCAAGTACAACGCTGTCGTCTTATAGCCTGCTCCTAATAAATACAAGGTAGCGGCAAAAGTAAACAGAGACTATGGTGAGCAGCGGCGGCGTGGCAAATACAATGGCGTCCGACTTAACACCAGCTCTGTAAAACAGCAAGCTGGAGCGCAGACGTCTCAGGCTGCAGCCTGAGACAATTAGTGAGCCCAGTGGAGACTGGCGTTCACTCGGTCTAAAAATAAAACTGGACACAATCAAAATGCAGTATAAGTGGGGAGGGGAAGAGGGAATAACACACTGAGGGTTAGGTCAGTGTACACTTCGCAAACAGAGCTTCATCAGGGTCCTGATGAAGCTCCGTTTGCGAAGTGTACACTGACCTAACCCTCAGTGTGTTATTCCCTCTTCCAGGGTCCTGATGAAGCTCTGTTTGCGAAGTGTACACTGACCTAACCCTCAGTGTGTTATTCCCTCTTCCCCTCCCCACTTATACTGCATTTTGATTGTGTCCAGTTTTATTTTTAGACCGAGTGAACGCCAGTCTCCACTGGGCTCACTAATTGTCTCAGGCTGCAGCGTGAGACGTCTGCGCTGCAGATTGCTGTTTTACAGAGCTGGTGTTAAGTCGGATGGCGTTGTATTTGGCACGCCGCTGCTCACCATAGTCTCTGTTTACTTTTGCCGCTACCTTGTATTTATTAGGAGCAGGCTATAAGACGGACAGCGTTGTACTTGACACGCTGCCGTCTGCCTTGCTCGCTGTGTATGAGCTCCCTCCTTACCTTCTAGAGCGGGCAATAACTCGGACGGCGCTGTAATCCACACACCACCGCATGCCTTAGCTCTTGAAGGGTTAACCACCAGTGTATCATCTCTATACCCCCGGCTAACACGGGGTGCCAGAGGAGTGGCAGTCCTCATTGGCTACCGCAGGCTGGGGAGATCTGCAGTCCCAATTGTATGGTGATTGCTCAGACACTGGTGTGCTTTTTGGAGGGGCCTCTGTAACTCCCTAATTAATACCACACTATCTGGGATTAATTGTTATATTGGTTACACAGTTTCCAAGCCATAGTGCTTAAGGTGATAGGCATTTCCAGATTTCTGGACACAACTCCAATCTGACAGGGCACATATAGTAAAGCATGTTGTACTCCCACAATACTAGTACTCACTGCCTGTCAGCACGGTTCTAATTAAAAAAGAAATACCGTTTGCAAACTCTTAAAGGGGACCACAGGGGAATTGGGCCACACTGAGTGAGGATAAATTCGCTTATCCTTTTTAATACACTGTCCGTGTTTTATGTTTCACTGTTTTGTCTATATTTCGCCTCTTTGTCTTTTAATATAAGTTAATAAAAGCTAAATTTCATGCTATTTTTCTCATGAGGTGCACCACACAGAAAGGCATTTCCTTTTCTCCTTTTTGCTTATCTCTACAGACCAGCTGTCAGTGCAAAGGATGAGGGACAGTGTGATAGTAATTACTATCATTTCCATGTACTGTATATGTTTCCTTGCTTCGCCTCAACTGATCCTTTGCCTTGGTTGACAGACTGGCATGTACTACTCTTTTTTTCCATATTGGCTTTGTTAAATGAACCCCAATGTCCTTTGATATTTATCCCAAGTCAATTACATACTGTAGTGCGAACGGCAGAATTTGGTAGGCTGGTAGGCTAAGGACTCGTACTCTTTACATCACTCTGTAATGAAGAATATTGTTGATTAAATAAAAAACAGGAGGATTGGAACAGTTTAAAGTCACTAACTCAGGTTAGTCTGCTGCTTATCAGTCTCTATTACACCTCACCCCTCTGACAGTGCATACCAAAATGCGTGTGCCTATGCCTGAAGGCACTACACTCTGGGATTTGTATAAAATGAGGACAATTCAATGTGACATAATATGCACTAAGCACACTGTATGGCATAATGTGAATTGGGGGCACAGTATGCCATAATGTTAACTATCAGTACTACAATGTTGCTTATTGAGCCTTATTCAGATCTGAGCTCAGTACAAATTTGTTCGGAAAAAGGGCAAAACCATGTGCACTGCAGGTGAGTCTGATGTAACCTGTGCAGAGAGAGTTAGATTTGTGTGAGTTATTTTGTTTCTGTGCATGGTAAATACTGGCTGCATTATTTTTACACTGCAATTTAGATTTCAGTTTCAGCACACCCCACCCAAATTTGACTCTCTTTGCACAGGTTAATACCATAAAAGATCAACTGCTGCATAAAAAACTGTCTCTCTAGGATTAAGATGGGCACCCTTTCAACATGTTGCTATGGGACTATCAAGATTCTGGCTGATGCTGTCCATAAACTAGACTAGAGCAACATTTATCTAACCATCCATCTAGTTGGTTGGTTGGACTGAATATCTAGTACTTTATTGGAGCGAGCGACAACCACAAAATAGGAAAATGAACAAAAACATTGTCAAATAGTGCCAACATATCTTGGAGAAATGTTCAAAATATCCGCTAACAATGCCAGCGCTCACATTTGTTTTATAAATTAAAATTAAACATTTTGTGTAGATAAATATTATATTTCCTATACAGTATAAGGTAACTTTACAGGTCATTTTGATGAATAAAATTGTTTATTTGACAATTGAACAGATCAAACTACAGTACCTTGCCTGAGCAACAGTTTTTGTCCATTTCCTGATTTTGTAAACAATTACTAAATTACAAATTATATTTGCTCTCATCCAGTACCAGATTTTTATTCCATCCAACCAACTAGTTGGATGGTTGTATGAAAGTTGGTTTAGTTTATGGCCAGCAAGCTCATGTTTGCACCCTTTGCTTTACGATTCCTTCATAAAACTCAAATTGTGTAATCAATTAAATGGATTTCTGTGTGATGTAATGACAATGAATTGTGTGTGTCAATCATGCAGTTTCTCTTCCTGTACAAGAAAAACAAGTCATTGCTAATGTGTGCAAAATGATTACCACTAAATTAAAAGCTCATTTCTATATACCTGCAATTTCAATACAGTTTTTATGCCTCACAGAGTACAATGTGCACGTCATTAACACAATGAAATTGCTTCAGGATGTGTTTTAAATGTTAAGGCCATTGAAACCAGTTTAAACTATTTAAAGGCACACTTCTTGCTAATTAGAGAACAAGAAGCTGAAGTACACAGGCATAGTGTAAGTTGTAAATGTTAAAACAAAAACACCCAAATTAAGTGATGCTTAAGATACAAACCAACAATTTTAATAATATATATTAATTTATTAGACAACATAAATTCTACACATACATAAACCTACTGGCGGTATCAAAACAGCATATATTTATAAATATAATAGACAATATAAAAGACTTTAAAAATAAAATGTTAGCTCATTGGGCAAATATCTGGTGATCACCACACATAGGTATCCTCGGTATTAGAATAGGAGCGGAAAAGTATAATATATTATTATTTAGATGCACAGTAAAATAAATGTACTCCTTATGTGTGGATCCGCATGTCCGATTTTAGTATCTCTAAATGAGAAGCTGAATAAAGTCACTGTATTTAATAATATAGGGTGGGTGTCGGGGGCTAATAATGCACAATATTTCTCTCCTCCAGTGAACACCCCTAAGCCTGTGCTGCTGGGAGTGGTGATGTTAACGGCTGTCAAATACGCTCTGGGGTACAGGAGCACAGATAGTCAGGATTTCTAAAGATGAACCAATCCTTGGGACGCATTTCGCCATGCTCAGGGCATTTTTGTAGCATGTAAACTTTTTTCAAACTAAAATTGAATTTGAGGGGGCGTGGCTTGGCCGGGCAGGAGGATAGACGGAGGGTGAGTGAGCTCCGCTAAACATCCGCTACATATCCTGATCATATGATCCTGGTGGACTCCTCGCCCTCCCGCCGTCACCCATAAAGGTTCCCTGTGTCTCCTGGGCTCCCCAGCGGCCGTGAGGTGACCGGGATTGGCTCCCTGGCCTGCGACGGGCAGGCGGATCCTATGCAGACGCCATCTGATCTCATCAGGCGGCTCTGTCTTCAGCCCTGGCCGGCTGCCAGCAACAGCGGAGACAACCCTCGGAGGAGCCGCTGCCACTGACGTCTCCCTCCTGCAAGAATAGAGAGGTGTGCGGTGCGCTCTGTGTCTGTCTTTCTGGGCCCCGGCGGTGATCCCTCGCACTGTTGGTGAGATCCTCCCTGGCTGCTGACGGGACTCGCGGCCGCTCTGCTCTGGTATTTGGGGTGTGGCGCGGGCATTGGCCCTTATTCAGATCTGATCGCAGTACAAATTTGTTCTCAAAATGGGCAAAACCATGTGCACTGCAGGTGGGGCAGATGTAACAGGTGTAGAGAGTAAAATTTGGGTGGGGTGTGTTGAAACGGAAATCTAAATTGCAGTGTAAAAATGACGCAGCCAGTATTTACCCTGCACAGAAACAAAATAACTCCCCCAAATCTAACTCTCTCTTTACATGTTACATCTACCCCACCTGCAGTGCACATGGTTTTGCCCATTTTGAGAACAAATTTGTACTGCGATCAGATCTGAATAAGGGCCATTGTGCGATCCCCCTGGCTTTGCACTCCAGCCGCGTGCAGTCTGGCTATATAAATTAAATACTCATTCTGGAACAAGATAAGGAATTGTGGGCGCTTGACTTTGTATGTTCAGATGGTGTGGATTTATCTCAGAGTGGATGGATAAAGAGAAAACACAATATGTGTATTAATAACACACAATCTCCAGAGCAAGTATTAGGGGAGATAAATGGGATCCCAAATATTAGCAGAGTACCAGGACTCACAATGTGATGCGGTGCTGGACGTGCATAACAGTATCTTTTAAGGGATAACCACAGGTGCAGATAGGAAGGTGGATACCAGATGTGAGTGGGTGGATACTCCAAGGTGCGTACCGTTACTCACTAGGGAACGGGGGTGTATAAGCCTATAAAGGTATCTTTTAAGGCTATGATTCCTCCAGTGAACACACAAACATGCATCAGAATGGTCCCAATGAAAAGCGTACCAGTACTCACTGCTAAGGCAGGTGGATGACACTCATAAAGGTATCTTTTTGGTGAAGCAAGTCTCTCTTCACTCCACAGTTTCAACTCCACTCACAGTGAAATGGCATTTAAGATAATCGCCAAAAACACAATGGAGGAAAAAGTCTCAGTAAAAAGAATTTAATAATACAGCTTGCAGTGTGGCCAATAGGCCGTACAGCCACAGTAACAAGATAAAAAGCAATTAAAAACAGTAAACTCACTTAATTCCCGACATGTTTCGGCGGTCCCAGCCGCCTTTTTCAAGGATAGAGTGAGTCAGAGCATTACAGGATATATATACCTGATGAAGGAACCACTTCCGGTTCACCGTCATTACCATAGGTGCAGATGACCCAGATTAATAAAGTGACTCCCCGTTATACTAATAAAGATGTACCTTTGGCGTATAGCTGAATGAGGTCACTATAAAGTGAAGAGGGGGCTCAATAGGCATCCAAAGTGGTCCGGAGTGTTAGAATGCAGGACGTTCTCACCGCAGCTTCCGCCCGGTAGAACGCATTCCCAGAAGTGCGTCACCGCACTATGGAACGCATGTAGGAAGCCGGATAGACTGGAGTGTGACTATGTCAGACGCTCCATTTCCGGCTACAGACTTTGAGACGAAACAAGGAAGTAAAAAAACAGCATGGTGGAACGCAATAATACGATCTTAAACAGGCAAAGCTATATTAAAGCTGCCATAGTATTATTGATGAAATATATAATTACGGCAAACAGCATAGTATTGAGGTTGATTTTATCTTAATAATGTATTAATAAAGCTACCATTATATGGCGCCATATGCGATATCCGTATGCTGATAAAATATATGCCGATTTAAGTGCAAAAATGCAAAAAATGGTCTATGACGGCCAGCGATGTATTAGAGCTGCCTTAATGTTATAAATAATGTATATAACGGCGGAAAATGAAGACAGCATTCTATTGAAGATGCCATTATCTTACTAATGTAGTATAACACTCTCATTATATAGTGCCATATATAATACTATTATGATGTAAGATGTGTGACTGATTACAAGCAATAAAGCCAAATGCCCTCTGAAATAGTATCCTCTGTTTCTGTATGACACAGAAGCCGGATTTAATGGTTCCTTCATTTACAAACAATAGGTATGATGTCCATACCAATATAGGCATGAAAATATAAAGAGAGTATCATAAAAATAAAATAATACCATCGACATAATAGAACAATCTTTAAAAAATCAGGAAAAAAGATAACAAGATTTATATAGGCAATTGTAAACCGTTATAGAAACCATTTTAATTCGAACTCGTGATTCAGGCCATGTGGACTCAGAGTGGATAAATTGAAGATCCATCTCATTTCCGTTTGGGCCAAACGAACATCTCTATTGTTACAGTATGTCGCCAGTGGTTTTTAACCACTTCCAGACCCCAGAAACCTATAATGGCTCTGGTAGAGCTATTATGCTCCTCAAAAAAATGTAAAGAAAACGGATGGTCCTTGAAGCCTTTCTTGATGTTATGTGCATGTTCTGCAAGGCACACCTTTAGGTTTCTTTTAGTCTTGCCTATATATAATTTGACGCATGAACAGCGAATGGCGTAAATCACGTAATTCGAATTACAGGTGATAAATTGTTTAGGTTTAATGCACCGATTATTTAATTTAAATTCAGTGAATTTTCTGGTGGTTGAAGGGTAGGCTTTGCACATGGCGCAGTCGCCACAGTGGTGAAAGCCGTTATTACGAGTGGACATAGTACCCTGTTCAACAAATGTACTATTGACCAATTTGTCCTTTAAACTGGCCGCACGCCTATAAATAAATTTGGGTTTTTGGGGTAAAATGTTAAAATGTGTACTGAAAGCTATAGTGTAGCCTGCAGTGCCCTCCGTGCCAGTGGATTTTTCTTTCAAGAGGTCCTCCCTTACCATGGACCTTGTCTCCTCTAGCGCCCCATCCAGAAGCTCAGTGTTGTAGCCCTTATTGATGAACTTGTATTTCATATTGGATGCACTGGCCTCGAAATTGATGTTATTGGAGCAATTACGCTTTAGCCGTACAAACTGCCCCTTCGGTATGTTGGATATCCATCTCTTAAGATGATTACTGGATGGATTGATATAGGAGTTGGAATCTGACGGCTTTTGATATACCGTAGTTTCATTCCTGCTGTTCTCCACATATATCTTGAGGTCCAAAAAGTTGACTTCAACTTTGCTAATGTTGAACGTCAACTGGATATTAAAACAATTCGAATTAAGATGATCACAAAATTTAGTGAGCTCATCCTCCTGTCCCCTCCATATAAAAAGCATGTCGTGTATATAATGCCACCATTGAACCAGGTCTGCCTCCCAGCCATGCCCATGCCATACCATCAGGTTTTCCCATCTGGCCATGAACATGTTGGCATAACTGGGGGCGAACCCGGTTCCCATGGCCGTGCCGACCTCTTGGTTATAAAAGGTACCATTAAAGTTGAAATAATTGTTGGTAAGGATAAACTTGATTCCATCCAACAATAAATTCTGGAGATCTAGGCTAATTTCAGTCCCTACAAGGGCTTGATTAACTGCTTCTATACAATCAGTATGCCTAATAATTGAATATAATGAAGTGACATCAGCCGTGATGAGGAAACAGTCATCACTCCAATCAACTGTCTTAAGTTTGTTGAGCACATCTTTTGTGTCCTTTAGATGGGACTTATTCAACAAAACAAGAGGCTGCAAATGGTGATCTATGAAGTAAGATAGATTTGCAGTAATACTGTTGGTGCCCACCACAATGGGCCGTCCAGGGGGGTTGGTATTACTCTTATGAATCTTGGGCAGGAGATAGAGCACTGGCACTGAGTACTCATCCCTGACCAAGAATTTGGCAGTTTCACTGGTTAAAGTGCCCGATGTGATAAAACCCTCTATCAATGTCCTTAAGCCCAATAGGATCCTTTGGGAGGGATCGGATTTTAGTTTTTTATAGGTGATCCCGTCGTTGAGCTGGCGGGACGCTTCGTTGACATACATTGATTTATTTGAAACTACCACCGCCAGGATTCCGCCAGGATTTTCAGGATTGAAACTACGGTATATCAAAAGCCGTCAGATTCCAACTCCTATATCAATCCATCCAGTAATCATCTTAAGAGATGGATATCCAACATTCCGAAGGGGCAGTTTGTACGGCTAAAGCGTAATTGCTCCAATAACATCAATTTCGAGGCCAGTGCATCCAATATGAAATACAAGTTCATCAATAAGGGCTACAACACTGAGCTTCTGGATGGGGCGCTAGAGGAGACAAGGTCCATGGTAAGGGAGGACCTCTTGAAATAAAAATCCACTGGCACGGAGGGCACTGCAGGGGACAGGCAGCGGCTTCATCAGATATCTGATGAAGCCGCTGATACCTACACAGGAGGTGGAGAAACGCGTCATACAGCTTTCTAAAATACCCCCTCTACACTTTCTGGAGCTCCAGAACCGGATCCCCCACCTGCCTGTCGAATAATCCAAAAAGCAAGTACTGGTTTATTTTCAAGTCGATGACTGCCTCAAATATAGCAGCAGGACAGTAGCAGTTTGGGACCCATAGACTACAACCTATTATTGACTACTAATATTTTTATTTTTAATTTATTATTATTTTTTTCATCCTTTACTTTTTTCATTTTTTGCTTTACTTTTTTTCATTTTTTGCTTATTTCTGTCTGGCCAGACATCAGCTAATAAGAACTGCTTTGGAGTATCAAAACAAGTCTGCCTAGATATGATTACCTTATGTTTTAAAATATGCAGCCCTTAAATGTGTTTTGTACTTACCTATAATTTTTATTATATCTAATTGTTATTTTAACTAATTGATTGCCACTGGCCAGTGCAATATACATATATATATATATATTAAAAAAAAAATAGATTTTTTATATAAAAAATTTTTTATTTCTTTATATACATTGATTCTAGCGTGTGTATCCCCCTTCTTTGTCTTTTATACTACATTAGTAAGATAATGGCAGCTTCAATACAATGCTGTCTTCATTTTCTGCCGTTATATACATTATTTATAACATTAAGGCAGCTCTAATACATCGCTGGCCGTCATAGACCATTTTTTGCATTTTTGCACTATTTGGTATTATTAAATTCTTTTTACTGAGACTTTTTCCTCCATTGTGTTTTTGGCGATTATCTTAAATGCCATTTCACTGTGAGTGGAGTTGAAACTGTGGAGTGAAGAGAGACTTGCTTCACCAAAAAGATACCTTTATGAGTGTCATCCACCTGCCTTAGCAGTGAGTACTGGTACGCTTTTCATTGGGACCATTCTGATGCATGTTTGTGTGTTCACTGGAGGAATCATAGCCTTAAAAGATACCTTTATAGGCTTATACACCCCCGTTCCCTAGTGAGTAACGGTACGCACCTTGGAGTATCCACCCACTCACATCTGGTATCCACCTTCCTATCTGCACCTGTGGTTATCCCTTAAAAGATACCGTTATGCACGTCCAGCACCGCATCACATTGTGAGTCCTGGTACGCTGCTAATATTTGGGATCCCATTTATCTCCCCTAATACTTGCTCTGGAGATTGTGTGTTATTAATACACATATTGTGTTTTCTCTTTATCCATCCACTCTGAGATAAATCCACACCATCTGAACATACAATGTCAAGCGCCCACAATTCCTTATCTTGTTCTAGAATATTTACAGTGGGGATTCCAAAGTGGTCCTCCTTCAGGAATTGAGGCTGCACGGACTGATAGCGCCTTGGGACTTTTCCGTTTTGTTTGTTTTACTAAATTAAATACTCATACCTGCAGCTTGCCGGTTTATTTTCCAGCATCCCTGTGGCTGATTGTGCCGCTGCTGCCAATATCCTGCATAGAATTGGAGGTGTGCTAGCCGCCTCTATCTTTCATCAAGACTCTTTCAGCAGCAGCTCACCTGCTCTCCTTTAATCTACAAACTAGTGGGGACTGTCATCTCCTTAACAATGGACACATCAGTCCAACAAATCCTGATGGCCATCTATGCCTCTGCTGACAGGCTTATTAATAAATTGACTGCACTGCAGGGAGATGCTTCCCCTACCTTGTCTGCTTCTGGGGAGTGTATTGCCAGAGACAACAAAATTCTGCATCAGTGCCATACACCTGAGACTCCTGCAGCAACTGTGATTGTTCTCCAGTCAACTAAGAACTCTTGGAAGGACCTGCCTGTTTCTGGAATGTTTCGTATCCTGAATCTATGCAGCTGGAGGATGCTGTGGTTTACTTTGGAAATTATCCATTTCTTCTACCTCCATCTGTACAACAGTGGAGATCATGCCTTATCCTTCTTGGTTGTCCTTCTGACTATCCTCCAGAACCTGGACTTGCCTCTATTGCTCTATATATATCTCCGTTGCTGACAGAGGCATGGCCGGATTAATATTTTATCTCCTTTGCCCTTATTTTTCTTTATTAGAGCCCGGTCAGTTTTTCTTATTAAAATTATAAGTTTTAAGTTTTGCCTCCGTGTACCGATCCTGTGGCCCTTACAGCTCCTGTTTATGTTTACATTCTGAACATATATTTTCATGTGGGCATGATCAAATTGAAATCGTTTCGCTGTTTCTTATTGTGCAGTTATTCCTATGCTAGTTAATAGGATATCCTGTTGTCAATGGGAGTGACGGGTTCTCCACAGATGATTACACTCTTTAATTACCAAGCCATGGCCCCAGTTAATCCATCCGCTTATTATCCGATCACTATATGGGGGAGGGGGGGTGTGTGTTTAGGTAGGTACTGTAGTGTAGGGGGTGGGAGAAAGGGGTGAATTAGGTTTTTAGGCTAGGTTAGCTAATATAGCTGATAGCCACTAATTTATCTCCTTTTAGTGATGGGTAGTATAGTTAGTTGGGGAGGTTGGTGGGCTGTTAGGGATCCAGGTATACCTAGGTTGGGGTTAGGGTCATACAGGGTGGGGTTTTTGGGGAGGTTTTTTTTTTTTTTTTTGGGGGGGGGGGGTTGCTTTGGGTAGTTTAGGTAGTATTCTAGTTAGTGGTAATTTAACTTTGGTACTTGTTTCCTAGCACGGCCACAATCGTGGGGATCGTGTACCTTTAAGTTAAGGTACACGATCCACACGATGGACCCGATTTCCTTTGAAATCAGGTCCATTTTGCCGGCAAAGGTACAAAATCGGGGGCATCGCGTCGGTCGGGACCATTAACATTGGTCCCGACGTGACCGACGCGATGCCCCCGATTTTGCCATAGGCTACAATGTTAAAATATTTTTTAACATTGAAATCGTGAGCTTCGCGTCGGTCTTGTGCCATTATAATGGCACAAGATGAGATGGACTTGATTAAGTCCATCTCACATTGAAAAAAATGTGAAAAATGTGAAATGGGCCAATATGACCCATTTCACATTATATATGGCCCCGTCGTCACCCCACGATAGACGCCAACCCGAAGCGTGGCAAGCGCAGCGAGCCCGCGAGGGGCGGCGGTGCGCGTCCTCTGACCTTTTCATTCCCCTACTATCCACATCGGCGTGGAGTTGAGAATATATAGTGTGGCGAGCGCAGCAAGCCACCGAGCCCGAAGCCTGGCGAGCGCAGCGAGCCCCGCGAGTTATACGAGTCCCCTCAAGTTATACGAGTCCCTCGCCACGCTTCGGGCTCGGTGGTTTGCTGCGCTCGCCACACTATATATTCTCAACTCCACGCCGACGTGGATAGTAGGGGAATGAAAAGGTCGGAGGACGCGCACCGCCGCCCCTCGCGGGCTCGCTGCGCTCACCACGCTTTGGGTTGGCGTCTATCGTGGGGTGGGGTTTACGTAGTAAAATTTGGGGGTCTAGGGAATATTTTACATTGAATCCAATGTAAAATCGGGTCCCAGGGACTCGATTTACATTGGATTCAATCAAAAAATCGGGTCGGTCGCATCGATCGCATCGCATGCGACCAAATCGCATGTGATGCGATCGACGCGATTTTTCCGACACGACCACCCCGATGTAAATCGGTGTGGCCGTGCTAGGAAACAAGTACCTTAACTTTTTTTTATTCCCTATTCCCTGTTTGCTCAGACATCTGATCTTGCAACAATCTTTTTTTTTAGATTGACTTTACATCATTATTAGCATATGTCGCATTTTAGTGAGACAATTTACCATATATCTCTGTGAGTTATATGTCCACTACTGCCGTCGGTCCAAATGGCGCCTTTGAGCGATGGTAGTTCACATACCCTGTAATGCAAAACTTATTTTGTCTCCGTATTGGTCTCTCATTGCTTTTAACATACTGTATTGTCTATAGTTTACTGTGTGTATACCCTATGGATGTCGATTTACCAACTATGTGGGATCTGATGTTTGTGCTTGTTACATTTACTGTCCACGCGGGGGGGGGGATATGTTTACTGTATTTAAAAAATGTCAATAAAAATCACTGAATTAAAAAAAAAAAATTGAATTTGAATGAACTATCAAATTGGCACCCACAGCCAGGGGATGCCGAGGATAGCCCTGGGATTTGGGTGCTCTGGAACGGGGGCCTCTTTATTTGAACCCCTGGCAAATGCTGACTAGTCAGGAGGGGTTTAATACTACAGCCAATGGGACCAATATAGCTGTAGCAGTATGTTCCTGGAGCCAGTGCTGGTTTTAAAAATACAGGGGACCCCGATGTCCCCCCCCCCCCCCTATTTTTAAAACCGGGATTGGTTCAGGAGCCTGGCGCTTATTCCTAATATATAAAGGAATAAAGGAATATTTTTTGAATCAGTACATTTACAAAGAGGAGCACTGGACAGATCAGACTAGTTTGCGCAGGCTTCATATTCAGCAGTGTTTGGCTGCTGGCAAACATTACTTGGTTCCCATTTGGGGATTTCACCACATCAGCTAATGCTTTATACTGCTTTCACTAATGTCATCCGGGGATGCGGTGGGGAGTCGGCACCTCCAGCGCTGCCTCCTCCATAGTGTGAACTGGAAATTAATCACTGGACCCATTTAACCCGTTCACACCGCCAAGCAACACGGCAACGAACCGGTAAGAACTCACCTTTTTTACCGGTTCATATTACCGTGTTGCTATCTGCTTTCGGGATTTGGTAATCCCTTTCACATTGCACTATTTACCGGGTCAAACCGGCTTGTACCTGGTAAATAGTTGCGATGTGAAAGAGGTATTAGTATACTTGCAGGAGAAACATGTGGTATCTACTCACAGAGATGAATCTAAAGGTGCCCATACACGTACCGATATGTGTGCTGTGCGTTTTGTACTTCATTTGTGCTGTGCGATTTTGGCACTTGTAGGGGTATGCGATGCGATCTACTGTACTGTGCGGATTCGATGCGATTTTAGCGTCTTTTTTTATTTTTAGTTTACAGTTACCTAATGGATATCGCATCGCATGTACTACAAAACTGATGTGATCTGATGCAGCACAAAAAGTACTGTCTGCAGATACTGTTTGTGCTATAAAATATTGTACCCGTGGGGATGCGCATCGCATGCCCGCAGTTACACTGTGCGATTTTAACCAATGCAATATGTTTTTAACTTTAAAAGTTCAAAACGCATGTTAAAATCGCAACGTGTATGGGCACCTTCTGATGACCTGGGAAAATAACCAGTTCAGCTGATACTACTATTATATACTCTCAACACTTGCCAAGACTCACACAAGTTTTCTCACCTGTGGTTCTACATTGTTCAAATTTAACTAATATATCCTGACCACTCATTATCCATTACAGCAAATTTAAACAAAAAAAAAGATGTCATAGATTATGGCAGTACCTATAGAGGAAGATTCTGGTTGGTTTGCAAAAGCAAACTCCTTCTTTAATGGACAAACCATGTGCACTGCAGGTGGGGCAGATGAAATGTGCAGAGTTAGTTACACTGCAATATAGATATCAGTTTGAACACACCCCACCCAATTCTAACTCTCTCCACACATTACATCAGCCCCACCTGCAGTGCAGCATGGTTTTGTCCATTAAAGAAGGAGTTTGGCATACCTCCCAACATGACCCATGCCAGGAGGGACAAACTACTCTGCTGCTGGACTTTCCTCTTATGCTGCTTTCACACCGCAAAACCTGCTTAGACCAGGTATTTAAAATGTTTTTGAAAACGGGTCAGAGTAAGTTCAACCCCTTTCACATTGCATGTAAATACCTAGTCTAAAGCAGGTTTGCGGTGTGAAAGCAGCATCAAATGTCCGGGAGATGCATCAGGAGCACCAGAGCCCGCACCTAGACTGCCAGCAGGAGCTCCTCACTGCAGGCAGGGAGGAGAGATGCAGGACACTGGAAGGGTAAGGGGTCTGACACTGAGCATTAGCTGGTCCCCTTTGAGTCAGCGCAGTGCATATTTAATGAGCCAGCCGCTCATTACATATGCCTATATGTAATGAGCATCTCATTACATATGTGCATATGTAATGAGCGCCCGGCTCATTAAATATGCACTGAGCTGGGTACCAATAGTGCTCACTGCTGCCTGGGTACCATTTCAGACCCGTTCAGAAAGCAAAAAAACAGGTCTGAAATGGGTAGGACCCTGCTTTTTTACCGTTTTAAAATACAAGTTATTTTAAAATGGTAAATTCACTCTGGACCTTTCAGACTGTACATATTACAGTTTTGAAACGGTAAAAAAAAGTAATCGACCAGTTAATATGTGCGATCTGAAAGGGGCATTAATGTATGATTGTCATCACCTGTTTTTAGGTTAACTAATAAGAAAGGTGTTTCTCCACAGGTGATGCCAATTAAAATTAGGAAGTCCAGGAGCAGACCATTGTGTCCCTCCTGGAGAGGGTCATGTTGGGAGGTATGGTTTGGTTTTGCAAACCAACCAGTATCAACCCTCAGTCCTTACAAGCAGTAACTTTGCTTAGGGTCCCACAGTCAGGACCTGGGATTGAATACCCCGCTATGGCCTTATTTCTTTCCTGCAAATGGAAGAACTCAATCCATACAAGGGACATAACCAACTAAATTTGGTGTACCTTTTTGAGCACAGATTATAATTGCAAAATTATTAGGTAAATCACTATTTTGTCAAATATTTTTCATGTCTGTCTGCTGCCTATGCCTGATTCAGCAAGGCTCAATAATAGTGGTCATTCGCTGCTTAGTGAGTCCATATCCGCGGCCCGGCCCAAAGCCCCACCCACCCTCCCGCCGCATTTGAGAGGATGTGTTTCCGTGCATCTCCTCGCATGATACCGAAGGGATACACACGAACACATCCTCTCAAATGCGGCTGAAGGGGAGAGAAATCATTCGATGGCCACTGATTGAACATAGGGGCGGAAATTTGCTAAGATGGGAGTTCTATTTCACATGTGATGTTGCTATGGGCAACCAATCAGAATCTACTTCTTATTTATATAGCACCTTCTAGAAGATAATAGATAGTACCTGATTGGTTGCCTGTGGTATTTGTCGCACTTAAAATTATAACATTATAGTGATAACAGAACTGATATGCTTATCAGATCACACCTTGATAAGGATTCCCTGCATGGATGTAGATCCATGTAGATATTGGCAATATCCACCTTTTCTTCTCACTCTTAGGGGGAAATTTACCAATATGAAAAACCTAGTTTTTCGTATTGGTATTTCCCCTACGGCTGCATACGACTATTTTAGTCGTATGCAAAGTCGTGTTCCGGAGGGGGAATTACAAAGCAGTCAGATACGACTGCTTTGTAACCCTCCGATGGTGTAACAATTCGTATTAGCGGCACATATATACGGCCGCTAATACGAATTCGTACAGGCAGTCTGCACGGATCAGTCAGATCCGTGCAGGCTGCAGAGTGTAAAAAAATAGAAAAATTAAATACATTTTTTTTAAAAACGGCGTGGGGTCCCCCCCACAGCTGGAACCAGCACCAGGCTGAAGGAGCCGGGCCGGTAATTAAAAATCAGGGAACCCGACAAATAGGGGTTCCCCAATTTTTAGTATGGTATGGTTTCCTTCCACAGCTTCCACATGGATTTCGTTGGATCCGGACGCCATCGCCGACAGTGACGTCGACTTGAAGAAGGACGTCGACCTAGATCCAGAAGACCGCCGACACAGGACCAGAAGACGACACAGGACCAGGGCTACCTACGGGAAGAAGATAGGTAAGTATTAGTATGTGTGGGCTTTGTATGTATTAAAGTTTTATTTTAAGTGTGTGTCAGTGTGTTTTATTGTACTATTTTTAATACTGTGGCACTACAAGACCCAGCGGGCCCTTTAATGCCCCACAGGCTGGGACTTGTGGTTCTCCAAGTCCCAGCTTGCGGGGGAGGCTTGCTGGGACTCATAGTGCCCCAGTATTAGACAATAGTTTAATCTTTTTTTTACACCGCTATCAGCTCGATGCCCACCGCCCAGGGGCATCGAGGACAGCACCAGGCTTCAGCCTGGTCAGGTAAGTCCTGGAGGGGGGGGACCCCTTCATTGGGGGGGTCCCCACTCCCCCAGGACCCCTGGCCAGGCTGACTGGTCGGTAGGGTTAATGTTTTGGCCGCGGGACCTTATATAATAAGTGTCCCCCGGCTGTGACATTACCCTGCTGGCTGGTTTGGCCTGGGGCTGGTTCATAAGATACGGGGGACCCCTAGTCATTTTGTCCCCCGTATTTTGGGAACCAGCCCCGGACCTGGAGCCTGGGGCTGGTTGTTAAAAATCGGGGAACACCTATTTGTCGGGTTTCCTGATTTTTAATTACCGGCCCCGGCTCTGTCAGCCTGGTGCTGGTTACAGCTGTGGGGGGGACCCCACGCCGTTTTTTTATTTATTTATTTTCTATTTTTTTACACTAAAGCCTGCACGGATCTGACTGATCCATGCAGGCTTAAAGCAAATACGACAGGGAAAGCAAGGTGTATTATCAGTACGGCTGCTTAGTACATCAGGAACCACCATTCTTTTGAATGGTGATTTCTGTCGTATCCTATTGATGGTGTAGACATTCGTATTTGTAAATACAAATACGAATGTTCCATCTTTAGGAATACGAATTGTTGTATTTTCGGGATTGTAAATCCCGAAAATACAAATTCGTAAAAAAAAGGTGTATTTCTCCCTACGAATACACCTTTTTTCTACGAATCCATTTTGGTAAATGTCCCCCTAAATGTCATAATAAAGTTGAGGTAGCTTGGCCGGAATGCCATTTTAGTAATCTCTCATGAGCAAGACAACCCACCTTTATATGTGCATACACTACGGCTGTAGTTTGGGGAACAATTATATCTTATAACAGATTAAATTGTTAACTGTTTATGTTGCTTCTCTGAGAAACCTAACTTCTACTTATCAAGTATTTGCCAGACCTCGCCCAATAGAGATACCTTTTTGAAATCCAAATCTGGTTAACCAGTATTCTCACCAATTTGTGAATAAAATAAATGGTCCCTTAACTAAATTTTAACATGGTTTAAGAACACCAATGTCAGTACTGTACAGTACAGCTACTTTTGGACGTCTGATCGCACTACCTTTAGGGGCACATTTAGTAACCCCTAGGCACAACTTCATCGTCCACCACCTCCCATCATGTCAATACCACCTTTGTGCTTGGGCCTTCTGAATGCAAAGTAGCTCCAGCCTCATCCCTTCTTCCCCAACTTTTTGCTGAACAATTAAAAATGACTTCATAATGACAAAATAAATCACCAGACCTCATCTAGTCATCTGCCTAGCAGGGCTCTCATGCAAGTGAGCAAGCTGTGGTGCCCCCCAGCTAGCTTCACCCCTAGGCATGTGCAATTATAATATTATAATTATTATAATATAATTAAATTATTTGCGAGAGCACTAGAACCCTGCCTATTGCCCTGTGACAATCTTCACTTTTTGTGGGATCAAGATGGAAAGAGAAGACCTTAAAGTCACACTTTTTGAAGATTATGTTTTTTCTCTCCTTCCTTGATTCCAATCGTAATGGAAATTATATCTTCCTTCGGAACATTCTCAGAGTGTAAGATCAATGGTGACGAGTTCAAGATTCTTCCTCTTATAAGGAACATTGTAATTTTTTTGTACTCAGAACCCATCCTTAGCAAATCTTACAACTAACAATGGTCAGTAGAAGTAAGTAGAAATACATATAACATCAGCCCTCTCTTAGGGCCTTATTTTGGTTCATTCTTTCTGACAAAATCCTTCTTAGATGGGCAAAACCATGTGCACTGCAGGTGGGGCAGATGTAACATGTGCAGAGAGAATTAGATTTGGGTGGTGTTTTACTTCAAAGTGAGATCTATATTGCAGTGTAAAAATAAAGCAGTCAGTATTTTCCCTGCACAGAAACAAAATTACTCACCCAAATCTAATTCTCTCTGCACATGTTACATCTGCCCCCCCTGCAGTGCATATGGTTTTGTCCATCTAAGAAGGATTTTGTCAGAAAGAATGAACCAAAATAAGGCCCATAGTTATATGCAGCCAACTTTACTCCTCTTCTCACATCTCTCAGAAGATGAGAGATGCTGGAAATACCTCCACCTTTTACTTTTAAGAAGGAGATAGATCTGTACTCTTTCCAAAGTTGTTGTATATGATACATATGTTATCCATTACATGTGCAATATATATTCAACTGACGGATAAGGTATTTGATCCACAGCAACTGTTTTTACTATATATTCCTTCCTAGCGCTCAAAGAGAGATATAGGGAAATTATATTAGCCCCAATAATTTTTCAGAGAAAAAAAATTTGCATTTTACAGCTATTTTTTCCATATGTTGCACTTCTCGGCCGTGATTGCGAAAACAGAGCTAATTATTAGGGATTTCCTTTAAGGTCAGTTCAGACCAGAAAAGCAATCCCCAATAAGTGCAGCCGCATTTCGGGGACAATGGAATAGCCCTGGGGGAGTCACGGAAAATGACTGCAGCTAATTAAGTTCCTTCAAAAATCTCTCACAGACATTTTTATTTAAATGGTCAAATGTCACACAGGCATCCATTCACCTCCTCCCCGTCTCTGCTGCTGTCTGCATAGTACAGCAGTGGATGATTTACGTGCCTCCTGCCCAACCTCCAGACTGACCACAGGACACTGCGGTTGGGAGGTATGGGCTCCCTCAATGGTGGAAACGGGTCCCCGATCGGATGACCCTGGTTACCCATTTACACTGCCCCACCACCCGGGTCCTCCCTGTGTTCCATCCTGGTCAGTACCTGGGTAGGATTCCCAGTTTTTCTTTTTTTTAGTACCCGTTTTACACCGACGCTGAGGCAAAAACCCAGGTTTTTGACTTGGTGTAAAAGGGGCATATATTTACCTACATGTATTTAAAGAAAAATGATTATGTTGCTTGACTCCAAATTTTAAATGTTATAATCTGAAGTCCTACTAGAGGTCCAAATCAAGGTATTAATATGGCTTACATACCTTAATAGCAATTGTCCAAAATACTGTAGTTCTTTATAGGGATGTGCACTGGCCACTTTTCGGGTTTTGGGTTCTGATTACCTTGAGGTTTTGGGTTCTAATGGGTTTTGGCAAAACACCTCCTAAGTGTTTTGTGTTTGGGTTTTGGGTTCTGAATTTTGTGTTAAAAAAAGCATAAAAACTGCTAAAATCGCTGAATTTTTTTTTTGCTCCTTTGGGGTTTTTTCCTTAGCCTCAATAACATTCATTTCCATTCATTTCCAGTCTATTCTGAACACCTCACACCTCACAATATTGTATTTAGGGCAAAAGGTTGCACCGTGGTAGCTGGATAACTATGCTAAGCCACACAAGTGTGCGGCACAAACACGTGGCTCATGTAAGAGTGGCACTGCAGCGGTAGATACGGCAGTACTAGGCATCAGACAGGTAGATATGGCAGTACTAGGCACCAGACAGGTAGATAAGACAGTACTAGGCACAAGACAGGTAGATACATCAGCAATACTAGTATTGTGCACCAGCAGAATTTATAATAATTAATTTTATTATTAGGTACTGCTTGGCAGTGGCACTCAGTGGCACACGTCAGTGCACCAGCAGCATGGAATTATTTTTTACAGTCCCACACAGCACAAGTATTATTTTTTAATTAAATTAGATATAGCAGCCTAGTATGTACTAGGTAGGTACACTAGGTAGGCAGTAGCACTGCCAGTGGCAACAGTGGACTGAGTAACTAAATAATACTGGCAGAATCAGTGCAGGCAGCACCAGTGGACTATATATAATATAATTAATTATTCATATATATTACAGCACAGCACCAGAGGTAGGCCCCAGCACAGAGGAGACAGTAGTACTACAGGTACACAGTTAGACTGTCCTCCTTGCTAGGGAGAGCCCACCCTAAGCAGAGGAGAACAGAGTACACAGCAGCACTGAGGGAGACAGCCCCAGCGAATAAAATAATTACAGCACAGCACACAAGAGGTAGACCACACAGAGGAGACAGTAGTACTACAAGTATACAGTTAGACTACACAGCAGCACTGAGAGACAGCCCCAGCGAATAAAAAATATTGCATTCAAGGTCAAGCTCAAGTTTAAGCCCCAGCAGCAGCACCAACACACCCTCTCCCAACTCACTACTAGACTGGAGTGAAGATGGCGGGTGCAGCAGCCGCTTTTTAAGCCTCGCGAAATCCGGCGCCGGGAGATGACGTTCTGACCACGCGGACGGACCCGAGTCAGGCACCATCAGTGACTTCCAAGCACCATCAGTGATTCTTCAGCTCTTTCGTTATTCTTCATTGATATATACCATCAGTGATTCTCCTTAAACATCGGTGACTCTCCACTTTCTTCAGTGATCATCAGCGCTATCGATGTTCTAACATCGGTAGGGTCCATCCATATTCTTCAGTATTTCTGTATTATTATCTGGACCCAAATATTACGGAATTCCTCCAAGTCTTCAAGGGGCAGTACCACGCTGATGATTTATTCAAATTGCATTCCTGAGATCGTGTTATTATCTGAACTTCATCAGTGTTCCTACACTGCACCATAATACAATGGCATGTATTCAATGCCGGTGCGAGCGGCCAGCGAGGGGGTTAAACAGCGAGGATTGCTGAAAACCAGCGATCCTCGCTGTTTAACCCCCGCGCCGGCCGCTCGCACTATGCAACGTTCTGGGGAAATCCTCGCCATCACAAGACGGCGAGAATTCCCCAAAACAGCGAGACCCGCGGCTGCTGCAGAAAACTCACAGTTTTTAGCTGCGGGTCTCGCTGCTTCTGGAGCCGCATCCGCCAATTCCCCCTCGCTCAAAAACCGGAGCGAGGGGGAATTGGCGGATGCGGAGGCTGTGTTGAATGCGGTCAGGGTGAGTGGTGACAGCGAGCAGGAAGCCCTGCTCGCTGTCACCACTCGCAAACAGCATTGAATACATACCAATATCTTTAGAGTAGTTGTCATTATTATGCCTGGACTCCATCAGTGTTCTTACACTGCACCAATACCATCACTACTGTTATTATTGTCTGGACTCCCTCAGTGTCTTCCTCAGTGTCTTCACACGGCACCAATTGCCAGTCTTCATCTGTGTTACATCTCATCAGGACTCCATCAATGTGCTACACTGCTCCATTTGCTACCAAGCACACTGGGCTTTCATAGACTGCATCGTTGTGTTCCTACGCTGCACCTCCTATTGTTATTCATGCTCATCGTATGGTAGTATGGTACTGCAACCTGTTGTATTATTGCTGTTCACATTCCCGTCAAGTCTCACCAGTTGCCATCTGTACATCTGTGGTGTTAATAAAGATTTGTGCTTTTTACCTCATGGTTCTGTTTCTAACTGTCATGGGAGCCTCCTGGTGATGCGGAGTAGTCTTATCAAGGCACCCCAATTCCTATAACAGTCAGCCCCTATGCCTGTGGTCATTTCTAGTTCAGATCTGACCACAGTCCTGACAAGTAGAAAGTAAAGAGAGAGAGAGATGAGGTGGTCAGGAAAAGAGAGGGGGCTTCATGAAAAAAAAAGGAATGAGAGAAAGAGGGTTCAGAGAGAATAGGGAGGAGCAAGAGATAAAGAGAAATGCGAGCTGGAGTGAGAGAATGTCAGAGGAAGGGAAATAATAAGAGTAGTGAGAGAGAGGGATGAGAAAAAGAGAGTAGGGGGTGCGTAGGGGGAAGAAAGAAAGAGAGGAGAAGGGGTGAGCGGTGTGAAGGATGAAAGAGATGGGTAAAGAATGAGAGGAGGGTACATGACAAGAGGAGGCGTAGAGGATGAGAGGGCGGAGAAGAGGAAGAGAGGGGGGTTGGAGTAGAGGATGCCAGGATGGGGATAGAGGAGAAGAGGGGGAGGGGGGCAGAGGATTTAAAGCTTGTGACAGCCATCACTTCCTCTACCCCGCGCAGCCTTTCCTGCTCCGCACCGCTCATGGAGCTGGGACTCAGGGGCCCGTGTGAACTGCAAACACTGCACCCATTATACATTTGCCACATATCCTACTCCAATTAGTTGTATATTTTCTAACACATAAGTTACCACACACATTTTTGTGTATATTTTCTAACACATATGGTAACACATTTTTGTTAGCATCCAATTAATCTACAGTATGTAGTTGAAGCAATATACTGTACTGTATGAAAATCACATGGCTTCAGCGCTGTGAGACAGCCATGCTAACACTGTTCTGCCAATGCGGTACATCACATGATGTACATAAACTGTTTAGTTATAACAATCATGTACTTATTTAGGAACAACATACAATATTCTACAGCACATTTTAGTTTTTGGCACACTGTACTTGGATAAACCAGTTTTATGTCCTTGTCAAGGCAAATGAACACTGGAGCCTTGATTGTAAAATAGTGTTTGTAAAGCATGAATGCCAAGAAACATTAACTGTGTCACAACTGACAGTGAAGTAAGTTTAGGATTAAGATGGAATTGAAAACACAGCTCAAAGTAGCCACCTTCTGGTAGTAACACAACATACATTTCTTTAAAATAGGTAATGTGCAGTCCTGTTTTGTCAGACACAGTTTAAAAAAATAGGCAGAATTCCTAATTCTACCCTTATTTTATCCAACGGCTCTGGATAGATTATTAGAAACAATGGGGGTTATTCAAACTTAATCCCGTGGCTGCGATTTCGAAGGCCAGGCAATAATAAAGCAACTGTGCATAGTATGCATGCGCGAGGCCAAACTACAATAAAATCTTGCTACTTTTTTAATACTGACCATATGCAAGTTGACAGGAAGCTGGCTTTGTGGGTGGTATCAACACATTATATGGAAGGGTTTAAAGGGAAGTTGTGTGACGTCAGCTCTGACCCTGTTCAGCCTGTTTTATTTAGCACACACTGAGTAAGGCTACACACAGACTGCACACAGACACCACCCCAGCAGCAACCAGAAAGGCAGAGGGATGACTGCAGCAGATCACCCCTCGGGCTCCCTGCTTATTCCTGCTCTGGGGCATATAAAGCAGAATCTGGAGATGTGACCAAGGGCGCAATATGCTGAATTTTCTTGGCCAGCCTCGCTCTGTCTCCTTGTCGAGTAGAGCACAAGGACAATGCTCTGCTCGGTCAGCCCATCTTGGTGTGTGGCCGGAATGGTCCATGATATTACATACCCTCCAACTGTACTTTTTTATGGCTTGTACCTGCTAAAAACTAATGTATCAGTTTGCACTGGTTTTCCTACATCTCTGAGACAATATTTAAGTGTGTATGTGCAGCTGCTGGGCTAGTGACCAATCGGAGTGGGCTTGGGAACAAGTTAGTCTACACCGCAGTGAGCCGACTGATTAAGTAGCTGGGCTGGATAAGAGGCCCCCAACCCATGTTCACATCAGTGCCGGCTTTTAGCCCAGAGATGTTTGAGGGTATGATATTATTGGCCCTGCTAGAAATTGCTGTATTTGCCAGGACTGTTTTAGGTATATCCTTGCACACTAACCAATCAGAGAACAGACATTCATTTCAATAAGGTGATCAGATAACATCACATGGATGAGCTGTGTACAGATGTGTCCTCGTACACATTTGCTTTAATCGCACCAAATGTTTCCGATTCCTGTGCCACTCACTTTGCAACATAGCCGCTACAAGACCCTTTTGTATCACACTGACTGATAAAGCCAACAGAAAAAATGGCCGTCTATCAGCACCAGGGCTCTTGCTGTGCACAGCAGAGCTTTTGTCACTCCAGCACTTTCTGACCAATGCTGACAAATTATGAGGAGAAGAAGCATATTAATTTGCCAGATATGGCATACCTGGTATGGCATACCGGAACTATATTCGAGCACTGCTTTTTATAAAAATTTTTTTACAGAGGCACAGAACCTGGCTCCCCTGCTCTCCTACAAGGCCGAGCTGTCTGCCCTCACACACTCAGCGGCTAGGTTACACAGTACACAACCCAGCAGAGCTGTCACCTCCACACCTGGCTGCCGCTCCTCACTCTCCCGCCTAGCATTGCAGTAAGGACCATTTTTACAATGGGACAAGCCATGCTGCTGCATGGGGCACTGCCCGACTTGTCCCTCTGTCAGTCACCCATCCTCTCGACTGTGGTGATCGGCTTAAGCAGGACCTGGAAGAGGGACTACTGGATGTGCTACAGTGCGCAGACAGGCTCTTTACTCCTCCTCCTGGCAGGTGGGCCTGCAGTATGGGCTGTTTCTCCGGGCTGACTACACGCTGCAGGGCCTGCAGTCTGACTCGCATGGGTGGTGGTGGTTCCGGGTAAATCCTCCACCTGTGTCACCTAAAGGAAGTGAGATTTATTTAATCCATTGTTAGCACCTTTGGTGGTATATATTGTAGACTTACCGGATATAGTGTTGTGTTGCAGGATGTAGTGTAGTGTATGCCCTCCTGTTCTGTGCTGAAATTCCTGCTTTTCACAAATTTGTGGAAGGTGGCATGGATTATGTTTTGTATTTATAGTCTTTCTAAATGGGGCATTATGTATAATCAGCACTACAGGTGGCATTATATGTGTAAGTGGCACTGCAGGCAGACAAGCCGAGCAACTGCATGGGGTGCTGCACCTGCCACCACGTGACTGCATGGTTTGTCCACTGCTGACTGCCACAGCTATCGGCTCTGGGCCATAAGCTCCCCCATGAGCCGCTGTGGAAGCCGGTAAGCACAGTGGGGGGAGGGGGCAAGCCAGGGAAGTTCTCCCAGAGCCGTCTTTTCCATTGGGCTCAATGGGCAGTTGCCCAAGGGCCCCAGGATTTTAAGGGCCATTCGTTTAGAAGACACAGTGAATATTTTTTCCAAGGGCCTGCGCTACTGTTAAGACGGCCCTGGCCGTTGGGCCGGTGTTTCATACTGTACGTTGGCTGTCTCTCCATGGGCTGCATGAAACAAGGATTCTCCCAGCTACACCGGGCATAGGACAGCGTCTATAGCATGTGTGGGGATGCGCTGCTCCTGATATCCTTCCTTCCCTCTTGCCCAGCTCAATCCAACACCGTCAGACAAGGTGAGAGACACCAGGGGAGCAGTGCCGTCACTTGGATCATTCATCGCTTGTGGCGACAATAGGCCAGGACTTTCCCGGTCTACAAGCCGGAGGCTGGGGCACTTTACATAGTTGATGATTTTAGCAGACCTACACCCCTGCCCATAGTCATCCTACAGTAATTATCTCTGTTATGGCTGCTGCTCCCTCAGGTCCTAGCAATACATGATCATGATGTATCCTGTTCACATATAATGCTGCATCCCGGCCAGCAGATCACCATGCAACATGTGTTGTTCAAGGCTGTGTGCCAAGGGGTACCCGGGCACTGCCACTGTTATAACCCTGCACAGAAGGGTCTGTGTCCAGGGGTAGCAGCGTGCTGTCACTGTGCTATTACCCTGCATAGGGAAGTCTATGTCCAGGGGTAGCAGGGTGTTGTGACTGTGCTATTACCTGCATAGGGGGGGGGGGGGTCTGTGGCCAGAGGTACCCAGATTATGTCACTGGGTTATTGCCCCGCATAGCTGCATAGCGTGGTCTACCAGGCATAGCTGGTTACTGTCAGTGTGTTTTTAACCTACATACTGTCACTGTTTTATTACCCTGAGGATGTATCTGCTCTGACATGGAGGGGGCCCAGTAAATTATTTTGCCCAGGGGCCTGCGCTGCTGTTAAGACGGCCCTGGGTGCTCCCATCTACTGGCTATCCCCTGCTGCCATCCCCCCTCTCCCTGTCATCCCTCACCATGCCTGTCCCTGCTGTGCCTCACTTTAACCGTCTCTCTATCTTTGGTGTCACTCTCGCGGGTACGGGAGAAGAGCTGCTGCGTCATGGGAACATGGTAGGGTGAGTAGTGTGCTGTGGGTGTTTGTGTGTATATTCAACTTTTACTGTTCTATGTGTGGGTGCTGGTTCCAAAATACGTGGGATCCCCAGATTTTGTCCCTCATATTTTGGAACCAAGACGGTCCAAGAGTTCGCTGCTGGGTTCTTAAATACTATGGATCCCCACTATTTTTCCCCTGTATTTGGGTAACCAGGACCGGCTCATAAAACACTGGGTGTTCCCCTGCTACCACCCACTGCCTGCCCCCTGCCCTCCCTTCCCGGAGAGAACGTCTCAGCGAGTGTGAAACTCCCCGAAAAACCGATTGCTACCGGGGTTTGCACATGCGCAACATCAGAGGTCGGGACAAATTTAGTCCCAAATAAATGGGTGTCAATCAGTCCCTATATGTGTATTTTGCTTATTTGCTGTTTTTATAAATCAGATATCTTTAGATCTGATTGATTGAAAAAAATATAATTATCGGACATTAAAAGTGTATCTGATGCCATCTATTTATACTGAGATCAGCCTCTTTATCTTACCACCACAGTTGTCAGAAATACATGTAACTAGACTCAGTACTTATGCTATTTAGATGTGATAAAGATCCTTACCTACTGTATGTGGATTCCTATGGGTTGGACTAACTAACTCTGGAAGTAATTACTATCCCAAATATCATCTGATTGTGACATTGGGGGAAATTTACTAAGATTCTTGATTATGGACGATCCCGTGCATGAATGGGTATGACTGGGATCATCTATAATCAGGCTGAAAATACTACTGAGAATATGGCTAATTTACTAAGATGACGTATTCTCAAGGTTCAAATTTTCCGATGGTGAAGTGATTTTTATTTGGCTGCCGAGTTTCCCCAGCAGCCAAATAGGAACAAGCATGATCTGTGTAGGCTTTGTAGGAAAAAAAAAACAGTGTGAGGTCTTCCCCCCATAGCCAGGGGACACTTATTATATAAGGTCCCATGGCCAAAGCATTACCTCTTTGGCTGGTCATTCTCCAGGGCACCCCGGGCCCGGGCTGAAGCCTGAGGCTGTCCCCGGTACCCCTGGGCACTGGACCGATGGTGTACAAGACCCAGTAAGCCTCCCCCTCATGCCGAGACTTAAAGAACCACAAATCCGAGCATATGGGGCATTAAATGGGCCCACTGGAGGGGGTACCGGACTGACCAACCAGAGAAGTAATGCTTTGGCCGCGGGACCTTATATAATAAGTGCCCCTTCCCAGGCTGTGGCATTACCCTGATGGCAGTTTGAGCCCTGTTCTGGTTTCCAAAATACTGGTGACCCCCTACTCTTTTTGTTTCCCATATTTTGGGAACCAGGACTAGTCCAAGAGCCTGGTGCTGGTTATAGAAATATGGGGGACCTTATTTAATTTTTTTATCCTGTATTTCTGCAACCAGGGCTGGCTCAAAGGGTCTGGGGCTGATACGCTCATGGTGGGGACGGACTCATCCCGTTTTTTTTCTTATTATTAAAATCATTTTCTAATTTTTACACAGCTGCATACATTTCCATTAGTATTTTCTGAAGATTCAGCAGTAAAAATGTTAGTACTGTAAATCGGCCGAACACCATAGAACTCATGGCTACATACGGCCGAGTTCTATAGATGGTGTGGGGGGACCACAGCCAGGGGACACTTATTATATAAGGTCCCATGGCCAAAGCATTACCTCTGTGGCTGCAACTTTTAGGGCAACCCCAGCTGAAGCCCAAGTCTGTCCCCATTCCTGCACGCAAATTTTTATGAAGTTGCTATTCGTAAAAATCAGCCATATTCGGCTGTAGGGTAAATTTACACCTTTTAATGGCTATACTTCATATTAAATGGCTACATTCGCACCCATTCGATCTTAGTAAATTTCCCCCATCATCTCTTGACATTGAGAATTTAGTCACAATCCAACTATTACAAGGGACTGACAAACATACAATCTCACCATCGTATTGGGATCACTATACCTGACCACTGCCTTTTCTCAGCTGTGTCACCTTTAAGGGCCCCTCACACTTGTCAGATTTTGTGAGATTTGACCCAATTCAGGTGGATTGAGTCAATTTATCTGACAAGGGGGCAGATGTATGATCGGTCGTTATGGGGGAGAAGGGGTATCAGCGCACGTTATGTGCACTGATACCGCTTCTCCCCCATGTATGACGGCGCCAGGATGCGGTAATGGACAGGGGCGCTATGCGCCCCTGTCCATATCGGCGCTGCTATCAAAATGATAGCAGGCCGAATGTATGAACGGTCAGCATCGCTGACCGTTCCGCACGAAGCCAGGTTTGGCTTCGCCAGCATCAGGCTGGCGAAGCCCTATCTAAACAGCAGGGACAGCGCTGTCCCTGCTGTCAGCTGTGGGCTGCGCTGGGGATCTCGCGTGAACAGCGAGATCCCGCGCATGCCCAGTGCGGCCGGCCCGGGGACAGGAGATAGCGCATCAGTATTAACTGATGCGCTATCTCCAGAAAGGGACATCGCCGGAGGAGGGAGTTAACACTCCCCCGCTTCGGCAGACAAGATGTTAATACATCTTGTCGATGTCCCTTCCTGCTTCGCCTCGCTATTGAGGCGAAGCAGGAAGTATCATAGCTGCGCTTATCGCGCAGCTATGATACATCTGCCCCATTATCTGATGTGCCTGTCTCACAAAATCTTATGTGCCTGATGTGTAGGACACAATCCACAATCCTGTGCCATTAGGTATAACCAAGAGATTGCAAGAGATTGATCCTCCTGCACATAGGATAAATCTTGAGTCAATCGGGTCCAATTTGTTGAATAAGTGTAGGGGGGCCTTTACTCACCATTGACGGGTGGTGTTTTATTTATTTATTTATTAACAGTTTCTTATATAGTGCATACATATTCCGCAGCGCTTTAAAGAGAATATTTGAACATTCATATCAGTCCCTGCCCCAGTGGAGCTTACAATCTATATTCCTTACCACATATTCACAAATACACACAGATATAGACATTCTAGGGTTAATTTTGTTGGGAGCCAATTGACCTACCAGTATATTTTTGGATTGTGGGAGGAAACCGGAGTACCCGGAAGAAACCCAAGCAAGCACTGGGAGAAAATACAAACTCTGCACAGTGACCTCAGCCCATGACCTCAGCACTGTGAGGCAGTAATGCTAACCATTACACCGTCCGTACTGCTTCACTGTTTTAAATCATTATCTTTACTCACGTTTTGTGTTATTTGTTGTGTTATGTCTGTGATTTTTGTCATAACATGTTATGGGAGCCTAATTTTCTCTGCGTCACCTTTAATTTATGTAATAAAATAATTTTAACTAACAATAAGAGTGCCCCCAGCAAAAAAAAATGAGTTATTTTCTCTACTCCTTCTTTTAAAGAATGTATTAAAATGCTCTTGCCAGGCATCTGGTTCTGATAAGAGCCCATCCAGGTGAAGATCTGCAAGTAGTATAGGGTAATGTTATCTCCGCGGGTACCGGATGACTGCCCGACCATCGGGATCCCAACAGTCAGTACACCAACATCAGAATCCTTACTGCCGGTACTCCGACAGGAGGGATCCTGACTGACAGGAGCTATACTCTCTTGTGGTGGTCCATGACCCCCATAAAGGAGAATAGATCCTGTGGCGAGCGAAGCAAACCACTGAGTCCCCAAGGGGCTTCTTTGCGCCCACCCCCCGTTGGAGCACCGATTCCGATGTCGGTATATTGACTGTCGGTATCCCGATTGTCAGGCAGTCGTACCACACCCATCTCTGCCTGGCTACTATAGGGTAATACTATGGGCGAGATGTAATAGGATGAAATTGTTGTGTACACACCTTGTCTCCCAAAGATCTGAGTAACCTCAACTGGTGTCACGACCAGGATCTGGGGTAAAGAGAGAGAGGCCCAAGACTGAAAGATGGAGCAGCAACAAGTGATAGTGGCACCCAATGGTTATCAACCAGAATAACCCGTTAGAATGACAAATGCCCCCATCACACTGCCATATTACTTTGGGTCCCCGTGGCTCCCGACCTACAGTGGAGATGGAAGCAAAACACCAGGAACCACCTTTGTGGAGTTCAAAAGTAAGATAGAATCTTACGCTGAACTCAAGAAGGATGCTCAGGCAGTCCTGAAAAAGCTGTCCACTACATTCGAAACAAAAACACTCCCAGAACTCAAAATGAAGCTATACGTGCGCAAACAGCGCCCGGGAGAAAGCCTTCGAGATTATGCATTAAGCCTGTAGGAGACGGTGGACCAAGAGGAGATTAGGAACCCGGATGAAGCTCTGACGATCCAATTCATCGAGGGAGCTGCAAAGGAAAGCGTCACAGCACAACTCAGAATGTTGAGGGTCCAGATGCCTGGGAAAACGTTCCCCGAATTCAAAGAAACCGCGATCACCATCATGGGCAAACAGGCAGACCGGGAAGAGGAGTATCTGGAAATGGTGGGCTTCGAGAGGTCCCTAGAGCTCTGAGGTGCGAAGCCTCGAAGTGAGGGAGAGGGATACGCCCCGGCAAAGCGCTCAGAACCCACCCGAAGACCCACTGCAGGCCTTGAGGAAACAGATGGAGGAGCTCGCTGTGGGGGTGGGGGAAATCCAGAGGGGATTGCGGTATGGGACGAATCAGGCGCCCCCAGAAACTGAAGAACGCCATTGGCGGTCCGAACGACCGAGGCCGCCCCGAAACCACTGGGAAGCACCACGGGAGTATGGTAGACGGGCATCCGATCAATTCGATGGGCAGGGAAGGCCCATTTGCCAACACTGTCAGATCGCAGGACATGTGGAGTGAAACTGCGACGCCTACAAACATTAAAGTGGCAATGCCCCGAGGACCAGGGCCGAGCCTTGGGGAGAATAGGAAGAGTAGGTCCTGGTCCTGAAAACTGGCAGGCCTGCTATGGCATACAATGCCATATAGGTGCAGGCAAGTTGTCTGCCAGGGTAGGTCGTAATCCTCCAGTCCAAACAAAGAATCTGGGAAAATTCACCTGGTTTCACATACAATGGGGATATGGGTTCGTCATTTGTGCTGACACAAAGCAAGACGTCTTCATTCATTCATTACACTGCCATCCAGAAGAAAAACCCAAGAAGACATTACCGAAGTCTCGGGGCAGGGGAGACCGTGGAATTTGACGTCATCAAAGGAGAAAAGGGTCTCAGGGCAGCCAATGTTACTGGCCCTGGTGGTGCTCCAGTTCGAGGCAGTAGATATGCGGCAGGAAGCAAGTGCTACCCATGTTGCAGAAGCTCTCCACATTACTACCCTCCGAATGACCAACACCAGCGAGGTAGTATATATCCAAAGGAAGTAGAGGATGTGCCAGGAAGTATTATTGGGCAACAGTATGGATGTAGCCAACAGTTCTCTCATGCCCTAGTGCAGAATGAGTTAATGAAAAACAATCGGCCCCGTAGCAGGTTGGACCCCAAATGGGAGACCCGTCCTGACCTGGTCATGAAGAGCCTGACGCGACAACCGAAGTTGGGAGATTGCAGAGACAGGTGTAACTCATCACGATGGGTTTGCCACAACCAGCTTAAACCCTACACCCGACAAGGCCCGGCTCAGGAAGAGTTTGAAACTGGAAGAGTTGACAAACAACGTATTGAGATGGACTCCATAATAAAGATGTCAGAAGATCCGCTCGCACTCTTGCTAGGTGTAGGGTGGCCCATGCCATCCGCCCCTGCAGGACAAGTCACTAGGTCCAGAGAGGAGCATCACCCCCTACCGGTGCCAGAAGAAGTAGCTCCGGCTTCAACGTTGACACATTCGTTCAGGTGCACAAGCGGAGTGTTGTTATCTCGTTAGGAATTAGGAAGTAGGAATTGTTGTTTATCATAACCACAATTGTTCCTGCTCTCTATAGGTGCGTGAGGACACACACCCGAAAAAGCCAGAGTGAATGTAATACCCCTGTGCACCGGGGCATCACAGCAGGGGACATTAATGGACAGGTCCAAACAGTGGACGGGACAAGGAGCCCACATCAGCAGCGAGGAAGTGACCGGTACCTGGAGGAGGAAGAGTGTGTCCAGCAGGTGAAGAGAGGACGGAGGAGAGCGACACCCGGGGCAGCAGCGTGAGAGAGCCGACAGAGAGGAGACCGGCAGCAGAGGCAGTGTCCAGCGTCGGGAGAGGAAAGCGTGTGTAAGCTGGAGGACTGAGAGACCTGGCACCTGCAGCAGCATGCGTGGAATGGCCATGCGGGCGAGCCGGGGAGAAGATTTGGAGGAGCGGCGGCCGACAAGCGAATGGCATTGCCAGGTGGCTCCAGCGCAGAGGGACCACAGCAGCGGCGCCTCAAACCAGGTCAGGTGACCGGTGCCCAGAGCTCACCACTGCCATGGTCCAGGCACAGTGAGCCCGGCAGGGGCATCCCAGACCTCCCCCACATCACAGCTGTCCATGCACCAGTGGTACCTGCAGCAGCATCCAGCTCCGACCAGGTGACCGGAATCAGGGCCCCAGTAGCACCGCAGGGCAGACAAGGACAAGGCCCCCCTGGCACCCAGTGGTAGCCAGAGAGCATGGCGAAGGACAAGACCCCTGCACCCAGCCTATGTACCCAGCGCTCGGGCACAGTACCCAGTGTTGCCAGGCTGTGGCACTCAATGCCACCCAGCAACAGCCGGAGCGACAGGGAGCCAGTACCTACCCAGCCACAGCAGCACCCCACCCCAGGCAGTGATCGGTGATGACACCCAGCATCCAGTGACAAGAGGAGCGGCGCAGAATTGGGAGGTCTGGAACCAGACCACCCAAAACACCGGCCCAGGGCACATGAGTTGGCCAGTGTGGCCCTATATCCAAGGGTTCCCAGAGGAGCAGGCAGGACTAATCCCAGACCCCTGCCTGTGCCATTGTTAGTAGAGGGGGAATGGCCCCTGTATCCCCCACGCCAGTGAAAGAACATCCTGTTGGCAGTATTCAGGACAGTGATTCTTGTGGTGTAGTACAGTTGGTGTAGTACAGTGTAGCAGCGCCATCTGGTGACCACAGTGGAGGTTACACTCGGAATGTGGACTCATTAGTGAAATCCAGGCTCTTCCAGGGTTCCCCCGTTTCCCTCAGGGACATATAAGGATCAGCCCCTAATTTCCAGAGGAACTATTGTTCAAGTTGCCCCTGCTCTTCCCGCAAGGACCAAGTCCCCTGGTCAGACGCCTCACTAAAGCCAGTTACCCCATCTTTATACCATGGCCCATCCGAGATCCTACCCCCAGACCTCTACCAAATCCTGTGCACAGGTAGGACCCTAGCGGCCCGTATGTTCTAGGACTGGGGTAGCCAACCCTAGTCCTCGAGAGCTACCAACAGTGCATGTTTTGCAGGTCTCCTCACAGAATAACAAGTGAGCTAATTAGCTCCATCTGTATATCTTTTAAAATGTGTCAGTGATTAATGAGTGCAGCTGTGCAGCAGCTAGGTTGTCTGGAAAATGTGAACTGTTGGTAGCTCTCGAGGGCTAGGGTTGGCTACCACTGTTCTAGGACAATATGTAGTTGGTGTATAGCTAGATTAGTTAATCTCATTAGGGTTACCGGTAACCATTAGGATTTCTCTAGATGTATGGCCTAGATAATTGCCTAGTATTGCTATTAGTGTTATAGAGTATAAGATACATTTGCAAATTGTCAATTGTGGTTATAGTGGTATTGTACCCGCATTTGATGACAGCGCTGTAGCGTCCCTAGTGTTGGCTTGTTAAAACTGATAGGGTCGGGAGGCGAGCAGCACCACTACAAATCACAGGGCCGGGTTATAGAGAACGCCTGCCTGTTATCTCATTGTATTTGAATTGTTGTATAGACACCTTGTCTCGTGGTGAATTATGGTATTACCTGTTTACTGCCATTGAAATTCATATTCTGTCTACCCTGCAAAAAATAAAGAAAGCATTCTACTATCACTGTGGTCCGTCTTCCATCCGAAACACCTCTCTCTTCCCCGAGCCCAAGGATCTGAGTATCCCCAGCCGGGACACTACACAACAGTGACCTCTTCTGTTTATGCAAATCAGCTGTTGCAATGAGTAAACAATGAGATACTGTAGTTTGGCTACATTTTAGTCCCATATTAGGACAGAGTGGCTAATTGTAGGTGTTAGGAATCACTGAATGACGCTGCGTTGTTTATCTACATGCTTACATACTGTAGCTGCAAAGTTTGTGTAAGTCTCTTGTTGCCCAGTCCTGTTGCTGCTGTCATTGCCACTTCTGCACCTTGTGCTCTCCAGCGTGTGCCTCAAAAAGTGTCTGCCATCTTAGATGCTGGGCACTGCTATAACATTCTATTCAGCCGATTGCCATCCCACCAATGGAAGCCTTGGCATTTGTCACTTGACTCCAATCACCAATCAGCTGCTGAGCCTTAATCCTCCAATCTCTTTTCAGACACTGTGGAGTTACCACTACGCGATTACTACATACAGATGTAGCCCCTGCCATCCTTGGCTGGGGCTCGCCAGACCCTCCCCACTGAACTGGGACGCGCGTGCATCTCACACGCACGCGCGTCCCAGTCTTTCGGCGGGGACGCTGCGTGTCCCTGCCCGTCTCCACTTCAGGGAGATGGGCAGGGTTAGGGGGGTGCTCGGGGCGGCGACGGGTGGCGACGGCAGGGGAGGCGGCAGGGACCGGAGGCAGGCTACTTTGCCCAGGGGGCGCGCGAGTGTCTCGTGCGCGCACGCCCCCTGGCGGGGCTGGCGTGATGGCAGGGCTGGTGTTAGAAATGCCAGCCCTGCAAAGATGGGACAAGCCACTTACAGCAGGCATTGATTGGCGTAGTATTCCCCGGTTCACTGGTACAGCGGCTATATGTCCAGTCTTGGCCAAAAAAACAGCGACCATATGCTTGGCCATGCTATGCTCATGTGGGAACCTCTGTGGGTTTGTACTACCACCATCGAACCTTGCCAGCATGATGTGGTACCAAGTAATTTGAGCCTGCTCTGCTATTAAGTTAATGGGGCACCCAGTGTTCAGAAATTTTGCTAAGGCTAAGCTTTCCATGCAGCATGAAATGAATGGATCCCATTATCTAACAGGACCATGGTCAAACTGGTTTACACCTCCACTATGGTCCACTCACCTCATCTACTCTACCTATGCACTGCACATTATTATATTGCACATCCCTCTTATCTACAGTTACAGATAATTGCCAGTACACTTTCTGCAGGGACTGCTGGTGACCGACATTTAAACTGGACATACACATTTAAATGCCTGCCCAGCCATGGCAGTAGGCACAACGCTTTGTGTAGCCAATTGGTGAGTGTGTATGAACTTTTAAATCAACAGACAGGTTTGGCAGATCGACCAAATTTCCAAGTGTCAGTGCACATGACTGCCAGTTACCCCATCTTTATACCATGGCCCATCCGAGATCCTACCCCCGGACCTCTACCAAATCCTGTGCACAGGTCGGACCCTAGCGGCCCGTATGTTCTAGGACTGGGGTTCGCCAACCCTAGTCCTCGAGAGCTACCAACAGTGCATGTTTTGCAGGTCTCCTCACAGAATCACAAGTGAGCTAATTAGCTCCATCTGTGTATCTTTTAAAATGTGTCAGTTATTAATGAGTGCAGCTGTGCAGCAGCTAGGTTGTCTGGAAAATGTGAACTGTTGGTAGCTCTCGAGGGCTAGGGTTGGCTACCACTGTTCTAGGACAATATGTAGTTGGTGTATAGCTAGATTAGTTAATCTCATTAGGGTTACCGGTAACCATTAGGATTTCTCTAGATGTATGGCCTAGATAATTGCCTTGTATTGCTATTAGTGTTATAGAGTATAAGATACATTTGCAAATTGTCAATTGTGGTTATAGTGGTATTGTACCCGCATTTGATGACAGCGCTGTAGCGTCCCTAGTGTTAGCTTGTTAAAACTGATAGGGTCGGGAGGCGAGCAGCACCACTACAAATCACAGGGCCGGGTTATAGAGAACGCCTGCCTGTTATCTCATTGTATTTGAATTGTTGTATAGACACCTTGTCTCGTGGTGAATTATGGTATTACCTGTTTACTGCCATTGAAATTCATATTCTGTCTACCCTGCAGAAAATAAAGAAAGCATTCTACTATCACTGTGGTCCGTCTTCCATCCGAAACACCTCTCTCTTCCCCGAACCCAAGGATCTGAGTATCCCCAGCCGGGACACTACACAACAGTGACCTCTTCTGTTTATGCAAATCAGCTGTTGCAATGAGTAAACAATGAGATAGTTTGGCTACATTTTAGTCCCATATTAGGACAGAGTGGCTAATTGTATGTGTTAGGAATCACTGAGTGACGCTGCGTTGTTTATCTACATGCTTACATACTGTAGCTGCAATGTTTGTGTAAGTCACTTGTTGCCCAGTCCTGTTGCTGTTGTCATTGCCACTTCTGCACCTTGTGCTCTCCAGCGTGTGCCTCAAAAAGTGTCTGCCATCTTAGATGCTGGGCACTGCTATAACATTCTATTCAGCCGATTGCCATCCCACCAATGGAAGCCTTGGCATTTGTCACTTGACTCCAATCACCAATCAGCTGCTGCGCATTAATCCTCCAATCTCTTTTCAAACACTGTGGAGTTACCACTACGCGATTACTACATACAGATGTAGCCCCTGCCATCCTTGGCTGGGGCTCGCCAGACCCTCCCCACTGAACTGGGAGACGCGTGCATCTCACACGCACGCGCGTCCCAGTCTTTCGGCGGGGACGCTGCGTGTCCCTGCCCGTCTCCACTTCAAGGAGATGGGCAGGGTTAGGGGGGTGCTCGGGGCGGCGACGGGTGGCGACGGCAGGGGAGGTGGCAGGGACTGGAGGCAGGCTACTTTGCCCAGGGGGCGCGCGAGTGTCTCGTGCGCGCACGCCCCCTGGCGGGGCTGGCGTGATGGCAGGGCTGGTGTTAGAAACGCCAGCCCTGCAAAGATGGGACAAGCCACTTACAGCAGGCATTGATTGGCGTAGTATTCCCCGGTTCACTGGTACAGCGGCTATATGTCCAGTCTTGGCCAAAAAAACAGCGACCATATGCTTGGCCATGCTGCGCTCATGTGGGAACCTCTGTGGGTTTGTACTACCACCAGCGAACCTTGCCAGCATGATGTGGTACCAAGTAATTTGAGCCTGCTCTGCTATAAAGTTAATGGGGCACCCAGTGTTCAGAAAGTTAGCTAAGGCTAAGCTTTCCATGCAGCATGAAATGAATGGATCCCATTATCTAACAGGACCATGTTCAAGCTGGTTTATACCTCCACTATGGTCCACTCACCTCATCTACTCTACCTATGCACTGCACATTATTATATTGCACATCCCTCTTATCTACAGTTACAGATAATTGCCAGTACACTTTCTGCAGGGACTGCTGGTGACCGACATTTAAACTGGACATACACATTTAAATGCCTGCCCAGCCATGGCAGTAGGCACAACGCTTTGTGTAGCCAATTGGTGAGTGTGTATGAACTTTTAAATCAACAGACAGGTTTGGCAGATTGACCAAATTTCCAAGTGTCAGTGCACATGACTGCATGATGTGTCTTTATAGCGTGTATGTTACTGCATGCTGTCATTACATCGTCCCATCTTATGTGAAGCACCTCAGGTGGATAGATTTTATGAAGAACCGCCAGAATTTGCGCATACACACTACGATGCATGTATTATATATTGTTCCAATCCACGCCGGAATTATTTATAACACGATATAAAGCTTAGTGTATACCCGGCTTAACATTAAGAAGAGTGCAATTATGGAAAGACAGCTTTCTTCATACTTGCCAATTCTTCTATAATGTCCAGGAGAATCCTTTTAGAAAATTTCTGGAAACTCTTTGGGGCTTCAAAGAGAGCGAGGCAGGCTCCAGGTGGTGTAGGCTGGGTCATTTTTCACAGCCTGTAAAATGACAGTTAGGGGCTGATTAGTTGGTACTTAATAAGCGCCTTGAGTCCTTTTGGAGAAAGTGCGCTATATAAAATAAGTTACTTTCTTAATCTCTCTCTCCACTTGATCTTTCTCTAAGTTTTGATACATCTCCCCTTTAGTATGTATTGCACTTGCACACAAGCAAGAAATATAATATAGAGCACTAAGTATAACATTGCAAACCACTTATATTGAATGGTTTTACAGTTTGACCTTCATTATTTCATTAAACAAGGAGCCTGACAATGAAGTTCCACATACAGTACATATTATGTTTATACAAACCAAACTATCTTGGTAACCTTCAGCAATTGTGCTTTTGCTTTTTGTGCACATAAAGGAGTCCTCAATGATTATGATTTATCAGTTCCCTTTCACCTACTTTTACTAAAGTTAACAATTCCATTTTTACACTGCTACAAATGACGGGGGCTGGAGACGGTGGTTGTTCTGTGTCAGGTACTGTGTTGGAAGACGCCGGTTCAGTTGGGTATGGGTAAAAACCGGACCAGGACAAAACCCCCGGACCAGACATCAAACTCTGCATTTTGGAGCTTGTAGCGTCTGGTCCGGGGGATGTCCTGTCCGGGGGGGTCCTGTCTGGGGGTTCTGCCTGTGACACCTGTCACCAGGTAGAGGAGGAGGGGTAGAATAAAGTCTCCCTGTATGGTCCGGGCATGTAGCAAAAACTGGACGGTCCGGACCACAGGGGGAGGCTGTAATCTCCCCTCCCCCATGTCCCTGGTGATAGCTATCACAGGGACCCCCAGACAAGACACCCCCCGAACAGGACACCCCCCGGACCGGACCCTATAAGCTCCGGACTGCAGATTTTGATGTCCTGTCCGGGGGTCCGGAGTCTAGTCCGGTCCGGTTTTTACATAGTCCCGGTTCAGTTTCAGTTCCGATGGTGCACCTTCAGAATGGAGCTCCTGCCGGTGGGAGTCTCATAAACAGCCCATCGGCTGCAGCATATCCATAATGTTGTGGTATTATGAACCAGCATTCCTTCTAACATATTAGTCACTACCTTTCTATTGAATCAAGTTACAATTTAGGGACTCTACCACTCATTGGAGGATAAGTATTCTTTAATGCTTGGTACACACTATGTTATTTTTCGCTAATGATATGCAAGATATTTTCGTTAATGATATTATTGTGCATCCAATATATTGTTATCGATGCACACTCCTGCAGGCCACTAACAATCCCCCATGTCGTCATGTTGAACATGCAGTCAAATATGACAATATTGTCAGCGAATGCATGTTCAGTGGGGGTCCTGGTGATGTCATTGAATTATATCATTAACACATACTAGCGTTGATCCTCTCCATGAGGGAGAAAAGGCTCTGTTCCTGGGCTTCACTGGTAATGTAGGATTACCATCACCTGTGGGGAAACACCTTTCTTATCAATTACCTAGCTCCCCACAGGTGATGGCAATCATACATTACCAGGGAAGTCCAGGAACAGAGCATTGTCTCCCGCATGGAGAGGATCAGGTAGGCAAGTATTCATTAACGATATTCTTCTTTGTTTTTAGTGCAAATTGTTCATGGACTATATTGTTATTGATATTGGCTGTGTACCATAGCGCATAGTGTATATGGCACTTGAATTACAGAGTTCTGAATATGCAACCATTTCATTTACAGTCAGTGAGCATACTTGGGGCCTTATTTTGGTTCATTCTTTCTGACAAAATCCTTCTTAGATGGACAAAACCATGTGCACTGCAGGGGGGGGGGGGGGGCAGATGTAACATGTGCAGAGAGAATTATATTTGGGTGAGTAATTTTGTTTCTGTGCAGGAAAAATACTGACTGCTTTATTTTTACACTGCAATATAGATCTCACTTTGAAGTAAAACCCCACCCAAATCTAATTCTCTCTGCACGAGTAACACCTGCCCCACCTGCAGTGCACATGGTTTTGCCCATCTAAGAAGGATTTTGTCAGAAAGAATGAACCAAAATAAGGCCCTTGATTACATAGTAACATAGTAACAGTAATTAAGGCCTTTACAAAAATCTAACTCTCTCTGCATGTTACATCTGCCCCATCTGCAGTGCACATGGTTTTGTCCATTACATGATTTGCTTTTGTGAGTGAACCAGAATCAGGTCCTCTGTGTAAGCTTATGTTGTAAAGAAAAAATTCACATTTAAGTTAAATGTTAGTGACTAAAATTGAGATGTATCAAATCTTGGAGAGTGATAAAGTTGTCAGAGATAAAGTGTCATACCTCCCAACATGACCCCCTCCAGGAGGAACACAATGCTCTGTTCCTGGGCTTCCCTGTTAATGTGTGATTGCCATCACCTGTGGTGCAACAACTGTCTGATCAATTAATCTGTTTAAAACAGGTGATGGCAATCATAAATTAAGATGGAAGTCCAGGAGCAGAGCATTCTGTCCCTCCTGGATGGGTCATGTTGGGAGGTATGGATAAAGTAGTGGCAAGCTGTGTTTGAAAAATCACAAAAGCTCATGGTTTGTACTAAAGGGAAAATAGATAAAAACCCTGTTATAGGAAAAAGCTGGTGTTACTCTATATCAGTGGTCTCCAACCTTTTTCGGGGTGGGAGCTACTCGCGACAAAATAAACCGCCCGAAGAGCTACTAAATTTAAAAAAAATTTAAAACCTGCATAATATCCCAAAAAATGCCCTTTACACATTATGCCACACACCGTAATGCCCCTGACACCTTATGCCACACACTGCAATGTCCAATATGTCACAAACATACCTCCCAACACGAGGCAGAGGAGACATCTGCGCGTGCCGAAGGCACGCGCCCAAAATTAGAGGGTTCACCTACTACCGTGGAACTCCTGCGAGGCTACATCCCCCATTTTTTGAGGGCATGGTCAGCTCTCTAAGAGCTGTAGCCACATGTGGTGCGGCCATGGAAAATGGAGATGTGATACACATATGACCCCAATAGTGCAGTCTTTGATGCCCATTATACCTATGCCGCATACTGTGATGCCCATTATACATATGCCCCGCACTGTGATGCTCCATTATACATATGCCACACACATGATGCCCATTATACATATGCCCATTATACAGTACATATGCCCCACAACGTGACGCTCCATTATGCAAACATCCCACAGCGTGACGCTGAATTTAACATATGCCACACACATGATGTCCATTATACATATGCCCTGCATCGTGATGCCCATTATACATATGCCGCACACCGTGATGCCCATTATACATATGCCCCACATCGTGATGCTCCATTATACATATGCCCCACTGTGATGCTCCATAATACATATGCCCCACTGTAATGCTCCACTGTGATGCTCCATTATACATATTCCCCACTGTGATGCTCCATTATACATATTTCCCACTGTGATGCTCCGTTATACATATGCCCCACTGTGATGCTCCATAATACATATGCCCCACTGTGATGCTCCATTATACATGTGCCCCACTGTGATGCTCCATAATACATATGCCCCACTGTGATGCTCCATTATACATGTGCCCCACTGTGATGCTCCATAATACATATGCCCCACTGTGATGCTCCATAATACATATGCCCCACTGTGATGCTCCATAATACATATGCCCCACTGTGATGCTCCATAATACATATGCCCCACTGTGATGCTCCATTATACATATGCCCCACTGTGATGCTCCATAATACATATGCCCCACTGTGATGCTCCATTATACATGTGCCCCACTGTGATGCTCCATAATACATATGCCCCACTGTGATGCTCCATAATACATATGCCCCACTGTGATGCTCCATAATACATATGCCCCACTGTGATGCTCCATAATACATATGCCCCACTGTGATGCTCCATAATACATATGCCCCACTGTGATGCTCCATAATACATATGCCCCACTGTGATGCTCCATAATACATGTGCCCCACTGTGATGCTCCATTATACATGTGCCCCACTGTGATGCTCCATTATACATATGCCCCACTGTGATGCTCCATTATACATGTGCCCCACTGTGATGCTCCATTATACATATGCCCCACTGTGATGCTCCATTATACATGTGCCCCACTGTGATGCTCCATTATACATATTCCCCACTGTGATGCTCCATTATACATGTGCCCCACTGTGATGCTCCATTATACATGTGCCCCACTGTGATGCTCCAGTATACATATGCCCCACTGTGATGCTCCATTATACATGTGCCCCACTGTGATGCTCCATTATACATATGCCCCACACACTGTGCGCACACAGTTTTCATTTTTTTTTTTACCTCATGTAAGTCTGAGCAGAGGCTGTGGCGCAGGACCGGAGCAGACATCAATCACGCTGAGCAGAGGCTGTGGCCGTGGCGTCGATGAGAACGTGCGCTGGGGACGTCAGGAGGACGCGGCATGAAGTCACATTCAGAGACCTCTTGCCGCCAAGTGAGGATGAAGAAAGTGCGCTGGGGACGTCAGGAGGACGCAGCATTAAAACACTTTCTGACCTCCTGCCGTCAAGCAAGGTACCGCTACGCGGCAGGAGGTCACTTAAACAGCCCCGAGCTACTGGAAAGGTCCCGGCGAGCTACCCGTCGCTCGCGAGCGACGGGTTGGCGAACCCTGCTCTATATAAACCACTGCGGTGTTTGAGGGATCCATCACGGATCCCTCACAGCATGCCCTGTGGCACTGTCACTCTGGCTCTCAGACCAGGAAATCCAGTGCCGTAGCCAATTTGCAAAGGACAGCTAATATTGCACAAGCTGTACTTTGCGTTAATAATTGCATATGCTAGTGCATATGCAATTATTGGCAATGCGGTGGCCAGCGAATGCCAGCGATGAGGGGTGGCGGATTTAAGTGCATCCCCCCCACCCACCCACTTTATGTCTCCTCTCTCTTCAGGCAAGATATACTAAGCTTTGAATAGTGATACAATGGAGAGGTGATAAACCAGCAACCAACCAGCCCCTAACTGTCATTTATCAAACCCAATCTGTGACATGGCAGTTAGTTGACTATTGGCTAGAGGTTTATCACTCTCCACTTTATCACTTTTAATCTTAGTACATCTGTCCCCTTATTATTATAAAGCATATATTGCATTTCCATTACTACTAACATACTGATATGGCATATCACTAAATATATTGAGCTCTTAATATAAGCTGCTGGGATCGGGGTCCGGGTGTGAGTAGTGCTGTATAGAGATGGGGCATAGCACTTGACACATCGATCACCCTGATTGGACAACGTTTGCCATGTGATGTTTGCGGTGCATTGTGGGCCTTATAGTTCTATTTGGTTGCTTAGCTCTGATAATCGATCTAGAATGAAACTACACGTCCCATAAATCCATGGCAAACATTACTCCCAGAATCCCATCTGCATCGTCTCCTTATTTCTTGCTATCAGTCTGCGGCCAGGGACTGGGAGGGATAACAGGTGAACTATGAATGCTGTTGCTTGTCAGTCAGACAAGAGGCAGCGGTACTGTCACACACACGTGCTGGTATATGTTTACACCTCAGTTTAATAATGTACACTTTTTGTGATTCAGACAGCGGTGCCATCACTGCCTGCGGCTATTTGGATTGTAAAAACAATATTAGTGAACTACAAAATTGGAAAATATCTGTTTCTGGCCACAATAATGCTTTTTTGGGAGAGAGTGATGTGCTTACAAAATGTAACGTTAGAAATTGGGCATGATGTATTATGGGTGATGCACAAGGCAGTTCAACAGATCACATTAATAGTAAAAATATGTCTCTAAACAAATACAATAGTTTGTAAATTTGATATATGTTGTGTGTAAGTTGTCATGGTTATGCATATATTACATCTTTGCCTATGTAGGGGTATATTTTTCTAATGCAATAAACTTGTTTGTCCAAATCCAGTCATAAAAGTATGTTATTTGGGTACTTGTGTAGTATCACGGCTCCCACGATGTGCATCGTATAGGAAAGAATCGCAACGCATCGGATCGCATGCCATCGCATGCGATCCGATGCCATTTTTCACAGAAATCATTGACGTGTTAAAAGCATGTTAAATGCACCCCAAAGGGCATTTGTTACTGTACCACCCCCACTATGAACGCCAACCCGAAGCGTGGCGAGTGGCGGCGGTACGCGTCCTACGACCTTTTCATGCCCCCACTATCCACGTCTGCGTGGAGTTGAGAATAGAAAGTGTGGCGAGCGCAGCAAGCCACCGAGCCCGAAGCGTGGCGAGCAGACACGGATAGCTGTGAATTCGGCGAGGGGACACGGATACCTGTGAAGGTATCCGCGTCCCCTCGCGGGGCTCGCCTCGCTGCGCTCGCCACACTTTCTATTCTCAACTCCACGCCGACGTGGATAGTGGGGGTATGAAAAGGTCGTAGGACGCGTACCGCTGCGCTCGCCACGCTTTGGGTTGGCGTTGATAGTGGGGGTGGTACAGTATGAAAAAAGACATTTGCGGTGCATTTAACATGTTTGCTAATAATTTAAATTTGGATGCATTTGTGATCAATATCGCATGCCATCACATAGCTTCGCATCGCATGGCATGCGATTTTTACAACAAATGCATAAAAAACCCTGAGAAATCGCATCGCATGCCATCGCATGCCACTACATATGGCATGCGATGGGAGCCGTGATAGTTATTTGGAATTAAAATAATGTTTAAAAAAAAAATGATTTTGATATGTGCGAATGTGTTTCTATCTTTTTACCTGCTTACAGGTAGCCTTATATTGAAAGATGAGTAAAGCGATTTTTCCAGCATTTAAATTTCTTTCATTGGACTATGCTTATGAGGTACATTTTATTTGGTAGTTGTTCCACTGTTATTATTTACTTAAGTATAATGTCTGATGATAAGTGGGTATTTATTAGTGCTTGGAGAGAGATACAATTGTGACTCATAAAATACCAACTAATTAGCTGTTATAAAACGTAAGGTTGTTGCTGATAAGCTAGTACTTTCTCTCACAATTTTATCTTTCTCAGAGCTTGATAAATACCCCGATGAAAATATTGTTCTAAATATTATCATACTCTTTAATATTTTTACCATTTCTCTTGTTACACTGGTGAAGTATTATCCCAAATGTGAGACCCCACAAGATGGCCCCAGCTATATGATTCAAAAATCACTGCTCTGAAACTGCTCTCTTAATTTATTTTGCTTAGTTTTTCTGCAGCTGCAGTGGGTGTGGTATGAGCTCCCAACAATGTCGGAATCCCGACTGACGGTAGTCAGACAGCAGGGCGAGTGCAAAGAAGCCCCTTCTGGGCTCAGTGCGCTCACCACAGGTTCTGTTCTTCCTCTATGGGGGCCGTGGACCCCCACAAGGGAGAATAACCCTGTAAGTCGGGATTCCTATGCCAGTCTACTAACCGTCGGAATCCCAACACCCTTGTAAAACATTAATAAATACTGTCCAGGTCCAAAGCATTTTTAATTAGGTGAAAGTGGTCATGTTAATTATACACTGTAACCACCAAGCAGTAAAGGTAACTATCGCCGCTTCTCCACATACAGGTTACAAATGCTTCAGGTTACTCTGAATAGAAGGAGCCGTTTCAATAGTTAAGGTCCATACACACTGGGCGACTATGCTCAGCGTGTATGGACAGTGATGATGACAATCACGGCTGTGGGGAAAGCCGCTCAGTGCATACACACTGAGTGGCTTTCCCCCTGCCCGGTGCCGACGGAGGGGGGAATGAGGGCTTCACATAGCGCAGAGCTATGCAAAGGCGTCCTCAAAGCCACTCATCTGCTTTGAGCGGCTTTCCCGGCGATGTTGCGGGAGCGCTCATCGCTGGGGCATACACACTGGGTGGCTTTGAGCGGCTTTCAGCTCAAAGTCACCCATTGTGTATGGGCATTTACAGTGGCACCTGCAAAAGCTAATGCATATGCAAAACATTTTACATGTTCCAAAGACTGCATAGCTAAAGTGATTATTTGTTGACATTTGAACAATGATTTGATAAGAAGCAGCAGCATTGGTGAATTTCATAAAATTAGCAAGTATGACAATATGTCTTAATGTCTGTATCAGCTGGCCAACCTCTTTCCCATCCCGCCTCTTTCCCACCCCATCAGCGGCCCCACCCCCCTGCCTCACTGAACTGACCCAGTAGGCAACCCTGCTGCACATGCTCATTTCAAAAGCCCACATTTTACAATAGAAAACAAAATCTACATCTTAACTGGAGCCCTCTATATGCAAAACCAGAAGAGTAGTAAAGATGAGAGCAGGTGAACATAGAAAGTGAAACCTTTTTCATTAATAAATTCCATGCTAATATAATTAAAAAAAAGGGACATTATATATAAGAATATAGTGCAGTCCAAACCCCTGTATAGATCTTTGTAGTGAATGATTTGGATATATTTTGTTACTGTAACTTGTTATCAATGTTCTACATACATTAATGTTAAGGTTGGTACACAATGGACAATATTTAAGGTTTTTGACAATTCTGACGTGTCGGAACACCAAAATCTAAATATAGTAAATGTGTACCCACTATGTCGCTGATGATATGCGCTTTGCACATTATCAGCCTCATCCTCCATTGTCTGTACATGCAAGATTACGGAGGACATTGCTAGAGAGGCCACACTGCGGATTGCCACATGTGCCCTGCTCACCCCCACTGTTACTCGCCACGGATATAGTTTAGTGTGTACCCAGCTTTACAGTTTCATTTAATTTAGCTTTTCCTCTGGAGGTAATTGAGTGAGTCATTTTAAAACAATCATTTTTTTATTTTACAAATAACCATTCAGAATGTCACGAGGCAAAAACTCGCTAGCTCTTGGATGCTCATCCAATTTCCCAAAGGAATTCTGCAAGATGAAGACTATTGCCACAACAAGATTTTTGTGAATGATATATATAGAAGACCATGGAAGAGATGTAAGTTACCTAAACAATTTTTTCCTTTTTACATTTGATAGGTAGCGCTCAGAGGTAACTATATTAAAGATTAATTGAACCTCATAAAGTTCATAAAGTTATAGCAAACCAAAACAGCTTAACTCAATAAAGTTAAAAAGGTTTTAATACATAAGATGCACTTACAATAAAGTGACTCATATAAAAGCATGAGACAAGTACTCCATAGGGCAAAGCAGCATGCAGGTGGTGTAACAAGAGTCCTCTAGTCTGAGTTCCCTGATCCGAAACAGAGAGCCACAGTCCAGGGTCCAACTTCTCCAAGATGAGCCTTTATAGGATGTACCAGTCCAGAAGTAAAATAAAGCACGCTTAGGGGGGTATTCAATCCCACCAGTGACAGTCCGAATTGTCGAGCATTTGTTTTTCTCGTTTTGCTCGACATGAATATTTAGCTCGACAAGTCGAGTTCTCGCCTATTCAAACTGTAATTTCAATCCCACCAGTAACAGTCCGAATTGTCGAGCATTTGCATTTGTTTTTCTCATTTTGCTAACTGAAAATTTAGCTCGACAAGTCGAGTTCTCCCCTGCTCGACAAGTCGAGTTCTCCCCTAGAGGAAAGTGGCAATTGTCAGAGATAGGCTTCATTTTTATAGTCAATTATATAAAAGTAGATATCTAGTTAAAAATGAAAATTCTCCTATAAAAACCATTTCAAAATCAGCAGACTGCACAATGCTGGCATCTCCCTGAAGTCTCAGTACAGGAATGAGAGCTCTGAGGTAAATTGCAATGCATTGCATTGTAGAAATAAACAAAAGAATGGCAACAAACAAACTAAACATAGGTGTTTGATCAAACCAGAAGTAGACATAAATAGACATGTATACAGAAGACTTTCAATGGGCAAAATGCAGCACAGTGAACATGAAAGGTGAGCAGAAAAAAAGATAATACTTCTTATATGCCAAATGGAATAATTTAAACAAATGCGTATCAATACAAGCTGAAAACTGATGCTGACAATGGAATAATGGGTTAAAGCATACCATATAAACATGCAGCAAATGTAAAGTTAATCAAAAGAGGAATATTTAGCAAAATATCACAAAGACAGAAGTCAAGATAAGCATTACAAACATTAGTACAATCCTGCATATACATTTAACACAATTTATGAACATGCAACAAGAGAAACTCCCTTGTCACGACAGAAATAATTGTCGAGTTAAATTTGAGGGAAGAGTGATTTCAAACAGTCGAGGTCAGGTGAATTCTTTGACATTGAATAGGCTGCAGGAATTATCTCGACAGATTTGACCCAAAATAACTCGACAAGTCGAGTTATGTTCAACTCGACAGTCGAGCAAACCGAAAACCAAATCAGGTGAGCTCTGCTCGACAAGTCGAGAAAACTAGACAATGAATAGGCGACCTCATAAATAACCAACCTCTCGTCGAGAAAACAACAAAGCTCGACAAAAATAAGGAGCTCGACAGACATTGAATACCCCCCTTAATGCGTTTCGGAATGTTTCTGACGAAGGAGAAAGTTGGACCCTGGACTGTGGCTCTCTGTTCTGGATCGGGGAACCCAGACTAGAGGACTCGTGTTACACCACCTGCATGCTGCTTTGCCCTAGGGAGTACTTGTCTCATGCTTTTATATGAGTCACTTTATTGTAAGTGCATCTTATGTATTAAAACCGTATTCACTTTATTGACCTGCACTATCTTGTGTTCTATTTTGTCTCCCCTGCTTATTTAATAGGGGAGAAAAAGGAACCATTGGGTCAATATATGATCATCCAGCTGCCAATCAAAATCAAGCTGTTTTGGTTTGCTATAACTTTATGGACTTTATGAGGTTCAATTAATCTTTAATATAGTTACCTCTGAGCGCTACCTATCAAATTCACAATTTTTCCATTTGTCTGTATTTCTCAGTAGTTTCTGGTGTTTCTACTGCGTGAATCTGTGTGTAGCTGCACTCTGGTTTAATTGCGCACTTGATAGTCAAAAACTTCTGCTATATTGTCCTTTTTACATTTGTAAAACATATTTTTTTTGTTATCTTTACATTAATCTAATGAATACAAGGGGTGTGCTATAAATTTGCACAAAAAGTATTTTATTTAGCAACAAAATAAATATAACATTTTTTCAAAGTCTTTGCCAGAGGAGTCTTTGCAAAGTTACATTAGCTAATACAACTAAGTGAAGCAGTACAGTCCAAAATGTGTATTCTATATGCTGGATGAGGGTCTCCTTCATTTTGGAGATTCAAAATGAATCCCATGCATCCTGCATTTAAATTGTGGGAACACAAAGCCACAGTGTGCACGGTCTGTGCAGCGCATGACCAAGCTCCTGGATGCATTCATGAGCCAGAAAATCTACAACTTTCCTGGACCTGTGGTCAGATGCATTGATGTGATAGAGATGTGCACCAGGAGCTACAGTTCTTGTACGGCGGCTGAAAATGGCTTCAAGTACTTGCGGCAGACATTGATTGTTGTACCAATCTCCAGTGACGTTGTGCTGCTGTTTGAGTGGTATGGTGGCTACATGAACAATCTTGGCCACAAAGACAACCACCATCTGGGAACCACTGCCCTATAGCTTGTGCACATTTTTTGTTTTTAAAATGTCCATGGGGGGGGGGTTGAGTGGTTTGTTATTTAGAAATGTTCACACCGGGAGCCAAATTGCACAGAAACATCCCTTGCTTTAACAAAATGCCATACTAGCGAGCTACAGATGGAGCGTCTGTTGTTCTTGCAGGGGCTGGTGATCAGATCGCCAACCGCCAGCCCCTTTACTACGGAGCTCCCCGCCGCTTCATTGCCGGTACCCACCGCCGGATCCCACTTACCCGCTCCCCCCATAACCCTGCCAGTCGCAGGGTTCGCGACTTGGGCGTCCCAGTCAGATAGAGCACCATCTTGCCAGCGGGGGCAATCTGGCGAGGCCCGGCGCTGGCTGAGAGGCGCTCCATCTGTATGGCCAACTGAAATGTTTTGGGCTGGAGGGAGAAAAATTGGTACTTGTGTAATATCTGGGCGCCCGATTTTGTGATTGTATGCCTTACCTTAAGGCATACAATCAGATGCGATTTTGCATAGGATTCAATGTTAACAAGGTCCTGTTCATTTCCCCACTATCCAAGTGGGCATAGAGTTGATTTTATATAGCGGGGCGAGCGGACGCGGAATACATTTTAAGTAATCCGCGGGGCTCGCTGCGCTCGCCATGCTTTGGGCTCGGTGGATCGCTGCGCTCGCCACGCTATATAGAATCAACTCTATGCCCACTTCGATAGTGGGGAAATGAACAGGACCATGTTAACATTGAATCCTATGGAAAATCGCATGCGATGCGATTCGATGCAATTTTCCGACCCGATCTTAAAATCGGGCGCCCAGTTATTACACAAGTACCGAAAAATTTATAGTTACACCACTGGGTACACGGCAGACTGGTTGGGGGTACTTAAAAATAATCTATAGGAGGCATGTGAACAGGGCCGGCACCACTACTAGGCAGCTTTAGGCATTTCTAGGTTTGGTAGGTGAACTTGGTCACCCTGCGCACCCCTTATTGCAGCCCTGGGAACAAATCTGGGTGTTTTCCAAAGCACCCCAAGTGTGGATCGGTAGTAGGAAGAAAATTGAAAAGTTCCTTTAGGCGCAAAAGGTGTTTATTAGAATAAAAACAATCACAAAAAACATCAATAGGATAAAAGATACAAAAAATCCCTCTCACCCAGTGTCGGTGGTGGAGCCACAGATGGCAAAGGCAGAGTGTCCAAAAATAGATCCACCCTGCAGGCTCCACAGGCTTAGCACTGGGCTGGGTCCTGGATAGTAGCAGCAGTCCTGGGCCAACGCGTTTCGATTCTCTGGAACCTTGACAAAGATTCCAGAGAATCGAAACGCGTTGGCCCAGGACTGCTGCTACTATCCAGGACCCAGCCCAGTGCTAAGCCTGTGGAGCCTGCAGGGTGGATCTATTTTTGGACACTCTGCCTTTGCCATCTGTGGCTCCACCACCGACACTGGGTGAGAGGGATTTTTTGTATCTTTTATCCTATTGATGTTTTTTGTGATTGTTTTTATTCTAATAAACACCTTTTGCGCCTAAAGGAACTTTTCAATTTTCTTCCTACTAGCTTTAGGCATTTGTCTAGGGCACCGGCCACTGGAGGGAGGTACTGAGCCGCCAAAGAGACCAGGAAGTCGGAAGAAAGCTGCAGCAGCTGCAAGTTCGGGACACCCAGCCAATTCAACCAAGCAGGGAGCATGTGAGTACAACCCCCTCCCACAACCCCCCCCCGCCTAACTGGAGCGTGCCCGTGGATTATGATCGCGAGTGGCAGCAGCGGTGTGCGGGCTGGTCGCCTGGGGCGCTGACGGGTCTAGAAGCAAAATTGAATCGAAGCATGTGTACTAGGGAGGAGTGAAAAAACTGAATTTGAGAAATTCAAAATCGGCTAGTGTGGAAAAGTTGTGACTTGACCTGAATAAGAAACGTGCAAAAGCTTTTTGATTTGAGTCAACATCTTCTGTTCTGGCAAGAGGCCTGAAGTTTCACTTTTTTGGTGAAAATGATGAAAACTGTGAAGATGCTCCGATCTAGTTAAAATGATGTCATGATGTCTTAGAGTGGTTCATTAATATACTTTAGCTTAGTAAAAGAGAGTACAAGCTTGTCCTAGTGCAAAGTGACTGACTTTGGTGGGAGAAAAAAATCCTGATAAATGACCCATTTTCATGGTCACAATTGTGAATATTGTGTGTTTTCTCCTGAACGTGTTTATAATAGAAGCACAAATACTCTAAATGGAATTTCAGTGACACTGTGTGAAATATAACACTGCATAATGTCCCTTATTCAGACCTGATCGCAGTACAAATTTGTTCTCAAAATGGGCAAAACAAATGCTGCATTGCAGGTGGGGCAGATGTAACGTGCTGAGAGAGTTAAATTTGGGTGGGGTGTGTTGGAACTGAAATCTAAATTGCAGTGTAAAAATAATGCAGCCGGTATTTACCTTGCATAGAAACAAAATAACTCACACAAATCTAAAGGTGGCCATACATCTACAGATCGATTGTCAGATTGGGCCGGTTGGAACAAACACCTGGTAATATCTGAATGACAGTTTTTGGCAGAATTCCAGCATTTCAAAGCAAATGGTCAACTGTCATTTGCTCTCATCCATTACCAGGATTTTGTTCAGACAATAAGGGGGAAATTTACTAAAGGAAATTTGTAAAAAATAGGTGTATTTGTATTCAGAAATACACTTATTTTTGACATTTACTATCCCGAAAATACGGCAATTCATATTCGTATTGATAGCACATCAATACGAATACGAATTGCCGTATTTTCGGGATAGTAAATGTCACAAATAAGTGTATTTCTGGATACAAATACACCTATTTTTTTTTACAAATTTCCTTTAGTAAATTTCCCCCTAAATCTGTAGATGTATGGCCACCTTAACTCCCTCTGCACATGTTACATCTGCCCCACATGCCCCTGCATTACAGCATATAATTATGTCAAAGATAAGCCAATATATTAATAGTTAAATACGTTAAAGTGCATTATGCTGTAATAAGTGTAATAAGTAGAGACAGGATTATATGCATTTGCATATTTGCATATGCATTTGCATATTTTGCCCATTCTCACTGGTTATTGCATATTTTACCTATAATCTAGTGATGGTGCATATTTTAGGCCCCGCCACCTTTCCACCAGCGCTGCTTTCCCTGCTGCTGCTGGCCAAGTAGTGGTAGAGTGTGCAGACTGGGGCAATAAGTGCGCAGTGTGGGGAACCTTGGATATACGCTATGTCTGACACTGCTCTAGGCTGCCAATCCATGTGGATAAAAGTCAGTTCGGGGCGGATGCCATTACGAAGCTCCTGAACCTTTGCCTGCCCCTGGCCTGGGACTTTACACCAAGAGACAGACTTCTGCAGCAGAGGAGGCAGGCAGAAGGTTTGTGACATCACGCGGCACGGAGGAAATGCCATGTCACAGTGAGTATGCGGCGCAGGGAGGAAGCCTTCCACTGCGCTGCCCTCACACGCTATGCTGACATTTGATCCATCAGCGCTGGAGATGAGGGTCCGTGTAGTTGATCCCAGAAGAGCCTAGGATGCTGCAGTCTGCTGTAGCAGCCAGGGGAAAAAAATCCTGTGTACAGACAGCACTAGACATCTGCAGATGCTGTGGGCCTATTTTTGAGGTTTATTTGCAACTAATTGTATGCAGATTTTTAAATAAATAAGTTAAAATGTACTTTTTTATTATTTAATTTAGCATATTTTAACACTTTTCATGCATATTTTAAGTATTTTTTATGCATATTTGCATGCATATTTCAAGCTTTTTATGTTGCATATAATCCTGTCTCTAGTAATAAGTATTGCTGATCAATCCTGCCTAGAAATGAACACAGTGATTGGCAGATATGTACTGCTGGACACTACTCATAGAATGATTAACCTGTTATTTTTTGAATCGGTACTCTTTACCTAGAACGGCGCCCGCGATTGGCATCGCGGGCGTCGGGGGTAAAAAATCGCGGCCATCGCATGCACATAAAAAACGGGTGTGACGCGATGCCCGCGATTTTCCCATAGGGATCAATGTTAAAAGTCAGATTGGATGCGATTTTAGTGTTAAATGCCTCAATGCCCGCGATTTATACATAGGAAACAATGTTAAATGGGCCACAGAGCCCTAATAGTCCCCCTGAAGTCTTAAATGGCCCCCACAATTTTTAACGCCACCCCACGATCAACGTGAACCCGAAGCGTGGCGAGCGCAGCGAGCCAGCGAGGGGCGGCGGTACGCGTCCTCCGACCTTTTCATACCCCCACTATCCACGTCGGCGTGGAGGTGAGAATAGAATAGTGTGGCGAGCGCAGCGAGCCACCGAGCCCGAAGCGTGGCGAGGGGACGCGGATACCTGTGAAGCCCGCGAAGGGACGCGTTTACCTGTGAAGGTATCCGCGTCCCCTCGCAGGGCTCGCTGCGCTCGCCACGCTTCGGGCTCGGTGGCTCGCTGCGGTCGCCACACTATTCTATTCTCAACTCCACGCCGACGTGGATAGTGGGGGTATGAAAAGGTCGGAGGACGCGTACAGCCGCCCCTCGCGGGCTCGCAGCGCTCGCCACGCTTCGGGTTCACGTTGATCGTGGGGTGGCGTTAAAAATTGTGGGGGCCATTTAAGACTTCAGGGGGACTATTAGGGCTCTGTGGCCCATTTAACATTGTTTCCTATGTATAAATCGCGGGCATTGAGGCATTTAACACTAAAATCGCGTCCAATCTGACTTTTAACATTGATCCCTATGGGAAATCGCGGGCATCGCATCGTACCCGTTTTTTAGTGCATACGATGGTCGCGATGGGTGCCGTTCTAGGTAAAGAGTACCTTTGAATCATTGTTCTTGGTTTTTTTTCTAAACATTAGGGGGGAAATTTACTAAAGGAAATTTGTAAAAAAAATAGGTGTATTTGTATCTAGAAATACACTTATTTTTGACATTTACTATGCCGAAAATACGGCAATTCGTATTCGTATTGATGTGCTATCAATACGAATACGAATTGCCGTATTTTCGGGATAGTAAATGTCAAAAATAAGTGTATTTCTAGATACAAATACACCTATTTTTTACAAATTTCCTTTAGTAAATTTCCCCCTAGATGTATTTGTTTATTTATTTATTTATTTACAGTTTCTAAAATAGCGCAGCAGATTCTGTTGCGCTTTACAATAGTAGACAGTGATAAAACAAACTGGGTAACAACAGACAGACTTGGAGGTTAGAGGGCCCTGCTGCAAGCTTACAATTTATTACATCATAATAGACTTCAACGTATTTAACTGTTAATATATTGGCTTATCTTTGGCATAATTATATGCTGTAATGCAGCCCAATCATGTTCCCAGTATAGGGGATGCAACACTGTTTTTCTGTCACTTGTTACTTGTAACACTTATTGTAACTGTTACTGTTTTTCAATAACAGACTGCAACAGTTATTTCTTATTTATATACACAGGATTGTCTGTCTTTGTATATGCACTGCAAAGAGAGCAGCATAAATCCAACTTCATGTATTTCAGTGACACTGTGTGAAATATAACACTGCATAATGGCCCTTAATCAGACCTGATCGCAGTACAAATTAGTTCTCAAAATGGGCAAAAAAATGCTGGACTGCAGGTGGGGCAGATGTAACATGTGCAGAGAGATTTAAGATTAAGGTGGCCATACATATACAGATTTATTGTCCGATCTGTCTGGTTGGAACAAAATCCTGATAAAAAATGAGAGCAAATGACAGTTGACCATTTGCTTTGAAATGCTGAAAAACTGTCATTCAGATATTACCAGGTGTTTGTTCCAACCGGTCCAATCTGACAATCGATCTGTAGATGTATGGCCACCTTTAGATTTGTGTGAGTTATTTTGTTTCTGTGCAAGTTAAATACCGGCTGCATTATTTTAACACTGCAATTTAGATTTCAGTTTCAACACACCCCACCCAAATTTAACTCTCTCAGCACGTTACATCTGCCCCACCTGCAATGCAGCATTTGTTTTGCCCATTTTGAGAACAAATTTGTACTGCGATCAGGTCTGATTAAGGGCCATTATGCAGTGCTATATTTCACACAGTGTCACTGAAATTCCATTTAGAGTATTTGTGCTTCTTCTATTATAAACACGTTCAGGAGAAAACTCACAATATTCACAATTGTGACCATGAAAATGGGTCATTTATCAGGGATTTTTTCTCCCACCAAAGTCAGTCACTTTGCACTAGGACAAGCTTGTAAAATATATTAATGAACAACTCTAAGACATCCTGACATAATTTTAACTAGATCGGAGCTTCTTCATAGGTTTCATCATTTTCACCAAAAAAGTGAAACTTCAGGCCTCTTGCCAGAACAGAAGATGTTGACTCAGATCAAAAAGCTTTTGCACGTTTCTTATTCAGGTCAAGTCACAACTTTCCCACACTAGCCGATTTTGAATTTCTCAATTTCAGTTTTTTCACTCCGCCCTAATGTGTACGCCTCATTAGAGAAGTTCATTTGTGTTCAACATGGCATTTGCTAACAAAATGTGAATAAAATTTCTGGCTGTAATATTTGTTTGCTTTTTCACATCCAGCTATTCCAACCTGCAAGGTACATGAAGAGAACTCTGTTGCAGATGACTGGAAGAAATATTCCTCCAATGCAGAATATCTGGAAAAGTATGTGATAATGTCAGACATGGGAATAGAGATATTTAATTGCAGTCAAACAACACTTTCTCCACTGCTTTATAAATAGCTGACACACCATAGAACCGAGTTTTCCAACTCCAGTCCTCCAGAACCCCTAATAGGTCCAATCCGCCAGAGGCGGATTGGCCATAGACCTTACAAGGAAGTTTCCCGGGACACCGACGCACATGTAGGGCCACCTGTCAGCCATTGATATTTTTTTCTAAAGATGTGTTTCTGCCCAGCATAGTAATACTGCCTTCCTCCTGTCTTCTACACAAACTACTGTACCTTTGCCGTTTCACATAGCAGGGTACCAGATGCTGCAAATACTTATCTAAGGCAGGCACCCATCTATATCCAATGTGACATCTGTTAAACGTACAGGAGATAATGCTTTCTGGTGGTGTAACAAGTTCTGTGGTGTTTCTTGTCTCCACTGGGTAGAGGTAGGGATATTTGTGATATTCTGGGAATTATGTTAATAAGTTGTTTGACTGCTTGATGGAGGCATTGGGGTCTGAATTAAGACAGGTGTTATGTGAATTGTGGAGGTTTGTAATTTTTTTACAGCAGCTTAAAGGTCTGGGGGCCACCAGGTTGCCAGGCACATTGTTAACAACATCTTCCACACAGGTGCAGTGATGTATTAAGTCCACCTATTTTATTTTTGGTTCTGTCTACATTTGATTCGGTGCTGCCTACACTAGCCCATGTCTAAAAAAAAAATCCAGGGCCACTAATAGTTCCCAATTCACACCTTCTAATAGCTTATGTTTACAGAACCAAGCATACTTAAAAATATTTACTGTAGCTCCACCAGGGGCTCTCTTATACCCCTTTCACACTGCACTTTTAAAACTGTATATTGCCAGGTTTTTTTTCCCATTTTAAAATGTTTAAGGCTGCAGTGTGAAAGTGCCAGAGTTGATTTACCGGTTAAAGTTAACTGGTATTTCAACACGTTTAAAAAGCAGAGTCCTACACGTTTCAAAGCCGTTTTTTAGGCAGTGTGAATGGCTCTATTTCTATGGCTTGAAACGTGTCCCTTGGGGGTTAAACGGGTTGAATGTGTGAATGGTATTAAATGCTTTTTAAAACGGTTTTCACCTGCAATGTGAAAGGTCTTAAGGTTCAGACCCGTTTTAAAGTCCCATTTAAGAATACAGGGTCAATACCCGTTTCTGCAATGTGAAAGCCGTATTAATGTGGTAGCAAGGAATGCACTTGTGTAATAACTAGGAGATGCGTAAAACTTGCCCTGTCATAGGCCCTTAAGGACAGGAGTTGGGAAATGTCATAGATAATCATAGTGCGTAATGCATAGTACTATGTTTATCACACTATCCCTTTAAATCGGGACACTCATGAATTACACTGTTTCTGTGTCTGTTCTGTGACTTCAAACCTGCATTTCAACATGTTTTAAGCAGCTAAAGAACCTGTGTTTCATGACTGTCCCGATTTAAAGGTATAGGGAGTATCCTATTGCCACATGGCAAAAGATGGTTAATATCGCCACGGGAGGTTTCTGTCCATTCCAAGCTCTCCTTAGGAACTAGGCTCATGAAGCATAATCCCAGATAAATGCTGGTATTGAGGAATCATCACCCAGGCATCAGGGCTAATTAGATAGCCCACAGTGGTAAACTACCACTTCTAACACCAACCATAGTAAGGAAGCTTAAATAATACAGGGATATTATCATTTTGTGCGCAGTAGCTCTTAACAGTATGGAGAGAGTTCAGCATGATTGCACCTGAACTGAGCTCAGTGGGACTTATTTGGTACTTGTGTATTATCTGGGCACCCGATTTTTTCATCGCAGGGTAAAAAACCGCGTTGCATCTCATATTGCATGCGATGCGACGCGATTGGACCCGATTTTTAATTGTACAGGCACCCAGATGGGTAATTACTATGTTAAATGGCCCCCCATTATTAACGCCAATCCGAAGCGTGACGAGCGCAGCGAGCCCGCGTCCTCCAACCTTTTCATTCCTCCACTATCCACGTCGGCGTGGAGTTGATTTTACATAGCCTGAAGCATGGCAAGCGCACGCGGATTACTTTATATATATTCCGCGTCCCCTCGCGGGGCTCGCCGCGCTTCGGTCTCGGTGGCTCTCTGTGCTCGCCACACTATATAAAATAAACTCCACGCCGACGTGGATAGTGGGGGTATGAAAAGGTCGGAGGATGCGTACCGCCGCCCCTCGTGGGCTCACTGCGCTCGCCGCGCTTCGGGTTGGCGTACAATTAAAAATCGGGTATGGGGGTGCATTTAACATTGTAATCAGGCATCAGGGTGCCTGTACAATGTAATATCGGGTATAATCGCGTCGCATCGCATGCCATTATAATGCGATGTGATGCAACGCGATATTAACCCCTTCCTGACAGAGCCAGTTTTTGCGTTCCTGACAGAGCCCTTTTTTTCAAATCTGACATGTATCACTTAAGTGGGTATAACTTTTTTTTGCTTTTACTTATCCCAGTGATTTTGAGATTGTTTTCTCGTGACACATTGTACTTCAAGTTAGTGGTAAATTTTGGTCGATACAGTCTGTGTTTTTTTGTGAAAAATACCAAAATGTCGTGAAAAAATGGAAAATTTAGCGATTTGCAAAATGTTAAATTTTCTGCTTGTGAGACAAATAATCATACCACTCAAAATAGTTAATAACTAACATAGACCATATGTCTACTTTATGTTTCCATCATTATTTCAACTTCCTTTTAATTTTTTGGGACACTAGGAGGCTTACAATATGAATAGCAAATTCTCAAATTTTCAAGAAAATTTCAAACACTGATTTTTTTAGGGACCAGTTCAGTTCTGATGTGACTTTGAGGGACTTGTATGTGAGACACCCCCATAAATGATGCCATTTCAAAAACTGCACCCCTCACAGTATTCAAAACAGCATTTTGGAAGTTTGTTAACCCTTTAGGTGTTTCACAGGAATTAAAACAAAGTGTAGGTGAAATTTCAAAATTTCATTTTTTTTGCAGAGTTTCAATTTTAATACATTTTTCTAACGAATACAGTAGATTTTACTAGAGAAATGTGACTAAAAATTGATTCCCCCAATTCTTTGGTTTTCATAAATATCCTATATGTGGCCCTAGTGTGCACGGTGACCAAACCACAGGCTTCATAATAGAAGGAGCACCTACTTGATTTTGGAGCCTCCTTTTTATGAGATTATTTTTTAGGCACCATGTAGGTTTCTAGGCACCATAAGATGCTAAAAGTTAGGAACCCCCCCACAAGTGACCCCATTTTGCAAACTACACCCTTCAGGGAATTCATCTAGGGGTATAGTGTACATTTCAAACCCCCAGGGGTTTCACCAATTGTGGTACAACTGGGCAGTGAAAATAAAAAAAAAAAATTTTTCATTTTCACAGCTCAGTTGTATCAAAATTGGTGAAACCCCTGGGGGTTTGAAATGTACACTATACCCCTTGATGAATTCCCTGAAGGGTGTAGTTTGCAAAATGGGGTGACTTGTGGGGGGGTTCCACTGTATTGGTGCAACATAGCACCCACCATTCATTCCACCAAAATCTGTGCTGCAAAATCCAAAAATCACTCCTTCCCTTCTGAGTCCTGCCATGCACCCAACTGGTATTTTTTGGTCACATGTGAGGCATTGCCGTACTCGGGAGAAATTGGGGCACAGATTTTGGGGTGCTTTGTCTCCTTCATTCCTTGTGAAAATGAAAAATTTTGAGCCAGATCTGCATTTTTGTGTAAAAAAATGTAATTTTTTACAGAAAAATGCAGTTCTGGCTCAAAATTTTTCATTTTCACAAGGAATGAAGGATACAAAGCACCCCAAAATCTGTGCCCCAATTTCTCCCGAGTACGGCAATGCCTCACATGTGACCAAAAAATACCAGTTGGGTGCATGGCAGGACTCAGAAGGGAAGGAGTGATATTTGGTGGTGGAATGAATGGTGGGTGCTATGTCGCATTAGCAAGACCCCCGAAGCACCAATACAGTGGAACCCCCCCACAAGTGACCCCATTTTGGTCACCAGCTTTGGGAGGGGGGCTGGCGCTGCGGCTGGCGGGGGGGTGGGAGGGGTGCTGGCGCTGCGGCAGCCGGGTGGGTGGGAGTGAGGGGGGCTGCCGGGTGGGAGGGGGGGGGGGCTGGCGATCGGTGGTGATCGGTGCTGTACTTAACAGCACCGATCACCACCGATCACTGTGTTACCGAGCGGCTTAGCCGCCGGTAACACAGAAAACGCTGCAATTGGCTGTTCACATTTGAACAGCCAATCGCAGCGATCGCCGCGAGGGGGACCTGAGGGAGCTGCCGGGTGGGTGGGAGGGGGGTGCTGCTCATCGGTGGTGATCGGTGCTGCACCGATCACCACCGTTTTCTGTGTTACCGAGCGGCTTAGCCGCCGGTAACACAGGAAACGCTGTGAATGGCTGTTCAGATTTGAACAGCCAATCACAGCGATCGCCGACCGGGGGGGGCACCCCTGCCCCCCCTGGGCGGCGAGGGGGGATGTCTGCTGTCAGGGACAGCAGACATCTCCTAACTGTCACCGCGTCTATAGACGCAGTGACAGTTACAAGCCATGACGTACATGTACGTCAAATGTCGGGAAGTACTTCCCGACCATGACGTACATGTACGTCAAATGTCGGGAAGGGGTTAAAATTGTACTCTCTGCCCGGGAAAGGCTCAAAATCGGGTCCGATCGCATCGCATGCCTTAATTAATGGCATGGGATGCGATATATCGGGCGCCCAGATAATACACAAGTACCATTTATTTACTAAGATGGAGGTTCCATTTCAAATGGAATGTTGCTATGGGCAACTAATCAGATTATATCTATTACAGGTCGAGTATCCCGTATCCGAATATCCATTATCCGAATTATTCCGAAATACGGACATTCCAGAAAGTGAAAAAAAAATTTTTTTTTGCTAAAAACTCACTGGGGACATTTGTAACAGCATCACTGGGGACATGATATGTAACTGGCACTATATATGTGCAAGACAATGATTGCTTGGCATTCAAATTCAGTGCTGAGATAGTACACACATTTTGTTTCACGTTTTGAAACCTTGTTTTTTGAACAAATAAAATATATTTGTGTGTCTTTTATGTGGTAATAAAATATATTTGTGTGTATTTTATGTGTTTATACAGCATAAATGCAAGATACTTCAAAATACATCATTGAAATATTAAAATATTCCGAAATACGGAATAATCCGTTATCCAAAATTCTCCTGGTCCCGAGCATTTTGGATACGGGATACTCAACCTGTATCTTCCAGAAGGTGCTAAATAAATAATAAGCAGATGATGATTGGTTGCCAATAGCAACATCCCATATGAAATAGAACCCCAATCTTAGTAAATAAACCCCACTGTGTGAAAAGCTTTGCGTGCGTCTCTTCCACAAAAAACAAGGTCTCTACCACTTTCTACAAAAAAGATAAATAATTACTGCATAGTGTGCTGCTGATCAAAAAAATGTGTTCCCTCTGCACAACAAGGGGCTTTAGCAAGATGATTTGAAAAACCACATGATAGTAGATGATTCTTAGTTCCATATATTTACAAAAATATACTGCATGGTAACAGTACCCACTCCGGGCCATGTTATTGTCTATTATAAGGCTACATGGTAATAGCACATACAGTTATATCTCAATTGAAAGCCAGCTTACCAGGAATCCCCCCTAAAATCTCCTTGTGGCACTACATGGACCAGCATGCTGTCTAAATGCAGGTCTAAATTTTAATTTTCAGGGAAGTAGGATTAAATAACTGTAATGAGATTTGTCATCACCACCTGGATACAGCTCTAATTCTGGGGATATATAGTTAAAAGCATCTATGGAATCATATCAAGGCAAAATAACCAATGGTACTTGGGCCCCGTGTGTGTTCACATATGAGATTACTTAGCAAAGATTCCCTTATGGCCAGGGAGAGTATTGATGCATTGTATAATTTGGCAATGCCTAAAACAGGCAGTCTAGTATATTCAGTGTGGTGCAGTGGGCCTGATTCCAGTGGGAAGCATGTTACAAAGTACTGATGTTCGGTACAAATGTTTGTTACTTTATGCATGTTGCTGGACCCATAATTTGCATTTGCAGCCCAGGACGCAAATGGACGCACTTGCCACTGCATACAGTACATCAAATGGGGGAGTGTTGGGCCAGGATCACAGTCAGAAGACAGAGATTTTCAGGCCTCTTGGTTGGAGGTGCAGCTTATATAAGCTTGTATAACCCCATGGATCATGCAGCCGGCCAGTGGTGTCGCTGGTGAACCAATGCTTTGTAATAGGATTAAGCACGGATCACTAATGCATGTATTTAAATATCAGAGCATTACTGCATTCAAGGAAGCAACAGCGATGCTTACTCATCTGAATTAGGCCCACGCGGCAGCAAATAATGAAAGGACAGACAATGCAGAGGCACACCTCTCACCAGCTGGGGGGCTGATGGCTGCCGCAGACCACTAGAGCAGCTAGTGAGACATCGGGAATTCAGCTGTTTGTAAAAAGGGTAAACTCTGCAAGAGCAATGCTGACACAGACCTGCCAGAGCCCTGGGAGTGTCAACACTGCAGCCCCTGTAGTTGTGGAGTTCCACCAAAGTGGATAGTCCTGGAGGCCAGAGGCAATGGTTCTATGAGCTGCAGGGAACACATGTGGTTAGCAGGGCCCAGAGATGTGTCATGTAATCGCTCATGGAGGAAGGGAGTGTGATAGTCAACAGGTAGGTTGAGTGGAACTCAAATGTGGTGAAAAACTTAGTTAAGAAATGCCTAATCAGGTGAGATAGAGAGGAATATTCAGAGAGCGTATGCTGAGCTCCCTTAAAATATGTCTACCATCTTTGATGTTAAACCACACCCCCTATCTTGTCCTTTTTTTAATCAATTTATACTTTGGTTCTCAGTAAACTGCATCCTATATGAAGAGATAGTTTAACCTGTCAGTAACCACAATAATTATTTCAATTGACTACTGTGCTGTTACATAGAGCCGGATTCAGATTCTCATGTAAAGTGGTTGCAGTTCTAGCTGCTTGCAGTCAGAACATCATCCAAACATATGCCTGTATTCTGAGTTGCCCACTTTAATGTACCTAGTCCTCCACTAATGATAGCAGCTATCATCATTATTACCTGTAATTTACACCAGTTATATCATTGGTGCGAGACTTTTCAGCATGCAGTCGCCTCTGAATGACCCTTAATTTGCCTACAGATTCAAGGCACTTTCTATGTACAAATATCATTGCCACCTTTTAATGACTATTTAGCCATAAATGAGAAGTGAGCAGGATATGCATGATCCTGAATCACTATAAAATGTACTTATTGTGTATTAGGGTGGGTCCAACCCCCCCCCCCCCTTTTTTTTTAGAAAATGTAATTCTAACAGGCTGGAAAAGTTACCGGTACTTATTTGGGACATTAAAAACATGTAAATTATTTCAGCTCGATCGGTTAATATTCTATTTTGGAAGCAGATGCCTGATGTTAGGAAGCTTTTTTGTGAAAAAAAAAATGCTTAAAAAAATTCTGACACGCTAGTTTTTGCGGCTTCTGTCTTCACTACGGTTATTTGTGATCTAAATGGGAAGCAAAATTACTCTCTTAGCTGATTTTCTGGTGCTAGAACAGTTTGATTTATAAGATGATTGCCATGTGTGCAAATCTTTGCCCACTTTTTCATATAGAAAAGTGGCCCATAACCCATCACGTGGAGTTGGCTGCACGTTGAGTTCCATCTGTATACTTTTTTGTTTATTTTTTTTTCTTTTACTTTTTTTACATTTATGTCTCCTGATTTATATTAAGAAAACTTAACCATAGCTCTACTTATCCCCATACCATCTAGTATTAAGGACTACTCTACAGAGGATACTGGCTCCTGTTGTTAAACTTTGGAACTGTTTGTCAGGATGACAATGAGCCATAGAATTTGACGGCAGATAAGAACCATCTGACCCATCTAGTCTGCCTCTTTTTTATCCTTCAAGTAATCTTAACCCTTTTTTAGTGGAGCATCATTGTGCTCCACTAAATTCAGAGAAAACAAATTAACATATGGTGACAAGGATCACAAACACAGGGACTCAGATGAAGACTTTGTTGGGGTTTTTGAGCAACAGGTCACAGCATAGCAGGTTAAATCCATATGCAGTCCTTATTAGAGGCAGTAGTATACAGGCAATCTCAGCATAACAGACTCCAATGGTCCCTACAATGGTTCCATCCCTGGCCTAGTATTTAGGCAGCTACCATCAAGAGCAAGGTGATTCCTAGAAACCATTATATCAGGAAATCCCAGGTGCTGTTGATTACACATCTGGGATTCTGCTACTGTTTCCAAAACCTGATACGGATCCTCAACATTACTTTCATGTGGGAAGACTGTCTCTTCCACCATATATATGAAATTCCTCTTTTAAACTTCCAGTTTAATTAGTAATGTAATAGTATGCTCCAAATAATAGCAAACTAGATTATTTCTGCTGATATATGCATCACAAGCAACACTAGTCTAGCACCAAGGATCACATAAGAGAAATGTAATTTCTGCAATGTTCGTGTTACCCAGTTCTCAAACATATATCAAGCATATTTATTATGTATTTTTTTTGGAGTTTTATATTATATGGGGGGTGGGGGTAGTAAACTATTTTTACTGTTATAACCCCAAATTTTCATCTGCTACTAAGCTTAATTTTGCACTTCCTCATGGCACCCACTAGGGGGCAAATTTACTAATGGTGTATTTTAAATCTATTATACCCCTTTCACATTGCAGCTGTAACACGGTATATTGCCGTTTTTTTAGTGCTTTAAAACGGTTCCAGCTGCAATGTGAAAGCTACATTGTCAATTTACCGGTTACAGAAAACCGGTATTTTGACACGTGTTAAAAGCAGGATCCTACACGTTTCTGAGCCGTTTTCCCTGCAGTCTGAACAGCTCAGAAACGGTATTTGCTACAAATGATAACCACACTTGATCCCCGCCCACAAGCAGGAAAAAAACATTAAAATGACATTGTATGGCTTTCTATGGGTGAAACGGGTTGAATCTGAAAGGTACAAAACGGTATTCAAACTGCAATATACCTTTACATCATGCAATGTGAAAGGGGTTTTAGATTGATGTTGTGTTTCCAGGGCTAAATCACACGTTTATTAACCAACAGTTTTTTTGACTATTGATTTTTGAGTTTTAGTAAATGTGTTATCTAACCTCTAAAAATGACAGTACCTATAGTAAAGTTACCACTGAGTTTGAAAGCTCCAAATCAACCTTTGAACTGTAACAAATGGGGAAATGTTTAGGCAACCCTCATTGTGTTTTATTTTTTATAGAAAAGAAGAACCAATTGACATTGTTCCAAGCTCAAATCCTTGTTCTCAGATAGATCTAGAGGAAGTGTCTTTGCTCACTGAAAACTATGCAACTAAGAATTTACACACTTATGAAGAATGTTGGAAGTCCACCCTATCTAGGAACATACAAGGTAATGTGCATAATTGTTATACGAGAAATGTTGTTAAAGACCTTGTAACTGTATTCTGGAAATTGCATCATTCATATTTTAATTGGGGGTAATTGGTCATCTGCGCTTCTATGTTGTTGAAAATAGCTGCTCTTTATATAGAGGCATAACATTTATGGGACAAAAAAGAGCGCTAAATGGGGATTTTAAATGTAAGGTTATAGGGAGAAAAGATGATAGATTTGTAATGAATATAAAAGTGATGAAAATAAAATTAAAAATAAATTAAAAAAAAAGATAGAAATAAAATGATAAAAGAAGACAAAACAATATGGCACAAATGTAAACAGCTCTTTTACATATTTTTGGGAGTCCTTATATGACCTATTCTTGCCCTGACTTTATGAGCGATGTTGACGTTTATAATAGATGTTCCGAGCTGCTGGTGGTGTTACTTACAGGCCAGCATGTGTAGCTCTGCCAGCGTGAAGGGCACAGTCCTGGTGCTTGTCATGGATGCCTTTTTTAATCAAATCTCCCCCTCTTCAATAGTGTTCCACTTTTTGGATCCCCACAAATTCTAGGCCATCTGGGTTTTTTAATGGACTGCCAGAAAATGGTTGGAGAGGCTGTGTGTGTGTTGTTAGCCCTCTTTTTATTTTGTATAGATGTTATTTTTATTGTTCTTTTTGTCTGGCCGACATACTGGATTCCACAGGAGCATTTCACAAAATAGATTACGTCTTCACTTTCACAGTAGATAAAGGGCCTTATTCTAGTTCACTCTTTCTGACAAAATCCTTCTTAGATGGACAAAACCATGTGCACTGCAGGGGGGCAGATGTAAATGTGCAGAGAGAATTAGTATTGGGTGAGTTATTTTGTTTCTGTGCAGGGTAAATACTGGTTGCTTTATTTTTACACTGCAATATAGATCTCACTTTGAAGTAAAACCCCACTCAAATCTAATTATATCTGCACAAGTAACATCTGCCCCACCTGCAGTGCACATGGTTTTGTCCATCTAAGAAGGATTTTGTCAGAAAGAGTGAACTAGAATAAGGCCCAAAGTCTCTGTTGTAGTTCATTTTCTGGCTGTTCTGATGAGTATTCAGTTATGGCTTTTGTTGAAGTACAGTATTTTTGAGTTTGTACATGCCTTAAAATGTAGGCATGGATGAAACCCTTTCTTTCTTACTGTATTTGTTTTCTACATGATCAGTTTGATATAGCTTAAAACTAGTGTTACAAGCCGCCGTCCGGGCTACAGTACACCCGGACGGACGGCGAATGTCAGACAGAGCGAGGCGGCCGTGGACACTGCCGGGCAGCGTTCCAGGCCTCGCTCTGGTAATAGTCGTCGGGACGTTGCCAGGCGACGTCCCCGAGCGTCCGCCTGTCGGATGCAAGCGCGCGCGTCAGGCGGCGCGAGTTTTAAATAAATAGCCGGCGTCTGCTGGGCACAGACGCCGGTTATAGCCTTAGGTGTCCAGAGTCTTATACTCTGTGCCCCATTTGCTCACCCGGTCCCCTAGGCTCCCTAGGTTTCGGATCTTTGGATCCTGTGCCCAGTATTCCCAGTCTTATTCCTTTGTCCAGTTTTCCTTGTCCTGTGTCCAGCATTTTCCTTGTCAGCATTCCAGCACCTGCTCTTCAGTGTCCTGTACTCCGGTGTCCTTGTCCTTCCTGATCCAGCCGGAGTGGGCGCTTACGGTCGGCCCTCATCTTCCATCTCTCGTGGGTCAAGTAAGTGCTCCTGTGGAGCCTGGGTCTATTCCTCTTGAAGTCGGTGGCCCGCCGTGGTCTAGTCCCTCCAGGGGCTCGCTGTTTATTGTTCATCCAATTCCCGTGGCCCGCCGTGGCCGTGCCCCCCCGTGGGTTCGGTGGTATTTACCCCACCGGGGTCGCTACATCGGTACTCCCTATTTTGGATTCTTCAGGCAGGGAACCTTCCGTTTTGTCTTTTGTGTTTTGAGGAGTCGGCCTCCCTGTTGTGCTTCTGCTGGGGACTCCTCCTCTGGCCCACTTGTGTCTGCGACTCGGTCGCTCCCCGGTTTGGCCAGGTGCCAGCAGCCAGGGGTTATCTCCCAGCTAGGCCCAGTAGTTAGCAGTCCTTTTGAGTACCCTGTGGCGATCGTCTACCCTTTGTCTATAACATAAGACCTAGCTGCATCGGGGTTGGAGCGGGCCTAACTCGCTCCTTCGGACGCGGCGGCCACAGGTGAAGCCTAGCTCTGCAGGGGTTTACCATCTGCCTCAGGGTCTCAACAGAGTTAGAGTAGTATCCGCTGTGGCCGTCCTAACCGGCGGTCCCGGCTACGGGCTCACGCCTGACCTCCTGCATTTATCACCAGCTGCTATACCCAAGGTTCCCGTGGGCATCATAACATTATAACCAGTCTCTTACTGTGTTTTGTGGCGTGTTGATTGTTTTTTCTTATTATGAGTACTCCCCAGACCTTCTCGGATCAGCTCCAAGGACTTACTCAGATGGTGCGGGAGTTGTCCTTGAAAGTTACAGCTCAGGAGCAAAGAATGCGGCCCCCAGAGACAGGGGGTTCAGATCCTAAGATGAACCTTCCAGATCGATTCTCGGGGGATCGCAAAACCTTTTTTAATTTCCGTGAGAGCTGTAAGCTGTATTTTCGGCTCAAGCCACGCTCATTCTCTTCCGAGGCCCAGCGCATTGGTCTTGTTATCTCTCTGCTTCAGGGTGACCCTCAGACCTGGGCCTTCGGTCTACCATCAGATAGCCCAGCCTTGACCTCGCTGGACAATTTCTTCAGCTCCTTAGGGTTGTTATATGATGACCCTGATCGAGAAGCCTCAGCGGAAACTCATCTCAGAGCCCTTAAGCAAGGAAGGGATCCAGCTGAGTCCTATTGTACTGAGTTTCGCCGATGGGCAAACAATTGCGGCTGGAATGACCCAGCCTTACGCAGCCAATTTCGCTGGGGTCTGGCTGACGAGATAAAGGATTGTCTTATTCAATACCCAGCTCCTAAAACACTGGATAAATTAATGGAGCTAGCCATTAAGATCGACCGTCGCCTCCGTGAGCGAAGATCTGAACGGGGCTCTCTCACTCAAATTGTCCCCTACGTGCCGATGACCTCTGAGGAAAGTGAGGAGCCAATGCAGCTTGGGGCAACCCGCATTTCCCACGAGGAAAGGGCTCGCCGACTGAGCTCAGGCCTTTGCTTATACTGCGGTGGTAAAGGTCACATTCTGAGAAATTGTCCCAATAGGCCAGTAAAAGGCCGGGCCAAGTGAACAGGGAGAGGGTTCACTTTGGCCTTCAGTTATTCTCCTCTCTAGATTCACTATTAGTACCGGGGTATTTATCTTTCCAGGGGTGTAAGTTTTCAGGGTCTGTTTTTATTGACAGTGGTGCGGCAGGAAACTTCCTGGATGTAACCATCGCCCAGAGCTTGGGGATTCCCCAACTTCCGCTTCCGGTTCCTATCTCCCTCCGGGGTTTAGATGGTGGAGTGCTTTCCAATGGGGAGGTCTCATTTCAGACTCCTCCCGTTCTATTGAAAATTGGCCTTTTTCACCAGGAAGAGATTACCTTTCTTTTAACATCATGTCCTTCCGTACCCATCGTATTGGGCTTCCCCTGGTTGAAGAAGCACAATCCCATCATTGATTGGCATCAGGGAGAGATTGCCCACTGGAGTTCCCATTGTCAGCAACAGTGCTTCCATTCCTCACTCTCAGTAACTTCCATTTCCTTAGCAGGGGTTCCCGTTCCTTACCAGGATTTTAGTGATGTCTTTTCTAAAGGCAAGGCCGATAGTTTGCCTCCTCATCGGCCATATGACTGTGCCATTCAGTTGATCCCCAATGCCACGTTTCCGAAATGCAGGCTGTATGCCTTGTCTGGTCCAGAAACTAAGGCAATGGATGAATACATCCAAGAAAGTCTGGCAAAGGGCTTTATTCGACCCTCAAAATCTCCTCTCAGCGCCAGTTTCTTTTTTGTATCAAAAAAAGATGGGTCGTTGAGACCTTGCATAGATTTCCGGTCCCTCAACAAAATTACAGTAAAAAACACCTATCCTCTTCCTTTGATTACGGTTCTGTTTGACCAGCTACGATCCGCTACTATTTTTTCTAAAATAGATTTGAGAGGGGCCTATAACCTGATAAGAATCAGGAAGGGAGACGAATGGAAGACGGCATTCAGTACTCAGACGGGGCACTACGAGTACCTAGTAATGCCATTCGGTCTCTCCAATGCCCCAGCCGTCTTTCAGGATTTTATAAACAACGTTCTTCGAGAATTCCTGGGCAAGTTTGTAGTAGTTTATTTAGACGATATTTTAATTTTTTCCAGAGACTTGGAATCACATAGAGCACAAGTGCGCCAGGTATTACAGAAGCTGAGGGAGAACCAGTTGTTCGCTAAATTAGAAAAATGCGAATTCGAGGTGACCCAAGTATCTTTCCTTGGCTACATTATTTCTTCTCTGGGATTCCAAATGGATCCTAAGAAATTGCAGGCCATTCTTGATTGGGTTCGGCCCACTAATTTAAAGGCAGTCCAGCGGTTTCTTGGCTTCGCCAATTATTACAGACGCTTTATTCATTCTTTTTCATCTATTGTGGCACCCTTGGTGGCTCTAACCAAAAAAGGGGCGGATCCATCAGTATGGAGTCCACAGGTGGAGCAAGCCTTTAAGACCCTGAAACAAGCCTTTATTTCGGCGCCGATTCTCAAACATCCCAATCCCGAGCTGCCTTTTGTCGTGGAGGTCGACGCCTCTGAAGTAGGGGCCGGGGCAGTTCTCTCTCAGAGAGATCCTGAGTCTTTACAATTCCACCCCTGTGCCTACATGTCCCGAAAATTTTCTCAAGCAGAGTCCAACTATGATGTAGGCAACAGCGATTTACTTGCCATAAAATGGGCCTTTGACGAGTGGCGAAAATGGCTGGAAGGTGCAGCTCATCAGATTCTTGTCTTAACGGATCATAAGAATCTACAGTACATCGAGTCAGCCAAAAGACTGAACGCTCGCCAGGCTCGGTGGGCTCTTTTCTTTATGCGATTTAATTTTATTATTTCGTATAGGCCCGGATCAAAAAACATCAGAGCTGACGCCCTTTCTAGATGTTTTCTACCTCAACAGGAGAGTAGAGTCAAGTTGGGGCCCATCGTTCCCACGTCCTGTATTCATGCTGGAGTGAGTCAAACCTTGGAGGGTCTCCTCCGTCAAGCACAGGGACAAGCTCCAGCCCAAACACCAGAGAACAGATTATTCGTTCCTCCGTTACTAAGACGCAGGGTTCTGGCAGAATGTCATGACTCCAAAATTGCTGGCCATCCAGGAGTATATAAAACGCTCGCTCTCCTCTCTCGTGTGGTCTGGTGGCCAGGGATGGCCAAGGATAATAAAGACTTTGTATTGTCTTGTCCGGACTGTGCCCGTCATAAAGTTCCACGCGCCCGGCCATTAGGAGAATTGTTGCCTCTCTCTGTTCCCAGCAGGCCTTGGTCTCATTTGGCCATGGATTTTATTGTTGGTCTTCCGATCTCGTCCCAGTGTCAGGTCATCTGGGTCGTGATCGATAGATTCTCCAAAATGGCACACTTTGTGGCCTTAAAACAGTTACCTTCGGCCAAGGAACTGTCCACTTTATTTCTTCAGCACATTTTTCGGTTGCATGGATTGCCCAGTGATATTGTGTCCGACCGGGGGCCACAATTCGTGGCACAGTTCTGGAGACTGTTTTGTGCAGCCCTGAAAGTTAAGACCAGTCTCACCTCTGCATTCCATCCACAGGCCAATGGGCAAACGAAATGTCTCAATCAGTCTCTGAAACAATATCTTAGAGTCTTTGTTTCCAAAATGCAAAATGATTGGGTCAGTTTCCTGCCGTTAGCTGAATTTGCGTATAACAACGCACACCATTCAGCATCCAAAGCCTCGCCCTTTTTTACGGTCTATGGATTTCATCCTCAGGCTAACTCTTTGGGACCTGATGCCCCCGGGCCATCCTCTTCAGCAGCCTCTCGACTCAGAGTTATATGGAGAAAGGTCCACCTGGCCCTTAAAGAAGCCTCGTTGAGAGAAAAGGTATTTTCTGACAAATCCAGACGTCCTTGCCATTTCAAAGTTGGTGACTGGGTGTGGTTATCCTCCCGTAACATTAAGCTTCACCAACCGTCGGCGAGACTGGGGCCTCGATTTATTGGCCCTTACCAGATTGTCAGGAGGGTTAATCCGGTAGCGTTCCGTCTTGCTCTACCTAAGTCCCTCAGAATTTCCAGTACCTTCCACGCTTCGCTCCTCAAGCCAGTGGTTTTTTCACAAAGATTTACGCGCAGGCTGAGGAAGGGCTCCGCCCCAGTAATGGTGCAAGGTCAACAAGATTTCCGTGTTGAGAAAATCCTTGATTCCAGACTTGTGAGGGGTTCTTTGCAATTTCTTGTACATTGGAGGGGGTTCGGTCCCGAGGAGAGGTCTTGGGTTTCGGATAGAGACTTACATTCGCCCAACTTAAGAAAGTCTTTTTTCCGACAATTTCCCAATAAGCCCGGTGGAAAAGGGTTGTTAACCCTTCCTCAAGGGGGGGGGTACTGTTACAAGCCGCCGTCCGGGCTACAGTACACCCGGACGGATGGCGGATGTCAGACAGAGCGAGGCGGCCATGGACGCTGCCGGGCAGCGTTCCAGGCCTCGCTCTGGTACTAGGCGCCGGGACGTTGCCAGGCAACGTCCCCGAGCGTCCGCCTGCCGGACGCAAGCGCGCGCGCCTGACGTCAGTCAGGCGGCGCGAGTTTTAAATAAATAGTCGGTGGCCCGCCGTGGTCTAGTCCCTCCAGGGGCTCGCTGTTTATTGTTCATCCAATTCCCGTGGCCCGCCGTGGCCGTGCCCCCCCGTGGGTTCGGTGGTATTTACCCCACCGGGGTCGCTACATCGGTACTCTCTATTTTGGATTCTTCAGGCAGGGAACCTTCCGTTTTGTCTTTTGTGTTTTGAGGAGTCGGCCTCCCTGTTGTGCTTCTGCTGGGGACTCCTCCTCTGGCCCACTTGTGTCTGCGACTCGGTCGCTCCCCGGTTTGGCCAGGTGCCGGCAGCCAGGGGTTATCTCCCAGCTAGGCCCAGTAGTTAGCAGTCCTTTTGAGTACCCTGTGGCGATCGTCTACCCTTTGTCTATAACATAAGACCTAGCTCCATCGGGGTTGGAGCGGGCCTAACTCGCTCCTTCGGACGCGGCGGCCACAGGTGAAGCCTAGCTCTGCAGGGGTTTACCATCTGCCTCAGGGTCTCAACAGAGTTAGAGTAGTATCCGCTGTGGCCGTCCTAACCGGCGGTCCCGGCTACGGGCTCACGCCTGACCTCCTGCATTTATCACCAGCTGCTATACCCAAGGTTCCCGTGGGCATCATAACAACTAGTTCTTGTCTTCAGTTTTTTTCTCTTTTATATATGACTCAGTTTTTTGAAGATGATGGTTTTAATATCTTCATCAAGTCTGAGTATATGCCAGCTTTTGTGTCAAATATTTTCAATAAGGTGGTGACTGCTATTGAATTGAGTTATGAAAGAAATGTAATTTATGTGCGGTTTGGGTTTGTTTTTGATGAGATCCTTTCTGTTTAGAGTATTAACAGTATCGAGTTGAAGATTGAGAAGGTATTTTTTATATGCCTTCTATGCAAAACGTGGCTATTTGGTAGGAAGGTTTCATATTATGTACGGATTCAGATTCTTCTAAACTGCCCTCCTGGAATATTCTGCACCCATTTTTTCTGATGGCTTCTGCAGACCATTGTTCCCTTGACCTGTTTAAAAGGTGTTTTTGTTTTCCTTAATATTTATTTCTAGATCAAAAGACATTTTTTTTCCCGAGTTGTAGTGAACTTGAGATTGAGAGAATTCTGATTTCAGTGTATTTTAAATTCTTCAAGCTCTTAAATTGTTCCAGACCATATAAAGATTATATCAACTATAAATCGACACCACAAGATCAACTTATCCAGAAAATGATTATTGGACCATATTTTAACATCTTCCCATTTAGAAACGATCCAAAATATAATGAAAGGGAACAAATATAGTAGAAAAATAGCACCACCAGTATAACAACAATACACTTGCCAAAATAATTATAAAAATTAAAACTATTACAAAAAGAAAGAAACGACTAATTAAGAACACTCCACAAAAAAAAGACATCATTATCAACCCTACAACCACATACATTTTCAATATATAAAAAATCCTTATCTACTCATCAAAACATCACACTGTTGAATCTAGGTAGAGAAGTGGATACAAATGAACAATGAAACAAGTTCTCAACACTTCAGAAAATTTCAAAGACACCTTTAGACCAATGCTTGGAACAACCAATAGTAATAAAAAAAAAAACATCATAAAGAAGAAACCATCAAGAAGGCTGGGAAAACACCAGCGATGAAGATTACACAGTTTATTTATAATTAAATCGAGGACTGAAGAAACCACCAGAATATAGTCAAAAAAGAAAACAAAGAAGTGCCCTGGAAAAGAAAATGAGGATGCTTGGGAGGAACTAAAAACAACGCATCAAAAGTGGACAATACAGATGGAGCCGGCCTGGTCTTTGCAGGGGATGGCGGAAGAATCGCCAGCCGCCATCCCCCGCCAGCCACCAACTGATCTGCGAAAGGGGATGCGCGCACACAAGATGCGCGCTCGTCCCCTTCCAACGGCGCTTCCCCCGGGTCCCCGCCGGCTTGCCGCTCTCCCCCACCGCCTCCCCTAATCCTGTCCGTCTCCCTGAGACGGACAGGGTTCCCGTCACCCCGCCGCCCGGAAACTGAGACGCGCGTGCGTGTGAGACGAACGCGCGTCTTAGTCAAATGGAGCGCCTCGCCGCTAGTGGATCGCCAGCGGATCGCCAGCGGAGACAATCTGGCGATTCGCCAGCAAGAGGGAGGCTGGCTCCATCTGTACCACAATTTTCAACCTCAGGGAAAGATTTCTTTCCAAAGATGAATTATGCCTTTTATAGATAGGATTCAAATGTGCACCACACTACTACAATAATAAGTTTGATTTATACTGTACATCAACATGCAAAAATTTATTTCGAAAATTGTTGATAGATTTTTTTCCAAAACATCTAAGCAGACACACCGCAAAATTTGTCACAAGATCCTAATTATACAACACTACAAACAACCTCAACCTTCAAGCCAACTTTTTGTAAAGAACCACACAATGAAACATTTCAAAAACTTACAGAAAAATAAATCAAGGCACTTCCAGAAAAACTAAGAACAAAAAACAACTTGACTAAAGGAGAACAACTGGCACTTAAAAAAGATGTAACCATTACATTTAAACCAGCTGACAAAGGAGGAGGAGTTGTGGTTCAGGATTAAAAAAAATTACAAAGTATTAGAACAAGACCCCACAAGAAAATATATGAATGAACTTAAGAACATCCTTGAAGAAGGTCTCCAGTTAGGCATTCTGAATCAAAATTTATTCAAATTCATTAAAGAAGATCACCGTAAAATTCCAACGTTTTACAGTCTCCCAAAAATCCACAAAGACATTATTAACCCCCCAGGAGGTCCAATAGTCTCAGGGATCAGATCCATCTCTTCCAATTTATCAAAATACATAGACTGTTATCTACAGCCCTTATTAACCCAACAACAGAATTATTTAAAGGATACAAATCATATTCTACAGATTTTGGAACTCAAATGGAAAAACCACTACATCCTAGGAACCAGCTACGTCACATCACTCTACACTTGCATCTTTCATCATGAAGGCTGTGAACATACAGTACATGTTCACAGCCTTACTCAATCCTCCATAGAAAACCTCCATTATTCAATCATCCATAGAAAACAGTTGAATAAATGTCATCATGGACTCAATAGATTTAATTTTACACTAGAACTACTTCTGGTATATTAGCATGTTCTTTTTGCAAACATGCGGAATGGCCATGAACACTTTGTTTGCCCCGTTATCAGGTTGGAACAGTCTGTCTGTGCATGATGGTCTATCTGTGCATATGGGGGAAATATAGAAGTATAGGGTGTGCCACGTCTTGTAATGTATCATCGCAGCAGAGTCTATACCTCCTTGCAGGGGTCCCTTGTGAAAACCACTGATGTGTTTAGACTCCGCGCCTCTGGTTAGGTTTTAACCTGCTGCTGGGTTTGACTTCTTCCATGCGCGAGAACTGTCTCAAGCTTTTGAGTTTCTTACACCAACCTCCCACAACTGACCCACCAGAGTTCCTTCCAAGAACACAAAGGATTGCCCAAGTCTGATTGACTTGGAAGGTGACCAGAATGAGGGACATTTGTGTCAACTTTTAGACAGAACTAAGACTGAAGACCTACATCAAGTTACTACTAACTGATGCATTATTAATGTGTCAGGTATTACACAAGGCTGAGACAGTATGTGGTACAAATATTTGCATCTGAATTGAGTTGAAATAATGAGGCATTGACAGCAGCATTTTGGGGAGGTATTTCTCACCATATAAAGAATGAACTGGCTATGCGTGAACTACCTGAGAAACTGGAAGAGTTTATTTCTCAGTGTGTTAAGATTGATCTGTGCATTAGTGATAGAGCTTCTAAGAAATCTAAAAGTAGCTTCTCTAAATATATTCCCCCTCCTCATCCTCTTGTATCTTTTCCTGTGGCTGATGAGCCAATGTAAGTGAACAAGTCTTATTTAATGCCAGAAGGAAGGTCCTGATGACTCAAGCAGCGACTTTATGTTGTTACTTTGCCTCGGCCTTGGCCTCTCTTGTAAGGGAGGCGTCCATTTAGGTCTCCTTGTAAAAACGTATCCATTTTTAACCTAACTTTACCTGCGTTTTAAGTTCAAGTCTAGTGACCATAGGTTGCTAACTGTGACAACTACCCATTAGACACTTCCACTCAGTCTTTTTATTGGTCCACTACAATTAGAGCAGAAGCAAAACCAAAAGTTTCATTGATTGTCTGTAAGATAACAGTGTGAAACCCTACTTGTCACCAGGGAGATCCTGCAGTGTGCAGCCTCTATCAGGTCTTCCAGAGTCATATTCCGATTTCGCTGACACCTTCAGCAAACAGGCCACTGATACTCTTCCTCCCCATCGCCCGTGGGATAGCCCCATCAATCTTTAACCTGGTAAATCTCCTCCCAGAGGAAGAACGTATTTATTATCCTTTCAGAAACTCAAGCTCATGGCAGATTACATTGTTGAAAACTTACAGAAAGGATTTATTTGAGTATTTCCCTCCCCGACCGATGCCAATTTTTCTTTGCAAGAAAGTAAGATGGGGTTTGCATTGACTATAGAAGGTTAAATGACATCACCATCGCTTCCTTCTACGTTCTATTATTTGGAAATGAAATGTTGATTTTGTAAGTAGCCAAGTACAGGCCCTTATCCAAAATCCTGGGGACCAAACTAATTTTTTATAACGGATTATTCCGTATTTCAGAATATTTGTATTTTTTAATGAGGTATCTTGCATTAATGTTGCATAAACACATCAAACACATGAAATAAACACAAATATTTGTGCATGGAACAAGGTTTCCAAACATGAAACAAAGTTTGTTTCCTATCTCATGCAAATAATTGAAATGCCAATCAATCATTTTCTTGCACACACAGTATTTAGTGCCAGTTACACATATCATTTCTTCCATAGTGCCATGTACAGATGTCCCCAGCAGTGCTTTTAGCAAAATAATTAAATAATTACATTCTGGAAACTATTGATAAGGCATATTTTGGATAAGGGATACTCAACCTGTATATTCTTTAGTCTGTGGCAGTCTCAGTAAGACAGTTTGATTTATGCAAGTAAAAAGAAATAGAGATGTAATTTTAATTTACTATGTGTTAGTACCGATGACGCAGTGATGTACTACTGTAATATTGTACAGTAAAGGTTATTTAAAAATCTGTAAAAATACACACACACTCATACTGCATTTGCCATTTTTTTTGTAACTCCACACATATGTAATAAAGAACAGGTCTGACATGGAATGAGTATTATTTTAGGAGAAAAAGCTATGTTTAGAAATTCAAGCAATGATGTTGCGAGTTGGTTAATTCTGTTTTCACTTGAATGCTTCCCAATTTTTTTCTGCTCTTTTATTCATAACTAATGGCCTTATTCTGATCTGAGCTCAGTACAAATTTGTTTGGAAAATGAGCAAAACCATGTGCACTGCAGGTGGGGCAAATGTAACATGTATAGAGAGAGTTTGATTTGTGTGTTATTTTGTTTCTGTGCAGGGTAAATACTGTCATCATTATTTTTACACTGCAATTTAGATTTCAGTTTCAGCACACCCCACCCAAATTTAACTCTCTTTGCACAGGTTACATCTGCCCCACCTGCAGTGCACATGGTTTTGCCCATTTTCCTAACACATTTGTACTGAGCTCAGATCTGAATAAGGCCCTAAATGCCCTGGCTCTGGAGTCCTGAATTTGCAATGTATGACATTTTAAATTTCATTTACTAGAGTCCCTAAGGCTCATTTATAAAGCTTCCAAATACAGCCAAACACCACAGATGCTGTTCATACAGGTTTCTGCATGGCTTAGCTTGTCAAGAATGGCGGTGTCCGTTAAATATCCGTGTTCAGTGTTACAGTGTGAATTTGGGTGAAGAGGAAGAATGCAAACATTTGTCTTATTCAGTATTGTTTTTTTTGATGTCATCTAAAGTGGTTGTTTTCCAAAGATTTTGCAAACTTCTGCTATAAGCACTGAAAAAAATTAAATGGTTGTGGTAGACCAGCGGTTCTCAAACTGTGGGTCCTGACCACCTCAGCATGGGGTCACGACTCCATGTTGCTGACCATCAGATTAATGTGTCTGTGGAGGGGGTCAGGGGATAACTCATTAAGTAAACACCCTCTGCTTCCCTCTTCCATCCCCTTTACCCCTTTTACATCCCCTCATTACCCACTGTCTCCCTGTCACAATAGCGGTCACTTCACTTCACTGACCACACATGTGGCGACCATTCTGTGGTAATTTGCTGGGGTCGAGTAATAATTTTTATTGTCTGACGGTGTCCTAGAGCAAAATAGTTTGAGAACCCCTGTGGTAGACTATATAGCACAGAAAATATGCAGTTTGAGCTATCTGGTCAATCAGATCATCAAGAGGCATAAAACATTTCTTATGTCAGCAATTGTTATTTATTGAGTAATGTATTAAAAAAAACCTCAATGTTGAAAAATTATATTTAACTTTTTGAGTGCCAATGTTACTGTGAGATCCTCAAAATATCTGCTAAAAATGCCACTGTCACCAACAGCGATGGTTCATTTCTTAGGTGCAATATTTAAATAAACTTCAATGAATTGACTAGGTTGTATTTGTATTTATTTATACTAAAAGAACAGTCACTGTGAGTGACAATGGCAATATTTTGAGGATCTCTCATAGCAACATTGACACTCAAAGGGTTAATAAATATATTATAGAACTGCTGAAAAATACAAAATACAATAATTTAACACTGTATATTTAATAAAATAAATAAATAATATTGGTCTACAAATAAAACAGTTTTTGGCCAGATATCCCTTCATGAGTTTTATGGATTTGCTTTATTTCAGCTGCAAGTCACCAGTAGCAGAATTATTTTGAAAACTCAAATCGTTCTTTAATAAATTCAGTAGTTTGACCTCTGAAACTGCTGATCTAGGTCTCACTGCAAGTGGTGCACATGCACTATGGGTCTTGCATTGTTGGAAGCACTATGGGCCTTATTCTAGTTCGCTCTTTCGGACAAAATCCTTCTTAGATGGACAAAACCATGTACACTGCAGGGGGGCAGATGTAAAATGTGCAGAGAGAATTAGATTTAGGTGAGTTATTTTGTTTCTGTGCAGGAAAAATACTGGCTGCTTTATTTTTACACTGCAATATAGATCTCACTTTGAAGTAAAACCCCACCCAAATCTAATTCTCTCTGCACATTCTACATCTGCCCCACCTGCAGTGCACATTGTTTTGTCCATCTAAGAAGGAATTTGTCAGAAAGAGTGAACCAAAAGACCCCCTAAATCAGCAGATATAATACATATAAATCAGGCACATATTCTGAAATTTTGGTTGTATCATCAAATTCCGAAAGGACATGATAAATCATCTATTTTACAATTAAATTTTTCTTAACTTTTTAGATTATATCCTGCCTGAAGAAACTGTATTTGTAGATTATCTCGCACAGTTTCGGCAACATTTACCTTGTCTGGCAACTCTACTAAGCAGACTAAAAACATTTTCTGTGCAAGACCCCATTGATGATTTGAACAGGGTTCCCTCTGTCAAGGATACACTTTACAGGTATGCGTATGTCCATATGCTGTGAGATGGATCATTTTTGTAATTATTTATTCCAATAGTAGAAGCAAACCAATACATATGTACTATATGGCTCCACTTCGGTTACATATAATGGTAAATGGAAACACATGTGATTGTTCAACCTCCCTAAATAATGTATGGGTTTGGGTCATTCAGTTAACAGTGAGAAGCTGGACAGTTCTAGGTTGACTCCCAAAAGGTCAACATGGAAAAAAGTTTGACATGAAATGGTCATCTTGTGAAAAGGTATAATTTGTTTTTTTTTGGGGGGGAGGGGTGTCCGTTTTTATCTTGTAGCATATAACTGCCAATTAGTTTGCAGCTTTGCTTGACATGCTTTGTACAATGTGCCTCGCTCTGCTTCCGCAGGGCTTGGCACATTTTCCGATTCCTTATTGTAGTCTAAAGGTCCATACACACTGGGTGCCAGCGTGTATGGACAGCGATGAAGACTATCACCGCTGCAGGGAAATCCGCTCAGTGCATACACACTGAGCGGCTTTTCCCCTGCCCGGTGCCGACCAAAGGGGGTGGGGGCGGAATTGCATAATGGAGCGCTATGCAAAGCCGTCTTGAAAGGCATAACCAGCAGATGAGCGGCTTTCCCAGCGATGTTGCGCGCTCACCGCTCATCGCCAGGCCATACACACTGGACGGCTTTGAGCTGAAAGCCGCTAAAACCTGCTGTTTTGAGCGACTGTCAGCTCAAAGTCGCCCAATGTGTATGGGCCTTAAGGGGGTATTCAATCATTCCCAACAGCATTGAAGAGGCAGCATGACAGAACTGACCCGAAAATGGCCGTGGTTTGTTGAGATCATGAACGGATCTCGACAATCCACTGCTGTATTTGCTGATCGACAGGTGAGACATTGAATCCCACCTGCCAATAAACAGGCGAGCGGACCGAAAACGGGTCAGTGTCCGGTATTGAATACCCCCTAAGTGTATGATAAAGTTGAAAAAATTTGAAAAACTCATGTTGACCATATGCTGTGTCGACCATTATCATGTCAACCTTTGACCATGTCGCTCTAATCCATGTCAAACAAAAATCAAGTAAGGTGTAGCCCCTCTCCTCATTCTCCTATTTCTCTTTTGTTTGAAAACAAGATCAGCATTTTTGTATATTATTTTCCATTTTTTCCTTTTAACTAGAAAAGCCTATTGACAAGAATAATATCCTTTAAAGCTTCCAACTTACTTTTACCCATACTGTACTTTTACGCATTACTCCATTCTATACTTTAAAAGGTTCCTCCACTTTTTTTTATCATTCACTAACTTCGATTCTTCATCATTATGTTTGTTATGAAGAGCATTAGACATTTGCTGAAAGGATGCCCAACTACTGTATACCACATGAATTGCATCTTACAGTATGTTCTTACAAATGTTCCTTCTTGCTAAGGAAGGTGACCCAACTGTGGCTACACATAGAGCTAATTTGGACAGAACAGCACCCATTCAGGTGCCTGAAATGTCAGCACTTGTGGCATGTAAGGGACTTGCCATGGAAAACACACTGTACCCTATACCTTTCTGCTGTATGTACTGTATGCAGCAGATGGTATGCTAGCTGCATTCTGCAGTTGCTCTTGTGTAGAGATGTGTGGTCCGGTTCTCCAGAAATTCCAATACTTCTGAAATTTACATGATTTTAGATGTTTTTATCAATTTTTATCAACAATTATCATTAATAACTGACACAAAACACTTGTGGGTGGTTTTGCCAAAAACCAAAACACAATGAATTAGAACCAAAACATGCAGCCCACGTACATCTAAGCACCCCCCACACTGTTTGACGCGGCCAACTTTTTCAAAGGGAGTAAGAATTTAGCACAAGTTTTGTACATTAATACAAATAGGGGGAAAAAATATGGTTTACAAGCCTATGTTTTGAGCCTAGAGGGTTAACATTCCAAGACTACTATTACTACCTGCTACTATCTGAGGAAGCCGCCGATTACCTTACAAGGCGGAGAAACGCGTCATCAGGTTACGTCATCACGCACCGACGGATCACGGCCGGAGACCCACAAACCGGAGCCGAGGAATCCCAGAGAAGGCTGCATTATTTGGGAAGCTCTAGCAGCCGGGGACCCGCTCCTGGTAGCCAGAAGGGACTGTGCCACCCAGCTTGAAAAGAGCAAGTATATCCTTACTGCTTATGATCTGCACCGCGTGCACCCTTATTCCTATGCTACTAACGCACTAACCAAAGCTCCAGCCTAAAACAGCTGATTACCTGCTATACTAACAACCGCAACTGCACGGGCTCTGAGGAGCAGAAAAATTGTTGTTTATATCAAGTTTTAATATAAATATCAACCCAGTTCCGATTGCACTAAAGGACTGTGAGAACTGACTGATATGCTCATGTGTGCAGAACTACCTGAAATTAATTAACCATTGGGTGTCAGAAGGAGAGTGATATAAATTCTTTTTATCTAACACCGGCCGGTGATATTGTGTCATATATGACCAGAATTTTTATATGAAGTGAATTGTGTTGTATAAATAAAATTTGTTTCATGTTTTAAATATAGTCCCATAGCGCTGTCTATTTTTTTCTTTCTTTGTTTTTCTATTCACCAAGGGTTGAGTATCCCTTGGAGATAGCAGCTGGGACTATATTCAGGGTTATTGCGCTCAGTATAATTCTATTTTACCTGCTACTTGTGTCTTTGTAAAAGACCACATTGGTTCGCACACCTGGAAGGAAGCACTTCCGGAGTCATCCCAATTTTGGTTGCTGGTATGTCAGTGGGAATACCTGCTGTGTATTAGCCTACAGATTCTTTAGCAACTGTGGCTTTCACCGTGCCTTCAACTAGATCCATGGTCTCCTCTCCATCCAGCACCACTGGTTTTATCTGTTGGGGAGATGCCTCTACCAATCTCGCCTACTAGGAAGCTCTCTAATCTCTCTAATATTGCTTGGGCATTTGATCCTGGTTCTTCACAATGCTCTGCCACCCCATGAGTTATATCACTGAAGGGCTGCACTGTTATTTCCAATGCATCAGTACACATGCCTATAATTTCCAGTGGCCAAGGGAGCATCCAGATAGGCTCAACAGATTCAACTGGCTGTGATCCAGGGTGAAAGCCCCCGCAGCTGTGACCGCAGTTTACAATGGGCACAGCGAGACCCTACTCTACCTCTATTGTATCTCCCTAGGGGCAACCAGATCCTGCGGTGCTAGGCTTCACTTATAACAGCCATGTTTGACGGGGTGAATAAGGTCTACCCCAACTCTGGTGCTGTCAGGTCTTAGTGGTACAAGGATCTGGAATATCTGGAATACCCTGGGAGTAGACAAGATGACAACTAACTAAAGGCTAGCTACAAAAGGGGAGGAAACTAAATAACCAGCGACCTAGTCGCAAACAAATTAAGATATAGCGGCCTCACCGCAAGCAACTAAAAATACAGTGGCCTCACTGCAAGCAACTGAAAGTGCAGCGGCCTCGCCGCAGTCAATTGATAAACCTGCAACCTCGTTGCCAACACGAGATAGAGCGCCGCTCAATCTCAGAGGGTGAAGAAGTACAGAATATCAATACACCACGCCAATATACAATAATAATAATACACCACACAATACACACAAGTAACACTACACAAAAGAGACAGTGACAACCCGCAGAACATGGGTAACTCACTGACTGCAGAACAAAGTGGCAGAAGGTGGCAACGGTGATAACCCACAGAACTACGTGGAAAGGCAATGAACTGCAGGCAACAGCTCCAGGAGGAACAGCCAAGTAGCTATGAACATCCAATATCACCGGCGTCTGCTGTCAGGCCTGGCTTTCTTAAAAGGTAGCCCCTGGCTAATGGAAAGGAGCCCAGCATACCAGCCTCCCATACCTTAATTAAGGCACCTGCCACTGGGAGGTGGAGAACCGGCGCTTGACCCTACCTGCCATTGGGCGCGCATACAGCGGTGTCTTGTCTGCTTAGTAACAGCCAGGACTGAAAGCCGTGAAAGTGACGTGCCGGGCCGGTTGCCTAGCAACAACCAGGACCCGGCGTGCTGTCACGCTGATTGCGGCTGCAGCCACTTCAGGCTGCTCCCGCTCCTCCGGGTCCCACCACTGCCAGCAGTTTCCAGACGCCAGGGAAATTGAGGTTTCCGGACTCGCACAGATCTGACAGATGCTTTATCACGGTCCATGGAGGAGGATTAGTTACCTCACAAAACCTTTGTGTCCCCCAAGCTTCGCCAAAAATGATTGTCTTGGGCACATACGCCCAGGTTCTCTGCGCATCCTCATGCCCAAAAGACTCCCGAAATTTTAAAGCGATCATAGTGGTGGCCGCAAAAGAAGAAGAAAATAAGTCCTTGAATTTGTAGTGGCATGTCCCACATGTGTGCAACATAAAGTTTCATGACAAGCTTCTGCTGGCACGCTTCAACCCTATGCGTCCTTGGATGCACATCTCAATGGATTACATCTCTGAGTTAGCAAAGTCCTAAGAGTACAATAAGATTTGAGAAGTGGTTGATCATTTCTCAAAAATGGCTCATTTCATACCACTCCCTGGGTTACCATCTGCTCCTAAGCTAGCCCAAATCTTTGTACAAAACACCTTCAGACTCCATGGACTGCCAACATAAAAAAATTCCGATACGGGAGTACAGTTTGTGGCATGTTTTTGAAAGGCCTTGTCTGCTGCCCTTCGAGTGAAACTAAAGTTTTCCTTAGCCTATTACCCACAAAGGGTTAACCAAGAACTAGAATCTTTCCTATGACTATATGTCTCCTCCTCCCAGGACGATTGGGCCAACCTCCTCCCTAGGGCAGAGTTTTCCCACAACTTCAGGAACCATTCTTCCACAGGATGCTCTCCCTTCTATGTAGTATATGGTCAGCATCCACGGCCTCCCACTTTTAAGGTATTACCAGCTACCGAAGTTTCAGCAGTCCTGAAGCACTTCTACCAAGTATGGAGGAATGTTCATGTTGCTCTAAAGAAAGCATCTGTGCGTTATAAATTCTTTGTGGATTGAAGATGATGTGCTGTCCCTAGTTCTAATCCTACAAAGTGTGGCTGACCACACACAATCTACTTTTATGTGTCCCAACCATGAAGTTTGTTCCTAAATTCATTGGGCCATATTCCATAGATCAAAAAATTAATCCAGTAGCGTATAATCCAGTAGCGTATAAATTAAAATTGGCCTGTTACCTGAAAATACCCAACTCATTCCATATCTCCTAGTTGCGGCCCTTGGTTTTCAATCGTTTGCAAACAACTCCTCCTGTGCTTCCAAAACTTCACACTCATCATGGAGTGGAGTTCAAAGTTAATCAGATTCTTGATTCACGGGTATTGTCAGAAATCGTGGTGTGTGGCCGCATCCCTTACCATTGTGCATGCCCGCACTTTTTGTTTCCCTCAGCCGTGATCCATAGTGCAATGTCCCCTGTGGCCCTCTGGCCCCATTTGGCATACCACACCTATTCCACGCTGGCTCATCACTGTATGGGCACCACCATGGCACCTGCGTTCAGCTGCCAGGCTGAACCAATTGCACTGATGCTTACCTGAACTCTGGACCAGTATACCTGATCTGTGGACCAAGGTGTACACAGGTACTTCCTGGTTCTGATTGCTGCTTTGGCTTGCAGCCAATCACTGAGAAAGGGGGTTATAAGCATGGCTTCCAGCATTCCAAATTGCGTTGAACAACTGTTCTGTTCCCTGTGTGTTTGTTTCCAATGTCAGAGTTCCTAGGCTCCAGGCTATCCAGGTTATCACCACCTGTGACCTGCTGCTGCTGCTCCAGTACTGTTGCTGGTTAACCCACCACCAGACTGTTGTCACCTCAACTCTTTATTTTAATCCACATATGTTCTAACCTCTAAGGCACCACCTTTATCGGTAGGCTGAATCACAATAGTGCATACTTGCCTACCCTCCCGCTTTTAGCGGGAGGCTCCCGGATTTTACAGGAGCCTCCCGCTGCCACACAAGCCCCCTCTTACCTCCCGGTTTTTGGGACCCCCTCCCTAGAAAGACAGACTGCGCATGCACGCATATTGAAATGGTGGGGTCAGACCCTCGGGGAATACATCACAGCCGGTGTCGCTGTGGCTGAGTTGAGAGGAAGTCGGTAGTAGGAGAGAGTGAGACCTCAGCTGACAGCCAGGGCTCTGCACTGCTGAGGCTGGCCCCGCCCACCACACTCAGAGCAGCAGCAGCAGCCAGGCTCCGTGTATCAGGGGAAAGCCCTGCTCCTGCCTCTTCCTACTCCTATGTCTACCCTCAGTGAGCTCAGCTGCCTGCTCCACTACACTGCCGGGTCCCTGCACCTCCACAGGAGGGAGAACACAGATGAGAGCTGTATCTCCTGGGGCAGTGGGGGCTGTATAAAATGTGTGTGTGTGTGTGTTATTTAGGAGTTGGCTGTGTGTAATTTAAAACAGAGGTTCTAATGGCTTTAATGGTTTAATAATGGCTCTACTATGATTTTTTTTTGGGGGGGGGAGTGTATAATGTAATACTGTATAATGGTGTGTGTGTACCGGCTGTAATATGGTGTGCTGTGTATAATTTAATATAATGGTGTGTGTGTGTTTGTGCGTGTAATATAATAGCAGTGTGTGTGTGTACTGGTTGTAATATGGGGTGCTGTGTATAATTTAATATTATGTGTGTTATGTTATGTGGCAGTGTGTGTATGGGGGGAGCTGTGCGTAATGCAGGGCTCGACAAACCCCGGGGGCCAGGTCGCCATGGCGAACAGACCCTGCTTGTGACAAGATTTGCCAGGCATCAGATCATGCTGGGCAGAGTAGTGGTTTATGTTAATGCAACAGCCAGGCAGAGTGGGGGACAATCAACCTGGCTACGACTGTGTCAGATCAAGTCTGCAGTGTGGAGATGGCTTGCGACCAATCGGAGCTCACGCTTCGGGAGCCAAGCAAGAGCAACAGTGGTGGCTCCTGACTGGCAGTCGGACCACAAGCTACAATTGGCCCTAAAGGCGCCTTGAGTTTTGAAATAGCCACGCCGCGGACCTAATGTGATACAGCCGGAGCCAGGTGGATTGTCCCCCACTCTGCCCAGCTTTTGTCATTACCATACATTGTAACGGTGGGGAGGGAGAGAGAGGGAAGAGGAGGAGGGGTAATCCCTCAAGGCAAATAGCATGCTACCCCTGGCAAACACCATGCTACCCCTGGCAAATAGCATGCTACCCCTGGCAAATAGCATGCAACCCCTGGCAAATAGAATGCAACCCCTGGCGAAAAGCATGCAACCCCTGGCATCAAGCAAGTGGTATAATATGTAATGGGTGGCATGTATAATAGGCATTGCGATGCAACTGTCCCTATTTTTTGTTTGTTTGGTTCCTGTACTTTCATCCTGGCTCCTACATATTTAAACATTTGCCAAGCACTGGTGTAATGTAATAACGTATATGTACTGGGTGTAATATGGGGGAATGTGTGTAATGTAATATAGTGGTGTGTACTGACTGCAATATGAGGGATGCATACTTGTATATGTATAGGCAGCAAGTGAGGCAGAAGTTTTCTTTCACATGTTTAGTGCAGTGTTACAGGAAGCAACATCCGTAACTGAATCAGGCCCAAAGTGTTCCAGAGTTTTCTCCTGCCACTGCAGGAAAACCCCATAGTGGCCATAGGTGCGCCCATATGTGAAGTTAGACATGCCCTCTGGGCGGAGCATGACACACCCTCTCAGTGACACGTTGTGTTCTTTTAGCAGCTCAAATCTCCCTGAAACTACAGTAGTTTTCAAAAGTAGGCAAGTAAACAATAGTGTAATCCTGTTTTAAGGCTTTTCTCTTACCCATAGTCCTGTGTTCGAACCTATACTTACATTATTAGAGCAAGGATCAAATTTACTCATCTTTCACTTTTACTTTGTCTATTGTTGCTAAAATATTCTTTTAGCAACTTATTTTAAAATTTAAATTTCCAATTGAAAACTATCTTCTTTCAATGTAGAGACAAAGGTTAAACCTTTAGAGAATAACTTTTTCCTCATTAATGGACTTGTACATTTTAAATGATAAAATGATCTTATCTGAGATCAGTAGAAGGGCTTGGACGGTAAGGTGCAGCACAGCCCAGCGCATTTCATCCTTTTTTTTCATTTCATCCTTTTTACAGTACAGTATGTAGTCCATTACCTATGTTTTCAGTTTTTCTGGTACACATTGTGGTATATATTACACTATTGGAAATATTTTCTCTTTTTGAGAACTTAATTTTAAGGTAGAGTTTCGACCGCTTTGAATAATCATGAGTGGGCAACTCATAAGTGGCGAATTAGAGCTGCTGTGATTCTACCAATATTAAATACCCAAGTGTTAGTGGTATGGAGGTACAATTAATATATTATTTTTGGTTTTCATTGTGTGGCTCGTTTTTGGGTACTTTTCACACTGGGTACAATACATTACTCTATTAGACCCATTTTCCTGTATAAGAGCATTAGACATATTTTAAATACAGTTACATGTATTTTTTACCCACGGTCCAGACTATACCCAAGTATTTTGGAGGAAAGAGTACTATTTAAAAAGGAAAGAAAGATACTACCCGGTATCTTTAACTGTTTTCACTGAAAATTCTCTATAGTTATCTATTACCTTAACTTTACATTTAAAAAGTTACTGGCTTTTAGTGCTAGTTATATATAGCTAAATACTGATAGCGCTTGTTCAAGCTGTTGGATTGGACTCATCACCCCAATATAGCCGACTATTATTGTTGCTTTAAGAAATATTGGTTTTGCGCTATTTTAGGCCCATATATAATTGGCGATATTTTATGTTTTACAACCTTTTCATGTCTTTATTTTAGATTGATTCCTCTTATGCATGATACCATGATTGGCGAGTTGTTGGTCAATCTCATTTTCTATATCTAAATGAATATAGTTTAAGATAAGCATTCTCCGTCTCTAGTTATGTCTCTCTCACCTCCACACTGCCCCACCACATGTTCATCCTTTATACATTTACACTACTCATCCCTGTCCGCGCCCCCACAAGTTGCGAATGTCGTTATGATACCTCCCCTCTTAGCTCTGAGCTCCTCCTAATTCCCTGGAGAGCTCGCTCATTTTCTCTTTCTGTCTTTCTTTCCCTTGATCTTCCTCTCTACCCCCTCTCTAACGCCTCCCTGTCTTTTGGAGCTCTCGCTGTTGGTTACCTCAATCACTGCTCTTTTCTAAATTATAAACCGCCATGACTCTAAAAGTCTTATCACTTAATGTCAACGGTCTTAATTCCCCCACAAAATGTGCCATGGCCATACAATACTTCTCTAGGCGTAATCCTGATGTAATCATGCTACAGGAAACCCATCTTAAACCCCCTCACCCCTCCATCTCTTCCAAAAAATACCCTCAAGGTTATTATTCTTCCACGTCATCTAAAAGACGTGGCACGGCCATTTTGCTTCACCGAGACCTTCCCATTACTATAGATTGCTCAATCTCAGATGATAGGGGCAGATTTGTTATTCTGATCGGCTCTTATAACCAAGCACCAATTATTTTGGCCTCAATATATGCCCCGAACATGCAGCAGAGCTCCCTCTACTCCACTTTCTTTGCACGCCTTGCACAGCTCCCTCGCTGTTTAACTATAATAGAAGGGGACTTCAACGCCACCCTGCAACCAACACTAGACAGATCATGCGCTAACTTAACCCTCCCTAACCATGCTAGACTGTCCAAACGTCTCCTCTCACATCTCTCCCTCTATGACCTCTATGATACCTGGCGGGAACTCTATCCCTCAGCAAGAGGTTACACCCAATACTCCCCCCCCCCATAAGTTACATACACGCATTGACTATATTTTTACTGATCGCACAACCTCTCGGAAGCTCATGGAAGCTCAGACATTAGCAGTACCGTGGTCAGATGACCTCGCCCTAGAATTGGTTATTAAAAGTACTCAAACAACCCCTTCCCCACGCCACTGGCGCCTCAATGACTCCCTACTTCTAAAACCTGACATAATTACTGATCTTGACTCAACTATCACGGAATTCTATGCTCTGAATAATACTTCTGACATCTCCCCATCTATATTATGGGAAGCTCACAAAGCCACCATCCGAGGCAAACTAATCAGCATTGCCGTAGCTCAACGAAAAGCCACCCAATCTCGAATACTAGAACTGGAACATCCATGACAGCCCTAACACACCTACATCAACGTTTCCCTAAAAGACGCACATATCTTAAAATTCTCTCAACTAAAGGCCAACTAGACCAGCTTCTTACCAACAAAGCCACCCAAGCTCTCTTATGGGCAAAACAAAAATTCTATGAAAAATCTAACAAGGCCGACTCCCTATTAGCTAATCAACTACGGGCTAAACTAACTAAAAACCGAATACACTCCCTTAAATGCTTAGATGGTTCTACTACCCACAATCCTAAAACAATGGCGAATCAATTTCGCTCTTTCTACGAATCCTTATAATCTTGTAACAACAGACCCTTCTTCCTTCACAGACACTGAAGATATCAATAACTACCTATCGTCATGCCACCTTCCTAAACTCTCCCCTTCTCAAACCACTGCTCTTAATTCACCGATCACCCCAGAGGAATTACTAGATGCCATCAAATCATCACGACGATCCGCGGCTCCCGGCCCTGATGGATTTACTAGCCTTTATTATAGAAACTGTCCCCAGCCCTACTACCTATGCTTTCACTTCTATTTAACTCACTACTACAAGGGCACTCGCTCAACCCAGCCACCTCTAGAGCCAACATTATTGTCATTCCCAAACCTGACAGAGACCCTAATGAAATGGGCATCTATAGACCCCTATCAGGGTCGGATTATAATGGAGGCACAAGGGGTCAGTGCCCTTAAGCCCCCCCACTAGCTAGGGGCCCCCTGTGGTTGGCATGTATTTAAAAAAAAATCTTTTTTTTTTTTTAGCTAAAGGTTTTATGCATGGGAGTGGGGTAGTGCTGCAGCTTCACCTATCTGCCAATGTGACAATGATTAATGGTGCTGAGCATTGGGAGCCAAGTGTGCAGTGCATTACTGGGAGTTGACTAAGTCCCATGACACTTTGCACCAGAGGTCAGAGACTGAGACATTTGTGCTGAGCTCTGATTGGTGGAGCTCATTACATGCTTCTCAGGCCCATGGATAACAGCAGCAGCAGCAGCCTAGTCATGGGAGGGTTTTTAATCAGAGGCAGCACTGGGACTGTGAGGTCTCCTACAGAGTAAGGTGCAGAGGGACAGACACAGGCTTTTCATGTGGTATGTATGTATGTATGTACTGTATATGTGTGTGTGTGTGTGTGTGTATATATATATATATATATATATATATATATATATATATATATATATAGGCTTCTGGTATGCCAAGCACTGCTTCCCTTTAAGCGTTGCTGGTCGGGTGCCGGTGTCAAATGGGTATGTAGACTTTGTGGGGTAGACACAGCACTCCAGATGCGTAGAATCTCAAAAGTACAAAGTTTTATTGAAGATGGCAACGTTTCAATGCCTGACGAAAATGCATTTGCATTGAAACGTTGTACTTTTGAGATTCTACGCGTCTGGAGTGCTGTGTCTACCCCACGAAGTCTATATATATATATATATATATATATATATATATATATATATATATATATATATATATATATATATATATATATATATGAGACACTTAACCCCTCATAGAAAGAATAGATCCGGCACACGGTAGTATAGGTGAAGAAAAAGTGATTTATTTAAGAGTGCAACATTGCACTAAGGCCCTTATTCTGATCGGTGCGGATTTTTCCGCATGCGGTCGTAACACCGATGGTTTTCGACTGCGCATGTGCAGAGGTCACTCTGCGCATGTGCAAGCGGTTTCGCCGCACGTATTCTTTAGACGCCGCACAGGGGGCGGAGAGGGGCGTGAAGGGCTACTTAGCCTCATTACCCTATGCATACGCCCCGCGTTTCATGGGCGTTCCCATGCAAACGCAGGGCGTATGCATGGTAATGAAGCCGTGACGCATGTGTAGGGGGCGGGCATCTGACATCGCCGGATGTCAGCTGCCCGCCCCCATACATGATTTCATACGGACAAGTGTCCGTGTGGTCTAGGGTGGCGGGCGCTGGTGGAGCGTGCGGCCCTGCATTCGATGTTCGGCGACCATCGAATGCAGGGGCTGCTCCCAAGATGGAGGAGGCGTATCCCCGTCCACTTTCATGCGGACCGCCACATATCCGCGTACGGACGGAGGTGGCGATCCGTATGGAGGGCGGGGATTTGCCTGCACGGTCCTGGCCGCATATTCTGATCTGGCCGCACAGATCAGAATAAGGGCCTAAGTGACAGCTGCTGACCTGACAGCCGTTTCAACTGCTGGGTGTTGAAACGGCTGTCAGGTCAGCAGCTGTCACTTAGGCCCTTATTCTGGTTGGTGCGGTAATATCCGCGTGCGTTCGTGCCGCCGATGTTTTGTGTCTGCGCATGTGCAGTGGCGTCTCTGCGCATGTGCGAGCATGGCGTACGGCCAAATCCCGCATGAAATGTGAACACTCCGAACAGGGGGTGGAGAGGGGCGTGAAGGGCTATTTGGGCTCATTACCATATGCATACGCCCTGCATTTCATGGGCGTTCCCATGCTAACGCTGGGCGTGCATATGGTAATGCAGTCGTGACGCACGTGTAGGGGGCGGACATATGACATCACCGGATGTCAGCTGCCCGCCCAGATCCCTGCTTTTGCTCGGTCTGTGTGGTCTGAGTTTGCGGGAGCTGGTGGACCACTCGGTCCTGTATTCGATGGTCTGCGACCATCGAATGATGGGGGAGGTACCCTGAGATGGAGGAGACGTCTTCCATGAAAAATACACGTGCGGTCCGTTCGGCCAGCTTCTTACCGCGTACGGACGGAGTTGCTGATCCGTATGGAAGGCGGGGTTTTGCACGCACGGTCCTGGCCGCATATTCGAATCCGGCCGCACCGATCAGAATAAGGGCCTAAGTGCAATGTTGCACTCTTAAATAAATCACTTTTTCTTCACCTATACTACCGTGTGCCAGATCCATCCTTTCTATGAGGGGGTAAGTGTCTCTTATTGCTCTATTATGGTCCTGGCAGCGGATCTTTTATCTAATTAAGCCACGAGTGCCAACCCGATACACCAACCCATATATATATATATATATATATATCCCCTGAAGTTACCCATTGACCAAGTTTATATTGCCTTTAATCTGTGTTTTGACAGTGTAATGATCCTCCATGCAGTTTGCGGCCAGTAATGACAAGTGCAAGGGGGCCCCCCTGTCTTAAGTGCCCCGGGCCCTCCGAAGGCTTAATCTGGCACTGACCCCTATCCCTGTTGAACAATTACCTTAAATTATTCTCTAAGGTTTTAGCTAATCGGCTAGCTCTGCTTCTGTCAACCCTCATCCACCCAGATCAAGTTGGCTTCATACCGAATCCTCAGGCCTCAGACAACACCAGGCGGATTATAAACCTAATACACCTAGCCAATAAAAACTCTCTGCCTACTCTAGTAGTGGCACTTGACGCAGAGAAGGCCTTTGATTGGGTAGATTGGCCCTTTATTCAGAAAACCCTCCACCATATACTGACTCTTACTAATCCCCTCCACTCCCTTAACACCTTGCTAACTAAGATCCAACAATACAGCAAATTCTCTAACTACAAAATAAACACCAGTAAATCTGAAGCCCTAGATATAAACATTGATCCAGTTGACTTAACACTTCTTCGAACTGCATTCCCCCTCCGCTGGCAAAGTAGCAAACTTAAATACCTAGGTATATATTTAACTAAATATTACACGGATCTCTACTCAGCAAACTTCCCCAGACTCTTGGCCTCTATCAAATCGGATCTCTCCTCGTGGAATACACAATTCATATCCTGGTTCGGACGCATGGCGGCGGTGAAAATGAGTATTCTCCCCCGCCTACTTTACCTGTGGCAAACACTGCCTATATATATACCCACCAAATCCCTAAAACAACTCCAGGGAGCCATAAATAAATTCATCTGGGCCGGGAAAAAAACTAGAGTTAGGATAAAATTACTTCAAAAACATCACACCTGGGGCTCCCGGATTTAGTCAAATATTATTGTGCTGTACATCTTGCCCCGTGCATTCTTTGGCATGCACCTCCAACACAGAGGGTTTGGACATCTATCGAATCCAACAGCATAGTGCACTACTCCCTGTATACTCTGCTGTGGATCCCCCCCACAGACCGCCTCCCCTCCGCATCTCTTCTCCCCACTACCCGACCTACACTACGCATTTGGGATCTTAGCGTTAAAGCCTACAAACTACGTTCACTCCACCCCCTACTGACTCCCATCTGGAATAACCCAACTTTCACCCCCGGGATGGATCACAAATCCTTCCAGTTCTGGACCCGACACAATGTCCTTGTTAGGTTTCGGGTGTGACCCCACCGCCGGGACTGCTGTTTAGGACAGCCACGGCCAAACCCTATACTACCTCTGTTGTACCCCCCAGGCTGGGTGACCGACTCCTGCAGGTGTTACTAGGCTTCGCCTGTAGCCGCCACGTTTGAATGGGTAGGTTAAGCCCACCCAAGCTCTGGTGCAGCCAGGTGTTATGAGAGGACAAGGAGCCGGGGACCCCCCTAGGGTACGGTCAAGAGGAAAGCTGACTGAGGGGCCTAACTGAAATTAACAAACGGCGACTTGCCGGGCCCTGGCTAACGCAACTAAGTGCCCGCGACCTGGTCGCCACAACCCGCGACATCCGTCGCCCAGGGAACCATACAAAGTATAAGACACAATACCAAAGTATACAAAGAGCAGGAGGGACTGGAAAACCCCAGAAAAACTGGGAGACAAGGGGAGAGAATGAGTGGGAAGCAATGGACCTTCCCAACATAAATGACCTGCCAATGCGGCAGACAGAGAACACAGGTAATGAGTAAGGTAATGACAATAAAGAAGGTGTGAATGAAACTACCCCAAAGGGGCAACTCACGACACAGGAGGAACCAATGGAAGAGGAGACCACGAAGGAGCCGCTGGGAACAGCAGGGAAACGGACCGGAGAGCAGCAGACAGATAGGTCCAAACAGGAGCTATCACCGGCGAGGACTGCAGGGCTGGCGTCCTAGATAAGAAGGCTAGGAGCCAATGAGAATGGAGGCCTGAGTCCCGCCTGTCATAACGAGTCCTTTCCGACACCTGCGGCCTGTTGAATTTCGCGGTTTTTCCTCTCTGCCTAGCAGCGTCTGCCGTTGCTAAGCAACGGCGCTGCCGCGTCTCAGGCGCTGAGAGACGTGAGGAGGGAGGACGGGCGTCACGCTCCGACGCTGCGTCCTCCGGCATCCCTGGTTGCTAGGCAACCGGACGTCAGAGCCGGAAGGACAGGCGGCTAAGCGTACATGCCGCTCTGTCCTTCCAGAAGCGCTCCCACGGCGCCTAACAGTACCCCCCCCTTGAGGAGGGGTTAAAGAACCCCGAAGCCTTGCTTTCTGAGGGAAATCCCAAAAGAAACTTGCTTTGAGGCGTGGGGCGTGCAGATCCCTATCGGGAACCCATGACCTCTCTTCCGGGCCGTATCCTTTCCAATGGACAAGGAAACATAAAGAACCTCGAGAGACCTTGCAATCCAAGATTTTTTCTACAAGAAATTCTGACTGTCCATGGACATTAACAGGTGGTTTACCGAGGTCTGCCTTTCGAGGAAATTTCCTAGACGTGAAAACAGGCTTGAGCAGAGAGGCATGAAAAGTATTGGCTATCTTTAAAGCCCTAGGAATTTGTAACCGAAAGGCTACAGGATTAACTCTCTTAACAATGGCAAATGGACCAATAAATTTTGGACCAAATTTAGAAGTTCCTTGTCGCAATCTGATGTTCCGAGTAGACAACCAGACTTTATCGCCTACTTTAAAGTTGCATGGTCGTCTTGACCGGTCAGAAAAAACTTTTTCCTGAAGAGCAGCCCTCTTAAGAGCGTCGTGTACCTCCTTCCAAATGACCTTTAAACGGGCAGTAGTGGAAGAGCGAACTACTGATCCCTCTGGAGCCAGAGCAGTGGCTTTAGGGTGAAAGCTATAATTGGCTACAAAAGGTGAAGTCCGGGTAGCCGAGTGATAGGAGTTGTTATATGCGAACTCGGCAACGGGGAGGAACTCCGACCAGTCATTCTGAGCTTTGGACACAAAAAGGCGCAGATATTGCTTCAAGGATTGATTAAGGCGTTCCGTCTGCCCATTGGATTGGGGATGATAAGCGGAAGTTAAACTCAACTTGATCTTTAATGCATTGCAAAAAAGTTTCCAAAACCGGGCAATAAACTGCGGACCTCGATCAGAAACTATATCGGTTGGAAGACCATGAAGTTTGAAAACATGAGCTAAAAACAATTTGGCCAACTTATTGGCTGATGGCAACTGGGGCAAAGGAACAAAGTGGGCCATCTTACTGAACCGGTCAATAATTACCCATACTACTCGAAAACCTGATGATAGGGGTAGGTCGACCACAAAATCCATGGCAATATGTGACCATGGTCTGGAGGGAATTGCCAAGGGGATAAGTTGTCCTGTGGGTGACACTCTGGGAATCTTGTGTCTAGCACAATCGGGACAAGACTGGATGTACTCCTTGGTATCTGGAACCATGCTCGGCCACCAGACGCATCGGGAGAGAAGATCAAGTGTCTTCTTGATGCCGAAATGCCCTGCAATCTGGCTGTCATGGAACTCCTCTAAGACCCGTTTTCTCAAGGACTGCGGCACAAATAAATGGCCGAGAGGCATCTGTCTAGGTGCCTGACCCTGGACCTGCAGAAGTAGATCCTTGAGGGTCTGAGTAATGCCAAAATGGATAATTGATGCCGGAAGAATGGGCCGAGGAGATTCCCGCAACCCTTGTTTGGGTAAGAAACTCCGAGACAATGCGTCTGCTCTTACATTTTTAGACCCGGGACGGTAAGAGATAATAAATTAAAAACGTGTAAAGAATAATGCCCACCGGGCTTGTCGGGCATTCAGACGCTTTGCTGATTCCAGGTATTGTAAATTTTTGTGGTCTGTGATAACCAGAATCTGATGGTTGGCCCCTTCCAACCAATGCCTCCATTCTTCGAATGCCCATTTTATGGCCAACAATTCCCGGTTCCCGACGTCATAGTTCATCTCTGCAGTAGAGAATTTTCGAGACATGTAGGCGCAAGGAAAAAAAAATAAGGACTCAGGATCCTGTTGAGACAGGACTGCCCCTGCCCCTACCTCAGAAGCGTCGACTTCAACGACAAACGGTAGTTGGGGATCGGGATGTCTTAAAATGGGAGCGGACACAAAAGCTTGTTTTAAGGCCCGGAATGCCTCTTCTGCCTGGGGAGGCCACTGGGATGGATCTGCTTCCTTTTTTGTGAGCGCCACGATGGGAGCTACCACATCAGAAAAAGAGCGGATAAACCGCCTATAGTAATTTGCAAACCCTAAAAATCTTTGGACAGCTTTAAGGGTCGTGGGCTTGACCCAATCTAAAACTGCTTGCAGTTTTTTGGGTTCCATATAAAAGCCTTCCGAGGAAATCACGTATCCTAAAAAGGATACCTTAGTAACTTCGAATTCGCACTTCTCAGGCTTAGCAAAGAGACGATGTTCTCTAAGCCTTTGAAGAATTAACCTGACCTGATGGCGATGTTCTTCCAACGAGCTGGAGTAGATCAAAATGTCGTCTAAATAGACCACAGCGAAGACTCCCAAGAAATCTCTAAGGATGTCATTGATGAAATCTTGGAAGACCGCTGGTGCGTTGGACAAGCCGAATGGCATTACGAGATATTCATAGTGCCCTGTTTGGGTACTAAAGGCAGTCTTCCATTCGTCTCCCGCTTTTATGCGGACAAGGTTGTAGGCACCGCGCAGGTCGATCTTAGAAAAGATCTTAGCGGTGCGAAGCTGGTCAAACAACACAGATATTAATGGTAATGGATACGTGTTTTTTACCGTTATCTTGTTGAGTGCCCTGTAATCTATACAGGGTCTTAAGGAGCCATCCTTTTTGGAAACAAAAAAGAACCCTGCACTTAAGGGAGACTTTGAGGGCCGAATAAAGCCTTTAGCCAAATTTTCTTGAATATAGGTATTCATGGACTGCGTCTCAGGTCCAGACAAGGAATAAAGTCTGGCTTTGGGAAATTGTGCCTTGGGAATTAGCTCAATGGCGCAATCGTATGTGCGATGAGGGGGTAAGACCTCAGCTTCGCCTTTAGAAAAGACATCCTGGAAGTCAGCGTAGGCCGCTGGAATCCCCTCCACGGAAACCATTGCCCCGAGTATAGGCTGCCCTAGGCAATGACTGGAGCAATGATTACTCCAACGAGTTATTTCCCCTGCCTGCCAGTCAATCTGTGGGTTATGAACCCGGAGCCAGGGGTGACCCAGAACGATCGGCACAGTGGCGCATGAGATAAGAAAGAAAGACATTTTTTCTGTATGAAAAATGCCCACACGTAGGGAAACTGGCGGGGTCTGATGGTGGACCACTCCGTTGACCAACGGGCTGCCGTCCAGGCCTCGCATTATTACAGGTTTTTTCAGAGGGAGCAGGGGGATGGCCAGTCTTTCAGCCAGCTGAATATCTAGAAAATTCCCAGCTGCCCCGCTATCAATAAATGCAGTAACTGACATCTTCACCTCTATACCCTGAATCTCAGTAGGGACTAATAATGCATTGTGAGGGGAAATAAGAAGAGAACCAAAGTGAATCCCCTCTGCATTCACTTGGTTTTGGCGTTTCCCGACTTGTTGGGACAAGCGCGGAGGAAATGCCCTTTGCTCCCGCAATAAATGCATAAACCGGCATTCATCCGGCGAGCTCTCTCATCTGAGGTGATGCGGTAAGCACCAATTTGCATTGGTTCTTCTTCGTCCTCTGAGGGTACAAAGCCGAGGGAAGTAGGCCTCAAACTAGGTCCTCTCTCAGACCTGCGTTCCCTAAGACGCCGATCAATTTTAATCGATAACTCCATGAGTTTATCAAGGGATCCCGGGACGGGATACTGGATAAGGCTATCTTTAATGGCTTCAGAAAGCCCTAGCCTGAATTGGCTACGTAATGCCGGGTCATTCCAGCCACAGTCATTCGACCACCGTCGGAATTCTGTGCAATATGCTTCTGCAGGGTTCCGGCCCTGCCTGAGAGAGCGCAGATGACTCTCGGCAGACGCCTCTCTATCAGGGTCATCATATAGAAGTCCTAATGATTTAAAGAAAGCATCCACCGACGCTAAGGCGGGATTATCGGATTTTAACCCAAAAGCCCAAGTCTGGGGATCCCCCTGAAGCAAAGACATAATTAAACCAACTTGCTGTAATTCAGAGCCGGATGACCGGGGTCGCAGCTTGAAATAAAGCTTACAACTTTCTCTAAAATTAAAGAAATCCTTCCGGTTACCCGAAAACCGGTCTGGAAGATTAATTTTGGGTTCTACCAGAACCGGCGGATTTCCTCGTACACCCTCCTCCTGGGTTTTCATCCTAAGAGATAAATTTTGAACCATCTGCGTTAAACCTTGTAATTGACTGGCAAATGCCTGAGCCTGACCCTCAGGAGTGGGATTCATCTTAATAACAGATCCACACCAGAGACAACAAAGATATACACACCCAAAATGCTATCTGTCCAGAAAAACGGGAGAATAAGAAAGGGGAAGGGAGAGAGGGAAAAAAAAAAATCTTTTTTTTTTTTTTTGTATGGCCGGTGATAATGTTAGGTTTCGGGTGTGACCCCACCGCCGGGACTGCTGTTTAGGACAGCCACGGCCAAACCCTATACTACCTCTGTTGTACCCCCCAGGCTGGGTGACCGACTCCTGCAGGTGTTACTAGGCTTCGCCTGTAGCCGCCACGTTTGAATGGGTAGGTTAAGCCCACCCAAGCTCCGGTGCAGCCAGGTGTTATGAGAGGACAAGGAGCCGGGGACCCCCCTAGGGTTCGGTCAAGAGGAAAGCTGACTGAGGGGCCTAACTGAAATTAACAAACGGCGACTTGCCGGGCCCTGGCTAACGCAACTAAGCGCCCGCGACCTGGTCGCCACAACCCGCGACAACCGTCGCCCAGGAAACCATACAAAGTATAAGACACAATACCAAAGTATACAAAGAGCAGGAGGGACTGGAAAACCCCAGAAAAACTGGGAGACAAGGGGAGAGAATGAGTGGGAAGCAATGGACCTTCCCAACATAAATGACCTGCCAATGCGGCAGACAGAGAACACAGGTAATGAGTAAGGTAATGACAATAAAGAAGGTGTGAATGAAACTACCCCAAAGGGGCAACTCACGACACAGGAGGAACCAATGGAAGAGGAGACCACGAAGGAGCCGCTGGGAACAGCAGGGAAACGGACCGGAGAGCAGCAGACAGATAGGTCCAAACAGGAGCTATCACCGGCGAGGACTGCAGGGCTGGCTTCCTAGATAAGAAGGCTAGGAGCCAATGAGAATGGAGGCCTGAGTCCCGCCTGTCATAACGAGTCCTTTCCGACACCTGCGGCCTGTTGAATTTCGCGGTTTTTCCTCTCTGCCTAGCAGCGTCTGCCGTTGCTAAGCAATGGCGCTGCCGCGTCTCAGGCGCTGAGAGACGTGAGGAGGGAGGACGGGCTTCACGCTCCGACGCTGCGTCCTCCGGCGTCCCTGGTTGCTAGGCAACCGGACGTCAGAGCCGGAAGGACAGGCGGCTAAGCGTACATGCCGCTCTGTCCTTCCAGAAGCGCTCCCACGGCGCCTAACAGTCCTTTTCCCACTAGACATTGCTCCCTTGTCAACATTTCCTGATTTTGCCTCACTGCAATCCAGGTTTTCCCTTCCAAACAATGTATTCTATCAGTACCTCCAGCTTCGCCATTTCTATAACGCTCTCCCTCGACCAGCCCCTTCCCTCTCTCGCTCAGTAATTGAATCTCTCTGCAGAAATGCCCACCTAACAAAAAAGCTCATATCCACCATCTACCAAATACTCTTATCTCATAATCAACCGCTAAAAGAGACTCATGAACTAGCCTGGGAAAGGGAAATGGGAGAGACCCTAAGTCCTGCTACTTGGTCTAAAATTAGGATGGCTGTTGCAAAAAGCTCCATATCGGTCCGGATCAAGGAAAACGCATATAAAATATACTTCCGATGGTACATGGTCCCCTCCAGACTGCATACTATTTACCCCACATCCCCTGACTTATGCTGGAGGATGTGTGGCCAGAGGGGAGCTTTTCTGCATGTTTGGTGGTCCTGTCCTTCCATTCAGAATTTCTGGTTGGAGATCCACAAGCTGATCAAACGAGTCATGGGAACTCAAATGCCCCCATCTCCGTTTTACTCTCTATTATTAAGACCACTACCTAAAACCTCACCACCGACTCAAAAATTAATAAACCACATTCTAGGAGCGGCAAAATGCCTTATTGCTGCACAATGGAAATCCTCTTCACCTCCTTCCATAACTGCTGCGATTAACTCTACCTGGGTTACTTATAAAATTGAAAAAAAATCACTTCTATCCTGCATGATACCTCCCTTAACTTTATCAAAAATATGGTCACCATAGACAACCCACTTCCAAGTTGAAGCCCTGTTGACTACCCTATAATGACACTGCTTTATTGACCGTCGACAGCTCCTCTAGACCCTTAGTTCTCCAGATATCTAACTCTCTACCCACTTCCTTAACCACACTTTCCTTTTCACAGCCTTTCCCCTCTGTCCTAGCCCCTCATTCCTCTTTACTCATTCTTATCCTCCGCTCCCCCAAACTAATCCCAATGCTTTCAATTATAAATTATTGCTTAAAATGTTCAGGACTCATATCTTGCAATAACCACAGCACTCTCACGAATGGTTACCCCATCCAATGATGATCCTGTCTTCTTTAAGCATATTACTGTCAATACCATAACAATACATGTCTTCCTGTAATTATTACTGCACCCATTTCATGTATGTTGATATGTGTTTAACCCCTTCCCGACATTTGACGTATATATACGTCATGGCCGGGATGTACTTCCCGACACATGACGTATATATACGTCATGACTTTAAACTGTCCCCGCGTCTATAGACGCGGTGACAGTTTAAACATGTCTGCTGTCCCTGACAGCAGACATGTCCCTGCATGCCCAGGGGGGGCGGCGATGCCTCCCCCCGTCGGCGATCGCTGTGATTGGCTGTTCAATGTGAACAGCCAATCGCAGCGTTTTCCTGTGTTACCGGCGAATATGACGCTCGGTAACACAGGTGTCAATCACCGCCGGGCGTGAGGGGGTCACCAGTGATGACCACACCCCACCTCACCCCACCTGCCCCCAAGGCTGTGATTGGTCCGTCGGACCGACGGACCAATCACAGCCATGGCGCGTGATTTAAACTAACGGTGACTGCGCTGCAGACGCCATTCCGGTCTGGAATTGCGTGCAGAGTGGTCACCGTGCCAATCTGTCGTGATATACATACCTGATCCTTGCCTGATACTTACCTGATCACCGCTGGTAGCGTGCTGCCAGCAGCTGGATGCTTCCTGGATCTTGTCACTTCCTGTGTGCTGCTGCTGCAGTGTCATAGAGTGACAGATAGTGAGATAGTGAGAGATAGTCAGAGATAGTCAGAGATAGTCAGAGATAGTCAGAGATAGTCAGAGATAGTGAGAGATAGTGACAGAGAGTGATAGAGAGTGCTATATTTTGTGTCTGCTGCCCCCCCTTTTGTGCTGATCAGTATATCTGTGCTGATCAGCAACTTTTTGGGGGTGCAGGTTTTTTTTTATATATATATACCTGTCAGTTGCACCAAAGCTTGTGCTGCCTGTGCAACTGACTGCTGCCCCCCCTGCTGCCCCCCTTTTGTGCTGATCAGTATAAATTAACTGATCAGCAACTTTTTGGGGGTCCAGGTTTTTTTTTATATATATACCCTGTCAGGTTGCACCCACAGTTGTGTGCCTGCTGCCCCTCACTGCTAATCAGTGTTGCATCACTGATCTGCAGTTTTTTTTTTTTTGGAGAGTGCAGTGGGGTTTTGTTTTTACACCCACGTTGCTTTTGTGGGTGTCCTGTGGCCGCTGAGCGCTGATCAGTGACATACATCACTGAACAGCATTTTTGGCACAGGGTAGATATAATTTTTTTTCTGCAGTTTTTTTAAATTGTTTTTTTTTTGGAGAGTGCTGTGGTTTATTTTTTTTAAATTGTTTTTACACCCACGTTGCTTTTGTGGGTGTCCTGTGGCCGCTGAGCGCTGATCAGTGACGTACATCACTGAACAGCATTTTTGGCACAGGGTTGATATAATTTTTTTTCTGCAGTTTTTTTAAATTGTTTTTTTTTTGGAGAGTGCTGTGGTTTATTTTTTTTAAATTGTTTTTACACCCACGTTGCTTTTGTGGGTGTCCTGTGGCCGCTGAGCACTGATCAGTGACGTACATCACTGATCAGCATTTTCGGCACAGGGTTGATATAAATTTTTTTTTTTTTTTTTTGGATCAAATTCCTGTTGCCTTTGAGCGCTGTTCAGTGACAGACGTTACTGACCAACATCTGTGCTCAATTTTTGGCGCAGGACCTTTTTTTTTTTTTTTAACCCCTTCAATTTTTTTTTTTATTGGGATCAAATTCCTGTATAAAGTATTTTTTTTTTCTGCACTACATACACACTACACACTACATACCCCCCGTGTTGAAATAAAGTTTGTACCCCCCCTACACTATACACGTGTTGAAACATTACACTTACAGAAACACAAAAATAAAAATGGCATCCCAAATGGCATCCCAAATGTCATCCCAGTCATCCAGAAGAATGTATTCAGCGGAGGAGGCATATGCCATGCTTGCCTCTGACTCTGACACAGCCAGTGATGCAAGCGGGGAATTTGAAGGATTCGTCTTAACCTCATCTTCCTCCTCTAGTGATGAGGGACCCCCTCAAAGACGCCCCCGTAGAGCAGCTGAGACCCCCCCCCCCAAATGATTGATCCCGTATGGACCCCACCACCAGACAATTTTGAGCCCCAGGTTCCTGAGTTTTTGGCCACCCCAGGAATCCAATTTGATTCAACAGGTCTCAGAGAAATTGACTTTTTCAAATTATTTTTCTCTGATGATTTTATAAATTTAATGGTGGACCAAAGTAATTTATATGCCCAGCAGTTTATTGCTCAAAACCCCACGTCATCATTTGCTAGGTGGACCCCTGTAGATGCAGTAGAGATGATGACGTTTTGGGGTCTGGTGTTACATATGGGCATTGTAAAAAAAGCCAGAAATTAGGCAATATTGGAGTACAGATGTTCTGTACAGCACCCCACTTTACCGTATGGCCATGACTCGGACTCGTTTTGAGACAATCCTTAAATTTTTGCATTACAACCATAATGCACAGTGCCCACCCAGAGATGATCCCACCTTTGACCGGCTATTCAAAGTCAGGCCGGTCATTGATCATTTCAGTGCCAAATTTGCAGAGATGTACATCCCTGAAAAATGTATTTGTATCGACGAGTCCCTTATACATTTTAAAGGAAGGGTTAAATTCTGCCAGTACCTTCCCAGTAAGAGGGCAAGGTATGGCATAAAAATGTATAAACTGTGTGAAAGCACCTCAGGGTACACCCACAGGTTTAGGGTATATGAAGGGAAGGATTCAAGAATTGAACCGCCAGAATGCCCCCCCTCCCTCGTAGGTGTTAGTGGAAAAATTGTCTGGGATTTAGTGCACCCCTTCCTGGATAAAGGTTATCACCTCTATGTGGATAACTTTTACACTAGCATCCCCCTGTTTAAGGCCCTTGGTTCAAGAGGTACAGCAGCTTGCGGTACTGTGCGCAAGAACCAAAGAGGCCTCCCAAAAACGCACATTGCCCAAGTACTGAGAAGGGGTGAAAGCAGGGCACAATCCACCGAAAATATGTTGTTGGTCAAATATAAGGACAAGAGGGATGTCCTTATACTGACAACAATTCATGGAGACAGTACCACCTCCGTCCCTGTACGAGGTACCAGTACCCACACCTCAAAACCTAATTGTATCCTAGATTACAATAAGTACATGGGCGGAGTGGATCTTTCAGATCAGGTACTGAAGCCGTACAGTCCCCTGCAGAAAACAAAAATCTGGTACAAGAAGCTGGCCGTGTATATCATCCAGATGGCACTGTATAACGCTTACGTGCTATTCCGTTCTACCAGCCAGAGGGGGACATTTATGCACTTTCAAGAGGAAGTCATAAAGGGCCTAATATTTGGGAACCAGCAGGCAGAGGGCCCCAGTACTTCTAGTACTGGCCCCCGTATTGTACCAGGGCAGCATTTTCCTAACGAAATCCCCTCCACTGCAAAAAAGGGCAGGACACAAAAAAGGTGCAAAGTTTGCTATAAAAAGGGAATAAGAAAGGATACTATTTTCCACTGTGAAACTTGCCCCGACAAACCCGGCCTATGTATAAAGGAGTGTTTTAAAATATACCACACATCTATGGATTATTAGGTTCATCATTTCACCATGCTTCGGGGGTCTTGCTAATGCCACATAGCACCCACCATTCATTCCACCACAATCTGAGCTGCAAAATCCAAAAATCACTCCTTCCCTTCTGAGTCCTGCCATGCACCCAACTGGTATTTTTTGGTCACATATGAGGCATTGCCATACTCGGGAGAAATTGGGGCACAGATTTTGGGGTGCTTTTTCTCCTTCATATCTTATGAAAATGAAAAATTTTGAGCCAGAACTGCATTTTTGTGTAAAAAAATGTAATTTTTCATTTTCACAGCCCAGTTGTACCAAAATTGGTGAAACCCCTGGGGGTTTGAAATGTACACTATACCCCTAGATGAATTCCCTGAGGGGTATAGTTTGCAAAATGGGGTCACTTGTGGGGGGTTCCACTGTATTGGTGCTTTGGGGGTCTTGCTAATGCGACATAGCACCCACCAACATTCCACCAGAATCTGTGCTGCAAAATCCAAATATCACTCCTTCCCTTCTGAGTCCTGCCATTTTTTGGTCACACATGAGGCATTGCCGTACTCGGGAGAAATTGGGGCACAGATTTTGGGGTGCTTTGTCTCCTTCATTCCTTGTGAAAATGAAAAATTTTGAGCCAGAACTGCATTTTTGTGTAAAAAAATGTAATTTTTCATTTTCACAGCCCAGTTGTACCAAAATTGGTGAAACCCCTGGGGGTTTGAAATGTACACTATACCCCTAGATGAATTCCCTGAGGGGTATAGTTTGCAAAATGTGGTCACTTGTGGGGGGGTTCCACTGTATTGGTGCTTTGGGGGTCTTGCTAAGGCGACATAGCACCCACCAACATTCCACCAGAATCTGTGCTGCAAAATCCAAATATCACTCCTTCCCTTCTGAGTCCTGCCATTTTTTGGTCACACATAAGGCATTGCCGTACTCGGGAGAACTTGGGGCACAGATTTTGGGGTGCTTTGTCTCCTTCATTCCTTGTGAAAATGAAAAATTTTGAGCCAGAACTGCATTTTTGTGTAAAAAAATGTAATTTTTCATTTTCACAGCCCAGTTGTACCAAAATTGGTGAAACCCCTGGGGGTTTGAAATGTACACTATACCCCTAGATGAATTCCCTGAGGGGTATAGTTTGCAAAATGGGGTCACTTGTGTGGGGGTTCCACTGTATTGGTGCTTTGGGGGTCTTGCTAATGCGACATAGCACCCACCAACATTCCACCAGAATCTGTGCTGCAAAATCCAAATATCACTCCTTCCCTTCTGAGTCCTGCCATTTTTTGGTCACACATGAGGCATTGCCATACTCGGGAGAAATTGGGGCACAGATTTTGGGGTGCTTTGTCTCCTTGTGAAAATGAAAAATTTTGAGCCAGAACTGCATTTTTGTGTAAAAAAATGTAATTTTTCATTTTCACAGCCCAGTTGTACCACAATTGGTGAAACCCCTGGGGGTTTGAAATGTACACTATACCCCTAGATGAATTCCCTGAGGGGTGTAGTTTGCAAAATGGGGTCACTTGTGGGGGGGTTCCACTGTATTGGTGCTTCGGGGGTCTTGCTAATGCGACATAGCACCCACCAACATTCCACCAGAATCTGTGCTGCAAAATCCAAATATCACTCCTTCCCTTCTGAGTCCTGCCATGCACCCAAATGGTATTTTTTGGTCACATATGAGGCATTGCCGTACTCGGGAGAAATTGGGGCACATATTTTGGGGTGCTTTGTCTCCTTCATTCCTTGTGAAAATGAAAAATTTTGAGCCAGAACTGCATTTTTGTGTAAAAAATTTAATTTTTCATTTTCACTGCCCAGTTGTACCAAAATTGGTGAAACCCCTGGGGGTTTGAAATGTACACTATACCCCTAGATGAATTCCCTGAGGGGTGTAGTTTGCAAAATGGGGTCACTTGTGGGGGGGTTCCACTGTATTGGTGCTTCGGGGGTCTTGCTAATGCGACATAATAGCTATGTAATAGAGAACAAAGAGTGGTTGTGAATGGTGCTGTATCAGATATGATACCGGTACTAAGTGGAGTGCCCCAGGGTTCGGTTTTGGGGCCCATTTTGTTTAACATTTTTATTAACGATATTGGGATAGGGTTACTCAGCAATGTATCCAACTTTGCGGACGATACAAAACTTAGCAAAGTCATCAAATCATCAGAAGATGTCACCATGCTTCAAAATGATCTTGCAATTCTAGATGAGTGGGCAAAAAAATGGAAGATGAGGTTCAATGTAGATAAATGTAAGGTTATGCACCTTGGGAGACACAACCAGTGTGCAAGTTACAACCTTAGCGGAGAGGAACTGGGTAATTCCATACTTGAAAAGGATCTAGGAGTCCAAATAGACAGCAAACTAGGATGTAGTGCCCATTGTAATGTAGCTACAAAAAAGGCCAACAAAATTCTGGCATGTATTAAGAGGGGAATGGAAACTAGGGACTCAAGGGTAATTATGCCACTATATAAAGCATTGGTGAGACCTCACCTAGAGTACGGAGTACAGTTCTGGGCCCCACTTTATAAAAAGGACATCATAGAATTAGAAAAAGTCCAAAGGCGAGCAACAAAGCTTATTAGGGGAATGGAGAATTTAAGCTACGGGGAGAGATTAAGCAATTTGGGACTATTTACATTAGAAAAGAGACGTTTAAGGGGGGACATGCTCAACATGTACAAGTATATTAAGGGCCAATATAAGGAACTGTCACGCACCCTCTTTTCTACTAGAAAGGAATCTAGGACGCGAGGGCATGAGTATAGATTAGAAGAAAAAAGATTTCATTCAGCTAGTAGAAAGAATTTCTTTACGGTCAGAACAGTCAAACTCTGGAACTCTCTTCCCAGAGAGGTGGTAACGGCTGGCTCATTAAATGCGTTCAAGGCAAAGTTGGACAAACATTTACTGGAGAAAAACATCCATGGGTACAAATAAGAAATATAATTTGTCTGTAAAATACCAGAACCTACCAAATCAGCAATGGATATCTATACCAGGTTGAACTAGATGGACGCAAGTCTTTTTTCAGCCTTACCAACTATGTAACTATGGCCCTTATTCCGATCTAAGCGGTAACGGCCGCTTGCGGCCGTTCCGCCGATGTTTTCGCTCTGCGCATGTGCAGAGGGCACTCTGCGCATGTGCAGGCGAAATCGCCGCACAATTTTTTTTACCGCCGCAAAGGGGGTGGATAGGGGCGTGAGGGGCTACTTAGCCTCATTTCCCTATGCATACGCCCCTCGTTTCATGGGCGTTCCCATGCAAACGCGGGGCGTACGCATGGTAATGAGGCTGTGACGCATGTGTTGGGGGCGGGCATCTGACATCGCCGGATGTCAGCTGCCCGCCCCCATACATGCTTTCACACGGACAAGTGTCCGTGAGGTCTATGGTTGCGGGAGCTGGTGGAGCGTGCGGCCCTGCCTTCGATGGTCGGCGACCATCGAATGCAGGGGGCTGCTCCAAGATGGTGGAGGCTGCTGGCGGGTCGCCAGCGCGTACGTTCTGGCGACCCGCCAGCAAGGATGAAAAATGTAACATACTGTAGGATATTTATGAAAACAAAAGAATTGGGAGAATCAATTTTTAGTCACATTTCTCTAGTAAAATCTACTGTGTTCCTTAGAAAAATTTATTAAAATTGAAAATCTGCAAAAAAAATGAAATTTTGAAATTTCACCTCCACTTTGTTTTAATTCCTGTGAAACACCTAAAGGGTTAACAAACTTCCAAAATGCTGTTTTGAATACTGTGAGGGGTGCAGTTTTTGAAATGGCATCATTTATGTGGGGGTCTCACATACAAGTCCCTCAAAGTCACATCAGAACTGAACTGGTCCCTAAAAAAATCAGTGTTTGAAATTTTCTTGAAAATTTGAGAATTTGCTATTCATATTTTAAGCCTCCTAGTGTCCAAAAAAATTAAAAGGATGTTGAAATAATGATGGAAACATAAAGTAGACATATGGTCTATGTTAGTTATTAACTATTTTGAGTGGTATGATTATTTGTCTCACAAGCAGAAAATTTAACATTTTGAAAATTGCTAAATTTTCCATTTTTTTACGACATTTTGGTATTTTCACAAAAAAACACAGACTGTATCGACCCAAATTTACCACTAACTTGAAGTACAATGTGTCACGAGAAAACAATCTCAAAATCACTGGGATAAGTAAAAGCAAAAAAAAGTTATCCCCACTTAAGTGATACCTGTCAGATTTGAAAAAAGGGCTCTGTCAGGAAGGCAAAAACAGGCTGCGGCGGGAAGGGGTTAAAACCAAATAAACAATTTTTCTCGAAAAAAAAAGTAAAGAAAGAACCTATTACAAGTGCGAAGTTCTCATTGCCTGTTATGCATACAGTATATATTTTGGACTAAAGGAGTCACACTGAAAGCGTTGGGATCTGTGAATGAATGGTGAATAGGTCTTTGGGCTTTTTGATTTATTTGATTTATTTTTTTTACTTTGTTTTACCTTTTTATTTTTGGTTATTGTTTTTTGTTATTCTTTATGTTATGTATAAGGATATCTTTGTTATTGTAATTTTTTTTTCTACTGCATATGTGTTTGTTTGCTTTGGTCCAGCCGACCGGGTCAGTTTGCTATCATAATATATTATTTTAATTTAATTAATTTTTATTTCATTCTGTTTTTAGCTTGAATTTTATGATTTGGCTTTCTACCACGTTAACTCTTGCATATTGTCTTATTTTCATTACTATTCAGAATTTGCAACCTTAAGGGACTTTCTGTTATTTTGCATTGATGTTTTTTAGTAGATAAAATATCCTATTACCATTGTCACTATATTAACCCAGCGCTGCACTCTATTCAAGAATCTATTTAGATTTGTTCTGACTTAGGTGGAAGACATAATACGTTCCACTTCTGTCATTTATGTACCAAGCATGCATACTTGACGTGTGGGTAATTCAGTGGATTTCCGGCTTTCTGGTGGTATGCATGAGCAGCTGCCACCGCTATTATATTTGCAAGAAGATGCCACAACTCAGGGTTTGAGACCTACTTACCTCCGTTCCAAGTGCCTGGTCAGGCTTGCTCAGAGACTATCATCCAGGTCTGCACTGCGGCATCCCGGTGTCCGGCTGGCATCGGGTGCGCACGGTCAGTTTCTTCCGCGATATAATCTCAGCAGGCACCAATGAACACAGCATGAGACCTTGTTGCTCGCAAACTCCCAGCACTGGGCCTTCTCTCTGTTACAGGCCTAAGGCCTTTGCACATGCACACCAAACATCGTTTGTGTCTCCAACATGGGAGCGGCTATATTGGTTTGATTCACAGAAGTTCACCAGCCAATCAGCTACAGGCTCTGCCTATATATACCCTGAGACTGGAGCCAGAAGTCAGTCAGTACAATGTTGTCCTATGAGTAGCAGCACTTCTAGCTCTCTTAGTACTTCTGCTAATTCAGCACCTGCAGCATTCCACTCTGCCTGCATCCTGACTCCCTCCAGTGCGGGACATCCACTATCAGAATGCCTAGTTTTCTGTTTGTCTTCTACACCTGATGGTCTATCTACAGCTATTGGTAACTGCCTTGCTACATCTTCACTATAGCTGTCAAGTCACTAGTCAGAGAGACAAACATCAATATCTGCACTAAATACAGATACCTGCTGTTGTCGTTATCATTATTGGTGAACCTCTCCTGTGATCACCATAGTGATACCCAGTGCATACTTACCTGCAGTGACCTCATTCAGCAGCTCTCGTCATTATTCTACTCAATCTGAGCCTATCCATACTTACCAGTTATTATCAGGCTCTTCCAGTCTTCCTGAGACTCTACCTTCCCCAGTGAGGGGTTCCTCCACAGAATTTTAGTTATATCTATGCAGTCTAAGTTTATTAAAGAACCCAGCTTCCGTTATACTCCAGCTCCAGTACAGAGTCACCCCTCAGACGTGACAATACCTTCCTGTTGGTGGAACACATGATGCTTTTCTGCCTTCATCTTAACTTGGGCTATATACATCAGACCTTCGAAACGGGGACTTAGTGTTTTTTATATTATTAAAGAAGTATGGTGTTTAGTTTACTCCTATAATCTCTAAGTAAAAAAAAAAGGGATTTAAGGCAAAAATATTTTTGGAACTTCTCTCTCAATCACTGGCAGCCTCAACCTCAACTACATGGGACTCATACCCTAAGTCCCAAATAAGAAGTAAAAGTGTTACGAGGGGCTTTGATTGGGGGGGGGGGCTAGACTGATGTTAATTTATAGCGAGAACAAATACTTATCTAGCGTGCCTTCATACTTATCTCAAAACACATTGGCGGTGGCTACATGTTTTTATTCTGAACCAGGGTTTTCTTTGCTGGTGAAATACAGAAGTGGGGAGCCCAGGGGGACAAGGTAAGGTGTCTATATTTTAAAATACCAGTATTATATACCGGATTATAGTACTGTTATTGTGCCTACCTCCCTCATGGGTCTACTCCACCACAAACTTCACCTTTTTTGAAAAATATTTACATTTTTATTATATTTTATTATCACACTTTGTATGCTGAATAAATTACTCGGTACTTGTTTCCTAGCACGGCCACAATCGCGGGCATTGCGGGTAATTTTTAGTGGGATGCGACCGACGCGATGCCCGCGATTTCCCATTGAAATGCATTGAAAAAAGTCCAAATCGCGTCGGTCGCATCGCAGGCGGCAAAAAAAGCATTAAATGGTCCAGACACGATGCCCGCGATTTCCCATAGGGAACAATGTTAAATGCCTCAATTTACCCATATCAACATAGGGATCAATGGTATATGGGCCAGAAACCCCCCAAAACAGCCCTGAACAGTGAAATGGCCCCCCAAAATTAGTTAACGCCACCCCACGATCCACGTGAACCCGAAGCGTGGCGAGCGCAGCAAGCCCGCGAGGGGCCGCGGTACGCGTCCTCCGACCTTTTCATACCCTCACTATCCACGTCGGCGTGGAGTTGAGAATAGAATAGTGTGGCGAGCGCAGCGAGCCACCGAGCCCGAAGCGTGGCGAGGGGACGCGGATACCTGTGAAGCCCGCGAAGGGATGCGTTTACCTGTGAAGGTATCCGCGTCCCCTCGCGGGGCTCGCTGCGCTCGCCACGCTTCAGGCTCGGTGGCTCGCTGCGCTCGCCACACTATTCTATTCTCAACTCCACGCCGACGTGGATAGTGGGGGTATGAAAAGGCCGGAGCACGCGTACCGCCGCCCCACGCGGGCTCGCTGTGCTCGCCGCGCTTCGGGTTCACGTGGATCGTGGGGTGGCGTTAACTAATTTTGGGGGGCCATTTAACTGTTCAGGGGTGTTTTGGGGGGTTTCTGGCCCATTTACCATTGTTCCCTATGTTGATTTGGGTAAATTGAGGCATTTAACATTGTTCCCTATGGGAAATCGCGGGCATCGCGTCGGTCGCATCGCATGCGATTTTTTAGCCCGCATGCGATGCGACCGACGCAATTTTTTTACCTCTGATGCCCAAGATCATGATCGGTGTGGCCGTGCTAGGAAACAAGTACCAATTACTCTTCACGTAGAAACAGTTATATGAGTGAATTTGCTGTTTCAATCGTGACTACCGGGACGCCAATTCAAACATTCTGGTTTACATTAATTGTCTTTTTTTTTTTTTTTTAATGGTCTACATTGAATGTTGAACAATGTTAATGTGGCTCACCACTGGATCTGCTACTAGTGCTAGAGCTGTTGAGTCTGACTAGATGTTGGATCTGAATGGGGTTAAAGATACCCTGATAAACTTAATCCATGTTTTATACATGTGAGTAAGGTATGCCTACTTGACTACACTAAAGCATCTGTAAAACAAAGATACCCAAATAAACTTACCCTCACTACATTTTTATGTAAGTGTGGTATGAAATAACCTCCACTGGGACATCATTTTATTTCAAACCTTTTATCAAACTACTGTATATAAGGGCAAGAACATCCCTCTCAGATATATTTCATCTATTCATGGTACATCCAGGAAAATATTCGAGCTAAAGAAAAGAAGACCACAATAGGAAAGAAACCATACGAAGATCCTCTAGATAAGTATTTTTCTTCTACGATCCCCATGGCAGCCATAACATTGGGATGTATCCCTTTCCCCATAGATCAGACAGGAGTTTTTTCTCTAGGACCGCCCACCTTGGGTATAACAGCCTCCTCCTCCTTAGCCTCAGTGTCTTTTTTTCCTGTCTCCGTTAGAGAGGACAGAGTAGGAGTTAGTTTATTTTACTTTCTAAAGCAGGACTACCTCTTATCATGTGGGAAGGAGAGCATGCGAGGGGGACCAGATTTATCTATACCCCTACGCGTAAACACCCGTTTATATGCCCAGCCAAATACCTGTTAGACACCAGTCGGGAGCAAGGTATGTTCTCAGCCGCCTGGAATACATGGTGGCCGCAGGGCGGAGACGCTGCAGGCTGACGGCGCAGAGGTACAGGCGCTGTGGAGAAGCAGCGTGGGTGAGTCAAGCGGCAGTCCCAGCTGTAAGCCGCGACTGCACGCTGCGGGGCTAGGCACTGTAGGGCGGAAGTACGTGGCGGCGTCTACTTCCGCCCAAAGCAACGCTAGTGTGCGCACACAAAACGTGTCCCCGGAAACAGTGCAGGAAACGTCTTTTCCGCTCGGCCATCCCGAATGCGTCTGGCGCAGCAATGAAGGGTTAAGGCGCCATATTTAAACACAGCAGACAGCGCTGTGCAGGGCATCACGCTGGGCTGCAGAAACGATGGCTGAGATGGAAGTGCCTTCTTCCCCTAAGCTGGACAGTGCCCCTATGAGGTAAGCCCTTAGTGTTTTTGGGGCATTAGATTTCTTTTATTTCTAGCTACTTAGTGTATCCATTATCTCTTATAGTGTGCCTACAGAAGTTACCCCTGTGCCAAAGAAAAGGCTCTCTAAGAAGAAATACATTGAATCTAATTGCATGTCATGTGATAAGGTGTTTTCTGCGACAAGTCACTATGTGAGGAATGTGAGATAAGACATAAGGAGCCCATAAGAGAGGTGACAAAGAAATCTGAGCATACGGAGATACTAAAAGAATTGATGGCTTGGATGAAACAGAACTTTGTGTCTAAGCATGAATTTGTCCAGTCACAGACAGCCAAGAGGTCCAGGTCTCAGGCGGGCCTGAGCCAGGAGGAGGGTTCATCCGGCATGGATGAACCAGCTAAGAATTCCACTGATGAGTCAGGGGAAATAGAGGAGGATAGATCCTTCAACCTTGATATAGTGGAGAGCGTGCTAAAGAACATATACAAGGCAATGAACTACCAAGAGCCTACAGGTACTTCTACGGAAAAGGACCCGCTATTTGAGGATAGATCAAAGAAGGGGAGGTCCTTCCCAGTTAATAAGGTAGTAAGGGAAATAATCGCTAAAGAGTGGGTGAACGTTGACAAGAAACTCACCCTTAGTAACAGAGTGGATAAAATGTATCCATATAAGGATGAAGAATTCATGGCGTGGTGCAAGATCCCTAAGGTAGACGCAGCGGTGGCGGAGCTCACGTCAAGGTCTACAATACCGGTGGAAGATGCAGCGGCCTTCAAGGATTCGATGGATAAGAAGGTGGAAACAGCCTTAAGAAAGGTACACACTGCATCTTCAGGGGCGCTCAGGTCATCAGTCGCTATTGCTTCAGTATCCCGTGCTCTGAGGCTCTGGGCAGCAAACCTACATACGGATGTAGATGATAAAATATCTAAAGCATATATCTTACGCAGTTTAGAGATTATGCAAAAATCTATTGACTACCTGTGTGAAGCGTCACTGGACTCGGTATCGTTCGCATCAAAATCCATGGCAGCCGGAGTAACTGCAAGACGAGCGCTGTGGCTAAAGCCTTGGAGTGCCGACGCAAATTCCAAAAACAAACTGACAGCGTTACCCTTCGAGGGAAATTACTTATTTGGGTCTAAACTCGACGCCATGATACAGAAACTGTCTGGCGGAAAATCTGTCCGGCTGCCGCAGGATAGAAGGAATAGGTTTCCCTATCCGGGAACACCTAAACCGTCCTTTAAGGACGCAAGAACCTACAGGCCTGGAAAGCCATACTATAGAAGAGGGAACCCTAATCTTTCCCGTCAGTCCTTTCGCCAGCCTTACCGAGGAAAATCTCAGTCGGACAGAGGTGGAAGGCTATGACTATCCACTAAACATCAAGATAGGTGCAAGACTATTGAATTTCCCAGAGGTCTGGAAAAGGACGATTGGAGACAGATGGGTCCTGAATATAATTCAGAGGGGTTATTCAATAGAGTTTGCATGTCACCCGAGACAAGACCGGTTTTTGAAATCCAGAACACCAATATTGAAGGAAGAAAGAAGAGAGCTGAAAATAAAGATAGAGCAACTCTTACAAATAAACGCCATAGAGGAAGTTCCCAGGCTACAACACAAGAGAGGCTTCTACTCGAACTTATTTCTAGTGAAGAAACCCAATGGAGAATACAGGACAATCCTGGATCTGAGGGATCTCAACCTGAATATAAAGAAGATAAAATTCAGGATGGAAAGTCTGTCATCCATTCTAACTGGGATAAGGAAGGGAGCGTTCCTAGCGTCAATAGACCTAAAGGACACCTACTATCACATCCCAGTAAACAGCTACCACAGAAGGTTCCTCAGGTTCGCAGTGTCAAACAGGCATTTCCAGTTTGCTTGCCTGCCCTTTGGGCTAAGAACATCTCCGAGGGTCTTCACGAAGGTTCTGGTAACCTTGATTGCAGAGCTAAGGAAACAGGGAGTCCTGATTTGGCCATACCTGGACGATCTGCTAATCGTAGGGGATTCGGAAGTAGAAGTCCTACAAAGTCTAGAGTTGACACTATCAACACTACGGAGGCACGGCTGGGTTGTAAACGAAACCAAGAGCCACCTTCTACCAAGTCAAAATATTCAGTTCCTGGGGGTCCTGATAGACACTGTGAATTTCAACATTGCTCTATCACCAGAGAGATGTATAAGAATCCAGGAGATGATAGAAAAGGTCCTGTATTCGAAGAAGGTGACATTTCTGATGGCTGTACAATTGCTGGGCATGATGACGTCCTGCATAAAGATTATACCTTGGGCTCAGGCAAATATGAGAGGTCTACAAGGGTACCTGTTACCTCTGATCCGAAGAGGATACAGGGACCATCAGCTTATCACACTGAACGAATCAGTAAGAAGATCCATTTTGTGGTGGACAAGGGATCTGGAGAGAAGAAGGTCCAGTCTAGAGAGTCCAAGATATGTGGTAGTAACTACAGATGCCAGTCTAACTGGCTGGGGAGCGCATATGAAGAATGCATCAGTGCAAGGAATATGGTCCCTAGAAGAAACAATGAATTCCTCGAATGTAAGAGAACTTCAAGCGGTCTGGGAAGCAGTAAGGCTACTGAAGAATTACACAGAGGGGAATCATGTCAGAATTATGTCAGACAACGTCACGGTGGTCTCACATATAAATCATCAGGGAGGCACCAGAAGCAGAAAACTGATGAGAATATCACAGGATATTATGGTATGGGCGGAGGAATATCTTCTCTCGATCTCAGCAGTATACATACCAGGAAGGAGGAACGTGGTAGCAGATTTCCTGAGTCGAAAGCTACTAGATCCGGGAGAATGGGAACTGAACGAAGAGGTGTTCAGGGAGATCGTACAGAGATTCGGAGTCCCGGAAGTGGACCTGATGGCTACCTATGCCAACAAGAAGGTGAGGACATTCTGCTCAAAATATTATCATGCCCAAGCAGCAACATTGGATGCCTTCACAATCAGATGGCAATTCAAACTAGGGTACATATTCCCACCTTTTCCCCTGATAAACAGGGTGATAAAGAAGGTACGAGAGGACAAGGCAGACCTAGTGGCAATCCTACCATACTGGCCACGGAGGGGCTGGTTCTCAAACGCCATGAGGCTATCAGTGCAGAAACCATGGGAGCTACCCAACAGACCGGACCTGCTGAGGCAAGGCCCAGTACTACACTCAGAACCCGCGACATTATGTCTAAGGGCGTGGAGATTGAGCGGCAAATACTAAGGAAGCATAATCTCTCTTCACAGGTCACGGACATGATGCTGAAAGCCAGAAAAGATGTTTCTTCTCTAGCGTACTACAGAACATGGATGAAATTCATTGAATGGGGGCAGTTCTCAGGGGACTACGGTAAGATCTCCACTGGAGAGGTATTACAGTTCCTCTTTGATGGATTTCTTCTAGGTCTGGCAACTGCCACTATTAAAGCACAGGTATCAGCTTTAAGTGTCCTACTAGACAGACCATTGGCGGAAGAAAAGGTGGTAAAGAGGTTCAGCAGAGCCATGAAGAGAGTCAGACCCCCAATCAAATCGATAGTAGCCCCCTGGGACTTGAACCTACTTCTGACAGTACTAGCCAAGCATCCATTCGAACCACTCACGGACATTCCGCTCAAACTGCTTAACTGGAAAGTGTTTTTTCTCGTAGCAGTCACCTCTGCGAGGAGAGTGAGTGAACTACAGGCGCTGTGGATTGAGGAACCCTATCTTGTAGTGTTCCCGGACAGGGTGGTGCTGAGGACACACCCGCAGTTCTTACCTAAGGTAATCTCTAGATTTCACCTTAATCAGGAGATAACCCTTCCCGAGTTTTATCCAAATCCTCAGAGTAATGAGGAGGAAATGTGGCATAACTTGGACCTGGTGAGGGCCATATCCATATACTTGGAAAGAACCAAGACATTTAGAACCTCCAAACACTTATTTGTAATTCCTGAAGGAATAAAGAAAGGAGGAGCACCTGTGAAGCAAACGATTTCTAGGTGGATAAGAGAAATTATCTTATTTGCCTACAAAGAGGAGAACAAGGTGGCACCTCCGATCGTCCAGGCACACTCGACTCGGGCAGTCTCCACATCATGGGCAAATAAGGCGAAGGCGTCAGTTACAGAGATCTGTAGAGCGGCTACCTGGTCGTCAGTCCATACATTCTCTAACCATTACGCACTCAACGTATCTACTGCCCACTTTGGGAACCATGTGCTGCAAGGAGCTATGTCAGCCGGACTGACATCGCCATAAGTAAATATAATACAGCTATCCCTCCCGTGTGGTTTACTTGGGTATGTCCCAATGTTATGGCTGCCATGGGGATCGTAGATGAAAGAGCCGAATTATACTCACCGATAATTCCTTTTTCTTCCTAGAGATCCCATGGCAGCCACTTGTTGCCCTCCCGTGTTATTATTGTGTTTTTTCTCCAGGTTACGGAGACACTCAAAAGACACTGAGGCTAAGGAGGAGGAGGCTGTTATACCCAAGGTGGGCGGTCCTAGAGAAAAAACTCCTGTCTGATCTATGGGGAAAGGGATACATCCCAATGTTATGGCTGCCATGGGATCTCTAGGAAGAAAAAGGAATTATCGGTGAGTATAATTCGGCTCTGTTCTCACTATAAATTAACATCAGTCTAGCACCTCCACCCTCATCAAATCCCCTCTTCACACTTTTACTCCTATAATCTGTTGATGTTAATTTTCCCTGCAGGTTGCTATTCAGATAGAATATATGTCTTAGGTTATTTTTATTTTTGTTACTTGTTATATATGGCTGACAAATATTCACTGAATTGCTGTTCTTGTATTGAAGACGGTCCCTATGGCGGTTAAAATAGTTTTGTTATGTTAATCTGTATGTAAAAACATTGCTGTTACTTTGGATTCTGGATGCAATACATCTTGTATGGATGCACCTCCCACCCCAATGTGAAACCTATATATAGATAGATCTATATTTTTTTTAACAGTTTGAAAATAAATATATACATACACATTAAGATCAAAGATGTTACGATCAGCACCAGAGCCGGCCCTAGCCTAAATGATGCCCTAGGCAAGATTTTGGCTGGTGCCCCCTAGCACCGCCACTAGTTCCGCCTCTGACACTGCTCCCCTTTCCCAGCACCATCAACCCTCTTTATAGCAGTCATCATTTTGGTGCTCCTACCTGCAATATTTTAAATAGAAACAGTGCACACATTTGGTGCGCAGCCCAAATAGGGGTGCGTTCTTGCTGGGAAGGGGCATGGCCACACAATTTTACCCCAAATTCAAATTATGCCACACAGTAGTGCAACTTTATTCACATTATATCATGTGAGAGTGTCCCTTATTCATGTTACATCACATTGTAGTACCACTTTACCTTATATACATTACTCATCAAATTATACCCTTAGAAAAAAATCCTGAGAAAATATTGTATTTTAACCACCTCCATGGCCACACTGCAACCCAGCACAAAGCAGTGTGTGCTGGGCAGAGGAGAAGAGCTGCAGCTGCTGCTGTCACTTAAGGGGAGGGGGCCCAGGGCCCCCACTGGGCCCTCCCATCAGGCTTTGGCCTGGGTAATTTGTACCCCCTACCCCTTTCTCTCGGCACCCCTGATAATACCACACAGTAATGCCCCTTACACATGACACACATTATTTCTCTTTCAATGGTCCTGGTGACACAGCTTCACATTGGGATGTAGGAGGGTCCGCAGGAGCCAGGCACCTATCCTAAAGCTTTTGGAGGGTAGGCTCCTCCCCTACTGCATCCCAGATTCCTCAGTTCGTGTTAGGTGCCCACTGGAGTGGGTGCTATTCTAAAGGGCTGCCGGAGCAGCCGAAGGAGTAGAGCTAGTTAGGGTTTTTATTATTTTATTAACTTTTACACTAGCTAGGTAGGCACAGTGTGAGGATTCTCATTAGTGAATCTTCACACTGCTAGCGCAGCAGGAGCTGACAGAAGCGCGTCCTGTCAGCTCACTGTGCACATGGGAGACGCTGTCTGGCCTCCCTGTGCAGCGCTTACAGCTTCTTTTAAGAAGCTGCCTGGGCTCCGGAGCGCTCTGAAACCGGCTTCACGCTAGGTGGGGATCATGGGGGACAGGCGCTCCGTGATGGCGGCGGCCATTTTATGCGGAGCTTACACACTGAGCTCCTGATATGAGAGGACAGCAGTGTTGTTACAGGCATGTTCCGAGTGGTCCCCAGCTGAGGGGGAGATACTGGAACAAGGAGATCCTACAATGGGAGCGGCTGTCTGGGGGTAGTTGGCGCCAAAAGTCACAGACCCCGCAGCAGCAGGGACTTGATCCCTTCCCTCACTCTGTTTTGGCGCCATTCAGAACGCTTGCAGCGGAGCTGAGCTGGCTTACAGATCCTGACAGAGTGATTGGATTTCCTGGGCTTCGCTTTCCCCATTCTGAAGACTACAGAAAGCTAAGTGACTGAGTACACTGTATATAATGTATGTACATTTAATGCTGTGACCGTGTTATTGAGAACATCAGGTCTGAGCAACAGCCTGTGGTCTTGGGGGAGGGAGCCTTAAATGCATTGAGCGCTTGCAGTGGTTGTACACTGAGAATTGTCCCTGAGGGGGGCTTATGTATTTATATGCGCTGCTGTGAAACCCATGGGGAGTGAACTCCAGAGGGTAGTACATCGGAACTTGCATGGGCCAAGCCCTAGGCAGGTCTAAAAATGCTTTGGAGCATTACTGGACAGGCAGAGTGATGGCTGGTAACTTCCCTAGACCAGTGCCATTCTCTCAGCAGTCCCCTAGCTCTGTGCCTCGGACCCAGACAGATCCTGATTTATTACTGGTCATGCAGGATACTGCTATGGGAATCAGCAGGTTTAAATTACTTGTTGCACAAGTTTTATGGTTATTCTGTGGGGACCCCTAAAAGGTCTTATTCAGTGCCATTATTAGCTGCTGATGAGGAAGGAGAGTACACAGACATACCAATCAGGGTGATATTTCTGAAGAGTCCTCAGCCTCAGGGGTAGAGGATTTTATTACTGCTGTTAAACAGGCATTAAATTTGTCTGTGAAGGATAAACTCCTGCAAAGGTTGTTTTTTTTATGAGACAGCGTAAAGAATCTGATATCTCCCTGCTAAGGGGCCTGAAAAACCCCTGATAAAAGGCTTCAGATACTTAAAAGATTTCTAAGCCTGTACCCCATGCCTGAGGTGCATGCTGACCTCTGGAAAAAAGTCCCAGTGGTAGATGCTTCTGTGGCACGTGTATCAAGACCTCAGGTGGAGCCACTGTGCTACCAGTACAAGGGGTAGCAGCGTTTAAGGACCCCGCAGACTAAAAGCTGGAGGGTAGCCTCAAAGCATTATTTTAAGGGGTGGGATACACCCTACGCCCTCTGAGGATTTCAGCCTGGGTCTCTAAGGCCATGATCGTGCGGGACAGAAATTTGTGCACTATTTTACACGCTGACCCTTGTGTGTTATTGCTTGCAGAGAAGCTTAAAAACGGCTGCAGAGCATGTATTGGAGTCTGAGAGGAAGCTCTCAAAATGGCTGCCAGAGTTTCCACAGTGTCTGTAAATGCCAGGAGAGTGATCTGGCTTAAGGCTTGGGAGGCAGATAAGGTGTCTAAGAAAGCCTTAGAGACAATAGCTTTTAAAGGAAAGCTGTTACTTGCTGCTGATACTGTCCTGCCAGTCCCTGCAGCCAAGCAGACATCAAGGCTTTCTGCTTTCAGGCCAGCCTTGCGGCCCTCCCTTAGAGGAGGTGCGTCTTTCTGAGGACAGCCCTTCAGGGGAAAGGTCCTAAAGTCTAAATTTGGTTCCTTTCATAAGAAACCAAACACAAAGGAGAGGACAAACCGTCTGCATGACTGCCAAGGGTTTTGCCCGGCGGTGGTCAAGATGGGGGGACATCTGACACTGTTCAAAGACGCATGGGCATTGTTAGACCGGGATTCTTGGGTGTTAGAAATTATAACCCAGGGTTACAGAATTCCCTTCAAGGGTCTTCTTCCAAGAAGATTCATTCCCACGCCAATACCAAAAGGGGCTCGGCTCCGTACAGCTCCCTTGGGAGCGGCTCATTCTCTTTTAGAGAAGGGTGTGGTGATCCCGGTCCCCAGAGCGGAATGGAAAAAAGGCTTTTATCCCACTCTGTATCGGGTGTCCAAACCAGAAGGGTCTTTCAGACCAATTCTCAATTTAAAGTCGTTAATTATCCATTTGTGGGTAGACCATTTCAAAATGGAGTCTCTACGGTCAGTGCTGTGTAGCCTGGACCAGGGAGAATTTTTGGCGTTCATGGATGTCCAGGACGCATACCTTCATGTTCCTGTTCACCCAGGACATCAGGTTCTATTGAGATAGGAGACCATGCACTTGCAATTCCAGGTGTTGCACTTCGGCCTGGCCACAGCGTCAAGGGTATTCGCCAAGATAATGTATGTAATGGCGGCTGTGCTTCGACTGAGGGGAAACACTGTGATCCCATATTTGGACGACCTGCTGTTCAGAGCGGAGTCAGCAGACATGTTGAAGAGTCACTTGGCAAAAGCCATTGGGTTTTTGGCAGGCTCACGGCTGGTTTTTAAAACTTACAAAAGTCTCAGTTGGTGCCGTCACAGAGACTCCAATTCTTGGGGATTGGTCTGGATACCCAGTTGCATTGGGTGTTTCTACCAGAGGCATAGGCCAGGGATCTGGCTGCCTTGGTACAAGAGATCCTAGGGTCTCAGAGCACAGCAGTATGGAGGTGCCTCAAACTGCTGGGGAAGATGGTGGCGTCTTTCGAGACGTTACAGTTCGCCAGGTTCCACTCTAGAGTGTCCCAGTGGACAGGGAACACTCAGACCATGAGGTCAGAACAAATGGTGTTGTTTTCAGAAACTCGATCCTTCCTAAAATGGTGGATGGAGGTGGATTCCCTTCGGGGGAGTCGGTCCCTGCAGTCCTGGAGCTGGTTGGTAGTCAAAACCTACCGACGCCAGTCTCAGAGGATGAGGGGCAGTAGTCATGGACCTGCGTCTGCAGGGCTTGTGCACTTTAGAGCAAAAAGACTGATACTTTACAGTCTGCCTTACTGATCAACATCTTGGAACTGAGGGCTGTGTGGAAGAGGTTTTCTCTGGCGGGAGAAAAGATTACAAGAGCTCCCTTTTAGGCATTCAGACCGACAAGGTCACAGCTGTGGCATATCTGAATCACCAGGGAGGCACACACAGCAATCTGGCCATGTGGGAGGTGTCCCGAATCTTCTTGTGGGCGGAACAGAATGTTCTAGCATTATCAGCAATCTTCATACCAGGAGTGGAGAATATAGAGGCCGACTTCCTGAGCAGGGAGAAACTGATGGAAGGAAAATGGAGGCTGAATCCACAAGTATTCCACTAGATTACAATAAGGGGGAAACCCCGGATAGGGACCTGAAGGCATACAGGTTCATCCATCAGGTACCCAGGTTGTATGACAGGATGTGGGATCCACTGGCAGAAGCAGTGGATGCCATGACTATCCCCTGGGAGGGGAATCTTCTTTATGATTTTCCGCCAGTTCCAATGCTGGCAAGAGAGTTGAAAACAATACAGGCCCAGACAATTCCAGTAATTTTAGTGGCCCCAGATTGGCCAGGGAGATCCTGGTACTCGAGGCTTCAGAGATTCTCTGTGGACTCGTGGCGTCTACCTCTGAGGTCAGACCTTCTAAAACAAGGACCGTTCAACCAGCTGGATTCAGCTCGATTAATTTTGACGGTCTGACTGTTGAAAACGCCATTTTGAGGAATATAGGATTCTCAGAGGCGGTGGTTAACACAATGAGGAAAGCCAGAAAGTCAGTGTCTTCTGTAAATTATTTTGGGGCCTGGAAGACCTATATTTGGTGGTGTGTAAGACAGAGGTCACGCACATCGAGATTTAAAATGGCTAAATTGTTGGAGTTTTTTACAGGAGGGCCTTTCCTCTGGGTTAGGCCTTCAGTCACTCAGAGTACATATCTCGACCGTGTCAATTTTTCTTTCCAAAGAAGGATTGCGTTAGAACCAGAAGTACAGACCTTCCTGCAGGGGGTTTATCTATTGAAACCTCCCTACAACCAACCAGTAGCACCGGGGGAATTATCTCTGGCTCTGGAGTACCTTAAAGAGGCGCCTTTTGAGCCGTTAAGGTCGGTTGACCTTAGTTTCCTTTCAGGGAAGCTGGTATTTTTGTTGGCGGTGGCGTCAGCAGAAAAAAGGAAAAAAAAAAAAAAAAAATATCGGAGTTGATTGCTTTGTTCTACAAGTATTCCTCCCTTATATGTCATGATGATAGGGCTGCCTTTCGGACAGTACCCCTAGATTTTTACCAAAAGTAGTCTCTGCTTTTCTTCTAAATCAGGAGATTGTTCTGCCTGTGTTTCAACCCCCAGAGGGTTGTTAGGAAAAGGGACAAATTGAGGAATTTGGATGTTGTGCGCGTCTTGCGCGTTTATGTGGACAGAGTTAAGAGTGTCAGAAAGACTGATACTTTACTGGTTTTGTATGACATACACAAACTTAGTTGGCCTGCTTCTAAGCAGACCATTGCTAGGTGGTTGCGCTCTGTTATTGCGTTTGCATATACTAAAGTTGGTAGGCCTGTACCGGCCAGGATTAATGCGCATACCACCAGGTCGGTTGCCACCTCTTGGGCGGTTCGACATGGGGCAACAGCTGAGCAGGTTTGCAGCGCTGCCACTTGGTCATCTGTTCATAATTTTGCCAAATTCGATAGGTTCCATGAGTTCGCGTCGGTGGACGCATCATTCGGGCGAGCAGTGATGAATACTGCAGACCTGAGCGTACCCACCCAAAAGGACCGGCTCTGGAACGTCCCAATGTGAAGCTGTGTCACCAGGACCATTGAAAGAGAAAAAGGGATTTTTGTAAGAACTTACCGTTCGAATCCCTTTCTCTGATATGGTCCTGGTGACACAGCGATCCCTCCCTTACGCTCAGTAAGTATGCCAGTGTTCATGATGTTTCATGTTATAATTGGTTGAAAAGTTAAATTTAAAATTGTGCATATAATATGTGCAGTTGTTTGTACTGAGTTAATGTATTCCAGTGGCTTTGAAAGATTGAACTGAGGAATCTGGGATGCAGTAGGGGAGGAGCCTACCCTCCAAAAGCTTTAGGATAGGTGCCTGGCTCCTGCGGACCCTCCTACATCCCAATGTGAAGCTGTGTCACCAGGACCATATCAGAGAAAGGGATTCGAACGGTAAGTTCTTACAAAAATCCCTTTTTATGTCCTTATAACCGTAATGCCCCTTACACATTATGCCAACCTTTATTAATGCCCTTCATACACATGACACACATAATGCCCCTTACACATATGTTTCACATTATTAATGCCCTTATACACATGACACACAAAATGCCCATTACACATGTCGCACATTATTAATGCCCTTATACACATGACACACATAATGCTTGTTACACATATGTCGCACATTATTAATGCATTTATACATGACACACATAATGCCCCTTACACATATGCCGAACACTATTGCACAACCAACCCACCCGCAGACCGCACTCGCACAGCCGCTAATACTATGACCTCTGCCTCTGCTTGGATTCAGATGTTTCCTCATACTGTACATCTTGTCTCAATAGGCCATGCAGCTCCTGGCCCTTCTGCTAACGTTGGGTGCCTTTTTTGCTGAAAATTCGTCTTATTTGCATTGTTATGACCAGCACACACAAGGAGCTTCCGATGATTAAAATGATATGCGGCATGCCTATATTTTGTGTGCGACTGTGGCTGTACCTGCATACGGAATGCTATGTTACAGTGATTTCCATGAATAAACTATTTCATATGCAGATACAGCCTCACTCACACAGAATATAGGCATGCTGCATATCATTTTAATCAGCAGAAGCTGCTGATGCCCCTAGGAATTCCAAATGCCCTAGGCAATTGCCTAGTGTGCCTATGCCTAAGGCCGGCCCTGATCAGCACCAAAGTTTGCACCTGATCTATATACTGTAAAGCTGACCATACACCTGAAGATTTATTGTACTCTGTCTGGTTAGAGTAAAAATCTGCTAATTTATGGGAGCAACTAACAGGTGACCATTTGCTTGGAAATGCTGGAAAACTGACAAAAACAGCCATTCAGACATTACCATATTTGTGTTCCAATCAGCGAGATTGGACAATAAGTCTTTAGGTGTATGGCCAGCTTAAGTATAAAATCTACATATGGTGTGACAACTAATAGGGTGTGATATTTTTTTTTGCAATATTTTTTTCGCAAAATCTGCAGTTTTTCTATCATACCAATGGTGGTCACTGGGACAGTGGGGTGTGGGTGGAGCTTCAGCTACAGGCACCAAGAAGATTGACAATCTTTTTCGTGCAGCCCAGGCTCCTCCTCCTCCACGCCCCCTACAGGCTTCAGTTTTTTCTTGGTGCCTCAAGGCACAGGTATCAAGGGACAGGGCTCCGTGCCCTGTCAGACTTTTATATTATTTTTTACTTATTTTTTTTTTACAATTGGGAGACAGCCTGCGTCAGCAGCGCTGCTCCCCTGTGGCTGGAGACGGCACGCTGACTTTTACAGCCAGACCTGCCGTTTTTTCCTCACGACACGGAGGAAGCTGCGCCCACCCACAGGTAAGCGGGTCCCTCTGAGGGACAGCCGTTCGCGGCACACACCGCTAGCAGCATATGTCACCAGGGCATGGTGCAGCCTGGTGATCCTGGCAGTGGCACCCAGTTGTTTCTGCGCGGCCACTAGACCACCAGGGTGCCGCGCTGTGGAGCGCCATTTTGGCGCAGGGCGCTGTTGGTTCCAGGGGAGGCGGGTCGGATCCACAGCTCCCCGCCTCCACTCTCAGAGCGGGCACAGTCACTGTTTCCCGCCTGAGCTCAGCTTCTCCACGCCCACGCAGCGTACAGTAAGCGCCATTACAGGACTTCACTGTGGGAGAAGCGCACCAGGTTTCCTGCTCCTCTACACGCTACAGGACCAGGTTTTCAGCAGCCCTCTGTACCACACTATATTAGCGCTGGTCAGAGAGTATCGTGTCTTGTTATCTGTCCCCCATCTGAATACTTTTTTCTGTGTCAGAGGGTGATATTATACACTGTGTTATTTGTTTCATTGCATTAGTGTGTTTGAGGATTCTGTGAGAGTATGTCACAGAAGCCTTCCAAAGCTAAGCCTGTCAGGGAAGCTCCTAAGCTGCATGTGTACACATGTACAGAATGTAAGGAAAATTATTCCTCTGTGCAGTACCAGGCTGGTATGTGTGAGCGCTGCTCTGCACAGGACCCGCTTGGGGGCCCCTCAATCCCACAGGCAGTGGAGCCCAGTTGGGCTTCCACTCTTTCATCTGCCATAAAAGAGTTAGCTTCACAGTTAGCTGCATCCAGGGAGTCTGCTCAGCAACCTCCACAGCCACAGCCCACTGTTATTCCTGAACCTGCCTGGGTGCAGGGTTTCTCCTCCACCATTCAGGATTTAGTTCAGGTGTCGGCATCCTTACAGTCAGGTTTGAGGGCTCCACCTAAGCGCAGAGCTCAGGCTCCAGTGGTAGCCCATAACTCAGATTCTGGTGACGACATAGGTGACCAGGACATGGTCGACACAGATGATGATGTCGACACAGAGGATCCTGATAAGGAGGAAAGAATGACCCAAACCAGGGTGGATTCTTTAGTAAAAGCAGTTAGGATGTCCCTTAACATAGAGGACTCACAAGCCTCAGCACCTGACGCCCTTCACTTCAAAAAAGAAGAAGAAGGAATTAGCCATCTTCCCTTCAAATTCAGATTTAGAGGAGGTTTTGTCAGAAGCATGGCAGCACCCGAACAAAAAGTTCCTGGTGTCCAAGCGCCTTATTTCTTTCTTCCCGTTTGCGCAGGCAGACCGGCAGAAGTGGGAGACTCCCCCACTGGTAGATGCACATGTGGCTCGCCTGGTAAAGGCAACCACTCTCCCCATACCTACAGTGGCTTCTCTTAAGGATCCCACTGATAGGAAGATTGAACACTGCCTCAAGGCAGTATTCACTAATGCAGGAGTCTCAGCCAGACCGGCCATGGCCTCGGCATGGGTTGCAAAGGCTATAGGCGCATGGGCAGACAGCCTGCAGGATCAAATTACCTCAGGTACCCGGCGCTCTGAATTGCTGTCCACAGTGGACCTAATCAGAGAGGGCGCCACATATTTAGAGGAGGCAGCAGTGGATGCAGCTGCGTTGTCATCTAAAATTTCAGCCTCATCAGTAGCAGCTCGGCGCGCTCTCTGGCTGCGTACATGGAACGCTGATTCCGAGTCAAAAAGGGCCCTTGAAGCCTTGCCTTTCATAGGCGAGGTCCTTTTTGGCCCCGAGTTGGACAAAATTGTAACCACAATAGCCACGTCCAAGACGGCTTTTTTGCCCTCGGCACCAACAAAGCCAAGATCCCAGTCCTTTCGGTCCTTCCGACCTCAGGGGAGGCCCAGGGGTCAGCCCGCATCGAGAGCTCAGCCCTCTGCAAAGCGCTCTTCGGCCTCCAAGCCAAAGCAGTCCTGGGCAGGACGCCGTCAGGCCCCTAAGCAGTCAGACAAGCCCGCAGCATGAGGGGGAGGCGGCTCACCAGGGCTTACCGGTGGGCAGTCGCCTGTTGTCATTTGCCGAGATTTGGCAAGCCACATCCACCGACAGGTGGGTGAACACCATAATTACTCAGGGATACTCCCTCTCCTTTCAGGGTCGCCCTCCAGCTCGGTTCTTCACAACAGGCACCCCCCTAGACCCGGAGAAAGCAAGGGCATTGTCCGGCTCTGTAAGCTCCCTACTAACAGCAGGGGTGATAATACAGGTCCCGCCTTCTCAGCGAGGGACAGGTTTCTACTCAAGCCTGTTCCTGGTAGGGAAGCCGGATGGATCTTACAGACCCATCCTCAATCTAAAGGGACTAAACGAGTATCTCAAAGTGCCCAGGTTCAGGATGGAGTCTCTCAGGTCCATCCTTCAGGCCCTGGAACCAGGGGACTTCCTAGCATCCCTGGACATCCAGGATGCTTACCTGCATGTACCAATAAGGGCAGACAGCCAGCGCTTCCTCCGTTTCGCGATCAGGGACTGCCACTACCAGTTTGTTGCACTGCCTTTCGGATTATCAACAGCCCCGAGGATCTTTACAAAGATCATGGCTGTAATGGCAGCAGCACTCAGGACCCAGGGGGTGCGTCTGTTGCCATATCTGGATGACCTCCTGATCTTAGCCCAGTCACAAGAGACACTCCAAAGGCACCTCAAGCTCACAGTGTCCCTCCTCCAGAGGCACGGGTGGCTCATAAATTGGAGGAAGTCCACCACAAACCCATCTCAAAGGATGGTGCACCTGGGAGCCTTGATAGACACCAGGGCCCAAAGGGTCTTCCTACCGGAGGACAAAAGAGTGGCTCTAAGAGACCTTCTAAAAGCTCTTTCTAAAACAGCGCAGGGTCTCAGTGCATCAATGCATGAAAGTCCTAGGAAAACTGGTGTCATGCTTCGACATGGCAGAATTTGCCCAGTTCCACTCCCGTCAGCTCCAGAGGGAGATGCTAGGCCACTGGAATCGCTCCAGAACAAATCTGAAATCTCAGACCTTTGTTCTATCCAGGCAGACCCGCCTATCCCTAAATTGGTGGATTATTCCACACAACCTACAAAAGGGGCGCCAGTTTGTCATCCCCCAATGGATGATCCTGACAACGGACGCCAGCCTCAGAGTTTGGGGGGCGGTCTTGGCAGAACACTCCTTCCAGGGACGGTGTTTATGTATAAACATACTAGAACTAAGGGCGATCCTCAGGGCTCTACAGAGTGCAGGACCACTGGTTCACTCCAGACCAGTGAAGATTCAATCAGACAATGCCACAGCGGTGGCATACGTCAACCACCAGGGAGGGACCAGGAGTTCAGCGGCAATGAGGGAGGTATCCTCGATCCTCAGTTGGGCAGAACGCCATCTGATGGCCTTATCAGCGGTCCACATTCCCGGGATCCAGAATTGGGAGGCCGACTTTTTTAAGTCGGCAGGACATCCAGTCAGGTGAATGGGCTCTCAACGAAGAAGTCTTCCAGGAGCTGGTCGCCAGGTGGGGACTCCCACAAATAGATCTCATGGCCTCGAGATCAAACAAAAAGCTCCAGTGTTACGGGGCTCGCACCAGAGATCCACAAGCTTACCTAGTGGACGCGCTCTCAGCCCCATGGCCATTCTCCCTAATTTACATATTCCCTCCAGTAGCCCTTCTTCCAAGAATCATCAGGCGCCTCAAGCAGGAGCAAGCCACAGCAATTCTTCTGGCTCCCAATTGGCCTCAAAGGGCCTGGTACACAGACCTTCAGGAAATGTCCATTCAACCTCCTTGGATTCTACCAGCCCGTCCAGACTTGCTGTCACAAGGACCATGCCTTCACCCCAACCTGCACAGCCTCTCCTTGACGGCGTGGCTCTTGAGACGGAAGTTCTAAGAGCAAAGGGGTTCTCCTTACCGGTCATTAAGACCATGATCGCGGCAAGAAAACCAGCCTCCTCCAGAGTCTATTATAGAGTATGGAATGCCTTTTTCGACTGGTGCGCTGAAAGAAGGCTCCCCCCGCGGGAGTTTAGCTTAGACAGAATCCTGGCCTTTTTGCAAACAGGCCTCGATTTAGGCCTCAAACTATCTTCTTTAAAGGTTCAGGTGTCGGCCCTTTCTATACTGTTCCAAAGGAAACTGGCCACACGGATGGCAGTCCGTACATTCTTGCAGGGGGTCCTCCACATTCAGCCCCCCTTTACACCCCCAATCCAACCATGGGATCTAACCGTGGTTTTATCGGCTCTACAACATCCCCCGTTTGAACCGCTTGAGTCGATAGATCTCAGATGGCTAACATGGAAGGTTGTTTTTCTGTTAGCAATAGCCTCGGCCAGGCGAGTTTCAGACTTATCGGCCCTGTCTCATGCTTCTCCTTATTTAGTGTTCCATCAGGACAGGGCAGTTTTTGCGGACCCGTAGGGAGTTCCTACCAAAAGTTGTGTCCAAGTTCCATATTAATCAGGACATTGTTGTACCTGCGTTTTCCCCGTTGGAAGGACTCTTTGGAACTTTTTTCTCTAGATGTTGTGAGATCTCTGAAAGTTTATGTTTCCAGAACACAAAGCATTCGTAAGACTGAAACGTTGTTTGTCTTATATGATGCTAACAAGCGAGGTTGGCCTGCAACAAAGCAGACCTTGGCTCGCTGGCTGCGGCTAACAATCAAGCAGGCTTATTTATCCTCAAATAAGCCAGTCCCTTCTTCCATCAGGGCCCACTCCACCCGTTCGGTTGGGGTTAGTTGGGCAGCTCACCAGGGAGCCTCTGCAGAACAGTTGTGTCGCGCAGCCACTTGGTCTTCACCACATACCTTTATCAAATTTTACCAATTCGACACGTTCGCCTCAGCAGACTCTGCTTTTGGGCGCCGTGTCCTCAGTGCAGCTCAGGTGCGTCCCCTCCCGTAAAGGGACAGCTTTGGGACGTCCCACTGTCCCAGTGACCACCATTGGTATGATAGAAAAAAGGGGATTTTGGTCCTACCTGTAAAATCCTTTTTTCTGAATCCATGGTGGACACTGGGCGCCCACCCTAACGCACTAATCTGCAATGAGTGGGTATATACTTCACCCTCTGGAACCTTACACTTCCACGGTAGCTAGGTTTGCTTTTTTCTTTTCTCTTCCTCTTCCTGTTCCTTGCGGATAAGCTGTTGAACAAACTGAAGCCTGTAGGGGGCGTGGAGGAGGAGGAGCCTGGGCTGCACGAAAAAGATTGTCAATCTTCTTGGTGCCTGTAGCTGAAGCTCCACCCACACCCCACTGTCCCAGTGTCCACCATGGATTCAGAAAAAAGGATTTTACAGGTAGGACCAAAATCCCCTTTTTTCGTCATTTTCCGAAGATCGCACATTTTATAGGATGCGATTTGCGGCAAAAAAATATCACAGTTTTTGCCGCAAATTCACACATTCTAAAGGTGGTATTTTTAGTAACACTAAAAATCGCATCCAGATTTTTTTTTCCATTAATAAAGTTTTCCCATTAGTAAAGTTTACTAAAAATAGCAAAACAAATAGACCAGGTTCTGACTGGCGAATTTGTCTGAACCATGCACAGATCATTGTGATCTGTGCGTGGTTCTGGTGTAAAAAAGCGTTAAAAAAAAAAAGTCGGAAAAAAAAAAAACGTCGTTGGGTCCCCCCTCCTGAGCATAACCAGCCCCGGGCTCAAAGAGCCGCTCCTAGTTTCATAAAATTACGGGACAAAACAAATAGGGGTCCCCAGGATTTTATAAAACCAGCACCTGGCTCAAGAGCCGGTCCTGGTTCCCAAAATACAGGGAACAAAATGAGTAGGGATCCAACGTATTTCAAGAACTAGCACCGGGCCCAACCAGCCAGCAGGGTAATGCCATAGCTGGGGGGAGACTTTTATACAAGTCTACAATACAATTTGGTGCTCCCCAACCGTGCGCACAGCAGCCTATCTAGTGATGTAGAGAGGGTTTTTCCCCTTTAAATCCCTCACAAGCTTAGGTACAGAAAAAAATGGTATACATAACTTATGACCAGGCGCTGATGTGTTCGAGTGTCTTGTTTTGCCTTTCCACCATTAATTGGTCGATGGTAACATGTGAGAGGGAATATCAAATATAGTGAAGTACGGTTTAAGTCAACAATACTAATATACAGACACAAAGTTTTTTCTGGTAAATCACAAACAGATTGTAACCAGCAATGTAAAGATGAATTAAAATTCCGGTACATAAAATCTTTCACACAACAATAATTGCAATCCAAATGGGGGGGGGGGGGGGGGGGGGGGGGGGGGGACACACACACTGGTTAGACTCAAGAAGATGTGGAGAATTACCAGAGGTGTTGGAACTGATTAACAGTTCTTTTGCGCATGTGAGATTGTCCCGGGGCAAATTACAGGTATCAGATCCTTCACCTCCCGGCGCTCCTCTCTAGAGTCATGCAGGTCACTTCCCCAGTCCTAACCGTACTTCACTATATTTGATATTCCCTCCCACATGTTACCATCGACCAATTAATGGTGGAAAGGCAAAACAAGCCACTCGAACACATCAGCGCCTGGTCATAAGTTATGTATACCATTTATTTTTATACAAGTCCCCCGGCCAAAGCATTCTACCCCTGACTGGTCAGCATGGGCAGGGGTCCTGAGCAAGTGGGGATCCCCCTAAAGAAGGGTTCCCCCCCCCTCCAGAACTTACCTGCCCATGCTGAAGCCTGGTATGTCCTCGATGCTTCTGGGTGGGCATCGAGCTGATTATAGTGTAAAAAATTAGAAAAACTATTGTGTATTGCTGTGGCACTACAAGTCCTAGCAAGCCAGAACACCCACATGCCGGACAATGATTGGCTGGTGGGCGGGGCTAAGTCCTAGTCTGGGGGGCCGGAGGTCCGGATGTAAACAAACCCGCCCCCAGATACCGGACAGCATTGTGAAGGTGGTCTGGAGAAGCCCTGAATATCAGCTTGGTGAGTATAGTTTGCTTCTACAGACAGGGTCGGCACCACCATAAGTCAGCCTTAGGCATTTGCCTAGGGTGCCGGCCACTGGAGGGCGGCCAAATGGGAGGAGCCCCCCCCCCCCCATGGAGAGCCGCTGCGGCCATTGCCGCATCTCAAACACACCCCCGTGGAGGGAGACGCTGCTCTCAGTTTCCCGTTGGCGGGGGGACAGGAACCCTGTCCGTCTCCGCTTCAGGGAGACGGACAGGGTTAGGGGGGGGGGGGTGCGGCGAGGCGGCAGGGACCTGGGGCAACCGTCGGCGAGGCGGCGGAGACCCGGGGGGAGCCCCGTTGTAAGGGCTGCCCCGCACGAATCTTCCGCCATCCCCTGCAAGAGCGAGACCCAGGTCCATCTGTACACTATGCCGCATCCACCCACCCCCGGTGGAGCGAAGCTGCGGCGGCAGTCGCATCACTCCCCCCCCCCCCCCTGGCTGATACCCCACTATGTATTCTACTGGGGAAAGAGACCAAACTTCTATCAAGGAAGGTGAGTTGGAATGAATGGGCTCTGTGTGTATTCAACTTTTACTGTACGTGTGTCTGTGTATTTTTTTAACTATTTGTACTGCTGGGGCACTACTAGTCCCAGCAGGCCCTTTATTGCCCCACATACTGGGACTTGTGCTTCTCCAAGTCCCTGCATGCGGTGCTGGCTTGCTGGGACTTTTTACTATAATCAGCTCGATGCCCACCACCCAGGGGCATCGAGGACAGCCCCGGGCTTCAGCATGGGCAGGTCAATTCTGGAGAGGGGACCCCTTCTTTGGGGGGGTCCCCACTTCCCCTGGACAGTGGTTCCCAAACTGTGTGCCGTGGCACCCTGGGGTGCCTTGGAACCCTTGCAGGGGTGCCTTGGGTTGGTAGTCCAGGAACAATTGAAATTTTTTTTTTTTTTGATAAACAATTTATTGTTATTTCAATGTATACATATTCACAAGTGTATATTAATGATAATTATATCAATAGACAATAAACAATGAGCGATATACAAATCTGATGCCTCCTTTGCTTCAAGAGGAACAACTTGTGTTATCATATAGTCCGAGTCCAGGAGTGATACAAGTATGCCAAGAATTCGGACATTTCCCATCACGGGTCACAGGTGTCTTCTTTTTCAATTAATCTGAATAAAGAGCTTACTACTCAAGCTTTCAGTCCCGAAATTTGACCCGGGTGGGTCAATGAACCTAGACAATAAACGGTTCTACCTGGTAAATAGGTGTGTTGTCCTACTTATACTCAGAACTAAACATACATAATCATCGGCATCTACCTTATATTGAAAGATTTAGAAAGAGAGCAGAAATAAGTAGAAGTAGATAAAGGGAAAGAGGGGGGGGGGAGAGGGGGGAGGGGAGGTATTTTGATTGCTGGGTCTATTTCTGTATTTTCTAGAATCTGGGTTGGAGCGGCCCTTTCAAGTGCCTCGGGATTTGCGGGAAAGCTTTTGGAAAGCCAAGACTATCTTAGTCGCGGATAGTGGTCGATAGTGGTCGGGGGACTCATGTGCAGGTTTGATGATTGAGTCAGCTCTCATTAATGAGATTATTTGTTTGGACATACTAATCTATATTTGCTACCGTAGTCTGTCTGTCCATAGACCATGACTGAAACTCAGCATACTTGTAAATCTTTGATTGGGTGTCTGGGTCTAGTGTGTGGATATATCTTCCCCATTTTCTTTGAAAACGGGAGGTACTAGCGCGGGGTGGCTCGGTAAGGTGCTTCCGGTCATAATACATCTGTTGAACCACCATTCTGTGCAGATCACCCAACCTTGGACTAGCTTTGGTTGTCCAATGTTTTAGTATCAGTTTCTTGGATATGGTGAACATGATTATGAGTAATGGGATCGCTTCTCTGTACTGAGCCATGTCTTCCCACCCCGTGAAGTTAGCGCATAGGCATGCTGCTGGGTTAAGTGCGATTTTGATTTGCAGCCTTAGATTTATAAATTCAAAAACCTTATTCCAGTATTTTTTTATCTTATGACAGTCCCAGAGACAATGAATCAAGGATGCAGATCGCATGTCACACTTTGGGCATCGTCCCTCTTCGTTGGGTACAAAGTGTGCCCTGACGCTCGGTGGCATATATGCCCTGTGAAGGGTTCTAAAATGAACTTCCTGTAGGTAGGCTGAATGTAAAACCTTCATTGTAGATAAATAGTTACTGGTGAGGTCTGTTACTGTCTTAATATCTTCTACATCGTGGTGCCATCTGTCTGCCAGCCGTGTCATGAGTGTAGTGGATGGGGCATCAACTATTAGTGTGTATATCTGCTTGAGTTTATATGGTCGAGTCTCCCATCTTTTCAAGACTCCCAATATCCCTATCAGAGGTGACTGTGTGTTGTTAGTTAGATGCAAGGTTTGTATATAATGTCTGGATTGTAGGTACATAAAAAAATTTGAATTTGGTAGGCGGAAGCGTTCTCTCAGATCATGAAACGGAAGGACTACACCCCCTGGGTCAAAGATTTGATTTGCGGAAGACAGTCCACTCTCCCTCCACTGGAGGTATGCAGTATTGTGTAGTGAGGGAATGAAAGAGGGATTTCCCCAAAGGTGAACATAAGGAGTAGCTTCATGGGGTGTCTTTAGCTTCTTGTTAAGTGTTACCCAGCTCATATATGTGTCATGAAATAGTGGGTGGCCTAGAATCTCAGGTGGGACCAGATTCTTTTTGGTATGGAGTAGTGCGTTTGGTGAATATGGATGAAAAAATTGTGCATCTAGTGTACGATCTGTATAGTTGTTTTGGCCTAGTAGCCAATCCGCTGCGTATCTCATAAGTATGGATAGAGAATAGGCGGGCAAGTCTGGTAAGCCTGAGCCTCCCTCCTCTTTAGTCATAGCCATTTTGGCATAGGCGATTTTGGGTTTTTTCCCCTGCCAGACAAACCTTGTAATGGCTTTCTTTAGCTTTTGGTCATCCCCCCTGGTTATTGCGTAGGGTAGAAGCTGCATTACATAAAGAATTTTAGGGAAGATTATATTTTTTATTATTGCTATGCGTCCCATTAAGGAGACTGGGAGATTGTGCCATCCGTCTAGTTTGGTGATGATATTATTTATAACTGTCGTGAAATTCAGACGGTATACATCCGAGGGAGATTTTGGGACCAGTATTCCAAGGTATTTAAAGTGGGAGTGGGTGATTTTTAATTGAGTTTGCGTGATTAGGGTTGAAATATCGTGTTGTGGGATGTTTAGTGGTAACAGCTCTGATTTACTAATGTTAATTTTGTATCCCGCTTTGCCTCCAAACAAGGCTATGAGCCTTAAAATTTCAGGGATAGAGACTAAGGGGTCAGATATAAACAGGAGCATGTCATCGGCGAATAGTGCGACTTTCAGTTCTGCCTCACCCACCCTTATACCTCTATATATATCTGAGGACCTCAGCATCATTGCTAGCGGTTCCAGCGCTATAGCGAACAACAAGGGTGAAAGTGGACATCCCTGTCTTGTGCCTTTTTCAATAACGAAGGGGTCTGATAAGAATCCATTACACGCAATGCGGGGTTTGGGGGTTTTTGTATAGTAGTTGGATGTTTTTGATGAATTGTGTTGGGAATCCGAATTTGACTAAGGTATTGTATAAATGTGGCCATTCTATGAGATCAAAAGCCTTTTCGGCATCAAGAGTTAGAATTGCGGTATGAATATGAGGGGGGGAGGATTTCGAGGCCACCAGAGCTGCTATGACTTTTCTTACATTTACCGCCGAGTGTCTTCCTGCTATGAACCCTGTTTGGTCTTGGTGAATTATATATGGCATGATGTCTTTTAGTCGGGTTGCTAGTATTTTGGCCATCAGTTTGTAATCTAGATTCAGTAATGATATGGGGCAATAGGATGCTGGGAGTGTGAGATCTCTGCCTGGTTTTGGGGAGGATTTTCAGCGTGGCTGAATTGAAGTGTAGTGGTGGATTGTGGTTTTTTTGCATGTCATTGAGGGCTTTGTAAGTATGGGAGTAAGAGTGGGGGCGAGAAGTTTGTAAAATTCTCCGCTATATCCGTCAGGGCCCGGGGCCTTTCCTGCTTTGAGAGATTTTATAGCGAGTGCGACTTCTTCCTCAGTAATATTTTTTGAGAGGGAGGTGGACATTTCTGTTGTTAGGGTTGGGAAGGGAATGGAGTCCCACCCACTGTTTGGAGGGGATTGGGTATTTTGTCTAGCCGAAGGGAGTGTTTGGATTCCCTCTGAGATGGAGGTGGAATAAAGTTGTTCATAAAATTTATGCATTGTTTGTGCTATCTGAGCGTTGGAATTGGTCATTGACCCATCTGATCTACGTAGAGGGTGTACCACTGCGGGCTTGTATGTTCCCTTAAGTAATTTTGACAATAGGGATCCTACTTTGTTTCCAAAGCGGTGGAATTTGTAGTGGACGTTGAAGAGGTATTTATCGCCCATTTCCGCTAGGTATTCATCTAGATGTGTTTTTGCTAAAAGATACGTTTGTTTGAGTGCTGGGGAGGGGGAGGTCGTATATGCTTGGAAGGCTGTAGTTAGTGCTGTTTGTAAGTCTATGTATTTTTTTGCATATGTTTTATTGGCTGCTGCAGTATATGATATCATAGATCCCCGTAATACTGGTTTTAGGGCCATCCAGAAGAGGGAGGGGTTTGATGCTGCCATCTCCGCATTGTCTGTGCAATAATTTTGAATTTCTGTTTCCAGCATATTTTGAAATTTTTGTGATTTGCAGAATCTGGAGGGAAATCTCCACACTCTGCCAGCACTAGATTCATCTGGGATGTGGAGATACGTTGTCACCATGGCATGATCTGAGAGAACTATTGGTGCTATCAAGGATTTTGTTGAGAAAGGGAAAATAGTTAAGGATAAGAATATGTAATCGATGCGGGAGAGTGTGTCGTGGGCTGATGAGAGACAGGTGTAGTCTCTGTCTAGGGGGTGGTGAGCCCTCCAAACATCGACCACCTGTAATGATTCTTGGAGTAAGGCAAGGCCCACTCTCGGTGTGTGTACAGGTGTGCGCCTTTGAGAGGACCTGTCTAGGGTGTTGGACATGACGATGTTAAAATCACCTCCTAATATAAGGTTTTTGTCTGTGTATGGAGTCAGTATGGCTATTATGGAGCGAAAAAAGTGTTTTGAATATGGTGTGGGAGCGTAAACATTTGCTAAAGTGTATTGTTTGCCGGCTATGCAGACAGATGCCACCACGTACCTTCCCTTGTCGTCTGTCTTGGTCTCTAGAATTTCCATCGCTAGTGTACGTCTGGCCAATATCACTACTCCCCGTGCTTTGGAGTTATAAGGGGATGACGCCACTACGGACCACCCCAGCATTTGTAGTTTCATGGTCTCAGGAGCTGTCAGATGCGTTTCCTGTAAAAGAGCTAGATCAACATTATTTTTGTTTAAATAGAGTAGTAGTTTCCTACGCTTCATTGGGGAATTTATGCCCCCGACGTTCCACGAACATATGGTCAAGTCAGGCATGGCTCATCACAGAGTGCGAATTTTTGGCCTCCGCCATCCCAGTAATAGTATTCATCTTGAATACCAGATACATACCCAGTCATCTTTTGCGCAAACATATCATATTGGGAGGGAGAGGGGAAGAGGGGGGGAGGGAGTGAGAAGAGTATAGAGATAGAAATAGAGATAGAGACAGAGAAATGTAGAAGATAGCTTATCAATAAACTAAATATTATTGCTAAAAGCAAACTTATCATGTCTTGATGTTTTTGCATCAAAACAGCTCTTCCGTAAATCTTTAACCAACTAACAATCAACTGGAGCCTGTGACCAGCAGTCAGCTCCATCTTTCCGCCCCGCTTAAACTTGTTAAGGGGAGGGGAGGGGGGGGGGGAGGAGGGGGGTGGGTGTGGGTGAGGGGAAGGGAGGGAAGAATGGGGGAGGGGGGGTACTGGGGTAAGTGAGGTTAAGGGTATAGGGGGGGGGGTTCACCATCTTCTCTATTGCAATAAGGAGAAGTGTTGTTTCAGCAGTGAAGCATTAGTAATTTCTTTTCACTAGGGCTATCCATCTTGTCTTGATAGCTGTGTGTCACATATCTGGGGTAGCTGTTAGTTTCTCCCAGTGGGGAGGTAAGTCTCGTATGTGTCCGAGCTGGGTTCGACAGTTCTGGGACAGCAGGGTTTGCCGCAAGGAAGTAGTATCAGGGAGGGGGGGGGGGGGAGAGGGTTTCACTGTAATATGCAGTACGCCGTCCATAGTCTCGAACAAAGGGGAGTGGGGGGGGGGGAGTGTTAATGATGCTGAGAGACTTCAATGTTCATTTTCCTGAGAGGATTGAAGAAAATTCAAGGAGCTGTGTCGGTGATATCTGCGGATGAGGCAGAAGCCATGTGGGCCATTTCTCGTAGGTATGCTTCGGCGTCTTTAGGAGTAGAAAAATCTTTGTACGTGGATCCATCATAAATGCGCAGTTTTGCAGGGTACATGAGTCCAAATCTGCGTCCTTCATTGGCTAATTTTGTGCATACAGGGGAGAAAGCTTTCCTCATTTTTGATAACTCTGCTGAGTAATCTTGAAAGACATGCAGTTTGTGTCCTTCCCATATCAGGTCTTTGATCTTCCGCGAGGCCGTCCAAATTTCAACCTTATGGAGGTAGTTCATACATTTAAACAAGGTGACCCTAGGTCTTGGTCTGGAGGGGGTGGGCGGTGGGCCTACTCTGTGTACTCTCTCCACGACCATGTCGCGGCATGCTTCCTCAATTTTTAACAGGGAGGGCAGTGTATTGCGTACGAATTGTGCCAAAGCCGGGCCCTTAATGGATTCGGGCAGGCCCACCAGTCTAATGTTATGTCTGCGTGACCTGTTCTCCAGGTCCTCCACCCGGTTCCACAGCTGATAGTTCTCAGTATTTAGCCTTTTAATGTCCCTTTGAATATCTGAGACCTCATGTGTAATAGTGCTGAGCTGTTGTTCATTTATGGACACTCTATGAGAGAGCTGCTGCAGTTGTTGCGTTATGTCATGGACTGCCTTGTTGAGTAATGGCGCCATGGCAGCATTGATGGCTTCCACTACATCATTATAAGTTACAGGGGCGTCTTGGCCCTGACTCACGTTTTTCCTTGGTAGGTTTTCACCTCCGGCAGCCTTTTTAAACGCTGGGAGCTCTCTGTCCCCGTTATCTGCTGGCAGCATGTCCTCTGCTGTCCTGCGGCGTTCTGCACGTGGTTGCTGGGCTTGCTGCGACGCGTAGTGCGCCGGCGTCTCCGTCTGGTTCGGAGATCTCTCCATCGCTTGCTGCGGGTGAGAGGGATGTCGAGGAGGGGTGAGGGGAGTGAAGAGGCTCCAGGAGCCGATTAACGGTATCTTTAGTCGGGGCGGGTGACGGAGCTTCAAGACGGAGCTCCTCACTCCATCAAGCCGGAACCGGAAGTCCCGGAACAATTGAAATTAATCATGGCCCATATGATATTACTATTGTAAAGCGCAACGGAATCTGCTGCGCTATATAAGAAACTGCAAATAAATAAATAATAGGCAAAACCAGTGCTTGTGGTTGCTAGTCATAAAATATGGCATACACAGAAGCTAATCTTGTCTCTCACTACATAATTAAGCCTAAAAATTTGAACATAATTTATTGAATTCATATTTTGTTTCTTAGTTTCCCAATAATAAACTGTTGGCCTAAGGGTGCCATGGATATAATCTGATACTATAGTGTTCCCTGATGCTAAAAAGTTTGGGAACTACTGCAGTAGGTTTATGTTGCTTTTATCAGTACTCTGCTTAGATCTGCCAGACAGGTTAATCCAGTCTTAGTCATGAAGCACAGGGGCGGATTTGCCCACCTGTAAAATGGGCCATTTCCCGGTGGGCCGGCCCACAACTCCGTAAAAACGGGCCGGTCGCGCTCCCCCCTGGACTATCTGGGCACTTTGCCCACATCCAAAATGGCCACAGGAGGGCTGCTGCGGATGCGCTATAGCACACAGCACTTCCCATGGACATCCATGTGCGGCGGCAGCGGGCTCCCAACTCCCGTCCCCCTGGAGGCAGCAGAAAAGAGCAGGTGAGCCCCCCCGCCCCGCATTAAAAGCACCGCCGCCGCCCAGCTCCCCCCGGCATTACATCAGCGCCTGCCCCCCCGCATCCCCACACTACATACACCCCGCCTACACCCCCTTCCAATTACATACCCCCCGCCGCCAGCACCCCACCCCCCCATCTGCCCCCACCAGCAACCACCACCCCTGGGCCCCGGGCTGGATAGCAGTCCCAATCCGCCTTTGATGAAGCATAATCCTCAATTTTCCTAAGAATAGCTGACCTTAGTTGCCAAAGTACATACAAATCATCTTTGTTTTGTTGCTTGAGTGGAAAGTTATTCAGCAAATGCTCTTGTTAACCATTGTCAAAGACAATTAAATAAAATAGACACATTATATGTAATGCCATTTCACATCATTTTGTAGAATGGACACATCAACAGAGAAACATTTGGAGCCAAAAATCTTGTTGGAGGAGTTCCATCTGCTGTCTCCAAGTGCAGAAGAGGTACACATTGCCAGAAAATATTACAGGATTTGTCTGTAAGATGTACTGTATGTGAAATGATGAGCTGCTTCAGGTTAGAGCAACATCTCTGTGGATTTTTGCGTGTGAATTATTACTGTTAGTGCTATGTGCACAGTATATCTAAATATAAAACATGCATTTGTACAGTTACACTTATTAGGCTGTGTCATATGAATTAAAAAAATAATAATAATAGCATATAAATGCGTACAGCGCAAAATGACACGTCAACATCAACTTGGAAATGTAAATCAGGCCTACTAGACTTACAAGTCGAATCCAATACATATTTAACCCTTTAAGTGCCAACCTCTCTGTGAGAGATGTGCAAAATATCCACTAAAATGACAGCGTCGCTCACATTTGTTATATAAAATTTAAAAAAACATGTTATATATAAGGTAGACATTAAAGGTTATTATGATAAATAACAAATGTTTATTTGGCCATTTCCACACCTATTTTGACAGGCTTGCATTTCCTTGCCACTATACTGTAGTACTGAACTTAATCAAAACTATGGGCCTTATTCTAGTTCACTCTTTCTGACAAAATCCTTCTTAGATGGACAAAGACATGTGCACTGCATGTGGGGCAATTAGATTTTGGTTGGGTTTTACTTCAAAGTGAGGTATATATTGCAGTGTAAAAATAAAGTAGCCAGTATTTACCCTGCACAGAAACAAAATAACTCACCCAAATCTAATTCTCTCTGCACATTTTACATCTGCCCCACCGGCAGTGCACATGGTTTTGTCCATCTAAGAAGGATTGAAATGGCAACCTATCCAAAAGAGAAATTTGTCCTACAATATCTATCAACTTATTTGGTCTCCACCTGCAAACACATTGTAAAGTAAAGGTGAAATGAACTGAAAGAAATATCTTGTGTAAATTATTTGCAGAGACAGGGTACTATTAAGCAGTGCATATTCAAAATTTTAATTTTGCTAAAGTTTTGTTGACATCCTATTGTTACAAACAAAGGTTCTGAATACACTTATACAGGATTCTCTTAAACAATGTGGGCATTATTTACAGGTTGATTCACAAAGCTGGGAAATTTGAAGCTTTGCGAGTCAACCAAACGCCACCCGCCTGACCATCTGCCCCCCCCCCCCCTCCCAAGCCGAGTTTCCCAGCACGCATGCAAATGGATGTTTTCCATAAACATCCATTTGCAGCTTGCGTCCGGGGAGGAAATCATTCGATGGTCGCCAATCATTGAATGATTTCTCTCTGGTATCTTACATCTGCAAGCGCCCTGTGCAGGAAGCGAATGGGCAGCTCAAATCACCATGAAAATGCCCTGCGTTTTCATGGGAACGCCAATCAAATGCTGGACGTTCCCATGGGTGTGACGACGGCCTGCCGTCCCACGCCCCCCACCTGCAGTGCTGTGTGCGAGCAGCTGGTGAATAATTAATTCACTGTGCATGCTCGCACCAAGCGGCTGCACGTGTGCATAAATATGCATGAACAGTCGCAAAATATTGCTCAACATTGTGAATTCACAACGATGAGTGAGAACCAGAATGACCTCCATGGTCACTAGGTCTACTTGCATTAAGTCGACAGTTACAAAATGGACACATGAAATAAGTTGACATGGTCATTCGATCGACATGAAAGAGGTTGATATGAGTTATTAGGTTTTTTTTATATACTCTACTATCCAAGTGGGCATAGATTGAGTTTATAATAGTGTGCCAAGCGTGACGAGTACACTTATACGGTGTCAATGTCGACTTAAGTCAAAAAACATACAAAAACTCACGTCAACCTTTTTCGTGTAGACCTAATGTTTGTGTCAACCTAAGGACCAATGTCAACCGAATGCATGTCGACCTATTTCATGTGGCCCCATAAGTGACCATAATCAGCCTATAGTGGTCAATGAATTGACTGTCGACCTAAGTTCTGTCGACCCTATGACCCATACCCATTCAGTGGTGGACATTTATTGAATGCAGTAGTGTTGTTGTGGCAATTGCATTATTATTTGTTACTGCACATATTATTCTAAATACTCCAATGCATACATTACCCTGACATCTCAAATGGATTAGTCAAGTGATGGGCATTCCTGAGCGTTAGCCGAAAGTGAGTACAAGTAAAGGACATCTCATGGGTGTTAAATGGAAGACTTGCAGGATTGTCAGTGGAAGTGGTGTGTTCTCAGATGCATGGCCACTTCCACAGAGGGCATGTGCAGATAGAGACACTGGGGGAAATGTACTAAGATATGTATTCTACTTCACAAGTGATGTTACTATGGGCAATCAATCAGATCCTGTCTATTATCTTTTAGAGGGTGCTAAATAAATGAGAAGTAGATTATGATTGGTTGCCCAAGGCAAAATCACATCTGAAGTATAAAACACATATTAATAAGTTTCCCCCACTGAAGGAGAAAGTGTTGATGGTGGATAGTGTATGAAAATAGGAGTATAAGGGCTCAGGGATGCTCATATATTAATATATATATATATAAGTACCATATATATATATATATATATATATATATATATATATATATATATATATATATATATATATATATATAGACCATCCCAATAGGCGGCACCCGATGACTTTGTCAGAATGATTTCCCGCAGACACCCAATGAGAAAGCTTTCGGGTATTTATTACCCTTCTTTAGGCAGCATACAAGATACAGTTACAATAACAGACAGCGTGCTTACCTTAATTACCATACTAATGAAACATGTGTGCAGCTCGGGGCAGGCTCAGTGTCCGGACGCCAGACCACAGGGACCTTCCAGAGACAACCTTCCATTACTTCTGTGTCTCGGCTCGCATGACCATCACCATAGCAACCCGACACCACATTACACCACATTAAAGTCCAATACGAGACATGCCCCGTACAGTACATACTGTATGACATGCCCCATATGATACTGTAGGTCCTCAAATAATGTTTTCTTTAGTCATCCAGCATTAGCAAAGGTTAGCATGGCTTCCATGTTCATACAGTAGCAATCTGTACCAATTACATAAATAACCGTACGTATCTGCTTCTGCGAATAAAATACAAGCACTCTGTCCCTATAGTAAGGACAAAATCTGTGGTGTGAAGTTGCGTGACTGCGTATTGTAGATGATACTGTACAGTACTGTAGATTTTTTTTCTTTTATAAAGGGAAGAATGTTGATTGGCCAGTTTCTCATACTCTCAATGTCACCTCCAATATCGTTGTATTTGGCACCGTAGTCTTAACGTGGAACATTAGTCACCCAGTGGTTAAACTATGTATTACATGGCGTGGTACATAACGCAGGACATAACGCAATCTACAACTCACGACTCAGAGCCCTCAAAAGCGCGTTGTGAGCCACGATGTATGAGGCCACATCTGTAGTTTTCTTATTTCTCTACTGCAGTGACATAATACGGTCACTGTGTATGGTGTTCTAGTACTCTCTGGCTACAGAGCAAGTGACATCATGATATCATGTCACTCTGAGAAGGCAGGGGAAGCAGCAAAGGAAGGTGGCTGCCATGAAGGTGGCCCTGCCACTTTCCTTGCATTGGGATACATTACCAGACACCTTGCAAGGTAAAAAGTGTGGCAGGATGCTGTCAGGGTAGTTACCATTCTGTCATCTTAGCCTGGATTAAACATCCCTCGTTATGGCCCTACTCTAATGTTTATTTTATATTCTCAAATTATTATATGGCTATTTAGTTGACTAACAGGCTTTTGGGTTGATTCAGGTTGGTTTGTAAAAGCAAACTCTTTCTGTAATGGACAAAGCCATGTGCACTGCTGGTGGGGCTGATGTAACATGCACAGAGAGCATTGGATTTGGGTGGGATATATTGTTACTGTGAAGTGTAAATACAGACTGCTTTATTTTTACACTGCAATTTAGATATCAGTTTGAACACACCACACCCAAATGTAACTCTCTCTGCACATGTTACATCTGCCCCACCTGCAGTGCAGCATGATTTTGCCCAATAGAGAGAGGTTTTGCTTTTGCGAGCTAACCTGAGTTAGGCCCTTTATTCCGCAGGATAATTATTTTTCCAAAAGTACTAACATTTTTAACTTAAAGCAAATTTAAATTACATTTCCCAAATATAATCTATGTTTTATGGGATTCTTAAACTGAAAATGTGTTCATACTATTCGCCTTTCCTTTCTTAAAGTGAACTTTTTCTTAGATATTTATTCACATTAAAATCAGGAAACATCCAACTGCATCTGGAGGCAAAAAAAACCTTTTCTTTCAAATTATTGGACTTACCCATTGTTAATTCAGATTTATGTTTTACTTTTCATAGATTTGTTACTTCATTTTTACTGACCCTTTAATAGTTTGCAGCTTTAGATTGAATATTCATAGGCCACTGCTCTGAATACTAAATGCATACAGTATGTATAATAATTAGTATAATTGCATACATAACAAACATGCATCTTTTTTTTTTCAAATCTTTATTTCATTATTTCATACAAATTCAATCATATAAACATACAGACATACAAACAAACATATACTGGTACAGATCATCATATAGCAAAACAAATATCCCAGAATATACAAGAGAAGGAACAAGGTAGAAAAATTCTATTTAAGAGCTGCACTATTCGACTGGCCACATGGCCAAACATGCATCTTTTAAGAAAGAGACAAACCTTTTTTATCTATTTTTTCTACTTATATATGATTTCAACAGAAACTGATCCTGCCCTGTATTCTGGAATTGGATGAGCATGCTAAAGAAGGCAGATTCTTTGTGTCAGATCTATTTTCAGTTCTTCAATTTGCGCCTAAAGAAATGTCAGAGATGGATGGGCTAACTAGCACAGCAGGTAACGAGTATCTATATATACATTACTGGTCAAAGGCTTTAGAAAATAAAAAATAACAGTGATTGTTGACATTTCAGCTATTAGACTACTGGAGACTGTTATGGGCCAATAAATCTGAATTTTAAATATTTGGATTATGACACACGGTTTTTGTACACAGTCAAATGTAGACAAAAGTATAGTTCCCTAGTCTGCTGGGTTTATTTAGTGGTGGCCTGTTAATAGTATGAAAGGGCACTGATATTCAAAACATGGCCCTTTTAAATTTATTTATTTTTAAATTTCAGAATTAAATATGCCAAGAAGTGCTGGCTTTTACAAGTTGCCCAGAAAAAAACAGTGGTGTCAAAGATAGAGTTAGTGGCACCTTGAACCAAATGGGCTACTATGGTGTATTATTCTTTATTATTAAGGCATTTGGTAATACTTACAGTGCACCATCATAGCAGCATCTCTGCATATGGTTTAGTGACTATGGAGACGCCTACAGCCAATCAGGGCTGAGTGTTCTATAGCACAATGACAGCGTGATTCTCCTCTGTCATTACAACAGAGGAAGCCAGCTCCCCCCGCAGTCAGTGCGGGGTGAGGCTGCAGGGGACAAAGTCACCACTGGAGCCTGGATTGGTATGTACAATGGTGTAAAATTAGTGTGTGTATATTAAGCTTTTACTTTTCTCTATGTCTGTGTGGTTTTTTTTTAACATTCTTTTTACAGGTGAACTAGAAGTCCAAGGTTGGGACTTGTGGTTCACCAAGTCCCAGCATATGGATGAGGCCTGCTGGTACTTGTAGTTCACCTGTAAAAAGCTATTTATTTATTTTTAAATTTACTTGTATCAGTCCGGAGTCTACTGGCCAGGGATGCCCTGGACGGGTGAAGCCTTGGGGGGGACCCCTTTATTCAGGGCACCACTTCCCCAGGGCTGACCAGCCATGGTGCACATTGTACGGCCAGGGACTTTATATTAAAAGTTTCCCCCGGCTGTGGCATGACACTGCTGGCTGTTGGAGCCTGGTGCTGGTTCCAAAATATGGGGGACCCAAGTTTTTTTGTCCCCATATTTTTTGAACCAGGACCGGTCCAAGAGTCTCAATGATCTGTGAATGGTTCTGTCAAATTAGCCCTGGTCTATTTTTTTTTTTTTATATTTTTGATAACGTTTTCTAAAATTCGCATCCCATTAAATTTGCGAGCTGTATACTTTTATTATGGGAAAACATCTGGATGCGGATTAAAGTGTGACAAAAAAATCGACAGGTCAGAATGTGCAATTTTCACAGAAAAAAATGGGGTTTCTACCGCAGTTTGCATCCTATTAAATGTGCGATTTTTGGAAAAAGTACAAATTGGGCATTTTTTTTGCATAAAAAATCGCAAAAGTCGGAAAATTGCATCTCGTTATATCTCACCCTCTGTGTCCTAGAAATGTATGTGCTTTGTCAGACTACATTTACAGAATACATTGCGAAATTCACAAGGCACATGTGCCTTAATCGAAGTAGACAATACCTCCAAGCAGGACTTTTTATTGCAACATTGCGGCTTTGTGCTTTATAAATGGAGCTTTTTGTGTCTGATACATTATTTCCCTATACTTTGTCCTTTTGTATTTCCACTTTTTAATGCACCTATTAGACTGTGACCATTACAGCTGTTATCTCAGTTGTGCAGGATGGTTTGTTTACCATTCTAAAGAGCAATGTGTCACTATGGAAGTGTGCTGTTGAACAGAAGTGAATTTACAGGGAGAAAAAAAAAAGAAATTACATAGAAAACCAAAATAAGATTTATCATATTAAGACAAAATGTATTGTCTGTCTTTTCTCACTTTCCATGTTACACTCCATTTTTACATTGCTTGTAATTAATCACTGGAAGATGTTAATCATTTGCAGGTCGCCCCATCAAAATACAACCCAAGAATGATGTCATTGAACACTGTGCAATTAAAAGAAGCCATGATCCATGTAAATATGAAGATGCTTTGGACACAGGTATCTCATACAGGATATAGTAGGGATGAGCGGGTTCAGATTTTGGGAATCCGAATACACCCGGACACCCCCAACCAGAGTACAGACCCGAACACTGTGGAGTTTTCCGCCCAGACTCAGAGTTCAAAATGCGGCAAAATCTATATAAATCCCACATTGGCGCTACCATCTTTACTCCGGCATTGGAGAGGGTAGTGGGTGGACGTGCTCTGGGGCTGTGTTGGTCTGTGATGGTCTGTGGTGATCTGTGGTGGTCTGTGGGGTGTCGAACTGCTATATAAGTACAGCCCTGTGCTGCCTAGTGCTAGTGCTGCTTATGGTGTCCTGTGCTGCTGGTGTACTGTGTTGCTCCATTGGTGCTGAATGATACTGCTGCAGTTAAAGTCCTGTCCAGTGATACTGCTGCATATGTCCAGTCCAGTGATAGTGCTGCATAGGTTCAGTCCAGTGGTACTGTTAAAGTTCATTGGTTCTGCCGTTAAAGTTTAGTCCAGTGGTACTGCTGCATTAGTTCAGTCCATTGGTCCTGCCATTGAAGGCCAGTGGTTGTGGTATTTTAGATCTACAATTTCTAGGTCTACAGTCATAAGGTCAACCACTATAGGTCAACAGTCAAAAGGTCGACAGGGTCAAAAGGTCAACATTCAAAAGGTTGACAGGGTCAAAACGTCTACATGAGTTTTACATGTTTTTTGGGTGTCTATGTCAACATAGGTCGGTATGGACACATCTAAGTGTACCGCCTCTTCGGGCACAGTACCTCACTGTGCTCGGCACACTATTATTTTCTCCCCCCATGCCTTAGTGGACGGTAGGGCATGATATACTGCCTCTCGGCACATGTCAGCTCAATATAAAAAACAAACATGTCGACCTTTTGACCTGGCCAACCTTTTGACTGTCGACCAATAGTTGTCGACCTTATGACTGTCGACATATAGTCAATGTATCATGAGTCCGGATACCAAGTCCAGTGATTCTGCCATTAAAGTACAGTGGTACTGCCGTTAAAGTCCATTGATACTACTGGTGCATAATTTTAGTCCAATTATACTACTGGTCTGTAATTCCAGTCTAGTGTTACTACTGGTGCCTAATTCCAGTCTTGTGATACTATGCTACTCCAGTAATACAGCTGTAATTCCAATCCAGAGATACAGCTGCATAATTCCAGTCCAGTGATACTACTGGTGCATAATTCCAGTCCAGTGATACTACTGGTGCATAATTCCAGTCCAGTGATACTACTGGTGCGTAACTCCAGTCCAGTGATACTACTGGTGCGTAACTCCAGTCCAGTGATACTACTGGTGCGTAACTCCAGTCCAGTGATACTACTGGTGCGTAACTCCAGTCCAGTGATACTACTGGTGCATAATTCCAGTCCAGTGATACTACTGGTACGTAATTCCAGTCCAGTGATACTACTGGTGCATACATACCAGTCCAGTAATACAGCTGTAATTCCAGTCCAGTGATACAACTGTTGCATAATTCCAGTCCAGTGATACTACTAGTGCATAATTTCAGTCCAGTGATACTACTGGTGGTAATACCAGTCCAGTTATACCACTGGTGCAGAATTTCAGTCCAGTTATACCACTGGTGCAGAATTCCAGTCCAGTTATACCACTGGTGCATAATTTCAGTCCAGTGATACTACTGGTGCGTAATTCCAATCCAGTGATACTACTGGTGCATAAATTCCAGTCCAGTAATTCAGCTGCATAATTCCAGTCCAGTGATACAACTGGTGCATAATTCCAGTCCAGTTATACTACTGGTGTGTAATTCCAGTCCAGTGCTACTATACTACTGGTGCATAATACCAGTCCAGTTATACTACTGGTGCATAATTCCAGTCCAGTGCTACTACTGGTGCATAAATTCCAATCCAATAATACAGCTGTAATTCCAGTCCAGTTATACTACTGGTGGTAATTCAGTCCAGTGATACAACTGCTGCATAATTTCAGTCCAGTGATACTACTGGTGCGTAATTCTAGTCTAGTGTTACAACTGGTGCGTAATTCCAGTCTAGTGTTACTACTGGTGGTAATTCCAGTCCAGTGATACAACTGGTGCAGATTTCCAGTCCAGTTATACTACTGGTGCATAATTTCAGTCCAGCTATACTACTGGTGCGTAATTCCAATCCAGTGATACTACTGGTGCATAAATTCCAGTCCAGTAATACAGGTGTAATTCCATTCCTGTGACACAGCTGCATAATTCCAGTCCAGTGATACAACTGGTGCATAATTCCAGTCCAGTGATACTACTGGTGCATAATTCCTGTCCAGTTATACTACTGGTACATAATTTCAGTCCAGTGATACTACTGGTGCGTAATTCCAATCCAATGATACTACTGTTGCATAAATTCCAGTCCAGTAATACAGCTGCATAATTCCAGTCCAGTGATAATACTGGTGTAGAATTCCAGTCCAATTATACTACTGCTGCGTAATTCCAGTCCAGTGTTACTATACTACTGGTGCATAATTCCAGTCCAGTGATACTACTGGTGGTAATTCCATTCCATTGATACAATTGGTGCAGAATTCCAGTCCAGTTATACTACTGGTACATAATTCCAGTCCAGTGATACTACTGGTGCTTAATTCCAGTCCAGTGATACTACTGATGCGTAATTCCAGTCTAGTGATACTATACTACTGGTGCATAATTAAAGTCCAGTGATACTACTGGTTCATAAATCCAGTCCAGTGATACTATACTACTAGTGCTTAATTCCAGTGCAATGATACTACTAGTGCATAAATCCAGTCCAGTGATACTACTACTGTTGCATAATTCCAAAACAGTTATACTATTAGTGCGTAATTCCAGTCCAGTGATACTATACTACTGGTGCATATTTCCAGTTCAGTGATACTACCATACTTGTAGGGAAAGAGAAGAATGTCCTTTTGTTAGGTGCACCTCAAAGAAAAGACTTTAAAATATAACTTTTAATATTTTATTAGTAAAAGGCTGCGAAAATTTAAAACCATATAACAGACAAAGGTGGGTACATACACATATAAAAATGGGGTGGCAGGCGGGTGTTTGCTGACGATGTAGGTTTATTGAAGCTTTGTGAGATAGCGGTGTGTGGGGTTAACACAATATCACTGGTATGGCCCTGTTAGGGCGGAGAAGGGTATTATTCCGCCAGCAGGGTCTGGATGGGTGACTATCTCGTAAGTGACTCACTCTACTTTTTTACATACTGTGATGCGCTGCATGGCATGTTATATATACCTGCTGCAAGTGCTGTATTGACGCTCACAGACAGTGCTGTAGCTATAATAACCAAAATTCAATCAGTGTGTCTACTCCGTAAAATATCGGAGAGACCTCGACACTGGTTGAGATGGTATATAGAGCCAGCAGGTATTAACAGAGGATGGTATTACTGGGGTAATACTACTGATGCATAATTCCAGTCCAGTAATACAGCTGTTATTCCAGTCCAGTGATACTGTTGTATAATTCCAGTCCCGTGGGAGAGTGGTGCTGCTGTAAATATTAAATTGCATTACTGACAAGTGACGACACACTGGAGAGTTATCTGGGCACTGTGGGAGAGGAGTGGTGCTGTATTAGATGTTAAATTGCAATAGTAGATACTGGAGTAAAACAAAGGTAGTTTGTGGAAGGTCCAACTGCTGAAATATTGCATCTTTTTCCTGCCAATATATTACATGATTGTAAGCTAGCAAGCAGGGCCCTCCTACCTCTATATCGGTCTGTTACTAGTGCTACCCAGTATGCGTAACAGAATATGCTGTGGAAATTAATGGTATTGAGGGTAATAATAGCATTAGAGCAAAAAAAATATATATATAATTCTGCGATTTTATTTTATCTTTATTTTTTTTTTAAATACAGATCCAAAACACAGAAGGGCAGTGTTTTGGAACAGATCCAGACCGGCCACTGCCGGAGATAAAGACCAAAAACATGAATTATGAAATGTGCCTGCTGCCAACCCTAATTTATTCAGGCTAGTTTAGCATATTAAGGACCCCCATACAACCTTCAGTAGCATTCATATATAATTGCATCCCATCAGGACTGTCTAGTAATCTGATGGGACTGCCATGCTATGGAAATATAATAAATATAAATCTATCATAAATAAATATAAATAAAAATAAATATAAATAAAATAAAATAAAAAATTAGAATAAAAATGATAATATTTTTTATTTTTATTCTAATTTTTTATTTAATTTTTTTTAATTTTTATTTTATTTTTTATTTATTTATGATAGATTTATATTTCTTACTGCGTCTATGAGACTATTTACAAGTATCAAGAACCCTAATTTTCTCCACAATAGTGAAATGACCAGCAACTAATCTTGCAACCTAATCATCATTGTACAATGATCCACTAAACCTGTATACTTTTGTACTCTATTGTTTTTGTATATAAATATACACCAATTTATGTATTCAGAATAATTATCATTTTTAGTATAAGAATTATTGTATACTTTGTATGCGACATATGTAATAATCAATTCTCCACTGTCTCCAATCTGACATTAAATTATCCCTATAAGCCTAACTTTGTGTAATTCTACCCTATATCCACAAGATGTCAACCTTCAATCTTAAACCACGTTTCCTTTAGACCGGTCACGTGGTCCGCTTACTAGGCAGAGATATGGAACGTATCCAAATTCCTGAATAGTCACGTGACCTACTAGATGTAGCTCATGAAACACATGAGACGGATACAGCTGGTCACGTGATGTCCCGACATCCGGGTTCCCCTGTTGATACTGAGGCTTGGAATGCACGCTACTATCGAGCGCCAAACATTAACTATGTATGTGAGTCACATGCCCGCATCACGTTACCGCTCCCGCCTCACGTGTTTACGATTCCCTACTACTATTGGTTCCTATCCCGAATGTTTTGTGCAGCCATGGTAACCGATTTATATACGGAACTGATGACAGCAGAATCTGACCAATTATATTACGTGTACCTTTGAACCCTTTGATTATAAAACTTTAGACTGCATCATTTTATGTTCTTTTATTAATTTTCTATATATGTACTTTGCCTCCTTGTTCATATACACTTCTCTCCTCGTTTTTATGAATTCTTAAATTGATATTGTGATTGATTCAGCTCAGGTGCACTCAGTCCCTCATTTTGGGAGAGGTATATAAACCCTCAACAAATGCCTTGCAATATCCTTTGATAAAGCTGCACTTTGATGCCACAAAACGCGTCAGGCACCATTGCACCAGCTACCCACCTACCTGCCATCTATCTACCAATGCAGGATCCAGACCAGCCGCCACCGGAGTGTTTCCATCTTCAAAACCCGCTTATACGGAACTTTGGGGAAAATCTCCTCACTACCAATTGTTGGACTCTGCTGATATGCAATCCTATATGGAATAACCCACTTTTAGACTACCTTTGCGGTAAATATACCTTCACTCCCCTTCACAAGGAGACTTTCTTTTCCGGAAATTAGGCGGCATACTAGGAATGGACCCTACTGTAGTCAGTTATTCATTTGAGGTGCTGGTGCAAATTTATCATTTTTAATCTGTATGTGCACTATATGTATTAAATGTGTAAAATTTTAATATTGTCTAGCGCTACTATTTTTGTGTATTTTTTGTTGCCTCCTACCTCCATGTCGGTTTGTATCTACCCAGTTTGTTTAATCACTGCTGTTTCCAATTGTCAACCTCAAGCAGTTGTGCTGTCCCAATGTGCCCCCAGCTGTGGATGGGGAAGTCCATTCTGCATATGTACCAAGTAGATTTCCACCAGCTCGTGATGTTGGCTATCATTGACAGCTGACATAACACCCCTGAATGCCCTGAAAACAGCACTCTGGGGCACATGCGCTGAAAACTAACAGTGCAAAGAAAACAAAAGGCCCCCATACACTGCAATTTCTCCCCTCCAAGAAGTTGCGTGCAATGCTTCCTTCAGCAACCAGGCAGCTTCCCGGGTGGCAGGATCACATGCGATAGGCACATATGCTTGAGTACAGTGTTATGGTCATGCACAGAGAAAATGTGTTTAAGGAAAGTTGCACCACTTGTTGTAGTACCTAAGCGGCTGCCGGATGACCTTCCGACTCTCGGTATTCTAACTGTCAGTATACCGACAATGGAAGCCTGATTGTTAAATGCTATACTCCCTTGTGGGGGTTCACGAGCCCCATAGAGGAAGAATAGAACCTGTGGCAAACACAGCAAGCCCGCAAGGTATACTGACCATCAGAATCCCGACTGTCGGCCTGCTATATCACACACATAAACTGGGTACACAGTAGACAAATAAAATTAAAGATTTTGCCAATTCCATTGGGTTGGAAAAACAAAATCTTCATTTTGTCCAGTGTGTATGCACATATGTCGCTGACGATGCACACGTGCGCAGCCCCTGACATCCTTTGTCACTTGTACTTGCAAGACGATGGAAGACATCCCAAGTGAGAGCCATGCTGCAACGTCACTGACAAGTGTGTGTGTGTGTGGCATTCCACTATGCAATGTTGTGCTGGGTACTCATCACGTAGTGTGCATTACTCTGTATCTGTGCAATTTGCAATAGCAACAATGTCCTAAATAATATTTACAGCCTAGAAAAAATATATAAAAAGTGTGCATTGCCCTGTATACACTCTCCATAAATATTAAGGGCTTCTCCTGTGTGCTGTAGGGGTGTGCTGCCCTGTGTGCTCGCTCTATAGAAATTAAGGAGTTCTCCCATGTGCAATAGGTGTGCGCATCCCTGTGTGCATGCTCCATAAAAATGAAGGTGTTCTCCCATGTGCTGCACCGGTGCACTGCCCTGTGTTAGCCCCAAATAACGGGGTTCCACCTGTATTAATTAGGCACTGCCCTGTTTGCTCACTCCAAATAAAGCGGTTCCACCAATGTTAATTGGGCGCTGCACTGTGTTTTCTCCAAATAAATTATGGAGGACAAAAATTTGGAGGATTAAATAGGAAAATATCAAGAATCACTTCCTAGTGCTGAAGCTGCTACCAATAGTCATGACATAGACTATGACATAGACTATGAAATGCCATCAACGTCATCTGCCAAGGCCAATGCCCAATGTCATAGTAGAGGACATGTAAAATCCAAAAAGGAAAATGAACCAAAAAGAATAAAATTGTCGGAGGAGAAACGTAAATTGCCAATATACCAAACATGGAAATGGCAAGTAATTGGTAATGCCCTGGCCTATGTTCATGACAAGTGATTCAGCTTCACATGATGATGAAGCCCTCCTCTTCAAAACATATTAAAAATAATAAGCTGTTAAAAGAACAGCAAAAAACTAGGTGTTCTACTGAGAAGAAATCACAAATTACCGAAGAGAGTCCATGTGTGTCAGCGGTTACCTGACCTTCCCAACACTGGACGGGAAGAGGTGGTTTCTTCTACCATTTGCACACCCCTACCAGTGCTGGAATGAGCACCTATAGTCCAGTTGCTGATATTGACTGTTAAAGTAAACCAAGATTGTAAGCTTGTGTGCAGGGCCCTCATACCTTTGACTGTCTGTAAATACCCAGTTTGTTGTATCACTGTCTCCTTTGTAAAGCGCAACGGAATATGCTGCACTATAACAGAATCTGTTAATAAATAAATAAATGAGGATATTGGTGTAGCTGGCACTGAGGATTATGTTGATGAGGATTATTCTCATTCTGGTTTGTTTAAGTCAGGCAGCTGGAGAAAAAGTTGTGTCTGTGGGATGAAAAAGCCCATCGTCATGCCTTGACAGAAGACCAAAAGATCCACCTCTTATTTCTACCCCAATCCGGAAAACTAATGTCTTGCCACATGTAGCCTATGTATAGCTGTAATAAGTATGGGTAAGGATGTTAACCACCTTGGAATATGTCACCTGCAGTGCATTCATAATAGGACACTTTCATGTTCAAAAACTTTGGAAGTAAGTGACGTAAGCCGTCCAGTGACACCGAAATCACTTTGTCCTGTTGTATCCAAGTGCCTTCAATCCACACCACCAACTCCCTCATCGTCAATTCAGTCCTCATGACTGACTCTTCTCCTATCTGGGATTTCTTTGGAGCATCCTATAGTGCTATGCCTGCTGCTGTTGCTGCTGGGAGTCGTTTATCATCCCAGAGAAGAAGTTGCAACACCACTACTTTCACTAAGCAATTGACCGTCCAAGTGAGGAAGATGAAGTATGACAGCAGTCATCCTGATGCGAACCAGATGAGTCCAGTATCAATTGATAGAGGGAGTGTGTCCCAGTACTGAATACCATCTCCATTCCACTTCACTAGGCAGGCAATACCCAGAATGTACAGAGACATCAGAAAAAGTGTTCTCAGTGTCCTAACAAATGCGGTTATGCCCAAATGTTCACTTAACCATGAACATGTGGACAAGTGGTACAGGGCAAACTAAGGACTATATGACTGACAGCCCACTGGGTAGATGTATCACCTTGCACAGCAACAAAAGCAGTGGCACTAGTAGCAGCATATGGCACCACAGGCTATCCTGTGTATCACCGGTTTCAGTAAGAAGCACAAATGCCGAGAACCTCTTCGATAAACTGAGGAAAATCATTGCACAAATGGCTTACCCAACTTAGACTCTTCTGAGGAGTTTGTGATATCTGGCATTACATCTGGGAAAATTCGAGCATGTCCCATGTTTTTCCTTATATTTGAGCTAGCATAACAAACTACAAATAATGACACGCACACCAACTGCTAGATTTAAAGGTCAACTAGAATTTATTGAATTGCTGACCTGATTTTATATTGTGTTTATGGTGGATGGCACTATAAAAACTCTACCAAACGCCAGCTCTAGTCAATAAATCTCAACTACCAATACTGAGGAGTCAAAGAACTACCTCATGCTGCATAACCTACATTGTGCCAGACCCACCTCTCCTTACCCTGGCAAAGCATGGACGATCCCACAGGGAAACAACCATTGTCCACCCACAGGGGAAGGACACACTCTCTGTCTTTCAGAGAAAGGTGCCCCACAATGACCATTTATGCAAAAAATTGACCGCTGGCTGGTTACGACTTCTCGACACAACAAGGTTTTACAAAAACCAAAGCCACCATCCAACCCAAAAAACTGCCCTGAACTCACTGATCTATCATTCCAAAAAGGGTCTCAAGAAAAGCACCCGCAACTGATGGGGAAAGGTAGATGCCATCATCCATATAAAACTGTTTCCGCAGTGCCAGCACTGAATGCCTGACGCATACCCTGCTCATGGCAATGACAAAAGAAATTGCAGAATTAACCTTCCTAGCCTTCTCTATAGTGTAAAATTGGACTGCACCTCTCCAGTGAAAATGGGGTATAATTTCCGACCAAACAACACACACCTCAGACTTAATGCTCGCTATGAGATTGATAGCTTTCACTCTACCCATATCATTGCCCCCAAGTTTAATGACAAGCCAGTCATGGTGTCCCCATGGCATTCATGGTTGGAAAGGTGCACGCATATAAAAGTGACTTTCAAGTTACTTACATATACGTGCACACTTGGACAGAAATGACAGCCATGCCACGGCAGCCCATGAAATGCTGGGTGTTCCCGGCGCCCCTGCCATTCTCCACCCCCTGCTCGCCGAGTAAGGTGTCTGCACCCTGCGTCACCCTGCGTCTGCACATGCGCATAAATGCGCATGCGCAGACGCACAACATTGGTCCTCCTTGCGAATACACGGAAGACCGAATTAACCAAAATAACCCCCATACTGTGGTGAAATGTTGAACTACAGGCATTTGAGGACCAAATGCCACAGGAGATGGAGAGCTTGGGGAGAGGAAGAACGCTGATTATTGATAGCGTGTACCACACCCATGTTCTCACACAAGGACATGCTTTTAGAATCCGACAACTTACAAGCCCATAACTCCACAGCAGCAATTATCAGAAACAGTTCCAATAAGAGGTGGCTCTTAGTGAAACCATGGGAGACCCAAGAGGCTGGCCAGGGCTCGGCACACCATTCATTGCAGAAAAAAACACCAAAACCACTAGCACCATCAGAATTTGTAAACAGCTGTATAGAACTATTCAAACAACGCCGTGATAGCTACAAGACTTAAAGATCTGATCTCCCTGGAAAAGTAAATGAAAAAGTAAAAGTATGCTGAGGCCTGACCTTTCAAGTTTGCAGCAAAAAACTCCCCATGGGGATGATTCTGCATGCATCATTGAATGAGCCCAATAAAGACTAAACCTGCTTAAGTCTAAGGGCAGTTTCACACACTCCGGCTGACGGCGGGCGACGAAACCCGCACGGACAAGAAGACGTGCCTTACACAGAAGTTTACAATGGTGGGGATGGCCACAGCCCAGCAGCCGTCCTTTCCAGTGGTGACATCTGGCTGCAACCGGGCAGCCGGGCCGTGACTGCCCCATGTGAAAGGACACAATCATGTCTATGATTAACTACTATGTATGGCACGGCTTTTGTCCGTGCGGTGTTTTGCCTCCTGTTTTGTTTCTCGTGAGCCACGGGAATCCCTAGAACCTAGGTGATTTTAAATACCTGCGTGAAACTACTTGCACAGAATCCGAAGGCGAAAACTGCAACTAAACCCATCCACATTAATGGAGGATTCAGGCTTGCTAATGGGAGTACTAAGTATCTGCCAGATCGGAAGCTCTTCCAGCTCTAGCTGACCTGCAACCCTTGGCCAGCTGGCTGGCACCACTGACTTTGCAGGAGTGGCAAAAATGGCAGTTAATGCCCCTGTACCCCTCATTATAGGCAAAACACTTGCCTTTGCCCCCTAGATGTAAACCAGTCTCAGCAGCAGCTACCTGCTTTCTGCCAGGGACTTTAATGGGAGGCCATCCAGATCCGATGAAGCTCTGATCTGCACCAGGTGGCAGGACATCTGGTCCTGCCACCTGTATTATAGTAACAGCATATAGTGCACCACATGTACTATAGTAACAGCAGAGTCTGTGCCACATGTATTATAGTGACAGCAGAGTCTGTGCCACATGTATTATAGTAACAGCGGAGTCTGTGCCACATGTATTATAGTAACAGCAGAGTCTGTGCCACATGTATTATAGTAACAGCAGAGTCTGCACCACATGTATTATAGTAACAGCAGAGTCTGCACCACATGTATTACAGTAACAGCATAGAGTGCGCCACCTGTATTATCGTAACAGCATAGAGTGCGCCACCTTTATTATCGTAACAGCATAGAGTGCACCACCTGTATTATAGTAACAGCATAGTCACCACATGTATTATATTAACAGCATAGAGTGCACCACATGTATTATAGTAACAGCATAGAGTGCACCACCTGTATTATAGTAACAGCATAGAGTGCACCACATGTATTATAGTAACAGCATAGAGTGCACCACATGTATTATAGTAACAGCATAGAGTGTGCCACCTGTATTATAGTAACAGCATAGAGTGCGCCACCTGTATTATCGTAACAGCATAGAGTGCGCCACCTGTATTATCGTAACAGCATAGAGTGCATCACCTGTATTATAGTAACAGCGTAGAGTGCACCACCTGTATTATAGTAACAGCATAGAGTGCGCCACCTGTATAATAGTAACAGCATAGAGTGCACTTCCTGTTTTAAAGTAACAGAGCAGCTGATTGGTTGCCATGGGCCACTTCTCCTCTGGCTCACTTCTCCTCCCTTATCACTGCTACATACATCTACCCCTTAGGGGGAGGGTTAAGGTTTGACTGTGGCAATTTCTGCATTGTGAATCCTGTTAGCTTCTTATTTTACCCTTGTATGTCCTATTGTTATGTATTGCTGACTGCACATTGTAACCTACGTAGTCTGGGACTCTCCTGTGTAGAAAGAGCTGTGACTGGTTCTGATGATTTAGCAGCGATCTCTCATAATCCCATTGTGTGTAGGAGGAATAATCCTTGGAATTGATTACACAAAATGTCACACCTTTGTATTTTATTCATTGTTTCTGTATTCTCTGATAACCTAAACTTCTGCATTATGTTCATGTTATCTGTAACGTGTCTTGTGCTGAATTGGAGAAAAATACTGTAGAAATATAATTCTTCTTCCTCTTCTTCTTCATTTTTTCAATCTTCTTTCTACTATTTTTTACTATTTTTATTATTATTATTATTATTATTATTATTATTATTATTATTATTATTATTATTATTATTATTATGATGATGCAGGAGTTTATCACCTGTATATCATATAACTGAATTGCATTAATCACATACAAATATAGTGTTTCCCTACTAATCCTTGACTACATATTAGTCAGAGGCATTGATCCATTCTCATCAATTCTCTATAAGCCCCTCCCATTTGTATGGTCACCTCAATGATCAGGGTGTAAGCCTGCAGATATCACACCTGTACCTATACTCTATCTAAGCTGGACCTTCATCCTATCACTCCACATCACTCCTGTGTTACTTTCCATTATCACCTCTGCTCCCATTTACCCCACCAGCCCTCACTGCGGCCTCCTCATCTTTAGGAGCATTTATTATTACAAATAAAGACAAATTCACACAAAATATAGTTAAAAAATAAATTCAAACTTTTATTTCAAGAAAAATGTATATATTATTTATACTCTACATTATAAAATAGGGAATTCTGGATCAAGATTGTTCCAGAACTCTTAAACACTTGTCCTATAAGAGGAACAAGATGACGGATGACTCATGAAAAATCATCCATCAGCACTCAGGAGAGGAAAAAAACCCTGTGGGGGAAACCTCTGGGGACCCATGGCTGACGGACTGCCCATCCCTCTAGGCATTAAGAGACTTTGCAGAGTTTGCCCAAACCAAGGCAGGAAAAGGCAGGGGGCTGGCATAGGAAAAATGAAAAAGGAAAATGTGGAAAATGGCAAAAAGGTTGCCATATGCAAGGATCTGGCACAGAAAAGAGGGAAAATAGAATAGATATACTTACATTCCATCGGTGGCTGCAGTGTTGACCATGTATCGCCAGCACTGAGAGCATCGGAAGATATATATGCACACTCCCTCCAGCCAAAGAGTGCAATGGGGCATATATATATATTACAAATTCCAACACTCACAGGATGCAGGGAGATATATTGCCGGGTGCCCTTCAAAGGTGCACCAGCAGAACACTGATGTCCTAAAATTCTTGCGGGTTGAGGCAGCACTCCAGTCATAAAAAAAAATACTGAAAGCCAAAACATGGTAGACAACATTTCAGCACCTTTTATGAGGTCACCTAAGTTTACCACACCATATACCCCTTATACAAAACATGCAACACAGTAGTAACCCCCTTATACTGTACTTGCCTCTTACACATTATGCCACATGGAATGAGCCAAAATTCACACTATGGCACATGGATTTAGTCCAAATTCACGTTATGCCATACAGATTAAGGTAAAATTCACATTTTGCCACATAGATTGAGCCAAAATACACACTATACCAAACGGATTGAGCAAAAATTCACAATATGCTTCATAAAAATTTACACCACAATGCCTATTACATGTTAAGCCACACACCATAATGTCCATTGCGTATTATGCCAAACACCATAAGGACTATTAAAAGTTATGCTACATAAGTGCTGCTTACGTACATGCTCATGTAAGGTAGGACTGGGTGTTTGGACCCAGTTGCCATGATTCCACAGTTCTGCTGGCCTCCTGTGGGCTAAGGCCTCACCAATAACAGCCACGTTTGTGGGGCTAAATTAGGTCCAGCCCCAGACAAGTGCCACCTGGTCTTGAGTGGGACAAGGTGGCCCGCAGGAAGTGGGACACATGGCAAGGTGGGGTGAGATGGCGTACACACTCAGCCTACCAATTCGTGGGAAAAGTAACCCCATGGGTGCAACAATACTTTAAGGTGGTAAATACACAACAAACCCCTAACTACTTTGCACAGGGAAGGAATGACCCCTAGAGGGCAAACCAGACCCCCAGTGCGAGCTGCTGCAACAATGCAGAGATGGTGCAGTACAATTTAAATAAAAGAAGAGCTGCAGGGAGAACCCCTAACTTACCTGGGATGATGGTATCACAGCAGAAGGAACTCAGGGGACTGCAGAACAGGCAGACAGGAGCCCTGATTGGGACCAGGAACACAGACTATGTAGCACAAGCAAGGCTGGGCACAGGACGCTGGATACAAGGACTGCGACCGGGAACACTCTGGAGCAGGAACCAAGACAAACAGAACTGCACTGGGAACTTTAACCGTCAGCGTCTGCATGCTGAGAACCTAACTATATAAGAAGCAGGGTATGCATGAAACCCAGGGAGCTGGATCAGCAAAACCCAGATTACTGATCCAGGGGAAAACATACAAACTGCAAACAGAATATATAACCTGCACATTTACACCGATCCGCTGGAGGCGGATCGTAACATCTCATTGCCGGGGGTCCCATGCTCATTGCCATGTGGGATTACATGCTCATTGCCAAGGGGGAATAAATGCTTGTAGCATGTATTCCCTCTTGGCAATGAGCATGTAATCCCATAAACCACCGCTGGGCAGAATTGACAGCCAGACAGAGTGCAGGGGGCTACCCGGCTGTATTCAGAGCACTGCAGGACCCAGCTATTTGAAAAAATACCCTTTCACACCAGAAAATGCAGGGACTTACCCGGGCTGGCCCTTTTTACACCAGCCTAGTCCCTGCATTTTCTGGTGTGAGGGGGAAAACCACCCATCCCTCCCTTAACCAACCGGCTATATCTTCGGAACCAACTGATCCATTTATATGAGACCAGTATCATATTGAAGAACTTTTGAGTGGGCTTCGAATGATTTTGGTCCTGTAAAACCGTTTGGTTCCAGAGAAATCTACCCTCAAACAACATGAACAGCCAGAAATTACATTTCAGAATGCAAAAATCAGTTTACCCGCAATATCTCTGGAACCAATTAACCAATATGGACCAGCCTGGTATCAGATTGAAGGCCCAGCGTTTTGGGTTCAACTGAGATCAACCTCGAGCCTGAGGAGGAACTGGCAGCCATTGGAACCGTGTGGGGGTCGGAATTAGCGGGTCCCATGTTATCCTATAGGGAAAACGTTCCAGCTTTTCCCTGAGGTATCTTCGGTTCCCGGAGGGCCCTCAACTACAAAATGGGCCTGTGGAGAGTGGGCCTGGTGATACAGCTATATCAGGCCCATTGTTAATCCGGCACTGTATGCGTGCACATTCTGAAGGAAATGGGCAGGCAGGCTGCCCAGCCCCGGCACCCAGGTCATCGGGCGATCACCATGGGAATGCCCAGTGTTTTCATGGGAACACCCAAGAAACACTGGGCATTCCCATGGGCGGATACCCTGGCCCCTGCCCGCCCACTGCTTGCAATGTTGCGCATGTGCACCCGGCGTACAGTTTGTTCACCGTGGCCACACACACCTGGCGTATGTACATGCACAGAAATGCGGCTGTGCAAACACCAAACATCGGTCACTGTGCGAACAAACGTCCGCTGCGAACGGACCTGAATGAGGTCCACTGTACAGCAAATGCTTTGCTTATAGTTTTCTCAGAATCAATACTTACATCGATTAGATAAGGTAGAGATAGCAATCTGTGCACTACATTATGTACCACTTTATTACTTATACACAAAGGAACATTACAAATTAAAGCGGATTATTTAACATTTTACCATGTCATTAAATAAACCTCTTATTATTTAACTGAAAATGAATCCCTTAGACACTTATTAGATTTTTTTTTTTAGTCTGTTTCAGGTCATATCATGAGGCATTGCTAGAGGTTTCCTTAACCCCACCTTGTTCAGTATCTAAAGATACAAGAAATAAAATATGTGTAAATCTTACTGAAGAAGAATTGTCACCTACATCTCCTTTGTAAGTTTCACATTTTGCTGTATATTTTATACTGCAAGCTGTGTGTGTTTTATGCTTCAGCTATTATCATTGTTATTACGGGTTACTAGTCAAATGTAATCTTGGGCATCTTGATTGGCACAACTGGAATAAGTGAATTGCAAATATAAATGTGAATATTTATATCCTCTCAAAAAGAATCACATATTTCAGCTGTTACTTAGGGCCTTATTCTGGTCGGTGCGGTCCGTTCCGAATTCTTTCGGAGGGCGCTTTTTACCGTCTGCGCATGCGTAGGCAACGATATGCGCATGTGCCACGCATGGTCTCCGTACTCGTTCTCACTAATACCGTCCACAAATGTGCACCGCATTGACTCGGGAAATATGGGAGTCATTCGGACCTACACAAGGGCGTGGTTTCAAAGTGGGAAAAACTGGGCGTACACGAGGGAGTGCACGAACTCTGGTAGGCGTGCATTCGGACAGCACACCGACTGCAAATGAACCAACACGCATGAAATATGCGGTCTTCATAAGCAAGTTTCACTTTGCGGAGACCACTTGGTCATGTGCTAGGCATTCGGTTCGCCCAATTAGTACGGCCGCACCTGAAGCACTCTCAGCTGAACACAATTATATCCACTCCTCTACTCATTAGTCATTAATTATACTCTTTTCATTGCTTCAATTGGAAGCATTGCTGCCTAAAGCTGCCTAAAGAAGAATATTGCATTTGACGTGAAATTATTATATAATATGCATACATAAAACATAGGTAAAGGGGTAACAATGAATGAATAGCACTTCACATGATGTAAGGGTTAATGTAAAGTGGTAGTAATGTGTTTAAGTATCAATTAGGATTTAATTGATTAAAATTACAGAGGTTGTCATGTGGCACATGTATGAGTTCAGATAACAGTCGTGAGTTTTGCGGACATACCCCGCATCGGTGCGTACGGGCAGCTTCCCGTCTGTTCTGACGCTGTAAGACCGTGCAGAATCTTTGTGTTCCCACCGCACACGCATGGTTTGGATGTTGTCCGAAAACACACCCTCTTCTTAGAGAGTGAGTCCGTCCGAATGCGGAGGACCTGTGGGCGTTTGTTCTTACAATGTCCGCACAGCGTGGTGTTCGGTCAGCTCCGAAAGAATTCGGAACGGACCGCACCAACCAGAATAACCTCCTTAATTACACTGGCCACAAATGCAGTAATATCACTGTCAATTTATACAGGTGAGAAGCCCCACATTGGTAATACAAAGAATAATAAGCTTAAAAGGGACTATGGCAATAACCTTTTGATTGCCATCAGCTCTGAGAGATATGCAAAATATTGGCAAAAAATGCCAGCGTCGATTACATTTGTTATATAAATTTAAATATATATATATATATATTTTAAATGATCATATTTCCTATATAAGGTAAACATTACAGGTCATTACGATGAATAAAAATGTTTGCTTGCCAATTTTCACATCAATTTTGACAAATTCACTTGGCACTCAATGGGTAACACACACGTTCTTATTTTTGAATAAGGATCCACACTAATAACCATCATTGATATTTATCCAGCATTGGTCCTAATTCATAGCTCTACGTTATTGCAGGGAAGCAGCTATACTGTACCATACAACTAATATGCCAATGCAATAGGAAGCGTTTGTTGTAAATAGACACTTCCTGCTCACTTCTGTGATTCACTGCTGCTTCTGAGATCGGATCACTGTTCAAAACCATTGGTCATCTGAGTTGCCTTCAGGTTACTCGGGATATCTGTCTCAGATCTGCAGCCAAACCCAGTAAATCTGCATTGACAGACACTGGTCTTGGCACTAGGGATGTGCACCAGACATTTTCTTTTTAGATCTGTATGTCCTTTAGTGTTTTGTATCTGGATTGGTTTTGCCAAAACCACCCTTCCGGGATTTGATTTTGGTTTTGGATCTGTATTTATTTATTTTTTTCGAAAAAATTATAACAGCTAAAATAACAGAATTCAGAAGTTTTTTTGTTCCTACAGTATTATTGACCTCAATAAAATTTCACTCATTTGCAGCAACCCTGGACTGATATAGCACACTTAGCAACACCCCTGCAGTAAATCTTTTCATAAAAAAGGGCAGACCCCTGGACTGATTTGACACACTTAGAGCACCCCTTAACTGATTGGGCACATATGGCAGCACCCCACGGACTGATACAGCACACATGCCAGCACCCCTGGAATTATAACATCACAAATGACGGCACCCCTGGAATTATATGGCTCACATGGCAGAACCCCTGAAATGATACGGCACACATGGCAGCACCCCTTTAATTATACGGTACATATGCCAGCACCCCTGTGTTAGGTTTCGGGTGTGACCCCACCGCCGGGACTGCTGTTTAGGACAGCCACGGCCAAACCCTATACTACCTCTGTTGTACCCCCCAGGCTGGGTGACCGACTCCTGCAGGTGTTACTAGGCTTCGCCTGTAGCCGCCACGTTTGAATGGGTAGGTTAAGCCCACCCAAGCTCCGGTGCAGCCAGGTGTTATGAGAGGACAAGGAGCCGGGGACCCCCCTAGGGTACGGTCAAGAGGAAAGCTGACTGAGGGGCCTAACTGAAATTAACAAACGGCGACTTGCAGGGCCCTGGCTAACGCAACTAAGCGCCCGCGACCTGGTCGCCACAACCCGCGACAACCGTCGCCCAGGGAACCATACAAAATATAAGACACAATACCAAAGTATACAAAGAGCAGGAGGGACTGGAAAACCCCAGAAAAACTGGGAGACAAGGGGAGAGAATGAGTGGGAAGCAATGGACCTTCCCAACATAAATGACCTGCCAATGCGGCAGACAAAGAACACAGGTAATGAGTAAGGTAATGACAATAAAGAAGGTGTGAATGAAACTACCCCAAAGGGGCAACTCACGACACAGGAGGAACCAATGGAAGAGGAGACCACGAAGGAGCCGCTGGGAACAGCAGGGAAACGGACCGGAGAGCAGCAGACAGATAGGTCCAAACAGGAGCTATCACCGGCGAGGACTGCAGGGCTGGCTTCCTAGATAAGAAGGCTAGGAGCCAATGAGAATGGAGGCCTGAGTCCCGCCTGTCATAACGAGTCCTTTCCGACACCTGCGGCCTGTTGAATTTCGCGGCTTTTCCTCTCTGCCTAGCAGCGTCTGCCGTTGCTAAGCAACGGCGCTGCTGCGTCTCAGGCGCTGAGAGACGTGAGGAGGGAGGACGGGCGTCACGCTCCGACGCTGCGTCCTCCGGCGTCCCTGGTTGCTAGGCAACCGGACGTCAGAGCCGGAAGGACAGGCGGCTAAGCGTACATGCCGCTCTGTCCTTCCAGAAGCGCTCCCACGGCGCCTAACAGTACCCCCCCCTTGAGGAGGGGTTAAAGAACCCCGAAGCCTTGTTTTCTGAGGGAAATCCCGAAAGAAACTTGCTTTGAGGCGTGGGGCGTGCAGATCCCTATCGGGAACCCATGACCTCTCTTCCGGGCCGTATCCTTTCCAATGGACAAGGAAACATAAAGAACCTCGAGAGACCTTGCAATCCAAGATTTTTTCTACAAGAAATTCTGACTGTCCATGGACATTAACAGGTGGTTTACCCAGGTCTGCCTTTCGAGGAAATTTCCTAGACGTGAAAACGGGCTTGAGCAGAGAGGCATGAAAAGTATTGGCTATCTTTAAAACCCTAGGAATTTGTAACCGAAAGGCTACAGGATTAACTCTCTTAACAATGGCAAATGGACCAATAAATTTTGGACCAAATTTAGAAGTTCCTTGTCGCAATCTGATGTTCCGAGTAGACAACCAGACTTTATCGCCTACTTTAAAGTTGCATGGTCGTCTTGACCGGTCAGAAAAAACTTTTTCCTGAAGAGCAGCCCTCTTAAGAGCGTCGTGTACCTCCTTCCAAATGACCTTTAAACGGGCAGTAGTGGAAGAGCGAACTACTGATCCCTCTGGAGCCAGAGCAGTGGCTTTAGGGTGAAAGCCATAATTGGCTACAAAAGGTGAAGTCCGGGTAGCCGAGTGATAGGAGTTGTTATATGCGAACTCGGCAACGGGGAGGAACTCCGACCAGTCATTCTGAGCTTTGGACACAAAAAGGCGCAGATATTGCTTCAAGGATTGATTAAGGCGTTCCGTCTGCCCATTGGATTGGGGATGATAAGCGGAAGTTAAACTCAACTTGATCTTTAATGCATTGCAAAAAAGTTTCCAAAACCGGGCAATAAACTGCGGACCTCGATCAGAAACTATATCGGTTGGAAGACCATGAAGTTTGAAAACATGAGCTAAAAACAATTTGGCCAACTTATTGGCTGATGGCAACTGGGGCAAAGGAACAAAGTGGGCCATCTTACTGAACCTGTCAATAATCACCCATACGACTCGAAAACCTGATGATAGGGGTAGGTCGACCACAAAATCCATGGCAATATGTGACCATGGTCTGGAGGGAATTGCCAAGGGGATAAGTTGTCCTGTGGGCGACACTCTGGGAATCTTGTGTCTAGCACAATCGGGACAAGACTGGATGTACGCTTGGTATCTGGAACCATGCTCGGCCACCAGACGCATCGGGAGAGAAGATCAAGTGTCTTCTTGATGCCGAAATGCCCTGCAATCTGGCTGTCATGGAACTCCTCTAAGACCCGTTTTCTCAAGGACTGCGGCACAAATAAATGGCCGAGAGGCATCTGTCTAGGTGCCTGACCCTGGACCTGCAGAAGTAGATCCTTGAGGGTCTGAGTAATGCCAAAATGGATAATTGATGCCGGAAGAATGGGCCGAGGAGATTCCCGCAACCCTTGTTTGGGTAAGAAACTCCGAGACAATGCGTCTGCTCTTACATTTTTAGACCCGGGACGGTAAGAGATAATAAATTAAAAACGTGTAAAGAATAATGCCCACCGGGCTTGTCGGGCATTCAGACGCTTTGCTGATTCCAGGTATTGTAAATTTTTGTGGTCTGTGATAACCAGAATCTGATGGTTGGCCCCTTCCAACCAATGCCTCCATTCTTCGAATGCCCATTTTATGGCCAACAATTCCCGGTTCCCGACGTCATAGTTCATCTCTGCAGTAGAGAATTTTCGAGACATGTAGGCGCAAGAAAAAAAAAATAAGGACTCAGGATCCTGTTGAGACAGGACTGCCCCTGCCCCTACCTCAGAAGCGTCGACTTCAACGACAAACGGTAGTTGGGGATCGGGATGTCTTAAAATGGGAGCGGACACAAAAGCTTGTTTTAAGGCCCGGAATGCCTCTTCTGCCTGGGGAGGCCACTGGGATGGATCTGCTTCCTTTTTTGTGAGCGCCACGATGGGAGCTACCACATCAGAAAAAGAGCGGATAAACCGCCTATAGTAATTTGCAAACCCTAAAAATCTTTGGACAGCTTTAAGGGTCGTGGGCTTGACCCAATCTAAAACTGCTTGCAGTTTTTTGGGTTCCATATAAAAGCCTTCCGAGGAAATCACGTATCCTAAAAAGGATACCTTAGTAACTTCGAATTCGCACTTCTCAGGCTTAGCAAAGAGACGATGTTCTCTAAGCCTTTGAAGAATTAACCTGACCTGATGGCGATGTTCTTCCAACGAGCTGGAGTAGATCAAAATGTCGTCTAAATAGACCACAGCGAAGACTCCCAAGAAATCTCTAAGGATGTCATTGATGAAATCTTGGAAGACCGCTGGTGCGTTGGACAAGCCGAATGGCATTACGAGATATTCGTAGTGCCCTGTTTGGGTACTAAAGGCAGTCTTCCATTCGTCTCCCGCTTTTATGCGGACAAGGTTGTAGGCACCGCGCAGGTCGATCTTAGAAAAGATCTTAGCGGTGCGAAGCTGGTCAAACAACACAGATATTAATGGTAATGGATATGTGTTTTTTACCGTTATCTTGTTGAGTGCTCTGTAATCTATACAGGGTCTTAAGGAGCCATCCTTTTTGGAAACAAAAAAGAACCCTGCACTTAAGGGAGACTTTGAGGGCCGAATAAAGCCTTTAGCCAAATTTTCTTGAATATAGGTATTCATGGACTGCGTCTCAGGTCCAGACAAGGAATAAAGTCTGGCTTTGGGAAATTGTGCCTTGGGAATTAGCTCAATGGCGCAATCGTATGTGCGATGAGGGGGTAAGACCTCAGCTTCGCCTTTAGAAAAGACATCCTGGAAGTCAGCGTAGGCCGCTGGAATCCCCTCCACGGAAACCATTGCCCCGAGTATAGGCTGCCCTAGGCAATGACTGGAGCAATGATTACTCCAACGAGTTATTTCCCCTGCCTGCCAGTCAATCTGTGGGTTATGAACCCGGAGCCAGGGGTGACCCAGAACGATCGGCACAGTGGCACATGAGATAAGAAAGAAAGAAATTTTTTCTGTATGAAAAATGCCCACACGTAGGGAAACTGGCGGGGTCTGATGGCGGACCACTCCGTTGACTAACGGGCTGCCGTCCAGGCCTCGCATTATTACAGGTTTTTTCAGAGGGAGCAGGGGGATGGCCAGTCTTTCAGCCAGCTGAATATCTAGAAAATTCCCAGCTGCCCCGCTATCAATAAATGCAGTAACTGACATCTTCACCTCTATACCCTGAATCTCAGTAGGGACTAATAATGCATTGTGAGGGGAAATAAGAAGAGAACCAAAGTGAATCCCCTCTGCATTCACTTGGTTTTGGCGTTTCCCGACTTATTGGGACAAGCGCGGAGGAAATGCCCTTTGCTCCCGCAATAAATGCATAAACCGGCATTCATCCGGCGAGCTCTCTCATCTGAGGTGATGCGGTAAGCACCAATTTGCATTGGTTCTTCTTCGTCCTCTGAGGGTACAAAGCCGAGGGAAGTAGGCCTCAAACTAGGTCCTCTCTCAGACCTGCGTTCCCTAAGACGCCGATCAATTTTAATCGATAACTCCATGAGTTTATCAAGGGATCCCGGGACGGGATACTGGATAAGGCTATCTTTAATGGCTTCAGAAAGCCCTAGCCTGAATTGGCTACGTAATGCCGGGTCATTCCAGCCACAGTCATTCGACCACCGTCGGAATTCTGTGCAATATGCTTCTGCAGGGTTCCGGCCCTGCCTGAGAGAGCGCAGATGACTCTCGGCAGACGCCTCTCTATCAGGGTCATCATATAGAAGTCCTAATGATTTAAAGAAAGCATCCACCGACGCTAAGGCGGGATTATCGGATTTTAACCCAAAAGCCCAAGTCTGGGGATCCCCCTGAAGCAAAGACATAATTAAACCAACTTGCTGTAATTCAGAGCCGGATGACCGGGGTCGCAGCTTGAAATAAAGCTTACAACTTTCTCTAAAATTAAAGAAATCCTTCCGGTTACCCGAAAACCGGTCTGGAAGATTAATTTTGGGTTCTACCAGAACCGGCGGATTTCCTCGTACACCCTCCTCCTGGGTTTTCATCCTAAGAGATAAATTTTGAACCATCTGCGTTAAACCTTGTAATTGACTGGCAAATGCCTGAGCCTGACCCTCAGGAGTGGGATTCATCTTAATAACAGATCCACACCAGAGACGACAAAGATATACACACCCAAAATGCTATCTGTCCAGAAAAACGGGAGAATAAGAAAGGGGAAGGGAGAGAGGGAAAAAAAAAAATCTTTTTTTTTTTTTTGTATGGCCGGTGATAATGTTAGGTTTCGGGTGTGACCCCACCGCCGGGACTGCTGTTTAGGACAGCCACGGTCAAACCCTATACTACCTCTGTTGTACCCCCCAGGCTGGGTGACCGACTCCTGCAGGTGTTACTAGGCTTCGCCTGTAGCCGCCACGTTTGAATGGGTAGGTTAAGCCCACCCAAGCTCCGGTGCAGCCAGGTGTTATGAGAGGACAAGGAGCCGGGGACCCCCCTAGGGTACGGTCAAGAGGAAAGCTGACTGAGGGGCCTAACTGAAATTAACAAACGGCGACTTGCCGGGCCCTGGCTAACGCAACTAAGCGCCCGCGACCTGGTCGCCACAACCCGCGACAACCGTCGCCCAGGGAACCATACAAAATATAAGACACAATACCAAAGTATACAAAGAGCAGGAGGGACTGGAAAACCCCAGAAAAACTGGGAGACAAGAGGAGAGAATGAGTGGGAAGCAATGGACCTTCCCAACATAAATGACCTGCCAATGCGGCAGACAAAGAACACAGGTAATGAGTAAGGTAATGACAATAAAGAAGGTGTGAATGAAACTACCCCAAAGGGGCAACTCACGACACAGGAGGAACCAATGGAAGAGGAGACCACGAAGGAGCCGCTGGGAACAGCAGGAAAACGGACCGGAGAGCAGCAGACAGATAGGTCCAAACAGGAGCTATCACCGGCGAGGACTGCAGGGCTGGCTTCCTAGATAAGAAGGCTAGGAGCCAATGAGAATGGAGGCCTGAGTCCCGCCTGTCATAACGAGTCCTTTCCGACACCTGCGGCCTGTTGAATTTCCCGGCTTTTCCTCTCTGCCTAGCAGCGTCTGCCGTTGCTAAGCAACGGCGCTGCCGCGTCTCAGGCGCTGAGAGACGTGAGGAGGGAGGACGGGCGTCACGCTCCGACGCTGCGTCCTCCGGCGTCCCTGGTTGCTAGGCAACCGGACGTCAGAGCCGGAAGGACAGGCGGCTAAGCGTACATGCCGCTCTGTCCTTCCAGAAGCGCTCCCACGGCGCCTAACACCCTGACTGATAATGCACACATGGCAGCACCGCTGGAATTATGTGGCACACATGGCAGGACCCCTGGAATTATACAGCATGCATGGTGAGACCCCTGCAATTATACATCACACATGGCAGCACCCCTTGCACTGATACAACACACATGCAGCAACCCTGGACTGATACGGCACACTTGGCAGCACTCCTGGAATTATACATCACAAGTGACGGCACCCATTGGATTATAAGGCTCACATGGCAGCACACCTGAACTGATACAGCACTCATAGTAGCACCCCTAGAATTATACAGCACATATGCCAGCACCCCTGACTGATATGGCATACATGGCAGCACCGCTGGAATTATACAGCACGCACAGTGAGACCCCTGCAATTATACATCACACATGGCAGCCCCTCCTGCACTGATACAACACACATGGCAGCATCCCTGGACTGATACGGCACACATGGCAGTACCCCTGGACTGATACATCACACATGGCAGCATCACTGGAATTATACGGCACATATGGTGGCACCCCTGGAATTATATGGCACGTGCTGTCTTAAATCCACAGCTGGAATGAAGAGCACCAATCACCAGGACTTATATAAGGTCTGGGTCTCGCGAGAATCCAGCATTGGGACAAAGACAATCTGTCACAAGTTTACTGGAATCCCTGCCTATTCAGCTCGGGAATTGGCTAGACCTAACGCAGAGGTGTGGAGTCTAACCGTGCCGAGGGTTTTCTGCCAGTGACCCCTCCAATTGGGATTTGGGCTTCTGCGGCACTCGACACGTCGGTCACGGTCCTCTGGTTAGGTTTCCCTTTTATGAGCTGGAGGCTGGGAGTAGATAATATGGAGAGGCGGTCGTCTAGCCGGGTCGGTATCTATACGGTCAGTTAGGAGCCCAGGGGAGAGGCAAAGGGAGGTCCAAGACAAGCCGGGTCATACACGGGAGACACTGGTTGCGGTACACTGGGATGAGATGGGAGGATAGTCGAGAGGAAGCTGGGGTCATACACGGAGAAGTCACAAGCGGAGTACAAGGGGTTAAGCGGGAGAATCGTCAGTAACAAGCCGGATCAAATAGTAGTAATGGAGACAAGCACTAAAGTACAGTAACGCTGGAGTAGGTGTGAGCCTATACTCTGGCAGAGTTCCCCTGCCAGAGACTTCCTTTTATTCCCTGCAGGCTGCTGCTTATTTCCTGCCTGTGCCTTTAAATCTTAGAACGTGCGGCGCGCGCGCCCCTAGTGAGCGCGCGCCCGCGTACCCGGAAGCCGGACACACGCTGCTGGAGCTCCGACGGAGGGAGACCCCAGCAGCCTGCTAACTTGCCGGCTACCGTCTGTGTCAGCACGGGGACACCCAGGCTGAACTGCCCCCTGCCTGGACGAGTCAACCTGCCGCCCGCCATGCCCAGCCTGCCGTCCGCCCTGCCTGACCTGCCGCCCGCAGAACGCACATCCCCGGACCCGGTAAGAGACTCCCGCGGTCCGGGAGACTGTGACACAATCTGACTAGTTGTGGATCCAGAAAAGGCATGGAAGATCGAACCCTCATCGAGCCAGCCTCAAATCAGGTAAGTTTGGGGGGTTGGTTCTCTAGGAACCGAACCAGCTCATCTTTACTTGGCACTTTCACAAAAAGGAAGTGACATGCATCCATTTTTCGGAATGGACCCAGTCACCACTATCAAATGCTCTTAGCCAGTCAATAAATAAATGAGGCTTATGGGGCCCAGTGCGCAGTTCCTACAGCATCGGACACTTGTTTGTATACAAGTCGGAGTCAGGCCCAATGTGTAACTAAAGTGGAAAGTGATGGTTCTGTTCTGCTCTTGGATCAAGCAGTAATATTGGCTCCTGCATTGATAGCATTTATGTTGGGGGGTTTTTTCCGGGTTTTTTTCTCCGGTTTTTTCTAAATCTTCATTCCTCAGTAATCAAGAGCCTTGCTTATAAAAGGGTTTATCATGAGATTTGCTCAAGCAGTCTTATTGCTAGGAATAATCCTAGTCCTAATATTTTGTAATGGCAGAAAGCACAAAAAAAAATGCTTTGCATCAGTATTTCCACCACTACAGTCTTTAGGGAACCCTGAGACTGGGACCACACATAGCGGCACAGTGGGTCCCATTCAGCGGGACCCACTGGGCTGTGCTGCACTGTGTAACACTAGAAATCTGCCCAGCAGTGGCTGGATCCTGTTCTGCATGTGTGGACCCAGCCTTACAGTACATATTTCCCATATTTGAGCACAGTCATTAGTGACTGGCAGATTTAAAAAGAAATTCACATGTGACTCCCTGAAAAACCCTGGAAACTATGTACTATTATGGTTCCTTGAAGTCTAGAGTTGGGAAAACACTGCTCTATACTGTACATCTGAATGCTTTCACATTTTTGGTTCCCAAAATTGGTCCCTAATGCACTCTTAACAGTCCAGATTTAAAGAATATCCTTGCTTAAGAACATATGATTTAATTAGTACAGATGGGTCTAGCCTCTAGCCTCAATTTGCCATTCAGCATTAAATGCCTGGCACAAGTGAACCACCAAGTCCTGTGCAACCCTGCTAGTGTTAAATATCTGTTTTGCATCTTCGCAACAAGGTATAAATGTGTCTTTGTGGCTGTGACATTACCTTACCACCTAGTGAAGCCCAATACTGGTTATAAAAATACGGGGGCCCCCTAAGTCCTTTTTCTCGCATATTTGTGGGAACTGTAGTGTCTTAAGAGCCTGATACTGGTTCTTTAAATACAGGGGGACCTCACGCATATTTTCCCTGTGTTTTTAGAATAAGCAAAGGTGCTAAGAGCCCAAGACTGGTTATGCTTCTCAGAATGGACGTTATGGACCCCACAGCTCTTTGTTTTTTTGTACATTTTTACTCTTTCTTTTACACACAAAAAAACTGCACAGATCTGACTGAACTGTGTATGCTTCATGTTCAGCAATGTTTGGCTCCTGGGAACCTCGGTCACCAAACATGAATGACTTTACCATCGGAAAACACAAATTTACCAAAAACGGGAGCTTAGTAAATTACTGAAATTTTATAAAACAGACACATCTACATTTGTAACAAGCCGAGTTGTAACTTGGCAGAAACATGGGAGCTTAGTACATTAACCCCTTAGGGCAGTGGTTTCCAAACTTTTTAAAATCACAGCACCCTGGAGCATCAGAATTTTTTTCACGGCACCCCTAGTCCAAAAGTTTCTTATTCTGTAAATTGATTTGTATGTCATACATGGGTTTATTTATGGGTGAGGGACAGGATTAGCTTCTGTTTGTCCACATATTTTATTATTGGTAGCCCACCAGCAATGTTTTTGCCTTTTACAATGACCATAAATAATTTCAATTGTCTCTAGACCACTAATCCAAGGCACCCCTACAAGTGTCCCTAGGGAGCCTAGGCACACAGTTTGGGAACCACTGCCTTAGGGGTTTATTCAATTAGAGTCAGAAACTGCCGTTTGTCATAAAATGGCAGTTCCCAACTTTTTTTTTGGTCGAATCCATGATTCGTCCTATTGAATTTTTTTTTTACATTTCCAACTGGTCAGAGTGCTTTTGTCAGAATTGGGGCCAAATCAACATGTTTTGGTCCGTTTTCAACAATCTCTATCCGACTTTAAAAAAAAGTCTGATTGAGAAGATGAGGCGGGGAGGACAGTGCCGGATGAGCAGTAGCAGCAGCAGTGGTGGTTCTGCTGCTGCTCATTTGTTTTTTGGGCACCCACAAGCAGGGCCGGTGCAAGCCCTTTCAGCTCCCCAGACCCTGTCCGGGGGGGGGGGGGGGGAGATGTGGCCACCGTTCACCTGCTGGAGGAATATTGCCTTTGACTGGGGGGGAAGGGGGATGCGCTGTCCACCTGCTTCACGGGGGGAGATGCGGGCTTTCCTCTTTCTGCTCTCCTCATGACCTTTTCCTGCAGCGCATTACCGCCCTCCAGTGGCCGGCGCCCTAGGCACATGCCTAAAGCTGTTGTGGATGGGGAAAGGGCAATTGGGTTGAGAACTCGCGCACAAGTTGCACCTTCTCAATAGGCACCGGGGACAACGTGGATGGTAAGTATAATGCACACTACACACACACACAACACCCACTAACACAATCATATCCCCACTATCCATGCCATACCCCCAGTGTCCACGTGGGCGTGGAGTTAATCTTAGACAGTGTGGCGAAGTGTGTATCCGCGTCCCCTCGCGGGTCTTGCTGCGGTCGCCACGCTTCGGGCTCCCCACACTTTCTAAAATTAACTCCACGCCCACGTGGACACTGGGGGTATAACGTGGATAGTGGGGATATGATCATTTATGAATTAGCACAGCTCCAGTTACGTAACTTACGTAATTTGCGTAACTTACGTAGTTTACGTACCAAGCATAGTGGTGTATTGGTATTCTCAATACACCACTACGCAAACTGCGTAATGGGCGCCCTGCTAATACATAAGTACCGTAATGGATTTTGTTTATTGAGATACTGTACATTTAGACAAAAAGGAATTCTCAGTGTCCCAGGCGCTGAGGTAGGAGAAGTGTAAGGATATCACACTTACACTATTTTTAAGTAAACTTTCTCCACAGTCTGGAAAAAAGTCCTGATATGTCCAGGATGCCGTTAATTCACTGTATACCTTTTAGACGCCTTCTGAAGAAGAAAAAGACATCGTGCAACACCTTTGTTTGCAGGGGGGGGGTACAATTTATTTATAAAACGCACTCACAAAGGTAAGGTAAAAACAGGCATGTAATTCACCAGCCGGTGATACAAGATAGAGAGGATCTCACCACACCACCACTGGTTTTCCGATTTTGGATGCTGGAGCGCAAACAGATGTTATTGTCTGTTTAGCGCTAATATCCGCTCTATGGAACGCATGCTTCCTGTGTCAATGACACGCAAAACATCCGGAAAGCGGATGTATGACGCACTTCCGGTTCCGGTCAGCGTACCGGACGCCAGGATTTTGCGCCGTTCTCTGCTATTTAAACAGCTCCAGCCACGGGCTACAGTATGCTCCTGATGAAGGACCAGAAGGTCTGAAATGCATTGAGCAACTGTACCCGTGGCTGGAGAACAGAATCGTTTATACCTGGGAGGACCTTCCTGTCTGATCACCACTATTCAGAGTTCCGGCTGAGATAAAGAATTTTCCCTTGATCAGCATCCAAAATCGGAAAACCAGTGGTGGTGTGGTGAGATCCTCCCTATCTTGTATCACCGGCTGGTGAATTACATGCCTGGTTTTACCTTACCTTTGTGAGTGCGTTTTATAAATAAATTGTACCCCCCTGCAAACAAAGGTATTGCACGATGTCTTTTTCTTCTTCAGAAGGCGTCTAAAGGGTATACAGTGAATTAACGGCATCCTGGACATATCAGGACCTTTTTCCAGACTGTGGAGAAAGTTTACTTAAAAATAGTGTAAGTGTGATATCCTTACACTTCTCCTACCTCAGCGCCTGGGACACTGAGAATTCCTTTTTGTCTTACATTGTTCAAGTGGTGGTGAAACTTGCTCTGTGCCCCGAGCTGCTTTGTTTGAACCCTGCGCAAATTTGTACATGATTTGTTGTTCTACATTTAGAAGCAAAATATCTTGGCATTCCAGTTTATCTTAATCATTGAAATGGCATATTTTGATTCCATGGCGTGAGAAAATACAATTTTAAAAATGGCATTTGTGTTGATACGTTTTTTATAACTTTTTCTGGCTATTGATGTTTTGTTTCCAAGCTTTTACATTCCAGATGCAGCCAAAGACATTGTAGAATGTCTGGATTACAAAGATGACATTAAACATCTCTTTCTTAAAGGTAACATCACTATATATATGGAGAAAGCCAAACTTCATGCACAGATATCGTTTGTTCATATCATTGGGTAAATTCAATTGTTTGCAGTACATTTGACTACACAAAAACCTGCTTGATGTTTTTTTTTTGTGCAATTCAATGAAATAAATAATGTACAATGTACCCAATATTGTGCGAAAACTCACCGAAGTTTGTGATCGTGTCTGTAATAGCACAACATTTATCATGGATTTTGTTTCTCCTGCCTCTCTGACGGTGTCGGCTATCAGGCATAATTGAATTCCACCCAGGGAAACAATTAGCTGTAGTAATTTACCACAGCTAATTGAATTACCTCCTATGTCTGTTTATAGTGACTAATTTCTTGGTAATTATATATATATAGTTCACTTGCCTTTTGGACATTGGAGAGTGCACATGCTCAGGCCACATTGAGGGGATTTTAACTCCGATCCCCCAAAGAATATTAGAGTGTGATCACGTCACTTGTTTTGAGGCGGGAATTAAGGTTCCATATACCTGTTTTTACTCATGGTTTAAGCCTAAAACTCAATAAGTGACCACTTTCACTTTTGGAGGCTGGATTGTGAGGAATCAGGCCAGAATTGTGGCTACCCTCACCCATATTAATACGGTTCACCCACATCAAGTATCATTCGCATATGAAAAATTCACTAAAGAATGAGATTATGAGATTATGATACACTCTTAAACGGTACAGCGTTACCATTTTAAAAGAGGATAATTGGCACAGTATTACTATCATAATAGAGAAAATCGATGATTACTAAAAAATCTTATCTAAAAAATCTGACCAAAAAATCTTATCTAAAGAATTAATACAGTAAATACCATTGAGAAAAACCACTGTGAAAATTTCATTAGATTTTTTGGGAATTATAACATCTTTAAAGATTCATACTATAAGTATCAAAGCCCCTGATGAAGTCTCACAGAGATGAAACGCGTTGGGTACTTGGTATGATCCCAATCCCAAGAGGATACTTCTATTACAAAAGCATTTGTGTTTTATATGTTTTTTAATAAATTTTTTATATCTAAGAAGATATCTTGGTTGATAATTTTATAACTGTACAAATTGTGGAAAGACTGAATTCACTATAAAATTGTTTATGGGCGCCGAATAACACTATTGGGTTGTGTATGTATGTATGTATGTCTGTATATATATATATATATATATATATATATATATATATATATATATATATATATATATATAAAACGGGACGGGGCACGGCACTCCAAACGACTTGAATAAATATGCAGACACGAATGTAGTGTACACTACATTCGTGTCTGCATATTTATTCAAGTCGTTTGGAGTGCTGTGCCCCATCCCGTTCTACATTACATCACCCTGTACGGGCACCCGACGCAGCATAATATATTACAGGAGAGCCGGATTCCCTCCTTGCTTTATATATACATATATATATATAGTAGCGAAGAAAAAACAGGCGGCACTCCAAGGATTTGGTTAAAGAGTATATTCAAGGTAAATGGACACCAACGTTTCGGGGCCCGAACGTCCATTTGTCAAGGTGAAAAAAACAGTGGTTTTTTTCACCTTGACAAAGGGGCGTTCGGGCCCCGAAACGTTGGTGTCCATTTACCTTGAATATACTCTTTAACCAAATCCTTGGAGTGCCGCCTGTTTTTTCTTCGCTACTTACAAGTTGTGGAAGGCACCGAGGTGATTGTCAAGAAGGGAGAGTACCGGACCGCCCACCACCCAGTATATATCTATCTATCTATCTATCTATATATATATATATATATATATAAGGTGTGGGTGTGCGGTCCGGCACTCTCCCTTCCAGGGACGTACCCCGGTGCCTTCCAGATGAGTAGAATAGCGTGGGTAACAAAGTAGGCTGCACTCCGAGGATTTTCAAGTAAAATTGTATTAAGGTAATGACACCAACGTTTCGGGGCTAGCGCCCCTTTGTCAAGGTGATAAAACAGTTTTATCACCTTGACAAAGGGGCGCTAGCCCCGAAACGTTGGTGTCATTACCTTAATACAATTTTACTTGAAAATCCTCGGAGTGCCGTCTATTTTGTTACCCACGATATATATATATATATATATATATATATATATATAAATATCTTTTGGATGCTCGGCACTCAGGGTACTGGGGTTGTAAATCAATAATCTGCCGGGTGCCTTCTCCAATGTCAGTTTGGATATGTACGGCTGTGCGGGCCATCGCCACATCAAGGACCGAGAGTGCCGCCCGCACAGCCGTACATATATATATATATATATACACAGGTTGTACGGGCTGGCACTCAGGACAAAACAGTTCATCTGCTGGGTTGCATTCCCTCAATACATACAAGGTACTCTTACTTTCATCAGCCAGTGGGATGCAAGAACTGGGCGGCACTCCACGGTCTTGTTTAAACAAAGTATATTTGTGCAAAATACATTACATCATCATGGGCATTTGTCTATGAAGTGCCATTTCAAGGCTCACTGGTCCCTTCTTCAGGACTCAGTTCTGTGACATGACAGTGTTGAAGTGCAGCCTGCAGTGCTAGGTGAACAAACATCTTACTGAATCAAATACATTAATTATATATACATACCACAGGTCTGATGCACACGTGTGAGTACTACCCCATGTCCATGGGCTGTGACCACCAGCGTTTCTGGGTCCGTCAAGCTGTAAGCTCCGGACTGCTGTTGTGGTTGCTAAGCAACCAGGGACGTGTCGGCGGACACATGCTCAGATCTTGCATCCTACTGAGGAAGTGGGAAATTAGCAGAAAGTTTTTGCCTAGAGCGCCAAGAAACCTTGCACCGGCCCTGGTGAGGGAACCCATTGAGAAGGGGCCTGTATTGTGTTAGTGGTATGCTTATAAATAAGCAGAGTCTCTAGATGTGATATGTTTTACTGGGTCAGCACTGAATTTATCAGCTGTTTGGTGTGAGAGCAGTGCAAGGAGGTGTGTGCTTTGCTCACACCATTGATGTCCTTGTACAGGTTTGTGGTATACTGCAATGGCATGGCAGGTATCCTGTGTCACCTCTCCTATGCATAGCGGTCAGGTGTGTGGAGCATGGAATATATTACGTATTTAGGTTATCTGGACCTTGTATCAAGGTGTGCTGTCGGGGTAGCTGGTGGCCTTATATACTGAGTACTCTGATGGGAGGCTGCAGTGTTATACTATAGGTGTGGCTTATAGGTAAACAAATATATGGGTTATATTATTGATGTTAATGGTGGCAGCATTACGGACCTAATTCTGGTTCACCAGCAAAACAAATTCTCTCTTTAATGAACAAAACCATGTGCACTGCAGGGGGGGGGGGGGGGGGGGCAGATGTAGCATGTGCAGAGAGAGAGAGAGAGCTAATTCATCATGCTATGCAGGCAGTAGCTAATTAATACATCTGAAAACGTAGGCACAGGCCTATGTGTGCCAACATCGGATCAAAATAAGATTGATTTGATCTTAAAAGAAAATAATAATCAAGATTTCTTAAATTGTTTTCAACAGATAGAAAAAAAATAATCAACTCAAAGAAATGAAAACGTTACATTAGATTCTCTATAGAGAAAATATTGTATTAATGTAATTTGTACATAAGCCGTAGACATCAGATTCAAATGACATGGGGTTATTATTGGGTATATGGCGCTTTGATATACAGATATAAACAATAATACTCCCCTGTAATTCTCTTTTTGTTAGTTACCTGAATGATTGTGTTTCAGTTTCATATACAGTATATGAGGAGACAAAAGAAACAACACCTTACCATGTAATACTGTTTGGACTAACATAAAAGGATTATTGGGGTTGCCCCCACACAGCTCTCGCACGTTGCTCCAATTTGGTAAAGACATGTGGTAAGGTCTTTAAGAAATGCTCCAACACCACTGTCCTCCATTAACTGTATGATGAGTTGGTATCAATTTATTAGAAAATCCACAGTAAAATAAAAATCATACATTTGTTTATATATAAGAACAATATTAAAAACAAAATGGTATAACTTGCACCCAACCTGTTAGGAACCAAGTTTACCGTCACAGCTTTTCCCGGGCTCCCAGGGATAGTGGTCTGGCAGGGACCTCAGGTCACTGCTAATCAGTGATCACAGACAGGCTAGGATGTGGTCGGAGGTAGCTTGTGACATCACCCGCGCTGCCGTCAGCAGGCTTAGCAATTCAGCTGATGCTGGTTATAGGTTGTTCTCACCTAGTCCCCAATCTGGTGTTGCTCTTCCTGGCGTTCTGTGCTCCTGAGCCACTTCAGTCTGTGTCCTGTCCTCGGTTCCTGACTGTCAGAGAGAGCTAAGTTTCTGGAGTTTTCCTGTGCATTATTGCAAGAGTGTCAGTATATTCCATCCTGTGCATTATTGAACCTGTGCATGTAGTATTGCAAAAGTATCTTTGTATTCCATCCTTTGTATTGTTGCATCTGTGCATATTACAAGAGTGTCATGTTATTGCGTCCTGTGTCTTGTTGCACTTGTGTATATTATTAGAGTGTTATTGTTCCATCCTGTGCATTGTTGCACTTGTGCATAATATTAGAGGGTTATTATTCTATATCCACATTGTTGCGCTTGTGCATATCATTAGAAAGTTTACATTTCATTCCGTGCAGTATTGCATTTGTTAGTACACCATCTGATAATACTTTATTACTACTACTGTCACAGTATTGGAGTTGGAAAGAGTTCTGGTTGTCCTAGCGTGTGCTCCAGCCTTCTGTCCTGATATTACCTGACACAGGGGCAGATTTATTAAGCTTGGAGAAGAGATAAAATGGAGATAAAGCAGAGAAAAGGTAAAAGGAGATAAAGCACCAGCCAATCGGCTGTGTTTGAAAAAGACAGTTGGGAGCTGATTGGCTGGTGCTTTATCTCCTTTTACCTTTTCTCCACTTTATCTCCAGTTTATCTCTTCTCCAAGCTTAATAAATCTGCCCCACAGTCTACAACAGCAGCCTTGTCTTATTGTAAATCCAGGTGGCATCCCGGTTATTGGCGGACATAATCCACCGAGGAAAGGCGGCTGTAATTGGTGAAAACTTAGTGTGCAGGAGGCTAACGAATAACTGTGTCAGAGTAAACATAATACAACTGATCGAATCGGGATCAAATAGCAAGGCTATCGCTCCGTGTGTACACAGAATTAGAATTAGAAAGTGCTTCTGATCCATGTCTCACCATGACAGTTTGAACATGTTGTTACTTAAGCTGATATATTTTGACGGTTTCTTGTTTTGTTTTGTTTGCCAATCATCAAACAGAAAGGGTAATTACTATTTGTAACTAAACATGTTTACAAATGTTATTTTTTATTATTTTCAAATACTATTAAATAATTTAAAAGTAGAAATATTTAATAATTTAATAATAATGCAAACTGTCAACTACGAGTTTTAATGGACGTCCATAAACTACAATTTGGTTCAACTTTTAGTACACTTCAATATCAAATATTCCAGTAAAAAGCACTTTTCATTAAACATCATGAGCACTATAAAAAAAAGGGTAATAAAAAGAAAAACATTTCTTTAGGTTAAAAAAGAACAGTCTAATGGGGAGAGGGCTAAAATTCTGAGCAATACATTTCTTGCCAATCAGACTCTTTATTACATTTTACAGGCTGTGTTTGAAAAATGACAGGAGTTGATAGGTTAATACCTCTCACAATTTTTATCTCAATTTTAGATACATCCACCGTACACTATTTTTTTTTCTATTTTAGCTACATACACTGTAATAAGGTATGCATTATATTCTGTTATAAACAAAAATCCAATCATTATCAAGATGCCTGTTTTGTCTTGCAGTTCCACATATTCCCAAAAAATCTGAGCGATTTACTATTGATGAAATAAAACAGAATATATCTATTACGCCAGACATATCTATTGACATTACTGAGAAAGATAATTGTTGGCATACATTGGGACTGAATGAGAAGAATAAATGCATAGAGCCACTGACTACAAATATTTCCGGCACACACAGTCTCGCACCAACCAACATGGAGTCAATCAATACAATTACGTGCTCCCAGCTGCAAAGTAAGTTTTCTCTGGCCAAATCAAGCACACGCCATCCACCTCCAGCTGTGCTCTAATACAGAGTTGGGCATAAATAATGAAGCATATAACATTCATTTACTTTCTCTAATAACCAGTATTTGTCCTAATCTATAGGCAGCACAACTTATGTCTCTTCTTTAATAGAATTTTCAAATATATTTGTTATTCTACAAAATGCTGCATGTAAAATCTAAATGGTACAGTAAGTGACATGTTGTATATGTGTATATTTTCAATTATTTTACTATACTATACACCATGACATAATCTTATAGAGCAATGTTTACATCATATTTTTCCTAAACAAAAATCTCCCTCTCTAAATACATTTCAGTCAAGTCAACATACAGTATATTGTACTTGATTACCTGCTCTTGTTTCCCCCTTGGAAACTTATATGGTCTTTGTGGGGTTATAGTGTCATGAAAGACTAAATTTGTCCACTCTATTTTATCAGAAAAAAACATCTGAGAACTCTTTATGGAGGTACCCCAAAGAAGGTTTTAGCTTGCCCGAATCCAAAGGTTCAAGAGGGGAATCTCGGGGAACAAAACCACTTTGTCCTTCTGTGCCTCGAACAGATAAACATGGTAGATCAAAAGTCAAATTGGGAGACATCATAATTTACTTCCCCAGCCTTTCAAGTACTTTAAAAGGCCCTTGCCACTTTGCTCATAACTTGGTAACATGATACAGTGTGATTGAAGATTTCCAATAAGCCATTAGTTTGGGGATGATAAACTGAGGTTCTGACATACTGTACTTAATTTTTAACAACTTTAATACCCACTTCATTAATTTGGACATAAAGTTTGTCCCTTGGTCGGTAAATATTTCTTTAGATAACCCGACTCTGGAAAATAACTCCAATGACTTAGTAACTACCTGTTTGGCTGTAGAGACTCTCAAGAGAAATGCCTCCTAATAATGGGTCGCATACTCAACCACAACTAAAATTACTTCATAGCCTTTAGACCCATGGCACAGGAGTGGTCCTGGAGTTGTTCTTCATGGCCCGTGGAGCTGTTCTTTGGGAAGCAGGGGGGGGGGGGGGGAGCAGAGCTGGCCAGGGGAAACATCAGGAGGCTGCAGCAACAGCAAACAGCCGGTGCTCAACCTTACACAGGCAGGAGGGGGGTTACTTTCACTATGTGCCTGAGGGGGCTGAGCACTGACAGGAGCAAAGGAAGCCAGGCCAAGCCAGCGAAGCTCCAGGACCCAGCCACACAGGGTAAAGGTGAGAGCTGGATGAGGGGCATGGGGAGTGGGATGAAGGAGACTAATAACACTGCGGTGTAGGGGACAGATGGGAGTGGGAGGAATGGGGCTAATTACGTTACTAAGGAGGGAGGTTATGGGAGACCTATGAGGAGCAGGAAGAAGGTGGGAGGGAGGTGTTGAGGAAATGAAAGATGAGTGTGAGTTACAGATGTGAGAGATGGAAGGTGGTAGCGAACTACAGGGTAGAAGGAGAAGCAAGGTGGAAGCGAGGTACAGGTGTGGGAGATTGAAAGTGGGAGTGATGTGAGGGGAAGGTGGAGTGAGGTACAGGTGTGGGAGATGGTAGGTGGGAGATAGGTGCAGGGGACATGGAAGGTGGGAGTGAGAAGAGGGGAAGATAGAAGGTACAGATGTGGGAGATGGAAGGTGGGAGTGAGGTGAGGGGAAGATAGAAGGTGGGAGGTACAGTTGTAGGAGATGGAAGATGGGAGTTAGGTGCAGGGGAGATGGTAGGTGGGAGCGGGGTACAGGTGTGGGAGATGGAATATGGAAGCGAGGTGCAGGGGAGATGGAAAGTGCAAGTGAGGGGCAGGGGTGAGACATGGAAGGTAGTAGCGAGGTTAGGAGGAGATGGAAGGTAAAAGCGAGGTGCAGGTGTGAGACATGGAAAGTGGGAGTGATTTAGAGTCTAATTACTGCAGTATAGCTTAGGGGCCCTTGGACTTTTGTTTTTTGACAAGTGAAACAAAACAGAGAGACTTCAGCATAAACAACTGGCCAGGGTGCGGTCATTAGGTCGGCCCAAGAAAGGTCGACACTCCTTAGGACGTCACCAGAAGGTCAACGGGGTCCTTAGGTCGATTGGTGGAAGGTCGACAATGCAGAAGGTCGACACAGGTTTTTTTTTTCCCCACTGTGGTTCCAGAACAGGCCCTACCATCCATTAGGGAATGGAGGGAGAATAGTGTGCCGAGTGTAGCGTATGCCTGAAGCATAGCGAGTGCAGCGAGTGATGCGAGGGGCTGCCGTACACTTAGGGCTGTATTCAATGAGCCTGATTCGCCATGTTTTTATGGCGAATTTGTGCTGTTTGGCGAATTTTTGACTAAAACGGTGAAGCACCCTATGACCACATGGCGAATACATTTGAAGGTTTTTTTCGCCATGATTCACCGAGTAGCAATCGCTATCTTTTTATGGAGAAGTGGAATGTGAACTTTTAAAATAAAGTGTTTTGTTTTTTACATTTGGTGTCAAAAAATCAGGAATTTTATTCTGAGGAGGGGCATGCTATTTTTATTCATGTGCTGTAAGCACATGAATATATATTTAATTAAAAAAAAAATATATATATATATTTTTTTTACACAGCAGCCAGCAGGGGGCGCCGGAGCCGAGCCGCTCATTACATATTCATATATTCACTGCACCCGATCGTTACGATCGGGTATAGTGAATATACGGTACCCTGCTGGCACCCCCAGGGGGCAGCCTGTGCTGCCTGGCACCCGGGGAGCCCACCTCCCCCCCCACAAACGTTCTGGGGCAGGCAGGGAGACTTCCATCTCTCTGCCTGCCACCGTCCTCAGGCTCCCTGCGGCATTCGCCGCAGGAGCTCATATTCGCCAGTCAGGGGCAGCGAGCCCCTGACACGTTGAATACCGGAGCCCGCCGGCTCCGGAACGTGGCGAATGTGCAGCGAATCCTAAAAAGGATTCGCTGCACCTCGCAGGTATTCTCATTGAATACCGCCCTTAGACAGTGTCCAGAAGTAGACTTCTAGATCTAGATGCCTACAAAATATAAAAAAAGTAAAAAACGTATCGACCTTCTGCATTGTCGACCTTCCGCCAGTCGACCTAAGGACCTTGTCGACCTTCAGTCCCTGTGTACCTTCTGCCTGTTGACCTAAGGAGTGTCGACTTTTCTTGAGTCGACCTAATGATCCATACCCAACTAGCCAATAGACTGGGATTTTATTCTTTCCACCATTTTATCACATCCCAAATAACAACCCCTAGTAATTGATTGGGCTAAAACTAAAATCTGCTTTTTGAAAGGTCTGGGACCACCAACTGTCATAAAACCCACCCATTTCTTTGTGCCTGTGTAGATGATTTAAAATCTCTCTATATTCGGGCATACACATGGGGAGAAGCGATTTGGCTAAAAAATCACTTAGCAATTAACCACAAATGATTAAGGGGGTTTTTCTGGTTGGTACGGTGAAACGTACGGTCCGTCACACCGTACGTTTCCCGTACGCTTGCGGTGAGCGTAAGTCCGCCCACAGAACAGCCGCACACGGACGGTCACAAACACCGACAATGGGCAGTGGCGTACACTTGAGCGTACGCCACCGTGTACGGACAGATCTCCCTCTTAGCCACCGATACCTGGCGTACATCAGAGCATACGCCACAGTGCACGGGTGGATCTCGTCCGTTTTCCCACCGACACCCTCCGTATATCTGAGCGTACGCCACATGCAAACATGTTCTAATATTGTTCAAAATAAGACTTTAGAGTGTAATAGGCAGATGTTGGGATCCTTTGTTAGAGATATGTGATTGCAATAATGTGCTTGGTGGCATCTTACATACAGAGTGTGCTACATAAAATTCATAGCAGATATGAAAGTGCATAATGTATGTTGTTGGGCAAAAATATACAGATTGTGTGCAAAATAGTGGCCATGTCCATGTGTTTGATGGCTGTGTGGCTTGCAGGTAGTGAAATAATGGTTTTCACTTAGTAGGCTGCAGCATTGCTTATTACATTCATGTGTATGTGTTTGACTAGTAATCAGCGTTAATTAGCAGACCCAGGTGTCCGCTCTCATACGGTATCTGTAGGGGTGGTCTGGAGCTATCTTAGGCGTCTGCCTTGTTTTTGGTCCAAAATGCACAGTGTGTTCGCCGATCGAGGCGGTTGTGGCACCGTGCCTTGTAAAGAGACACTATCACATTGGCATCCCTTGAATCAATTCCCTTTAAATGCATGCCAGTGTCCAGTTTGCTTTTGCTGCTGCACTTGAGCATTGTGCACTATTACCCAATGTTTCATCTAGAATGACCCCCAAGTCCTTCTCTACAGCAGAATTCCCTATAATAACTCCATTTAGCCTATAAGTAGCTTGTTCATCTCTTGCTCAAATCTCCCTGTGTGTATGCCCCATAAGTAACAAAAAATTGGTCTTTTCTTAAATTAGGCAGCAAGGGGAAGCGTTAAGACCTCTTTATTAATACTACTTAGCTTGGCCTCAACATTATTCCCTGTGCCACAAGGATTAGCCTAACTGCTAGACCCATCTCAGTGTCACCCTGGATATCAGCATGCACGTACGGTGTAATGGTTAGCATTACTGCCTACACAACACTGAGATCATGACTTTAATTCCCACAATGGCCCTAACTGTGCAGAGTTTGTATAATGTTGAGAAGATCATCTGCGACCTTGCTCAGACTTGCAGTCACAAGGGGGATTGTGAAGCCATGCAAACTGGGAAGGCAGAACATTCCTTGGCCTCACCACACTCCGAGAACACAGCCAACACACCCTTGTTTTCTTTAACACATGTCGCTCTGCACGTGTCCATCCCAGTAAACCCCTCTGCCAGTAAATCAGGTAGAGGTAGAGATGTTCGCATTTCTGCAATGCAGTTGCAGGACCCGTTCTTCACCATTATCAGAAAACTGCGCTACTGATCGCTTATGCAATCAGTAGTGATTAAGGCCCATTATACAAGCATGTGGATTGTGAAAATACACTACAAAAAGTTTTACCTGTGTGTTCACATAATAAAATAGTAATTTGAATGAATATTATTTTCCCCTTTTTATTTTATACATAAACGCATTTCCCGAGCCCCAGTTTAAATACCCAATTATAAGTAACATAACACATTTAAAATGATAAAGATGACACTTTGCATTCTTATGTATTTAAACCTTATGTACACAAAGGGCCAAATGTAATAGGGTATGAGAATTAGAAAGTAAGAGATTTTGGGAGAGTTTTCCCATGTTTTTTTTAAAGCGCCAATTATTTAAACAGCAAAAACAGGTTGATTTTGCCATGTAAAGGATTGTCGCTTTATAAAAAATGGGAAAACTCTTCCAAAATCTCTCATTTTCTGATTCTCAAACGCTATTACATTTGGCCCAAAGTGTCCCATCTCTGCTAGGTGAATTATACCAGTGTTGTCACCTAAACAAAGCAAATGTTTGTAATTCACATCATACTCGTATATATGTATATCTTGGGAAGCACAATCAAATAGTGTTTATTTGTTTTGCACAAAAACTGCAAGGAAATGTATAATGGCAAGCATTGTTATAAAGATTTTTTTGTACCGTTTGAAGGAATTTGCATGTGTTCTATAAACAATGGAGGCTGTATATTGTTCCCACAATACATTCTCAGCTCAGTATATTTTCATACGACATTTTCTTAAAACTGTTGAGGAGTGCAGAAAAATGAATTTCTTTCATTTCGATCCTAAAGTTAAGTTTACTAATTATAACCACCAGTTATATTCTAATTTCTGCTAAAAGACTATAACAGTGTTTTATGACAGTAACAATGCCAACTGTAATTGCATGTTTACCAACCAGACACTTTATTAAAGCATATATAACAGGAGTTCACCTGTAAAAAGTAATGTTTGTTTTTACATATATCAGCCCGGCGCCCACCGGCCGGGGACAGCCCTGGGCTTCAGCTCTGGATGGCTGAAGCTTGGGGGGCCCCTTTACCCCATCCAGGGCTCACCTGTCATGGTGTGCATGGTATGGCCGGGGGACCTTATGGTAAAAGTTTCCCCTGGCTGTGGCATGACACCGCGGGCTGTTGGAGCCGGTGCTGGTTTCAAAATATTAATTTTTTGGAACCAGGACCAGTCCAAGAGTCTGGGGCTGGTTTCAGAAATATAGGGGACCCCTATGCTTTTGTCCCCCGTATTTTTGGAACCAGGTCCGGATGAATGAGCCAGGGCTGGTTTTGCTTAGGAGGGGGGACCCCACACCATTTTTTTTTTAAGTAAATACTTCACACTTTCATGTAAAAAAAAAACGCACATGTCTAAAAAATCGCACATTATCATTACTAAAAATCGCACATGTCTAAAAATCACACATTTTCATTACTAAGAACCGTACTTTTTCCTTACTAAAAATCGCACTAAATCGCATCCAAATTCCGACTTTAAAAAAATGCACCCCATTACATTTGCGAGTTTTTCACAAAATGTCTGATTTTTTAGCATGTGATTTAGTGGGATTTTAAAACATGACTAAAAATCACACCCTATTACATATCGCCTCAGGCTTTCTTGCTCAGCTAGAGACAGCAGGAAGTCAGGTGCAGCAAAGGGGTTTAAAAATCCTGTTTATCCGCAATGCAGGGTGCTAATGCCTGTTAGAGACCAGTGAGCAGGGCTCAATTGATAGCGCAAGGAACAGTGGACGTTCGCCATGCCAGGAGGGCATGGCATGTTTAGCTGTGAGCCAAGGCAGCCGACTTACTCTTTAGCACAGGAAGTGCTAGGACCTTTTATGTTTATGTTTAATTATCTGTATGTACCAGTGCAACAAGCCCAAACCTGTATATGCTGTGCTAGAGTGTTCTATACCAGTAAAGACACTGTGGTTGTAACAGAAAAATATGCCTGCAATTCCTTATTTAAAGCACCCGTGTTACATTTGTTGGCCCGTACGGGGAAAGAAAGAAATTGCGCTACTGAGTCACCAAGCCTCCAGCATCTGGCCAAATAACTGTAGTTAAGTTAACTTTGAGTTGCATTATGATCAGTTGCTACTGTACCTATATTTTTATAATTCTGACTGCTATTTATAAGACAAGTTTGGCTACTACACATACAGTATATTGAGGTTGAATTACGCACTGCATTGCTGAAAAGGAGAAAACCATGTTGTTGTTGTTTTCTTCCCTGTCTTTCGTCTAACCCATGCATTGCTGGGAAAAGAAAAAAAATAATGTGTTTTTGTGTGCTGTACTAAAAACCTATTTGTTTATGCAAAAACTTAAAAACTCCAAAATTTCTCCATCCACTATAAACATGGAGGAATAATTCCTTATTGTTGTAAAAAGCAACAGAGGAGCAGATGTTACAATTAGTGACCCAAACAATGTGCAAATCAAAGTTGGCAGGGTAACTGAAGAAAATGCCGGCTTTAGATGATCCAGAGGTATATTGTTTAATTTTTAAAAGGGTGACAGCACTTAAAGTGGCCAGTTGAAACTTGGGCTAATAAGCTTGCTCTCTATTTTAATGGTGAGGCTCAGAAAGTCTATGCTGAGATATCTTCTGATGATGCGGATAAATATAGTAGTATTTTGGCCTGGTCAGGTGTAACTCCTTGTGGTAAAGCACAGCACTTCCACAAATGGGCTCTGTTACCAGGGGTTCCAGTTAGGAAGCAGGTGGCTGAACTCGCCAGACAGGTGCAGAGTTGGCTCCAGCCAGAAGACTGCACTGTCACTCAGATTGTGGAGTCGGTGGTAATTAACCATTGTATAGGAACACTAAAGCGGAATATGCAGCACTGGCTTATGATTCTCAGAACTTGGAATTGATCACAGTGTTAGAGCTGTACATTATGAGACCATGTCAAAAACAGCAGAAAAGAAACCAGGTAAAGTGCATACCTCCCAACATGACCCTCTCCAGGAGGGACCTAATGATCTATTTCTGGGCTTTCCGCTTAATTTATGATTGCCTTCACATGCAGTGGCGTAAGTTCATAAGGGGTGCCCGGAGGCGGTTTAGATGGTGGTGCCCCCCAACCTCTACCAACCAACCACACACACAGCATTTTTTTTATAATATCTATATATATATATATATATATATATATATATATATATCTATGTATATATATATATATATATAGATATAGATAGATATCTATATACATATAGATATACATATATATATACACACACACACATATGTGTGTGTGTGTATATATATATATATATATATGTGTATGTATGTATACACATATATAGATAATGCACAACCTAAAATAAAAGTCAGCCAGTCTTACTGTTAATTTGGCTGCTGTGATAAGCGGAATCCGTGCTTGAGGGATCCTTCCTGCCTTCTTCCTCCGGGCAGCCTGCACACCAACCAATCAGGGTGCCGCAGGCTGCAGTTTCACACATCATTGGACAGCTGAGTCGTCGCTCAGCTGTCCAGACTAGCTCTGCAGCAGGCACCTGACGTGAGCTGTCAGAGTGTGCGCTACTGCAGTAGGGTAGGGAGGGCAGCACTGCGGCGCAGATCAGACACAGCATAGAGATCTGATCTGAGTGGCAGCTGCAGGAGTCGCGGGGCACAGGGGGGGCGGGGTTTCTTGTTGCGGTGGCCGGGGTTAGTGCTCTCTGTGCCCCCCCTGATGGCTAACGCCCGGCGGCAAAAGTCCCCATTGCCTCCGGGAGTTACGCCACTGTTCACATGTATGGAAACACCTTTCTTATCCATACACAGGTAATGGCAATCATACATTAATAGGGAAATCCAGGAGAAGAGCATTGTGTCCCTCCTGGAATTAGTCATGTTGGAAGGTAAGGAATGGGCGACCAATTAAGATGGCACCCCAGTAGTCTGTGAACCCCCCCCCCCCTCAATAAAACATAGCTGAAGATGCCAGGGTCATTTGTTATGAATGTGGACAGCAAGGTCATATAAGGCGTGACTGTCCCAGAAAAACAGCCTATGAAGTGTGGGGCTGCCAGTGTGGGTCCCATGTACCCTACTTTTTACGCAATGGTACACCTGGATTCTAGACCCCTCTTTGATATATATGCAATCCGTATGACCAGGCACTCTCGTCTCTAGATAAATATTTACCTCGGTGCCTCCTCAAATGCAGGAGGCATACATGTATCAGTATCAGTCTTAATGAATGTTCTGGTTTTATTAAACCTTTTGGATTTTTCATTTAAAAACACTAGCACCACAAGGGCTAAACATAGATTTCAACCAAGGGATTCAATCCAAATGATTAATAGGCCTCTTTAAACCAGATTACCCCTCATCAGGTTTTAGTTTGCAATATATTGCGTTCACATGTATGGAAACACCTTTCTTATCCATTAACCTATTTAACACAGGTAATGGCAATCATATCATATATAATCATATACGATAGTTGACACAATATATGTCGACTACAGGTCGACATGTTGTGGTGTACACTTATCTCCTATAGGTATACATAGCTTATCACCTTGTGTTTATATTGCTCAATATATATATATATATATATATATATATATATAATGCTGAACCTTGCACCTGAAATCATATGTTCACATTATGCAGTTAATATGTAAAGACCCTTTATTGTACATTCCCGACTTTCAACCACCATCACCATGGAAACGCCGGGATTGCTAACATAAAGCCACAAACTTTTGAATGACATTATCATAGACCAATGAACAATACTGCCCAGGGGGAGTGGCTCATGTCCACTAAATACTATGTACGGAATACATTTGCTATCCTTGACAAAGGCTCTATATGGGCTGAAATGCATTGGTACCTTCATTCAGACACTGCACCATAGCACCATCTAGTGGCTATCTCCTTAGTCACATTTGGGAGGGAACTCCACCATATTTTACATTGGTTAACACACACATTTAGGGGGAAATTTACTAAAGGAAATTTGTAAAAAATAGGTGTATTTGTATCCAGAAATACACTTATTTTTGACATTTACTATCCCGAAAATAAGGCAATTCGTATTTGTATTGATAGCACATCAATACGACTACGAATTGCCGTATTTTAGGGATAGTAAATGTCAAAAATAAGTGTATTTCTGGATACAAATACACCTATTGTTTTACATATTTCCTTTAGTAAATTTCCCCCTTAGTGTCTGACCGCTGGTCAATTGTAACCTAACCCTATCTGTCTTCCATTTGAGCCTTGACAACTCGACCTAGCAGCCAGCTATATCTATCTATCTAAAATTGTTTATTTAACCTTTGTCAAGATTGAAACAAAACCGAAATATCGATTAAGACTGTGAGCCTGTCTGCTTCTTGGCTGTACTGTTGATGCTTATGTAAGCCCCAGAACTACCAGAGACCAGCACATGCAGGGTTAACCCGGCCACTGTCGGCGGCCAGTGACTGACAGGGCAGGAGGGGTTCTGATTGGCATAGGAGGGGAGGAAGAGGCGGACTGACGGGAGGAGGAAGGAGAGAGGTGCTGGACTCACGTGGAGTGCGGAGGCTGGCGCGGGAGGAAGAAGCGAGCAGCCGGGTACATCAAGGAGGGAGGAAGAAGCGCCGTCGCCCGCCGGAGAAGAGTCGGCTGACGTCACGTTGACCCCCGCCGACCCCGGGGAAGGAAGAGGGAGCACAGCGTGGACGGAGTGCGGCAGGCAGCACACTGCGCGGCCTGTGACCCCCGCCGACCTCTGGGGAAGAGAAAAGAGACGCGGCGCGTCTGTACCGCTGGAACCAGGCAGAGAGTGACAGCGTGGGAGAGCTGTGACTCCCGCTGACCTCCCCAGCCGCAGAGCGCCCGACCGCTCCCAGCCGCAGCAGCACCGTCCGGTGACCCCCGCTGACCCCCCAGACAGACGCGGGGAGCCGTGGACAGCGGGAGGAGAGTGCCGCTGACCCCCGCCGACCAGCAGGAAAGAGTGAGCGGGTAAGAGGGAAAGGGAGAGGCGAGACGAGTCAAGCCACCAGCAGAACCCCCCCTTGAGAGCCAGCACCAGGCCACCCACACAGCTTCCCCAATCCCATGTGCCTGCAGCCCAAGAGAGGGACACAAGAATGGAGAGGAGGGACAGCAGGGCCCAGCAGTAATTTCCCGCACCCCAGCAGTAATTGCAGCCAGCCGGGGAACGCAGTGTAGCGGAGTGTGGCAACGCCTGGCGCCCACACTAGCAATCCCCCTGGGATGCACTGTGACCGGTGAAGACTTGCCCGCACCCCGCTGGACCCGACATTGTGCCACAGGTACCCTGCCCCTATCTAGAGTTGGCCACTTGAGGACTGCAGTGGTTGTCACGGTGCCTAGCCCCCTTTAGAGTGTTCCCCGGTGCATCGCTGACAGGACCCCTTTATTATCACGCCAGGTGGGCGGGCGGATTTTCACAACATACTGTGTGGCATACACCATAGAAGTAAAGTCACCCATCGTGTGCTAATTCACTTGCCTGGAGTTGAACCTCAGGTTATTGGAGCAACAGTGCCACCCGGTGGCCAAAAGGATCAAAGTACAGAGCCCCATAGACATAACTAAATCCTATGCATAGGTTCTTGTAGAGGACTGACCGGTCTTAGTTAACGATAGTACCCGGGTACATAGGCTTAGGTGGTGCGAAGTAATATTTCATGATATATGTGTTAGTGATAATCGTAAATAATTGCCGTTACTGTTCTAGAGCTACCGTACTGTTGTATTCCAAATGATGTTTGCACTTTGATATTGTTTTACATTGTTACGTGGTGTTCACCCCATTTCAAGGCTCGAAATCAGCTGGCGCCCCTAGTTGCAGGCCCAGAATAAAGTATCAATTGAGAGAGTGTGTCGACTGATTTGTGTACCCATCCTATAGTACGAGAAGACTCCAGACCGTGAACCGAAGGAGACTAGTGGGACCGATTCCAGGCGTATCAAGTGAGGTAATCTCCCTAGCGGTGTCCACATCTTTTCTGGCGTCACGAACAGGATCGCGGTCAACTCGGAGTATAATCTAAACTCAGGATGGATGCACCACAGGCCGGGGGTGGGCAGGCACCCGCCATGCCCCCCAACGTTGAGCAACAGGTCGTAGCCCCAGTGGTAGCACCCGCCCCAGCGGCGACACCTCGGGCTCCCATCACACTACCCTACTACTTCGGGGCCCCATGGATGCTGACCTACAGTGGGGACCCCAACAAGGGCGCGTTCACGGCGTTCAAGAACCAACTTAAGTCCATGTCCCAACTCTACACCCCGAGTGAAGAACAGAGGGTACAAATCCTAATCGGCCAGCTTACGGGCTCCGCCCTCAGTGAAGTCGAATCATGGGCAGATGACCAAAAGACGGGCATCGACCAGATCTTGGATCGGCTGGCCACGATCTTCGAGACCGCCACCCTCCCGGAGTTGAAGATGCAGCTCTACGGACGGAAACAGCGGCCAGGCGAGAGCCTCCGGGATTTCGCCCTGAGTCTGCAGAAGACCCTGAAGCTCATCCAAGCGGCCGATAAAGATGAGATTCGTAACAGCGACGAGGCGCTCACTATCCAATTCGTGGAGGGAGCATCGAACCCTAACATCAAGACCCAACTGCGGATCCTCAAGATGCAGATGCCGGGGAAGCCCTTTGCCGACTTCAAAAATATTGCGATCCGAACCATTGGGAATCACACCAGCCCCGAAATAGAATACCCGGAGATGACGGGGGCTCGAGGTTCTGTAGCTACGAGCTCCGAACAAGTTGCACGGCCAAGGGATCGGCCCAATCAGGGTGGCCAACCACCAGCGGACGACTCAGATCAGGCCCTCCAACGTCAGGTAGAAGATCTGGCCCTCGGGATGGCAGCTATGCAGCGGGACATCCGCCAGCTGGCGCGACAAACCACATCAGGCAACGAAGAAGCCGGATGGGGGGCCGACAGGCAGCTGTCAAACCGGAAGCGGTGGGACTCGCCCCGGGAAAATGGGAGACAAGCCTCAGACCAATTCGACCATCAAGGCCGGCCCATCTGTCGACACTGGCAAGAGGCCGGGCACGTCGAGAGAAGCTGCCCCTCGTCCGACCATTTAAACTCCAATGCCCCGAGGGAGAGGGCCGAACCTCGGGGAGAACACCGGGAGTAGACCCAGACCCGGATGAATGGTGGGCCCAATATGTAGGACAATGCCCGAGGATCCCAGTGGTGATCAACGGAAGAGAGGCAGCGGCCACGATTGACACCGGGTCACAGGTCTCCATGATCCAGCTACCCACTCTCCAAAAGTATTGGGGAAAAGAAGTCCCGCTTAGACAGCCCCCCACGCAAGTGACGGTGGTCGCTGCCAATGGCCGGGAGGTCATCTGCAACGGATACTGGGAAGCCGATTTGCAGATTGGAAGGACACGTTTACCCAGGCAGGGGTATTTAGTGATCACCTGTGGGGAAGGGAGAGTCGCCCCCATCATCCTGGGCATGAACATCTTAAGGAATTGCCCTGAGGAGCTGATTGCAGCGTTAAAGCAAGAACCAGTTAACCAAGAACAGGCTGGAGAGGTCACCCAACAGCATCTCATCTGTGTCCAGGGGAGCCAAGTGGGCGAGAGAGTGCTGGCCCCGCGTACTCAAGGGACGGTCAAGTGGTTTAACGTCCGAAGGGGGTATGGCTTCATCAACCGGAGCGACACGAGAGATGACGTTTCCGTCCACCGAACAGCCCTAAGGAAGAGCCACTCGTGGCGACCTGTGTACAGTCTCAGAGAAGGCGAGACGGTGGAGTTCGACGTGGTAGAAGAGGAAAAGGGTCCCAAAGCGGTAGACGTGACAGGTCCAGGTGGGCTGCCAACAAAAAGAAACCGGCCGAACCTCGACAGGCGTTCTCTCCGCAGGCGTGCTCATCGGTGTCAAAGTGGGCAGATGGCGGCGTCGATTTCCTTCAGGCCAGTCTCGCGGCAGTCATTCTCAGAAGTGAACCTCGTCCCCGCCAATAGAGAACAGAAGTTGGTCGCAGAAGAAGAGTGGAATTATCGCACCCCTATGTTTAACAGACGTCCGCGGCGTAGAGCCCGCCGTACATGGGAGGCCGAGCCCTACATGGTCACCAAGCAACCGAGGGTAGTGGTCGCAGTCCACGGAAGCGGAATACCAGACGAGACCCGACTGTGTGGTGGGTACACTACCAGCATAGTCCCAATACTTCAGCCCCACGCCCTAAGGCACTATCAGCGTTGTACCTAAATGTGTCCTACTGTTAAATGCCGTTCTAATGTGACGCAAAATATGTATATATGTAGATTGTTTGCTTACCACTACACTGTTATAACTGGTGATAGGTTGCTCTTCTTACTGACAGCACTTGGACTGTGAAATAGACTTTACTTGTTCAAGACTTCAAAAGGTTTGGACTTGGGGTCCGATAGCGTGGCGTGAGGACACGACCACGAAAAAGTAGGGGCGGATGTAAGCCCCAGAACTACCAGAGACCAGCACATGCAGGGTTAACCCGGCCACTGTCGGCGGCCAGTGACTGACAGGGCAGGAGGGGTTCTGATTGGCATAGGAGGGGAGGAAGAGGCGGACTGACGGGAGGAGGAAGGAGAGAGGTGCTGGACTCACGTGGAGTGCGGAGGCTGGCGCGGGAGGAAGAAGCGAGCAGCCGGGTACATCAAGGAGGGAGGAAGAAGCGCCGCTGCCCGCCGGAGAAGAGTCGGCTGACGTCACGTTGACCCCCGCCGACCCCGGGGAAGGAAGAGGGAGCACAGCGTGGACGGAGTGCGGCAGGCAGCACACTGCGCGGCCTGTGACCCCCGCCGACCTCTGGGGAAGAGAGAAGAGACGCGGCGCGTCTGTACCGCTGGAACCAGGCAGAGAGTGACAGCGTGGGAGAGCTGTGACTCCCGCTGACCTCCCCAGCCGCAGAGCGCCCGACCGCTCCCAGCCGCAGCAGCACCGTCCGGTGACCCCCGCTGACCCCCCAGACAGACGCGGGGAGCCGTGGACAGCGGGAGGAGAGTGCCGCTGACCCCCGCCGACCAGCAGGAAAGAGTGAGCGGGTAAGAGGGAAAGGGAGAGGCGAGACGAGTCAAGCCACCAGCAGAACCCCCCCTTGAGAGCCAGCACCAGGCCACCCACACAGCTTCCCCAATCCCATGTGCCTGCAGCCCAAGAGAGGGACACAAGAATGGAGAGGAGGGACAGCAGGGCCCAGCAGTAATTTCCCGCACCCCAGCAGTAATTGCAGCCAGCCGGGGAACGCAGTGTAGCGGAGTGTGGCAACGCCTGGCGCCCACACTAGCAATCCCCCTGGGGTGCACTGTGACCGGTGAAGACTTGCCCGCACCCCGCTGGACCCGACATTGTGCCACAGGTACCCTGCCCCTATCTAGAGTTGGCCACTTGAGGACTGCAGTGGTTGTCACGGTGCCTAGCCCCCTTAAGAGTGTTCCCCGGTGCATCGCTGACAGGACCCCTTTATTATCACGCCAGGTGGGCGGGCGGATTTTCACAACATACTGTGTGGCATACACCATAGAAGTAAAGTCACCCATCGTGTGCTAATTCACTTGCCTGGAGTTGAACCTCAGGTTATTGGAGCAACAGTGCCACCCGGTGGCCAAAAGGATCAAAGTACAGAGCCCCATAGACATAACTAAATCCTATGCATAGGTTCTTGTAGAGGACTGACCGGTCTTAGTTAACGATAGTACCCGGGTACATAGGCTTAGGTGGTGCGAAGTAATATTTCATGATATATGTGTTAGTGATAATCGTAAATAATTGCCGTTACTGTTCTAGAGCTACCGTACTGTTGTATTCCAAATGATGTTTGCACTTTGATATTGTTTTACATTGTTACGTGGTGTTCACCCCATTTCAAGGCTCGAAATCAGCTGGCGCCCCTAGTTGCAGGCCCAGAATAAAGTATCAATTGAGAGAGTGTGTCGACTGATTTGTGTACCCATCCTATAGTACGAGAAGACTCCAGACCGTGAACCGAAGGAGACTAGTGGGACCGATTCCAGGCGTATCAAGTGAGGTAATCTCCCTAGCGGTGTCCACACTTAGTCGTCTGGAGTGCCCAGCTCCTCCCCTTCCAGGATGTCTTTTTTTCCTGTCTCCTAGGTTAGACAGTGTAGGTTGGTTTATTTTTCAGGCTTACCTGACCAGGCTGGGGGTGAAGAAGGAGTGAAAATGGCCCTTTATGGCATTCCTGAAGAACCTTTATGTATGTATATATATATTTCAATATATATATGATGCCCGAACTGGGAGCTAAGCCAAGAGCTGCTGTACCTGCACGCCAGGCTGTGTCTGCATGTATCTCCAGACGCGGCTCCCGCCCGCTGCTGTGTATCCCCAATACACCAAAGCTGGAGTGGGTGATGTCACGGGTGTCCGTTCGCCGCCAACCGCTAAGTAAGCCTGTGTAGTGCTTTGCGCTGACTAACAGCAGGCAAACCGGAGCAAGGAGAGGTGTCACTCAGGATACTACTTACGGGTCAGGAGGTTAATTTCCTGCCGACAGCTGTATTAATTCCCTGATAGCGGTGAGACCTTCAGGAGAGTAGTATGGTAATGTTAGTACTACTGTGCTTTTTGGTTATTGCTGAATTGAATTGCTGAATATACCATGGAGCCTTCCCCCATGAGTCTGAGTCTGCCCATTCAAGGTAAGCCTGTGTTTTATTGGGCTATTAGAATTTATTTTATTTCTAGTTAGATAACAATTAGTGATACACTTTTATTTTAGGGTGTCCTCATCTCTCTCAAGAAGAAGGCTTGCAAACAAAAAGAGTAGCTATCAATTGTGTGATAAGTGACAAGGTACTGTCAACTGCAACGAAGAATGGCAAGTGCGAAGACTGTAATAAACATGCACCTGCCGTGGATATGGTACAACCTGACATGATAAAACAATTGATGGATTGGATGAAAAAATCATTCGGCACCAAGGAGGAACTGTTGTTATTACAGTCCAAAAGATCTAGGTCAGAGGCAGGTTTGGATCGCGATGTAGAAGGTTTGTCGGAAGAAGGTCTACCAGGTTCCTCTAGTGAAGAGTCAGGAGAGGTCAGAGAGGAGAAGAGTTGATATGACCTGGAATTGGTAGAATGTATGTTAAAAAACATACATAAAGCTATTGAATATAAAGAAACAGTGGAACCGGTGGATGCCCAGGATCAACTGTTTGAAGATTGAACGAGAAAAGGCAGGTGCTTTCCGGTTCATCAGGTGATGAAATAACTAATCCTTAAAGAATGGAATACAGTGGAGAAGAGGCTGGGTCGATTACCCAGACTAAAGAGGATGTACCCGTTCAAAGATGATCAATTGACATCCTGGTGTTCTGTACCAAGAGTCGATGCAGCTGTGGCTGAATTAACCTCAAAGACCTCTATACCCTTAGAAGATGGTGCCTCATTTAAGGACGCCATGGACAAGAGGTCTGAAAATTCTTAAAGAAACTGCACATGTCAGCAGCAGTATCAATGAAGGCAGGCATGGCTATTGCGTCATCAGCCAGAGCATTGAGACTATGGGGCTCAGATATGCATAAGGATCTGGAAGATAGAATATCCAGACAACATCTGCTAAAAAACCTGGAGGTTATGCAGAGCGCGATAGGATATATGCGAGGCTTCCTTGGATGTTGTATCCTTTTCAGCTAAGACCCTGGAGGCAGGTGTAGTCGCAAGAAGATCTTTGTGGCTAAAAAGCTGGAATGCGGACGTACATTCTAAGAATCGTCTAGCATCCTTACCATTCGAAGGATCCTTTCTGTTCGGTCAGAAGCTCGATACTTTTGATACATAAAATATCAGGAGGCAAGTCCGTGCGTCTGCCACAAGACTGGAGGAACAGGTTTCCATTACCCATGTCTTCAAAACAGCAGTTTAAGGAAGTCAGAAGTTACAGACCAGGGCGACAGTTTGGCAGGAGAGGCGCATGTGGACGGCAGTCCTTTTGTCAACCAGCCAGAGGTTATTCTAAACAATGACTATGCCGGAGTCGCTCCAGTAGGAGCAAGACTGCTGGGTACTTGTGTATTATCACGGCGCCCCCGATATTAAGTCGCACGACTTTTCATCGCATCACATGCCATACACCCGATGCACCCGATTTAAGCCACCTATACGATTTTAAATTGTAAAAGCACCCTAATGGGTGCTTACAATGTTAAATGCACCCCAACGCCACCCCCAGTATGAACGTGAACCCGAAGCGTGGGGAGCGCAGCGATCCCGGGAGGGGCGGCGGTACGCGTCCTCCGACCTTTTCATACCCCCACTATCCACGTCGGCGTGGAGTTGATTTTATATAGTGTGGTGAGCGCAACGAGCCACCGAGCCCGAAGCGCGGCGAGCGTAGCGTGCCCAGCAAGGGGACGCGTATTACTTTACATGTATTCCACGGCCCCTCGCTTCGGGCTCGGTGGCTCGCTTTATGAAAATACAGGATCTTGCATTAAGCTGTTTGAAGCATCAACACATTACATTGGAGATGGGGTTACAGCTTCTAGGGATGATGGCATCAGCAGTCAACATTGTTCCCTGGGCACAATGGAGAATGAGGATCCTTCAGTGGGAACTTCTTCCATATGTCAGATGCAAGAGACACAGGTTAACAAGAATCCGATTACATTCGAGAGTGAGAGAATCTCTGAATTGGTGTTCACAAGGAATTCAGGAGAGGTCTACTTCTCTTCATCTCCCACAATTCTCTGGATTTCAAGCTAGACAGGATGGGGTGCACATCTATTAGCACTATCGACTCAAGGCAGCTGGTCTCAGGAGGAAAATCTACTGTCCTCCAATATGAGAGAACTGATTGCAGTTTGGAGAGCAATACAACACTTCCAAAATCAATCGGACAATGTGACGGTGGTGGCCCACTTGAATCATCAAGGGGGCACACAAAGCAGATCTCTGATGTCCGTGGTCGGAAAGATATTATCCTGGGTGTAAAAGAACTTGCGGTCTCTGTCAGCAATTTACGTGCCAGGAAAAGAGAATGTTCTGGCAGACTACCTGAGCAGAAAAGACATCTTGCAGGGAGAATGGGAACTAAGCCAAGAGGTATTCCAGCTGGTGGTGCAACAGCTTGGAGTACCAGAGGTAGATCTTATGGCGACCAGATCCAACTGCAAGGTGAATATATTCTGCTCCAGATTTTATCATCCAGCAGCTATGGCTGTCGACCAGTGTTCCCTCTAAGCTGTGCGCATGTGCGCGCACACAACTCGACGAGCATGCGCACAGACATTACAACAGTGCGCACAAAGCAGCAGTGGTCCCTTTTTGCAGTTGTGGACTCAATTAATGTGTGTTTCACCCATTAACTACATTGTGTGCTGTGTTTTGAATGTTTAAATGTTTAATATCATTTTGAAGTAAAGTTAACACAAATGCTGAATGTCATTTTCCAGTTATATATAGAAGTGACGCACAAAAATTTTAATTTCCTTCAAAAGTTGCACAGCCAAAATCTTTTGCCGCACACAGCCTTCGTAAAATTAGAGGGAACATTGCTGTCGACGCCTATCGATTCCATGGAAATTCCAGCTGGGATATGTTTTTACACCAATCCAACTAATAGGTCGAGTACTGAAGAAGGTTCAGGAAGAACAAGTAACAGTGATAGCCATACTTCCATTATGGCCGAGAAGACCGTGGTTCCCTATGATGTTGAAGTTGGCAGTGCAGGAACCCATGTTTCTGCCGGTAGTGCCAGATCTTTTACACCAAGGCCCGATTTTCCATCCCAATCCGGGAGTATTTTGTCTCAGGACCTGGAGATTGAGAGGCAATATTTGAAAAGCCAGGGTTTATCAAACCAGGTGGTCGAAGTTTTGATTCATGCAAGAAAACAGGTATCATCAATGGCATATTACAGGATCTGGAAGAAATTCTTAGCATGGTTGGAAGAGCCAGTGGTATTGGCAGAAGTTTCTGTTGCACAAGTCTTACAGTTTCTCTGTCAAGGATATCATTTAGGATTGACTATTTCCACTTTGAAGTGTCAGATTTCCTCATTAAGTATTTTGCTGGAGCGCAAGCTGGCTAAAGATGATCTTATTGTTAGATTCTGCAAAGCAGCCAAATGACTACGACCACAAACTAAGGATGGATGGTTGCTCTATGGGATCTCACTATGGTTCTGAAGGCTCTTATGACAGCACTATTTGAACCACTAGAAGAGACTGAAGTAAAATTCCTGACTTGGAAGGTTGTCTTTTTAGTGGCCATCACATCGGCCAGAAGGATAAGTGAGATCCAAGCTCTATGGGCTGAGGAGCCTTAATTGCTTTTGTTACCAGACAAGTTGTTACTAAGAACTCATCAGGATTTCTTGCTCAAAGTAGTATCTAAATTTCATCTGAATCAAGAGATCATTCTTCCAGCCTTCCATGCAGAACCAGTGAATGACAAAGAAAGAACTGGCACTTGTTGGATTTAAAAGGGAGAAGAAAGACTCTCTTTTTTGTTGGGGCACTCTTGATTGAAGATTAGTTTCAGTAATCTCAGTTATGACAATTTATAGGACATATGGGTGGTAAATAAGGAGCCAATCAGGGATACTCAGGAGACACCCCTAATATAACAATTGATGCTAGTCAGACAAGTAAGAAGGAGAGGAGGTGTAGAAATTGTAAATTACATGTTTAAAAACTAACCTTTATTAAAGATTTTTTTTAAAATAAATACTAGACAAAAATATAGAGTTTAACACACCAAGCAATTCGGAATGTGGCACACTTTGATTCGGATGAGTCCCATATATGAGAGTACTCACAGTTGTGGTAACTTGCTGTCCCCTGCTCACTAATTTTTAGCCAGGGAAAGGAACCACTGTTTGAGATAGAATCCTCTGGAAAATCTGTGGTAAATGTAACAAGTGATCTTTGCCAGAAGTATACAAATGTTTCAAACAAAGTTTGGCACAGAGTCTATGCAGATACAATGTGTCTGTTGTTGTGGCTTAAGGATAATGCCTGTTTGTTTGAAGTTTATTAGTGAGATAGTCTCCAGAGTTGTGAAATTTATAATATAACACTAGTCACAAAATCTGTAAAAGAAAAAAATGTTAAAGCTCTGTATAACTCAGAGCTAAACATAGATATATGTGATATCTCATGCCGGTAGTGTTATGAATCTTGAATTTGATGTGAGTTGGGTATGCATCGTGGCTTTCCAGTTGTATGTGGTGAAAGGTTAGTCAACACTCTGCCTTCGAACACGGGTGGCTAAGGACGAATTGTGTTAAAGACGTACTTCACCATATATGTTTTTCATATTCTGCTTTGCATGAATATTTTCCGCATATGAAAATTCACATATATGAAAAAGCTCTGGAAGGAACTCCTATGAAGATTGTCTTCACTAGAAGGGAAGTAGTATTACATATTTAGCGCCAGTGTGTCTCCATTTGTATTTTTGGCAATATATATGGTTTCTTCCAATGTGTTTAATGCTCAAGTGTTAAAATGTGCCGTAAAGAAATAATTTTGGGTTATTGCTTCCTAGCACGGCGCCCCCCGATTTTGATCGAAGGGCATATTATACAATCGCATTGCATGCAATATAGCAGCATGCGATGCAATGTGATTCGATTTTTAATTGTACAAGCACCCTGATGGGTGCTTACAATGTTAAATGCACCACCATTGTCAATGCCACCCCCACTATCAACGGCAACCCGAAGTGTGTGGTGCGATGGTACGCGTCCTACGACCTTTTCATACCCCCACTATCCACGTTGGCGTGGAGTTGATTTTAGATAGTGTGGCGAGCTAAGCAAGCCACCGAGCCCGAAGCGCAGCGAGCGGACTCGGATTACTTTACATGTATTCCGCATCCCCTCACGGGACTCGCTGTGCTCGCCATGCTTCGGGCTCGTATTCCGCGTCCCCTCGCCACGCTTCGGGCTCGGTGGCTCGCTGCGCTCTCCACACTATCTGAAATCAACTCCACGCCGACGTGGATAGTGGGGGTATGAAAAGGTCGGAGGACACGTACCGCCGCCCCTTGCGGGCTCGCTATGCTCGCCACGCTTCGGGTTGGCGTTGATAGTGGGGGTGGCGTTGACAATGGGGGTGCATTTAACATTGTAGGCACCCATCCGGGTGCTTGTACAATTAAAAATCGCATTGCATCACACGCCATTTGCTGGCATGCAATGCTATGCGATATTTCATTGTACAAGCACTCCTGTTAATGTAACGGGAATATCGCATCGCACACCACTAAGTACGGTATGCGATGGGCGCCATGCTAGGAAACAAGTACAGAATTTTGCATTCATGTGCCCCTTTTGTTGATTTGGTATGTCTCATAGTGGGCTGCCATGGGGATCGTAGAAGAAAGAGTCGAATTATACTTACTGATAATTCCTTTTCTTCCTAGAGATCCCATGGTAGCCAGTTTTTGCCCTCCCTGTGTTATGATTTTTTTCTTCTTAGTGATTTAGGAGACAGTCAAAGACATCCTGGAAGGGGAGGAGCTGGGCTATATACCAGAGGTATATATATATATATATATGTATGTATGTATATATATATATATATATATATATGTGTGTGTATATATAAAGACTAAAATAATTCAATGGACATAACATAAACTTGGTTTAAGTGGAATTCTGCACAGGTTCCACATAGTTCGGAAGTATAAAGGCTATAGAGGGATTTACTGATTTAAATATATAAATCGGTTAAAGTGGAATACCAAAAGATACTCCAAAGATTTTCTAAATAAGTATTTCAATGGACTGTACTGTACAAGGGAGTGCAAGTTACATGTTACTCCGAATTTGGATGCAATTATGAAGTGTACACCAGTGCAACAGATCTTAATTTTATGTGGCACAATTGCCCTTACAACAAATTTTAAAATTGCAAGACTACAAAAGTCATTGGTAAGACAGATGAAATGGCAAAAAAAAATAAAAAAAAATTCTGATTACACATTGTACAGCTGGTTTGGGAGCCAGGAAATGTTGTGATTGTGGTGTGTCCATTTTCTGGTAAGCCAGTTAAAACCTTTGAAATCTGTGCCTGTAATGGAATAGCAGGGCAACTTGGAGTTGAAAAGGTTAGGTGTGGCAGCCAGCCTTAAGGGGCCACTGTCTCATAAAAGATTGTTGCTATTTTGTTTTAAGTGGCCAGTGAAGCAGGCAGTTTTGAGGTCCGTGTCCTGGTACAGCTGGAAGGTTGGGAAACCTGGGTGCTAGTGGACACTGGCAGTGAGCTTACAATCGTGTCTGCCAATATGGTTCTCCCAGGAGTTGACAAGGTCCTACCTCCTGTCAGGGTGTTGTGTATCCACAGCAATGTTGAATGCCCACATGTGTACTTATACAAGGCTGGTCATTAAAGGTGGTAGCAGCAGTGACTTCCCGAACACCTTACCCGCTGATCCTGGGCCTTGACTTTCCATTGCTGTAGGAGCTGGTTACATGGCATGACACCAACAAACAGCAGCGGGGTCATCTCAGGAGTCTGAGATCAGAGAATACCAAAGTTTAGCGTCCAGGAGATCTACTGCAGCTGCTGAACCACCCCAGGAAACAGAGACTGAGGCCCAATGGAAACCTATTGGTGAGAAAATATCATAGCAGGACTTTATGTAACACCAATGCAATGATAGCAATCTGGTACATGCCTTCAAGACTGTAAAAGTGGTTAATGGTAGGATGGTTACTGCTTTACCACGAGAGGGTGTGCCATATTTTGTGCGTAAAAAACAATTTGCTATATTGTGTTACCACTTTATAGAGGAAAGAGTAGATCAGTTGTTAGTTCCCCGGATACTCGAGCAGTTGGTATTGGGAGCTGCACATTCGCATCTGTGGAGTGGCCTTTAGGGGAGAAAAAAACTTTCCAATGCATTAAGGCCCTTATGGTCAGGCATCTATGCCATAGTGAAAATAATTGTGAAGAATGTTCAGTGTGCAAGAAGATGGCCCCTTGACCAGTGTTTAGGGCTCCACTGGTACAACTCCCTATCATTTCCATGCCTTTTGAGAAAATTGGTTTGGATCTAATAGGGCCAGTGGAAAAATCAGCTTGAGGGCATCAATACATACATGTGGTAGTGAAATATGCCACCAGATATCCGGAGGCTATACCCCTCACTATTGCCAGAGAGTTATGAAATCACTGCATTCAGTCAGTCCTTTAAACTAGGAGACAAGGTTCTAGTGCTTGTGCACACTACAGAAAGTAAGATGTATGCTTAATGGCTGGGCCCTTATGAGATCGTAGAGGCAGTGGGCCGATCAATTACAGGGTTCGACAGGAGGGTAGAAGTACCATATAAACCTGTTAAAACCTTGAAAGTAATGTGCCAGCAAGCCCACTTTGGTAGCAAAAAAGGTTCTAGAATGCCAGTTGCACACTGAAGTCACACTTAGGACATTATTCTGGTTAACTCGCAAGGCTGCAAATTTCGCAGCCTTGCGAGTCTACCAAAGGGCACCCACCCCCCAGCGAGTAGAATAATCCCATTGTTTTAGTACCTAAAACACACACACACACACACCTAATCCTAAACACACACAACCCTTTTCTGCATGTACCAATAAATATATTGCCAAATATAAGGCACTGGAATACCAGAATTGTGTAGATAGAGGTAAATGTAAAATTTTGGGGTAAGTGGCATTGTAGAAGAAGGATTAGGGTTGCCGCTGAACATTTTACATGACAGTTTGATACTGTATCTGAAGAATGATGATTTTAATTGTAAAATAATCTAGAATTTGTATTGTACAGAAACATGACCGGATCCATAGAACCTACTGCAGACAAGAAAAAAAATTACTAGCATATTGAAAACACAACTTTAATAGAACATCCACTTACATAGATACAAAATAATACAAGTCACTGCAACACAGAAAAGGGAAGATTCTGTAATTATTAACAAAAATGTGATAAATAACCTTACAATATCAACATTATTCATTACTTGTGTATTACCACGGTGCCCACTAAGCAAATTGCTTAGTGGGCGATTCTGCGTAAGAAAATCACATCGCATTGCATGCAGTTTTTTGCGTGCGATGCGATCGCATGCGATTTTCCTATATAATTTATTCACTGTTCTCTGGCCGCGGGCAGTGCGATGCGATCGTATCGTATGCGATCGCATCCCACGCAAAAAATTGCATGCGATGCGATTTACTTACGCAGAATCGCCCATGATTTTATAGGGTGCGATGCCATTTACTTTACTATACACTTCTATGAGCTGCAATGAGTTTTAGGCACCCCCCCACTATCCACGCCACCCCGAAGCTTGGCGAGCGTGGCGGAACACGTCCTCCCGACCTTTTACCTTTTCATACCTCCACTATCCAAGTCGGCGTGGAGTTGATTTTATATAGTGTGGTGAGCGCAGCGAGCCTCCAAGCCCAAAGTGTGGTGAGCGGAGGCAGAATACTTGTAACGTAATCCGTGTCCCCTCGCCACGCTTTGGGCTCGCTGCGCTCGCCACACTATATGAAATCAACTCCACACCGACGTGTATAGTGGGGGTATGAAAAGGTCGGGAGGACGCGTTTCGCTATGCTTTAGGGTGGCATGGATAGTGAGGGGGGGGATATCTCAGTGCATCTCATAGAAGTGTATAGTAAAGTAAATGACATTGCACCCTATAAAATCGCATGCGATTTTGCGTGTGGTGCAATCGCACAGACCGCGGCGAGAGAGCGGTGAATAAATTACATAGGAAAATCACATTGCATCGCATGCAAAAACCCGCATGCGATGCAATGCGATTTTCCTACGGTGCCGTACATATGCAAATAGGGCGCCCTGATAATACACAAGTATCCATTATTTAAAATTCAAAAATTCTAAATCTATTAGGAAAGTCTCGATACTAGGAGGTCTGGTTTAGGGCTCTAATGGCCTGTGGGAAGAAGCTCCTTCTCATTCGTTCTGTGTTTGCCTTCAATGATCGGTATTGTTTCCCTGATTGCAATAGGGAGAAGAGTCCATTGTTGGGATGGCTGGGGTCCTTCATTATCTTCCTGGCTTTGGTCCAGCATCGCTTGCTGTATATAGTGTCCAGATCTGGAAGCTCGATAAGGATGGTATGCTCTGCCGATCGCACAACCCTCTGGAGGGCTTGTCTGTCCTTTTTGGTGCTGTTGCCAAACCAGGCCGTGATATTTCCTGTCAGGATGCTCTCAATGGTGCAGGCATAGAAATTCTTTAGTACCCTTGAGGATAGTCTAAAGTCCTTCAGTCGTCTCAGATGACAAAGACGTTGCCTGGCCTTTTTCGCCAGAGAGTTAATATGGCAGGACCATGTCAGGTCTTTTTATAAAGGCAAAGATAAATGACTTCCTATGCATTCAAAGTTCTAAAAGCCTTTTTACTTTCAAGAAAGCAAAACTTTTTATAATATCAGTTAAATCAATATTCCATTCCATTTCATGTTCAATTGACAGCAATGTAAAACCATTAAAGCGGTTTTCAAGCATGGTTGCTCGCAGGTATATGTAACCAATATCTCTGAATTCTATTATCATGTAGTGTTCAAGATTGGTTGCTAAAACTATTCAGTGTGCCGGGGGAACCAATGTCTTGTTACTTACTAAGTATTAACCCCTCCCTTGCATGCACCTGAAAAGTTTTACTGAACTAATTTGAGCATCTACCACTTTCTGTATGGATTTTTATAATGGCAAGTTTGCTGAATGCTCACTCCCATTCTGCAACCAAAATTGAAAGAGTGGGGAAGATTCTGGGCGAGATTTAATGCCGCCCAAGTTCAGCGGCAGTGCGAGATGTCCACCGAACTCCAATGTGTTTTTGAAAGGGAAAAAACTTACAAGACAAAACCATGCCTTGTAAATTAATTCCTCTTTAAAAAAACATCCGCGTTCGGCTGACATCTCGCACTGCCGCTGAACTCGGACAGCAGAAAGTCTTGCTCTCTTAATCCAACACACACTTCTATGAATGTCTTCCAACTGCAGCTTGTAAATTGCATTCAGCAGTGAAAGAGGTCCAGAGACATGGGGTGAGATTTAATAGGATGAGAGATGCAGAAAGTGAGAGATTTGGTAAGAAATCTCCAGTTTTTTTAAAGCGGCAATTATATACACTGCTTAACCAGTTTGAATTTGAAGTGTAAATGATTGCTTTAAAAAAACTGGAGATTTCTCACCAAATCTCTCACTTTCTGAATCTCTCATTTTTTTAAATCTCACCCATGTTCTCTGAACATTGCTTTGCAGATACTTTTGACGTATATTATTTTGTTCTTCAAACTGGAAGTCAGGTCATCTGGATACTTGTCCAGCAGCGAGTTGCATTGCATCCATCTGTGAGTTCTGATATAATGGAATGCATTATTAATATGAAGACCTCTCTCTTATATGTATCCTCAGGAGGGACATAGGCAACTGTTTATCTGGGCTGTTTAAGCTTTGTACGGATATTCAAATTATTAGCAACCATTTTGGCTTCAGAGAGAATAAGTTCCCATTGCTCTCTTAGGAATTTCATTTCTAACATTAGGTCATATATGTTTGAGGCTTCAATTTCAAGTGTGATCACCCTTGACTGAGGGATTCCATTTCTTTCATCAAAACTTTCTAGAATCTTAACCCATATGGCTACCATAAGTACAGCCATGAAACTTGAAAAATATTTATGTAATCCACTTAGTTCAGAGTAAGCAGCATGGGTAATTTCTTTCCTTTTGGAGATGATCAATTCATCTAATGCCTCAATAACACTGGGAAGGTGTCGAGCAACTGGCCGAATCACTTCTTTTTTAGCACTCCAACGGGTGTCACTTTGACTGTAGAGAACATACTGTGATCACCCTACCTCCGTCAGGGCTGCAACTAAACAGAGCATAAAGGCAATTAACACATCTAAAAAAAGTAATTGATTCATGGCAGCATGTACACCAACAAGATTTAGAAAGTGTGCAGCGCCTCGGGAATAGATTGCTATTGGATGTTTTGCCTGAACACGGGCCTGAACATCTTTAACTCTTCCAGACATGTTGCTGCCATGGTGCGGCACTCCATAGAATGATGCTGCTTTGACTCACTTGCTGACTTGGGCTGTTTTGGAGTCTGGGAGCAGTGGTGGTGGAGCGGTTCCTTTGCGATGTCACATGCTGGGACATCACGCATCCTAGAGTAATCGCAATGTATATGTATTGCATGGAGGTCTGGGAAAGCCTTTTACTGCTCCTCCATCATATCTATGCCAATATTTTATTCACCAGCACCTCAATCAGGGGAAGGGGTTCCCTGGAGCAGCAGTAGAAGGGAATTTGTTTTCCTGTCTACAGAAGATCTTTAGAAGCTGTGGGCCTGTTTTGGAGTGTGGGCCTGAAGCTGCAGCTCCATTAGCCCCATTGTTAACCTGGCCCTGTATTACGTGCCAAATAGAGCTGCCACTGAGTTGGTATCATATCTCATTTCTGAATAAATCATTCCACACATATTTTCCTCTGGGCCCTGCCCCTTGCCCTCTATACTGCATGAGTTGCTTATGTACCACATTAAGTTTAACAAGTGCCCTTGATATATACTGCATTTGATAAATCTAATTTTTTATTTTTTAGGTATGCTGGATGAGAATGTATGTTCATTGAGGCAAATGATCAGCATTCCTAATCATGAAGCACAGGCTAGCTCTCTTGACTCTTCTCCATCCAAAATAATACATATACAGCCCTCTTCAGAAAGAAATGTCAATGTGACTTTTGCAGACCCCGCTTCTACTGCAGACATTACACAGTCACTTATACATGAAAATGAAGATGATGAATCTTGTGTATTGCTGCCTTTACCAAAGCATGAACCAAAACAGAATTCACAATCCACAACACCAGCATTATCAGTCAGCCATATGGAGGCAGATAACAATCTAAGAGACACTTGTAAAGCACACAAGTGTATGGACGGTAGCCTTAGTGGACAGGAAAAACTAGCATATAATAATGCTGATCTGCTGTCCAACTTTATTGTTCTTAGAACCAAAAGCTTATTAGGTCAAGCTGAAAACAGGCAGACTGAGAAACTTCAAGTGCACGGTAATCATTTTTTAAATATTATAGGGCTTATGTACAGGTTAATGTATATCTGGTTTTATAAAATATATATCTCCACTAGTTACCGGGGGGGGGGGGGTTTAAATGTGTGTTTAAGTGTTGAGATTTGTGTGTATGTGCCTGAACAGGGTGCTGTCAGCCACCATCTAATGGACACTTGTGTACCATGGAGCATGAGATTTTGACTATATTGTCAAAAAAATTGCATGCAGAAGATCGTATGCAGATCGCACAGGTTTTTACCTTGCAATCCCAATGCGCGCTCCCGTGGCAGCACAAATCGAAACCCAGATAGATAGGGCAGCATTGACAATATAGTGCAAATATAATGGAGATAGCATGAATTGTATGTAAATAGTACAGTTAGCAAAGATTGTATAGCACTCGAATCTTAAGTCGAACAGCAAGGGAATCTCACTGTGTGTACACAGTATTAGGCTTTTACTCATGGTTGCCTACCCCCCCCCCCCCTGGAATGTCCGGTGGGATCCCCTTACGGCCCCCGAAAAGGCGGACAAGACACCCACATTCGGTCACACCCCAGGGGCACACAATGCTCTGGACTTCCCTCTTAATGTGTGATTGCCATCATCTGTTTTATACAGGTTCATGTGTAAGAAAGGTATTTCCACATAGGTGATAGCAATCATAAAATAGGAGGGAAGTCCAGAAACAGAGCATCGTGTCCCTTCTGGAGAGGGTTGTGTTGAGAGGTATGGTTTTGTCCATTTGAGTAAGATTTTACTTTGAGATCCTTACTGAATTAGGCACATTGGGGCAGATGTATTAAGCCTTAACAAGAGATAAAGGCAAGGGTGATTAAGAGAGATAAACGTCCAGCCAATCAGCTCCTTACTGACTTTTTTCAAACACAGCCTGTAACATGGCAGTTAGCAGGTGATTGGCTGGACCTTTATCTCTCTTTATCACCCTTGCATTTATCTCTTGTTAAGGCTTAATACATCTGCCCCAATGTGAGGTATGAATCATCTTTCCCTTGGCTATTGTTTTTAAAATCACTGCATCGCCCTAGTTTTATCATTGTTTTCTTTGTCTAGAGAAAGTCTAAACATATATACAATGAAATGTTTAAATTTACAAATATATGTATTTACATATAATAATGAGTTTTATTTCTATATAAGGCTTCACCTTTTATGTATTGCCTCTTTCTACTTTCAAAGATAGTGGCACACAGAACTGCAGGTCAGAGAACAAGGAAAACCATTTTGTATCTTGCACTGCCAAATCTAATTGTAGTCCTATGAAGAAATCCGAAGAGTCTAAGCACCATCTAATAACTGTACATATTACACCTTCAGGTAATGTACCACCTATGTAAATTAGACTCACATTGTGTAAGTATACAGCCCAAATACTGGATACATGTATTTTCACAGATATTTTGTCACTTAGGAGCATATTTATTAAAGCTACTATATATTGACGGAAAACTCAATAAAACAGATATTTTTGGTGGATCCGTGTAAATCGAAATATCCCTTAAGTGTAACAATGAGCTGGGCCCTAACGACATATTCTTAACAAATTATGTTATCGCAGCTGCACCCCACTATGAATCTAAGGCATAGCCATGATGGTGTGATCCCATGGACCTCCCGCCCATGATCATCATAAATCACATGCGATTTATCTCGTGTAAAAATGGCACATCAAATGCAAGATCATATGTGAGCCTCCAGAGGAACTGCCTGGAAGCTCTAGGGAAATTGGGCCTTAAATTTTAGCAGCATAACCAGAGTGTAGCACTGCCCGAGCATTTATCATCCAGCTCAGCAATTAGCCACCCAACCCCTCCCCATCATCCTTCAGCACGTGAGCCCTGTACAGGTGTGAGCACAGTACCAATGCTCAGTGGGGATAAAAACCATATGAATCCCACCAAGTAGGTGCTACTGCTACTGTTGAAGACCCACACACGGAGCCAGCCTGCTCCTCCGCTGACAATGGCACTTTCCACGCCGGGAGTAGGTGGGTCCTCCATTGGATTCTTTGATCGTCAGCAGATGCGTCAGTGTGGGAGGTCACAGCTATCGCAACACTCCCCTATTGACTGCACAGAGGAGCTTGCTCCGAATCGGAGAGGATGTTTCCCTGAACTCTGCTGTATGGGTGGTCAGGTGTGTGCCAGCATCTCTCCATTTGGGGGGGTGACTTTTTTTTTGTTTTTTTTTAATTAAGTCTTTATTTGTATTTTATAACATTATCACAGTTATCTCACCAAACATCATATAAAAAAGATACAATTTTTTTTAACATATATAGCTTAATCACATTGCATTTCATACAAAACAACCCCATAAACTAACAAAAACATATTCACAAGTCTAAATCTTTGAGTCCTTAATTTTTTTATCCCATATTTAAAAACACAATCACACAATACAGTAAGCCTTTTTATTTCTACCCTTTACTAAGCCCATTTACTTTTCCTTACTAACCCTGTTTACAGCTCATGCCCCTTGCTCAATAGCATCATCCATTTCTACTTAAGCCTTTCTGTTAAAGAGTCATGTTAACCCTCTACTAGGAAACCGATCAATATTCTAATACTGACACCATTATTATTAATTATTATTATTATTCCTTACATTATTTATTAAACCTTTGTGAATATTTGTCAATTGTTGTGCCTACTTGTTTATACATTGGTGCCCATTTATTTTATTATTTTATTTAAATTTCATTAAATTTAAATCTTTTTACTTATTTAACATATATATGACCAGTGATTATATTTATTAGCCCTCCACCACAGATGGTTCAGTGTACTTTTTCATGCCGTGACTTTCAATACACAATGACAATTTATAATTGACCTAAATTCCCAATCCTACTTACTTTATTCTATTTCTATTCATAACTTTATAATATACTGATTGGTTCCAGTGACCCAAAACTTTATGGAATTTCTGTAAAGTACCTTGTGATGCATATATGTATTTCTCGTGTTCATAAGTTGAGTTTACTAAATTTACCCATTCTACTGCCTCTGGGCCTCGAACAGCCATCCATTGTTGGGCAATAATCACTTTTGCGAGAGCAGATAAATCCCTAGCCAGATGTTTCAAATCGTGTGATATATCCACCTCTTCCCATACACCCAATACCATATTAATTTAATTTAGATGCCTCCAGGGGATTTCAGTTTGCTCTATAACCCTACTTATCTCATCCCAGAATCTACCTACGTTCTGGCATTTCCACAGTAGATGCAAAAACGTGCCATCTCCTTCTCCACATTTTGGACATCTATCTGTCTCAGATCCGGCAAACTTTTTTAGTCTTGCTGGAGTTATGTAAATCCTATGTAATATATTAAATTGTATCTGATTTATCCGCAGTGAAGTGGTGGAATATTTAGGGATAGATAAAGCAACTCTCCACCTCATCACATCTATCTGGGGAATATCATCAACCCACTTGAACCGTAGGGGACCCAACACCTCTACTTGCAAATATGAGTGGAGATAACTATATTTTAGACTTCCGCTTGCCCATACCCAATTGTTTGAGAAATTTCTTTCACGGGGCTCTTCAATACACTCTCACTCCCCCTTATTATACTGTACTAAGGCACTTCTCACTTGGAGATATCTATAGAACATTTCTTTTGGTAGATTATACTCAACTTGTAGCTGTGAGAAAGACTTCAAAATCCCCCCTGGACAGTTGGCCAATAGTTCCTATTCCAAATGTATTCCATACCTTTCCCCCCTGCTGTTCTTTAATTTCCCTCATTGTACGTAAGGAGAAAATGGAGGTCTCTGGATCATTTCCCTCAAATTTCAGTAATTTGCAGACCCATCGCAATACTTTAACCACTTGGATAGTAATTGGTGGGAGATTTCGACAAAACCCCTTCACCAATAATCTTTGGAGGGGTGTTAAATCCGGATCCTCAAGTTCTATGAGTTTCCGCAATTCCTCTGTGCCTTCCTCCTGCTTTAAAGTTCGGGAGTGCAAGGCCACCCTTGTCTCTATCTCTACACAGAGCATCCAGTCTAACTCTAGGCCGCTTACGATTACATAAGATTACATGTTAATTTTCCTAAAGTAATCATCTTTTATGTACACTGGAGATTGTTAAATTATGTACATACATTTTGATAAAATGACCATCTTGACCAGGTTAACCTGCCCAATCTGGGCATGGGCAACCTGGTCCAACATCGGCATTTGGTCCTTAAATCCTCGATGAACACGATAATGTTATCCTGAATAAAGTCTGTTTGTGATCTAGAGATACAAATACCCAAATATTTTAACTTTTCTACCTTTTCTGCAATTGGATACTATCATCTAAAACATTAGTGCCATAATTTCCCATTTGTAAACGGTATGACTTTTCCCATTTGTAAACGGTATGACTTTGTCCAATTCATTGTTAACCCTGAGAACTCCCCATACACCATTATAATCTCAATAACTTTGGAGGTTATTCTGGTTGGTGCGTAAATTTCTGAATTCTTTCGGAGCGGACATCATCCGAAGAAACGCCCACCGGACCTCCGCATACGGACGGACTCCCACTAGAATGCGCAGACGGCTAAAAAATGCCATCCGTAAGATTTTGGAAAATTACGCATCGACCAGAATAAGGCCCTTTAGGTAAATCATCACTAGGGGATACCAATCCTACCAAAAGGTCATCAGCATACAGTGTGACTAAATTACTCCATGCACCCATTCCCTGCTGCCCTCTTCCCAGGGATGTTCTCAACAAACAGGCAAGGGGTTTCACTGCCACCTCAAAAAGCAGGGGAGAGAGGGGTCAACCCTGTTGCGTGCCTCTGAAAAGAGAGGGAGATGTAAACCAATTGATGGTCATCTTGGCTTTCGGCTTCTGATATAATAAAGACATTTGGTTAATAAACCCCTCTCCAATTCCAAATGCCTGTAGTGCACCCCACAGGAATTTCCAGTCGACAGAATCAAATGCTTAATTTACATCAAAGGATGCAATCACCGCATCCGTGCTTCTCTTCTACATTTTGAATATAGGAAAAAAGCCTTTGCAAATTGAATATTGTAGACTTTCCCGCCATAAAACCCGTTTGGTCAGGATGTATATTTTGATCTTTTACTTTATTTAATCTATTTGCTACGATCTTTGCATAAATTTTTGCATCTGACGATATTAATGATATGGCACTAAATGAATCCAACCGGGTTTGATCTTTACCAATCTTGGGGATCAAGATTATTGATGCCTCAGTCATCGAGGGGGGCATAATCCCCTCCTCTACCATGCCCTGAAAGAAATTCAACAGCCGCAGTCCCAATACATTTATATATTTCTGATACACTTCCCCAGGTATCCCATCCAGCAGTGGCGCTTTTCCCCCTGAAAGTGACTTTATTGCAAGGACCACTTCCTCTAAAACTATAGGGGCATCCAATAATTCCCTTGAGTCAGGAGAAAGACTTGGCATATCTATCTTGCCCAGATATCCCTCTATTTCCTCATCTCTACATCTTAATTTGGATTGATAAACTCCTTCAAAGTGCGTGACAAACTCTTCCACTTTTTTTGTGGGTTTTTTCTCATGGGAATTATATTAGAGGGTCTATCCTGCTTCATTAAATATGACAAAAATGTCCCTGCCCGGTCTGAACATGAATACCATCTATTAGCCCCTATTGACATCCTGCGACAGGTCACATCTTGTAGGTATTCTACCCATTCTTTTTGGGCATCTAACCAGTCGGACCTGGCTGAATCTAATTTATTTGTGAGGTATAAAGTTTCTATATTAATCATCCTAGCTTCCAACTCTGTCTCCCGCTCCCTGTTAGTTTTTTTCAGGAAGACAAATTTTATTTTAGTAAAGAACCCTTGTACAAAAGCTTTGAAAGCATCCCATATAAATATTTTGAGTTGAGCCTTTATTATCCTCAAAAAACCTTTAAACATAACGAATATGATCAATACTAGATTCCAAAAAAAATCTGCCCCCCTCCTCAACCTTGACAGCTCCATGCTCAAATACTACAGATCTTTTAATCAGCATCGATACTCCTCTTGAAGACGATAAAAAGGGGACATGATATATATGGCCTATCCATGGACGTTTCAGAGAGACTGTTCGATCCTGACTTAGATGGGTCTCCTGTAAACAGATAAGGTTTGCTTCCAGGTTTTTACACTGCTTCAATACTAACGCTCTTTTAACTTTTCCATTAAGACCTCGGACACTCCATGTCATTATCTTAACCACAGAGATCTAATCACAGTAATACAACAGATTTTTCTCTTTAAACCAGGATAATCTCTGTATGATCCTATTGTTTTTTGTTCGTCCACCCACCTCCTTTTAGTATGTTAACTCTTATAAGTAGGGCCCTCCTTGCTTACGTACTCACCCTACCTCTTTACTTCACCTGTGCTCCTGTCCTGTTCTTCCCTTCCTCTACTTCATCTTCAGTCTCCTCGACAATTTCGACACCTACTTCTGAACTGATGCTAATTTTAGTTCTACCAGCTATACCCCTATTTATGCTGTATTTTATCAACACACCCTGTATGTTACCTTGTAATTTGTTTTTTGTTTTCTATGTATGGCGCTGCGGACACTGTCGCTCCTTATAAATTAACATACTACTACTACTATGATCTAAACCCCTAGGCATACCTAAATCATATAGATGATAGAGTACAAGTATATATGTATGTATATATCCATATATACATATATATGTATGTATAATCCAAGGATACTGCAGACTTAAATACAATGTCCTAACTGTTCATTAAGCCCCTGTGGGAATAAAGTACCCAATTTATAGATTGATAGAGTCTCAAGTTTTAGTAATCTGGCACCTCTATCTCCTCCACGTAGGGACAGAGGAATGCAGTCAATTATCCAGTATCGCAAAGTATTAAGTGGGTGAGCTACATTGATAAAATGGCGAGGTACCGGTTGATCACTTTTTTTGTAAGAAAGGGATAATCTAATAGAGGAGAGGGGGGGCTGTCATCCGTTCTGGGAATGTGCACTCCGTCTTTCCAATATAGGATTTTCCACATGGGCATATTAATTGATAGACCACATAACGTGATTTACAGGTAAATTGATTGTCTAATATGGAGGGTTTTTCCTGTGCTGGGGTATTGGAAAGTGTCTCCTGCAATTAAAAACTGACAGGTGGTGCATCCACATCTGTGGCACCCTTTAGCAGGTTGCGAAAAAAAGTGGGTGGTATGGTCTACATAATCTGTAATGTCAGTTTTAACTAGTATATCTCGGAGACTCCTCCCATGTTTGTAACAAGACATTAGTCTAGTATGATGCAATTGTAGTTCAAGATCTGATTGGATTATGGGCTTGCTTGTCGGATTATACAAATTAGCCCAAGGTATAATTGGCGTTACTACTTTTTTATTCTTAGATTGCAGTAATGTATTTCGTTCCATGCTAAGGGGTTTGATCTTGTCCTGCATGAGAAACTCATGTTTATACCCACAGTCGAAGATTGCTACTGTGGGATTCAATGTAATTCTAATATTCCTAAAAAATTGGGAGTATGGGAGACCCATAACAAGGGATCTAGGGTGAAAACTCGAGCAAGATTGTATTTTGATCTGTAGGTTTTGAATATATTGATGTACTCAATTTACCATCAATCATAGAGATAGATACATCAAGATAATGCAAATTAATTCTGCTGAGCTCATATGTCAATTTGCTATTATGTCCATCAATGATTTGCTTGAGCGATACCTCATCATCGGTCCTAAATAGCAATAAATCATCCCTATACAGTATCAACAGAAAAAGAAAATGTTACTCTTTATCGATGGATCCATGAAAAATAGATTCCTCTACTTCAAAGATAAAGATATTTGACCCCCCAGAGGACCCCATTGCACACGTTTTCCAGGTTACCTAGCTGGTGCACAGCTGTAGTCATTACTAACTGTCTCATTTTAAAACATGCTGCATTCATTCCTACTATAGATCCGCAGGTTGCCTGGAAAACATGCACCGTTGGTAGATCTTGAGGACAGGTTTGGCCACCCCTGCTCTACATTGAAGAAAAAACTTGCCTTCGTATCGGAAGTAGTTTTAGTTAAAATCATGTGCACTAGATAAATGGCAAAGGAAATGTCAGGACCCTGAAATAGGGTATGTCCCTCTAGAAAACTAGGCATAGCAAGTCCCATATCATGGGGGATGATAGTATATAGACTTTGTACATTGAGACTACACATGATTAGATTTTCTGGTAATGGAGGCAATGAATTTTATTTGTTAAGCAATGCGGTGGTATCCAAAAGGAATCTATCATGAGCCTGAATACATGGTTGCAGGTATGAGTCTAAATAGAGCGTTGCAGGTTGAAGAAGAGAATAGCATGCAGAAATTATTGGGCACCCAGGTGGTTTGTCCAAAGACTTGTGGATTTTAGGAGTGGTGTATAGGACAGGAACCTGATAGCAGATCTAATATATTGATCTTGAACAGCTCCATCTAACAGGATGGCAAGGTATTTTTGGTAGTCTCTAGTCAGACCTGTAACTAATTGCTGGTATGTATCTATGTCAAGTAACTGTGATTCAATTTCGCATTTGTAGTAGCCCTTATTCAAGCTAACAAGGGCTCCCCCTTTATCAGCTGGCCTAAAAATGAGGCTATCATCATTGGCAAGGGATTTTAAAGCTTGAGATTCCACTGCAGTCAGATTATTACGACCAGGGGGTAATGTGTTGATAAATTGATCCAATTGTAAGTCTGTCTGTTGTTACCCAGTTTGTTTTATCACTTTAAATTTCAGGCCCTTCCATTCAGACTTTCTTATCTGTCATAATTGCCTCCTTACGCAGTCAGGGTGTTATCATCATACCCTATCTGGATGATATGTTGATCAAAGCCTCCTCCCCCTTGCTTCTGCAGGACCATGCGCTTCTGATGGCTCAGACTCTCACCAACCTAGGTTGGATTGTGAACTTCAAGAAATCTTCCTTGATTCCAACCCAAAGGATCCTATTTCTTGGCCTCTGGCCGGATACCAAGAAGCAGAAATTCTTCTAACCGAACGACAAGATTCAGGTGATACAAAATCTGGTGCGTCGAGTTCTTCAACCAAGGCAGGTCCAAATACATCTCTGCTCGCAACTGATGGGCAAAATAGTAGCATCCTTCCCAGCCTTGACTCTAGGACGCTTTTATTCCAGACCTTTTCAATTGGAACTTCTCTGGAAATGGTCGGGCTCCCACCTACACATCCACAAGATGATCCACTTGTCCGCCCAAGCACGTCAATTGTTAGACTCGTGGCTCCATTCTCCCAATCTCAGGGAGGGTTGTCAATTTGCCATTTGGGACTGGATCCTATTAACGATAGATGCCAGCCTCAGAGACTGGGGGGTGTGGTACTCGACTTACATCTTCAGGGCAGGTGGACACCACAGGAAAGTGCCTTATCCATAAATGTGTTGGAAGTGATTTTCAACTCATTAGTGGCAGCTGAGGACCATCTACAAGGTCGTCCAGTCACCTGCACCACTCACGTTGCGGTACCAGCCACACCATTCACATAAGTCTGAGGTGTATACTTCCTCTTTACCCCTAATACCCAGGAATAGAATAGGAAATAAGTTAATGCCAACCAAATAGTACCCCCTGAGGGATACTAGTGGGCCATCTACCTGGGACCATGTCTTGGCCTGGAACCAGGCCTCATTTAGGGAATTAAAAGCAATTTATGGTCTGTCTTCCACGCATCCATAGAGCAAACATAGATTACTCCGGGCCATCCCAACAAGAGGTAGCAGTTCTACGTTGTTAAGCTCCAAGAGTGTCTTCTACTCTGCCCAGACATAGCCCCGGAATACATAGTAGAGGGCTTTGGGCTACCTCCAACCATTTTAATCCCTCCATCTAGCAGGGGCAGTTGAGCAGAGCAGTCCTGAAATAAATACTATGATGAACTGTACCACTGTATGTCTGTATGTATGTTTTTTACTTGTACAAATACCAAAATAAAGATTTAAAGTTCAAACAAGGTCGTCCAGTCAAGATCCAGTCGGACAATGCGACGGCAGAAGCGTATCTGAACAGGCAGGGAGGCACAAAGAGCATGAGGGCCATGTCTGAAGTGTCAAAGATCATTCAGTGGTCCGAAAGAAAACAGGTCATCCTGACGGCGGTCTACATCCCAGGTATAGACAATTGGGAGGCCAACTTTCTAAGTTGTCAAGACCTACATCCAGGGGAGTGGATGCTTCACCCAGAGGTATTTCTAGATCTCACTCATCATTGGGGAGATCCCCAAGTCGGCATCATGGCCTCACGCTAAAACCACCAAATCCCAAATTACGTATATCAGACAAGGGATCCCAGAGCTCTGGCAGTAGATGCCCTGTCGATCAATTGGGACTTTCACCTAGTGTACACCTTCCCTCCACTTCCCCTCCTCGGTCCTAAACTTCTAAAGAAACTAAAACTGGAATTGGTTCAAGCCATCCATATCGCCGTATTTTGGCCTTGCAGAGCCTGGTTCTCCAACATTCAACTACCTCTAGCGGACAATCCCTACCCGCTACCTCTCCGTCCAGATCTCCTGCAACAAGGACAGTTTCTGCATCAGAACCTGACCCAGCTACATTTCACGTGTGGCTATTGAGACCGAGGTCTTACGTGGACTGGGAACTCCTCCATCAGTCATCCCCACCTTGTTGAGAGCCCGAAAGCAATCTTCAGCAGCTCATTATCACTGGATTTGGCATTCCTACGCATCCTGGTGCATCTCACCATTGGCCATTTCGGGTTTTCAAACTTTCCCGTCTTCTTTTGTTTTTACAAATGGGGTTAGATGGTTTGCACATTGGCTCCCTAAATGTGCAGGTCTCTGCTTTATCTATTCTTTTTCAAAGAAAGATAGCTATCATCCCAGAGGTCCAGACGTTCTTTCAGGGAGTCCTCAGGGTCCAGCCTCCCTTTGTTCCCCTTACGCCACCATGGGACCTTAATTTGGTCCTGTCTTTTCTCCAGTCCAATACCTTTGAACCACTTGAGGAAGTGGCTTTGGTACTTATGTAGTATCTGGGCGTCCGATTTAGAAATCGGATCGGATCGCATCGCATCGCATGCGACCAAATCGTATGCGATGCGATGGTCAAGATTTTTCCATAGGATTCAATGTTAAAATGGTCTGAGTCCATTTTAACATAGAATTCAATGGGAAAAAGGGGTCCTTTTCCTTTCCCCACTATCCAAGTGGGCATGGAGTTGGATATAAACCTGTGGCGAGCGTAGCGAGCCACCGAGCCTGAAGCGTGGCGAGCGGACACAGAACACTTTTTAAGAAATATGCGTCCCCTCGCGGGGCTCGCTTCGCTCGCCACGCTTCGGGCTCGGTGGCTCGCTGCGCTCGCCACGCTATATAAAATCAACTCTATGCCCACTTGGATAGTGGGGAAATGAACAGGACCTTCTTAACATTGAATCCTATGCAAAATCGCATCGAATCGCATCGCATCTGATTGTATGCCTTAAGGTAAGGCATACAATCACAAAATCGGCAGCCCAGATATTACATAAGTACCGTGGCTTTAAAATTCTTATGCTGGAAGACTCTGCTTCTACTGGCACTCGCTTCAGCCTGCTGGGTCTCTGAATTGATTGCCTTATCCTGTAAGACACCCTACGTTAATTTTCACAATGACAGAGCTGAACTAAAGACTCATCCTTCCTTCCTACCTAAGGTGGTATTGGCATACCACATTAATCAACCTATAGTGGTGCCTGCATTCAAGGACAGTTCCTCTCCTCAATCTTCCTTAGACGTTGTTCGAGCCCTACGTATCTATGTGTCCCGTACGGCATATATTCGTAAGACAGACTGCCTTTTCGTTCTATACAACGCCTTTAGACGAGGTTGGCCTGCGTGCAAACAGACGCTGGCCAGATGGTTTTGTCTGACCATTTGCCAGGCATATTTACACGCAGGCAAAGCCCCTCCTTCTCAATTGAAGGCACACTCCACAAGATCCGGGAGTACGTCTTGGGCCGCTCGGAGGGGAGTTTCGGCCTCTCAACTGTGCAGTGCAGCCACCTGGTCGTCGGTAAACACATTTTTTCGCTTCTATAATTTTTACACTTTTGCCTCCTCCTCCACGACCTTTGGTAGTTCGGTTCTGCAGGTTCCACCTAGCTCTCCCTCCCGGAGTCAGGTCTTTGGTACCTCCCCGATGTAATCTCCAGTGGCCCATGCTGCATGATAGATAAAAGAGGATTTGGTACTTGTTTCCTAGCACGGCCACAATCGCATTGATCTTGTGCCCTTAATAGTGGTATGCGATGGCCCCCGACGCGATGGACCCGATTTCCCATTGAAATGCATTGAAAAGTAAAAAAATTGCGTCGGTCGCGTCGCATGCGGCTAAATAAGCATTAAATGGTCCCGACGCGATGCCCCCGATTTCACATAGGGAACAATGTTAAATGGCTCAATTTACCCAAATGAACAGGGAACAATGTTAAATGGTCCATAAACCCCCCAAAACACCCCTGAACAGTGAAATGGCCCCCCAAAATTAGTTAACGCCACCCCACGATCAACGTGAACCCGAAGCGTGGCGAGCGCAGCGAGCCCGCGAGGGGTGGCGGTACGCGTCCTCCGACCTTTTCATACCCCCACTATCCACGTCGGCGTGGAGTTGAGAATAGAATAGTGTGGCGAGCGCAGCGAGCCACCGAGCCCGAAGCGTGGCGAGCGGACGCGGATACCTTCACAGGTAAACGCGTCCCCTCGCGGGCTTCACAGGTGTCCGCGTCGCCACGGACACCTGTGAAGCCCGCGAGGGGACGCGTATAACTGTGAAGGTATCCGCGTCCCCTCGCGGGGCTCGCTGCGCTCGCCACGCTTCGGGCTCGGTGGCTCGCTGCGCTCGCCACACTATTCTATTCTCAACTCCACGCCGACGTGGATAGTGGGGGTATGAAAAGGTCGGAGGACGCGTACCGCCGCCCCTCGCGGGCTCGCTGCGCTCGCCACGCTTCGGGTTCATGTTGATCGTGGGGTGGCGTTAACTAATTTTGGGGGGCCATTTCACTGTTCTGGGGTGTTTTTGGGGGTTTCTGGACCATTTAACATTGTTCCCTGTTCATTTGGGTAAATTGAGGCATTTAACATTGTTCCCTATGGGAAATCGGGGGCATCGCGTCGGGACCATCGCATGCGATTTTTTAGCACGCATGCGATGCGACCGATTAGATTTTTTTACCTGCGATGCCCCCGATTAGAATCGGTGTGGCCGTGCTAGGAAACAAGTACCGAGGATTTTGATACTTACCGGTAAATCCATTTCTCTGAATAAGCAGGGGACACTGGACACCTGCCCAGCTAGTGTCACCTGCCTGTTATGGTTCTGGTGTTGTTATCGTTCCAGTGATGGTTCTAGTTATGAACGGTTTGTTTGCATGTTGTAAATATTTATTCTTCTGTTTCCATCTCCTCTAGTAGGACAAGTTCCTAACTGGGGGCTGATGGGTGTTAGAGGGAAGTAGCCAGCCTTCCCTAAAATAATTATCAGTGCCTAGCTCCCAGCATTCCCACTCTAAAACGCAATGTAATTTCCAGTGTCCCCTGCTGATTCAGAGAAATGGATTCATCGGTAAGTACCAAAATCCTCTTTTCTGACATATTTCACAGATTAATTGGTACAGTGATCTTGCTGACTAGTCCCTTCTTAAATGAACAGCGACTGTATTTCAACTAGATCCAATCAATGCATATAGTAACCATATAACAGACACCCCAATAGAACAATACTGGAGAAAAATATCTGCTATGTCGCATTGCCTGATTTTTTTCAAAGACCCATGGAGTGCTGCATTTACCCACCATTATATATCTCTCTATGCTGATGATACTCAAATTACCTCTCTCCTCACTCGTATTTCAAACTGTCTCACTGCTATCTCTTTTTAGATGTCCCAGCATTTTCTTAAACTTAACTCCGGCCTAACTTCACCTCCCACAATTTCACTATACTATATCCCCTACAGTAGCACCCAAGTATGCTGTCTTGGCATTATTATAAACTTCTCCCTATCCTTTCAACCACACATTCAATAGCTCTCTCAGACCTGTCTTTTGCACCTTAAAAATATTTCCAGGATCAGACTCTTTCTCACCCAGGATGCTACAAAGACTCTCATCCACTCACTACTCATCTCCAGATTGGACTACTGTATTCTCCCCCTCTCTGGCTTTCCTAACAAACACCTCTCTCCACTACAATCTATTCTCAATGCATACTATGTCTACCTCCAGTGGCGTAACTATAGAGGGTGCAGGGGATGCAGCTGCTATGGGGCCCGGCGGCTCGGGGGGCCCGAAGGTTTAGCGGGCTATCCCCTGCACCCTCCAGAAGTTTTTTTCAATGAGTTTTTTTAAACATTTAGCTGCCGCACGAATAATTGCGACACGCACTACACCCCCAGTGGATGTGGTTCCCGACTCCTCCCCTATGCTTTCCGCATCACCTGTTGCCGGCATCTATGAGCAGGAGACCCAGCGCTGATGAAGAGACTGTCGGGGTACAGCCCATCCTAACAGCGCAGCTTACAAGGAGAGACTGCCGGGTTCAACGACCGGCAATGTGGAGAGTCCATTAGAGAGCACAGTGCGCAGATGGAGAAAGCCTGCCGGGACACAGGAGATCACACTGCGCCGCAGACTAGGAGCTGCCCAAGCGCCTGCCAGGGCACAGTGCCACCAATGAGGAGAGCCTGCTGAGCCTGAGGCTTACTATGGTACACAGTGGGGGAGGGGTTATCCAGGTACACGATGGGGGAGGGGGGCTTAGTGAGGTACATAGTGGGGGAGGGGGGACTTAGTGAGGCACACAGTGGGGAGGGGGGGACTTAGCGAAGTACACAGTGGTGGTGGATAATTAGGAGGTACAAAGTGATGCCTAAACAGCCCTGCTCGTTGTCTCTTTTTCTGTCTCTCCCCTCCCCAGTCTCTCTCCTCTATATCCTGCTGTCTCTGCCACGGCCACCTCGCAGTCTCTCATTTTCATTTTCTGTCTCCCTCTGCTCTCCCCTAGCCATTGCTCCCTCCTTTTCTCTCTCCCCCTTCTCCATCCACTGCTTTCTTTGCCCCTGTCCACTCTCTTTCTCTCAACCCTCTCTCTCTCTCACTTTCCCTCAATTTCTGTCTCACCTCTCTTAGGGGTGAATGCCCTAATGCAAAAATGCAGTAAAAACCCGTTAATGGGTTTTTATCGCATTTGGGATGCACTAAAGCCCCACTGCAGGGTTACCGCGACAGGGGGGATCGCCAGCAAAACCTGGCGATACCCCATAGAAGCCTATGGGCTTCTTACTGTGACCCCCACCACCCTGCGCTGACCAACGCTGCACCACAACGATGCATGCCGCCCCCCCTCACCTGAGTCAGGGCAGAACAGTGCTGTCTTTTGCAATAATTATTGCATATGTTAGTGCATATGCAATAATTATCTATGCGGTAGAGGGGGGAGGGGGCCTTTCCAAGATTTTGCTGTGGGGCCCACAAAGTTCTAGTTACGCCCCTGTCTACCTCTCCACTCTTACAAGCCCTACACTGGCTCCCCTTTACCTTCAGAATACAATTCAAGCTCCTCACACTCACTTACAAAGGCATCACTCATTCCTCACCCATATACATATCTGACCTTATCTCTCTTTACACTCCCTACCACTCTCTTCGCTTCACAAATGCATGCCACCTCTCCTGCCAACTGGTTTATAAATATGTTATATACAGTATATATCCCCACCACCCTGATCATTGCTTCAGTGTCATGTCCCCTGATGGAACTATATTTACCATGCGCTTGTCTTAAATCGCATTGTATTGTAATTCATTACTTAATTGTTTGTTTTTGCTCATGTATGTATTGTTAGGCACTGTGGAACCCTTGTGGCTCCATATAAATAAACAATAAGAATAATACTGAGTACTTTCAGCTTCTGATAGATAAATGTCATCGGTCAAAAGTTATAACCATGATGGAAGATTATAGTAACAACCAAGGGCACAACAATTTAAAAGAAAAGCAAAAAGTCACATACTATACAAAAAATATTTTAACGCAAAAGAGAGTAGGTAGTGTAAATGGCCATACATTAAAACAAATCAGAGTTCAATAGTTCAGACAGATATATCAGATGTTTATCCAATATAAGATTAAATGAGTGATGGTTGACAGGAAGAAAACACACACAGTGGAGAATGCTCCATATATAAATATTTGGATGAAAAGTCCATATTCACATCTTCCAAGGTGGTAATGGGGGGGGGGGGGGGGGTTTGCTACCAGCTGGTACCATCACTGACAGTCCAGAGAAGTAAATAGAAAAAGGGGCGCTCACCAGAGCAGTGTAGAGACAATCAAATTTTAATGCTTAAAAGATTCCCTCATTCATCTCATCAATGTTTCTGTCTGAATCAAACCTTTTCCAAGATGTACAGGTATGAAGCCAGTATAATCATATGTCCATTAGTGCATCCAGATAAGATGAGGAATGTAAAGAACTCAGTATGTACAGTACAGTATGTACACCTTATTGAGGCAACAGCAGCAGATAAACCCAATCAGGATTTATTTTATCTGCAGCTGTTGCCTCAATATGATGCCTGAATAAAAAATGTTTTTATTTACACAAGACTGGTGAGTGCAGCCTCCCTCCCATGTGTGTGTATATATATATATATATATATATATATATATATATATATATATATATATATATAAAGAGAGAGAGAGAGTTAAGGCCCCCATACATTAGTCCGATTTTTCCTAGGGACTGGTCGGACCTGATTTCCCCTGCAGCTTACCGGGAGGGGGACACACGATTAGGCACTTGATGTGCCAAGGTTTGCATGTGATAAATCACATGGATTTATCATATGCAGTCCCCGGGTAGCTGCAGGAGGAGGGAGCCTTGGGCGGGGGGAGCTGTTGTGGAGAGCTGCGGGGGGACAGCAGTGGGCAGGGGGATGCCGGCTAATAGAGAGCCGGGCGGAGGGAACAGGGGGAGGCGGCGTAGGGAGTGAGGCAGGCAAGGAAGCTGTTGCCCTCAGACTCAGAGTGCCAGCGGGAGTAGGGTGCCGGGCAGGAGAAGACACTGGCTGCCGGGCCCAAAAAAAAAAAAAGCCTGTACAGATGAATGGTCAGTCACTAATCGGCTGAGAAAAAGAATTGGGTGGGTGGTGCGCTATCAACAGCTGCTGGCACTGGGTTGTCAAGCCCAAATATTTAGAGGAAAAAACAAAGAGAGATGTGCCAGCGCTGGCTGAACCAATATATAGACCAGACGGTTTCTCAATAAAAAAAGAACAATTTACATATTTTAAAGAAATTACATAAAACACTTCTACCTAAAATCAAATATGCAAATGAGCAGAACAATGATTTAGATGTTATAATCATATATTGTGGAGCTCCATATATAATGGCTTTCTTGTTGAATGAAAGATATTTGAATAAAAATGTATATTACCATCCGTTGTTGTCTGGTATTTTTTGTCCACCAGAAAGGGGTGATGATAGAGTCCCAAATAAAGTTCCCTTGATGGGATTGAATTTGCTCCCTATTGGGCGTCTTCTCCTTACGCTGGATCTTAGGAATGGGATACCTGCAATATTCCTAAGATCCAGCGTAAGGAGAAGAGGCCCAATAGGGAGCAAATTCAACCCCATCAAGGGAACTTTATTTGGGACTCTATCATCACCCCTTTCTGGTGGACAAAAAATACCAGACAACAACGGATGGTAATATACATTTTTATTCAAATATCTTTCATTCAACAAGAAAGCCATTATACAGTATATGGAGCTCCACAATATATGATTACAACATCTAAATAATTTTTCTGCTCATTTCCATATTTGATTTAAGGTAGAAGTGTTTTATGTCATTTCTTTTATATGTAAACAATAAATTGTTCTTTTTTATTGAGAAACCGTCTGGTCTATACATTGGTTCAGCCAGCACTAATCGGCTGAGACCTTTCTCAGCCAATCGCTAATTGGCTGAGAGAGAGAGAGAGAGGTCTCAGCCAATCAATGGATTCCTATTCATCTGTATGGCCTTTTTAAAAAAATTTATTGAGGGCAGGGCTCATGGGCAAACGCAGGAATGTTATGCTTTTATGGGGGGTTTCTGTATATGTGTGTGTGTGTACTGTATATATATATATATATATATATATATATATATATATACACACACACACACATTCTCCATCAGCCGGCACTCTCCAAAACTGTTAACTGTGCTTGCGCCTGGAGCTCACTCATCCACTACACGTGGTAATATAACCCAGTATACCAACAGCATCGACGGACTCTCAATATAATAGAGAGCTTGCACACAAAGGCTGATCAATTTCAGCAACAGTTCAATGTAATTTCAACCAAAATCAAAATAACATTGAAACATTGCTGAAATTGATCAGCCTCTGTGTGCAAGCTCTTTATTATATTGAGAGTCTGTTAATGCTGTCGGTATGCTGGGATATATATATAATATATATATTCAGGATACGATCCGGCACTCACTGGGTATATGTAGTGGACAGCTCCGGTGCCTTCTTTGGAAGCAGCAATTCCCATATAGGTAGGGGAATGAGAGTGCCGCTTCATTCCCCTACCTATAATATATATATATATTTTTTTTTTACCCAATAGTGGTATGGCGCCAACAATTAGAATATAAATGTCCAAATAACAAATTCGTATCCAATGAAGCACATAAAAGGAATCTTCCAGCCAGGGGCGGATTGGGGACTAAAAGTGGCCCTGGAAAATTTCTGGAAGTGGCCTCATGTGGGCGGCAACAAATCAATAATTGCCACTCTCATTCATACATTCATACACCCGGTCCCTGCCGCTCTCATACATACATACATACTGCCGCTCTCATACATACATACACCCTGCTGCTCTTATACATAAATACATCCTGCCGCTCTCGTACATGCATACACCCTGCTGCTCTCATACATACATACATACATACATACACCCTGCCGCTCTCATACATACTTACATACACCCTGCCGCTCTCATACATATATACACCCTGCTGCTCTTATATATACATACATCCTGCCACTCTCATACATACATACATACATACATACATACACTCTGCTGCTCTCATACATACTTACATACACCCTGATGCTCTCATACATACTTACATACACCCTGCCGCTCTCATACATACATACACCCGGTCCCTTCTGCTCTCATACATACATACATACATACATACATACATCCATGGTCCCTGCCGCTCTCATACATACATACATACATACATACACCCTGCCGCTCTCATACAATTCTGAACCATTAACCCCCCACACATCCATTTTTGGCTAAATAAATAAACAGGACTGTTTGTTGGCAATTCGGCGCTCCCAGTGTGAACAGTAAAAATATGCCGCCCCCCAAATTAAAAACATAGCAATTTATGAAGACCCTATGGAGTGCCCATTCCAAAAAAGGGTGTGTAGCAATGCTTATTAGACAATATGGCACACACTGTAATGCACATGACAGAATATGCCACACACTGTAATGTCTATTAAAGTACATATTATACCACACACCATAATGACCCTTACACATTATGGCCATTACCATAATGCATATTACACATTTTACCACATGCTGTAATGTCCATAACCCATTATGCCACACACAGTTATGCCAAATACACATTATGCAACAAAGTAATGCCAATTACACATTATGCCACACACCGAAATACCCAGGGGCGGATCCTGAACAAAGTAACAGGGGGGGTCACCATGACAGTGGGAGAGGTTATTTGTGTGAGCTCCTGGAACAGTGGCCATTGCCTCACAATGGCGTTGTCTCAAAGGGAATGATGTAGAGAGGCAGTGCACAGTGAAAAGGTAACAGGAAGAGGCAAAGAGTAATGTCTGAAACAGGCAGAGACCAACAGGAGAGAGAGGTAGTGACAGTCACACTGGGGAGAGGTAGTGGATAAAAGGCAGGCATAGTGGAAGATAGAGGGGCAGTGATTAACAGGGAGGGACAAAGGGTGACAGTGAGAAGCATTGGGTGACCTCGGGGAGACCGTAAAAGAGGGAGTAAGTGGGTGATGCCAGGAGAAGGCAATGTGTGACAGAATATGTCAGGTAGAGACATTGGATGGCATGAGAGGTGACAGAAAGAGATAGTGGGGAAGGAGGAGGGGGGATAGAGGAGAAGGCGGGGAGGGAGAGAGGTGGAGAGAAAGGAGGGGGATAGAGAGAGTGGGGTAGAGGGAAATGGAGAGGGAGAGACAAAGGAAGAGAGGATTAGAGGGAGGAATCGATAGAGGCTAAGGAGGGAGAGAGAGAAAAGGGGGGAGGAGGAATGGGAGAGAGGAAGAGAGAGAGAGAGATGAAGAGGGAGAGAAGAAGAGTGAGATAAGGGGAGGAGAGAGAAATGGAGAGGAGGGAGAGATTAGGGGTAAAGGAAGGGAGAGAAAGGAAAAGATACAGATGTGGATAGAGAGAGAGAGAGAGAAGGAGAGATGGAGAAAGAAAGATGGAGTGATGTAACATTGATGCAAGTGTGGTGTGAAGCAGCTTGTGAGGTAGAGGGTCATACGGCCACATCCTAAGCAGTGCTAGACCTCCAACTTACCTCCGGCTGTAAGCTCCAGGCTGCTGCACGGCTCCCGCTTCTGGTTGCCAGCTCCGAGGGTCAGACCCCCTGCTTCTAGATGTCAGCTTCCGGCTAGCGCAAGGATCATACCTCAGCTCCTGGCTCTTGCTTCTGGTGTCAGCTCCAGGCAGCTTCGAGGGTCAGGCTCCTGCCTCTACCTGTCTGTTTCTGGCTCCCGCGAGGTTCAGACTCCAGCTCCCGGCTCTTGTTTCTGGTGTCAGCTCCTGGCTTAAACTAGATAAAAAAAAATAATCACCTAAATGACAGGGGGGGGGGGGGGACATGCCTTGGTCCCCCCCCCCCCTGAATCCGCCACTGGTAATATCCATTACAGAATATACCACACACGTAATGTCCATTTTCCCCATCACCGTTATCCATACATGCTGGGCAAAAATTTCCAGTGTGTATGGACCTATATCTATCTATCTATCTATCTATCTACCTACAGTATCTACTATTGAAAAGGGACTAGGAACACATTGAAATTTGTAAAATATATAAAAAAGGACCAGACTCCCCCCTTGCTTACCACCACTCGACCCAGAATAGCGGAGGAACGCATCCTGGATTAAATGTGCAGTTACAGTAGCAGAATTTTTACCTGTGTGCATGCCAGTGCACAGCAGGCTCTCTGCAGCGGCCAGTGACAGAAACCATGGGACCCCATACACTGTTATCCCTGCCCCCCTCCCCATCAAACATCATCAATTTCTTCCCATGCTGGAACATAAACTGGACACACTCCCTCCCCCTTTGGCCTGCGCTCTATCACACTGACCCTCTCCCTGCGTTCTATCACGCCGAAGCGCTCCCTCACTCTGCATTCTCTCTATCAGACTGATGCACTCCCTCACCCTGGGACTTGCGCTCTATCACACTGATGCACACCCTCACCCTGCGTTCTATCACACTGATGCACTCCCACACACTGATTATATCACACTGATGCACTCCCACACCCTGATTCTATCACACTGACGCACTCCCACACCCTGCGCTATATCACATTGACGCACTCCCTCAGCCTACGCTATATCACACTGACGCACTCCCTCACCCTGCGTTATATCACACTGACACACTCCCTCACACTGCTCTATATCACACTGGCGCACTCCCTCACACTGCTCTATATCACACTGGCGGACTCCCTCACCCTGCGTTATATCCCACTGGCGCACTCCCTCACCCTGCGCTATATCCCACTGGCGCACTCCCTCACCCTGCACTATATCCCACTGACGCACTCCCTCACCCTGTAGCCTGCGCTTTATTACCCTGCACGATATCCCACGGAACACTCAATCGCCCCGTGCCTGCACTCTATAACGCTGACGAACCCTGTGGCATGTGTACTATTATGCTGATGAGCTCCCTAACCCTCCGTCTTGACCCACCACAGGATAATTCTGACCCTCCCCCCTGGTGCTTAACCCTCGTACCCTGAGGCCTAACCCTTACCCGCCCCCCCCCCCTGCCTAAAACTTACTACCCCTTCCTTGAGCCAAACTCTCCCCCCCCCCAGCCTAACCCACCCCCCAAATATACACACATACCATAACCCTTACTCTTACCTTTGGAACATCCACAGAGTGCAGTCTGGCTGGTTCTGGGCAGGCCTGAGACTGTGGTTAGCACTGCAGCATCTCTTTCCCCTCTTGCTCAGGCAGCAGCAGCAGGCCAGCAGCCACCAAACTATGTAGCTCCGCCCACAGACCGGGTCCGTTTAGCTCCGCCCCCCGGACCCGCGAAGCCACGCCCACCCGCCGGGCAGTTGAGCACTGTGTGTGATTAAGTGGGATGGGGGGCTGTTTTGAGAACCCCCTGTTGCCGGGCCAGACAGCAGCTGGCTGCCGCTCTCTAATGCACACAGTGCAGAAGGGGGAGCGGCGGCCACAGTGGAAGGGTAGCGGGGCGCCCAGCGCCAGGCAGGGTGGAAGGGGGGGCAGCAGGCACTGGCAGTGAGGGAGGGGAAGCGAGCACTGAAGACTCTGGCTGTCTGTGTGGACGCATCGCTCAGTGACCCGCCCGTCAGGGTCACTGAGCGTCCTCACACAGATAGACAGCCAGAGGTAGAGAGATGTACTGTATCCTATTGGCTGCTGCAGGCTGCAGCAGAGCTTACTCTACCTCCGGCTCTGTGCTGCCCCCCGGTGGCGCTGGCTCCTCCCCGCAACGCCAGCGGAGGCATAGTTACGCCACTGCAGGGCAGGCCACACAGGGACTGGGCTGAGGCTGGCAGTGACGCCGTCTGCCGCTGTGCGGCTGAGCCCAATGAGCCTGCTCAAATTTCGGCCTCACTAGCGTCGGCCTCCCGGGAAAGTTCCCGGTGGCTATAATGGCCAATCCGCCCCTGCTTCCAGCACTTACTTATTAATCTTCAGAGGATTATCTGAGTAAAATTGTAAAATTGCAAGTAGACAGTTTCGGAAACTGTCTACTTGCAATTTTACTCAGATAATCCTCTGAAGATTAATAAGTAAGTGCTGGAAGATTCCTCTTATGTGCTTCATTGGATACAAATTTGTTATTTGGACATTTATATTCTAATTGTTGGCGCCATACCACTATTGGGTAAAAGTGTTGTGTTCTGTTTGTTCCCTACCCCTCAGGGAACTCAGTGGTGAGGCTGCCTAATATCTAAAAATAAGTTTGTGAAATAGGCTATTAGCGCGATTTGGAATATTGGGGATACATATATATATATATATACAGAAAAGGCTGGAATAGGTGGCGCCTTTGCTCAATTAGAGCTAGAACTCAGTTCTACGTCTCTCGGCACTTGACCTCAATTAGTGGACCGTCGCTCCTCTTCCTCGCTCCCGATTCCCACGAGAGATCACCAAACTTGTCTACAAAAAACGGAAGAAAAGGGCGCCCAATAGTGCAGTATCTTTTGTTTTTATTTTAAATGAATTTTAAAAGCACTTTATTGTACATTGTGCGTACCAACTAATTTGTCAGCGGTGGACTAAATTAACCACCTGGCAAAGCATACAATTCACACTGGCAAGCAGGTAACAGTGGCGGGTATGTGAACCCTTGCTATCCACTCACGGTTCCCGACTACACACTGGCTGTGTGCAGGGACGGATTCACCACGCCGCACAGAACTTCGGGGACACACTCCGCTCTCCTCTGCTCCAAACGTTTGCGTCAGTCAGGCCACGCCCCTACGCCTTTCGTCAGAAGACTCAGTCAGGGCTTCAGTCCAGATTTTCAGACCTGTACAGCCACAGGTGGGAAGTGGACTGATTGCAGTGGAAGAGATTTAAACCTTGTCCAGTTTGATACTTGGGGTGCTGATGCCTGGTAGAGGCCAGTTAGTAGGAGTAAGCATTGTAGCACCAGGGATTAGGACTGTCAGTGCCCGGAGGCACCGATACACTGTGCACACGGAGCGCTGCATGGACAAGTATCTTTATTTGATTGTTTATATGAAGCCTTATTTGGTTTAAAGGGAATTTGTAGCTTGCATGTCATTAAAAACAGTACATACACAAATACTGGAAACTGTCTGCTGTGTCTCTGAACAGCAAACCTGCTGTACTACATACTGTATATTGACTGTTGTAAATATATTTACTGTTATATACATATATTGACTGTTGATCTAAACATTTTCTGTGAGCTACAGTATACCACACCTTCGGAAATCTGACCACAGTGTGGTATAAATATACATACATATGTACTATAATGTACTTTAATACTGTAAACTACAACAATGTAGATGTAATGCAACATATATGCATTTACAGTATACTGTATATGGTATGCAGCAATCATTTTATTTATTCTGAAACATGAAAAGGAAACTTTGTTTTATTTTGCCTAACTTTGTATTTACTGTGCATAACTTGATTGTATAACTTTTTTACTTTACAAAACTTTTTTGACTTGGCAAAATACCTTTACTATAGACAACATAAAAATACAGGACAATCAGAACCAAAACAAACTACAGTTATTTCATAAGACATACTAGTCATTGTATCCTTCATAGGGTGCTAGTGGTTTGGGGTCACCGGCGTTATCATTGAAGTTATCAGCAGGGTTATCCGGAGCTGCAGAGTGCCCTGAGGGAGATGAAGGCATGGAAATGGGAGGACTTGTAGGTATAGGTGTGGTCTGCTTTGTAATATTCTTTTTTTTCCTTCATAAATTTCTTGATCACATTGTATTAGTTAATTCATTTGCCACTCCACTTTAGTAACCCTTTCAACATTTGGGTCCATACCCTCTAGTTCTAAGATAGCCACATTGACTTTTGAGAAGACAACAGCTAGCCCCTTTACAAATTACACCTTTTGTACTTCTTCCATTCTTTCCTCTTATTCTTTCCTCCTCTTACAAGTGTTCCTGCGCTTCCAACTCTATTACTGTAATTCTTCCTTAGTTAGCTCTCCCTCAATATATTCCTCTATTTCAATATATTCCAATTCATTGTCTAAATTAAGTGCATTAGCAAGTTGTGCAGTTGTTTGATTTATGACATAGACATATTTGTCTACGTCAAACACTTTAATATTATTCTCAAAGCATTTTAGGTATTTTTTCCACATGCCTTGCATACAGTTTTCTGTCACTCCCTCCCGATCTGATTCAATGTTCTTTATGCAGTGTAAAATGTACTGTATGCTTTCCAAAAATCCCGACAGGTTACATTATCATTATCATTTTCCATTGCTGATACAAGATTGGAAAAAGTTGTGTACAAACAGTATGTTTTGTACATAGCTACTGCCCCCTGGTCCATTGGATGTATTATAGCAGTCATGTTTTTAGGCAGATACATCTGGGTTAACATCAACAAGGTGCTGGGGTTGGCCTGTGCAATTATCAAGCAGGGAAATCATTTTAAAGGGAATACCCTTTACCAAACAAAAGCTTTAAATTAAAACCGAGTGACATATCCTTCTAACAACAATATGACCATGTCCTTAAAAGACTTGAATTCAGAGATTGTGTAAGCTTATTTGTGTATGTAGGACCTTTGGGGCAGTTTCATTCACATTTTCAGATTGGATCTGCATGGTAACCCCCTATATTGATGATTTAATCAAAAGGTTGATAAATGTTTCCGCTGCTTCTACACCTGAGCTTGCTGCCTTATTGCTGATGCTGCGATTATGCATCTCTGACAAAACCGTAAAACCATACATGGCTTGCTGTAAATATTTCTATTGATTCATCCCTTACATCCCCTGTTTTCAAAGTCTGAAAAATACTGCGTGCCTTGGCTTGAATGATTGCATTTGGTCATTAAACCTGATCACTAATCATTTTTTAAATTTGTTGCCTAGTGGTTATTGCTTTAAATCCTGTTCATGCGTTCATTTCCTCCTTCACATTATCCTTCATGATTGTTGAAATGGTCAAATGTGCCAGCTCCAAGTCTCCTACTATCTCTTGAAATTTCTTAACAACTTCATAGTTGTCAAGCTCTGGAGGTTTACCTCCACGGCGGGGAGCGTCCAGCGGGGTGTGCGTGGTGGCAGGCGGCGTTGCAGGCTTGGGCTGGCAGGATGGCATCTCCAAACAAGATGGCAGGTGGGGGTCCTGGTGCGGTGGTCACCATTTTGCTGAGGTCGTGTGGGTATTGGTGCTGGTTGCTGGAGGATGGGAGCTGCTGTTCTCTGGATCCTGCAGGTGTCCTCTTCGCAGGGGGCGCCTTGTTGGAGACCAGATCTGACCATTCTTCCTGAATCCCCGTGCTATCTTAAAAGGGATCAGGTTTTCAGCCTCTGTGCCAGTACTTCTAGTTGCTTCCCTGCGTTAAGTTCTTCAGTTCCGAGCTCCCGAATTAACCCTTGCCACGTCTGTCTTAGTCGCTGTCACTTGATTCTTGCAGTGCTGCCTCTGTTTACAGCTTGCCACGTGGTCGCTGAGCCCGCTGCTGGAGGGAACCCTGGTTCTGACAGTTTTCTTCAGTGGTCCTATTTCATCTTGTCTTAAAGCTACAGTTCCCAAAGCTTCACAGAAATTTCATCTTGTCTTAAAGCTGCAGTCACCTAATCTTCACAGTGTCGTCATTTCATCTTAAAGCCCTATTACCAAATCTTTGCAGTATTATTATTTCTGCTTCAAAATTCCAGATATCAAGTCTTCTCCGTATCTTCTATTCAACCATCTACTATAGTCTTAAGTCTTTACAGTATTCTCCCCTGGTCTCCTAAGTCTCAAGCACAAAGATTTTATTTATCTTATTTCTTCAAAGACTCATAGTACCAGAAGTGTCTCGTTATTGAAGTATTCCCTGAATTGTATAACCAAATTCAAGCATACAGTACTTCAGTAATCTCAGCCTTCTTCCACTATTACACGAGTAAACACTATATTCAACCTCCTAGCTTCCACCTCCCAGCCACGTCCCCAGATCCACTGCACCAGTTCCACCATCCCAGCCTAGTGTGACAATAGTCACTTATGAGATTCATTTTCACATCATGATTAGTAGCCTTCCTTTTTTGTGTTCCTTTTCTCTGACTTTGACATCGAGATTTATGAGATTCTTTTCTCCTGGATACTAAAGAGTCTGGGTGGGTCGTTAGTTCAATACGGACAAGAAAAAGTTGTCATGAGTCCTAACTCCAAGGAGTACAATAAAGAGCAGTTGCAGTCTTAAGTCCAAGTGGTCGGTAAACAGGCAGGTTGATCAGTGAGGAACATCAGTCCGTCGGCAAAACTATGAGGATATTTTTTCAGTGAATGACCCAACATCTTTTGGATTTCTGGTTAGCCTTTGAGAGAGGTAACTCTGACAAAGTAATAGTGGCTCATTTCATACAGATACAGCACTACGTTGTGGCCTACAAGTATATGGTTCTAGATTGGGTGTCACTCACAAAGGGCCTTACTCTAGTTCACTCTTTCTGACAAATTCCTTCTTAGATGGACAAAACCATGTGCACTGCAGGGGGGCAGATGTAAAATGTGCAGAGAGAATTAGATTTGAGTGAGTTATTGTGTTTCTGTGCAGGGTAAATACTGGCTGCTTTATTTTTACACTGCAATTTAGATCTCACTTTGAATTAAAACCCCACCCAAATCTAATTCTCTCTGCACAAGTTACATCTGCCCCACCTGCAGTGCACATGGTTTTGTCCATCTAAGAAAGAATAAACTAAAATAAGGGCCAAAGAGAGGACTGCAGCTTCTGAAGAAGGAGGCTAGTACAATAATTTGGATCTATTTATGCATTAATGATGACCCTTTGATCATTTTTTTATCTCCTAACAGTTGTTCTGCATAAAGAAATGTTTTTGGAGGAAAAAAAATGTGAGGGGGTTTGATCTTTTGGGATTTTTGTTGGCTATTGATGTCTCAAGTATCGATATTTGTGTGTGGTGTATTTAAAATCTATGCAAGCGTTTTATTTGCCTCTAAGACATTCCCCATGCTCTATTTTATAGTGTGCCTTTGGGATGCGGTCATTTGGTCTACTGCATTATGGTCGACAGTCATTAGGTCGAATCCATTAGGTCGACATGCTAAAAGGTCGACATGACTCTAGGTCGACATGGGAAAAGGTCGACATGATTCTAGTTCGAAAGGTCATTAGTTCGACAGGTCATTAGTTCGACAAGGTCATTAGTTCGACATTGTCTATGTCGACATTCACAAGGTCGACATGGAGTTTTTCACTGTTTTTTGAGCCAACATGTGCCGACAGGCGGTATTTCATGCCCTACCATCCACTAGGGCGTGGTGGGAGAATAAAATAGTGTGCCGAGCGTAGCGAGGCACCGTGCCCGACGCATCGCGAGCGCAGCGAGCGATGCGAGGGGATGCAGTGCACTTTAAACTGTGTCCATGTCGACTGTGTTGACATTCAGGTAAAATAACAGTGAAAAACCCCATGTCGACCTTGTGAATGTCGACATAGACAATGTCGAACTAATGACCTTGTCGAACTAATGACCTTTCGACCTAGAATCATGTCGACCTTTTCCCATGTCGACCTAGAGTCATGTCGACTTTTTAGCATGTCGACCTAATGGATTCGACCTAATGACTTTCGACCATAATGCAATAGACCAAATGATCCCAACCCGTGCCTTTGTGCAATGTGTTTTCATAATGATTCTTGCAGTTTCTATGCGCTGGAATGCATCAGAAACTTCTGACTATGCGACAACAAACAGCTCTGTTTAGGCCTTATTTGATGCTACCTCAGGTATTTGGAGTGCATCATCCATTGACTTCTTGTCTGGTGGAACACAAACCGGAAGTAAGGAGGTGTTAAGATAAGATAATTAAGGTGCTTTCTATTTTACTTGAAATGTCCTGATTAATAGGATTTACATTGGAGGCTCTAATGTTTGATTTGGGCTATGCTGTTGTGACATCACTTGCTGTCGCTATTAGAGATTGTTTGAGGAGGAGCTACCAATTAAGCATGTGAGTATTTATGGAGGCTCATTGCAATATAGTGGATGCTATTCTCTGCAGGGGTGCCGAGAGAGGGGGGGAGCAGGTACAATTTACCCGGGCCCGGGCCTGTCAGGGGGGCCCTGGTCTGGACACACAGTTTTTTTTTTATTTGGTGGCAAGTACCCCCAACATGACCTATTCCATTAGGTACAAAATACTCTGTTCCTGGACTTCCCTGCCAGTGGTAGTTACAGAGGTTGGACTCCAGCACAGTCCAATATTCAAATAGGGGGTCACATCAACTGCCAGTGAGTCCAGGACAGTGATGCTTGGGGTGTCAGTATATACTGTATGACCCCCCCTTTTTGAATATTGGACTGTGCTGCAGGCTCACATCTGTAAGGGAAGTCCAGGAACAGAGCATTTTGTAACTAATGGAATGGGCCATGTTGGAGGGTATGTGTAAATCCTTTGCAAAGAGCATGTAACCCCTGGCAGAGCATGTTAAACCCTGGCAGAGCATGTAAATCAGGGCAGACAGGTTAACCCCTGGCAGAGCATGTTAACCCCTTAATATGCAATGAGCATTACGGTGTGTGGCATAGCGTGTAATGAGCATTATGTCATGTGGTATAATATGTAATGGGTGTGTGACGTGTAATAGGCATTACAGTGTAAATTTTTGTACGTGTATCCACCTTGGAAGCAGTGGGGTAACAACGGGTCCGCAGAGTGTGCGGGAGCTCCGTCCGTGGGGACCCCAGGAAGTTGTTGTACCGGGGCCCAGGATTTCTGTTGGCTGCCCTGATTCTCTGTGGAGTATTAGATGAGCACCCCAGGCAGGTATGGGTGCTCGCTCTTGGGGTATGTGGCCACTTTCAAACACACAGCAGACAGGAAATTGAACACTGGTCTAGGGTTTTCATGCTATCTAGCCATAGCTAGTTTTATTGTGCAGCACAGAAAACCCAGAGCTGGTTATGTGTAGAAAGGGTGAGCACACTGCCTTTTTTTTCTCAACACTTTCTTTTACATTTACAAACAGACGCACTGCATGGATCTCACTGATCCCTGCGTGTTTTATATTCGTCAATGTTTGCCTGCTAGCAAACTCTGCATTCAATTATGAATCATTTCACCGTCGGAGAGACAGTGCAAAAGGGGCATGCCTGCAGCTCACAGAGCACTGGCCATGCCCCCAATAGTGACAAAAAAATGGGGGTATGGACCGCAATTGTGGCATTGCCACAAATTCATGCCCCCTTTTGGTGAGACAATAGCCCCCTTTCGGGAGCACGTGGCGATGCGGCCCGCTTCATCATTTACATTAAGCAAATGTGTTGGCTGGTCACAACCCTAAACACAGGCCCCTACCACTGCATTCCTCTGTGGGCCCTTCATGCCCCAGTCCCACACTGATGACATGTGACATATATAGTAGCATATGACAAGCAACAGTTCTAGAAATCTAATTCAGATATTGGCAACTGTGTAAATAACATATTGTACTTTCTACAAACAGACAGCCAATGTCAGGCTTACAGAGTCCTTCAAGCTGAAGCAGTGCCTATACTAAAGAAACTCATGGGCCTTGGTGTCTCTGCCTGCATGGAGTGGAATTTCGCCTCAGTAACTTTTGACTGTACTCGCTTTTTTTTACGCCAACAAGAAAAAATTATCAGTGATAACTGCAAAACAGGTATGTTTGTATACAGTGGCTAGTGAATGCATACCTCCTAACTGTCCCAATTTGCACAGTACAGTCAGCATCTATGAGACAGGGGAGGGGGGGGGGGTCGTCCGTTAGGGTCAGCAGCTCACATAGCCCTGGCCATACTCCCCTGCAGGTATCCCCAATGGGCTGGCTACAGAGTTGGGAGGTATGGAATGCTAAATACTTGAAAAATTACCGACCTTGTCTTTACAGGCTGCTCTATTTTTGCACGCACAGAAATAGGGCATCTTTGTGTTCAACGGTATATTAAGCCAAGTCTATGGGGTTTATTTACTAAGATGGGAGTTCTATTGAAGATGGGATATTGTCCATCGCCACCAATCAGAATCTACTTATTTATTTAGCATCTTCTAGAACATAATAGATATAATCTGATTGGTTGCCCATAGCAACAACCCGTCTTCAATATGACTCCCATCTTAGTAAATGTACCTGTACAGTATATGCCTATTTTAGACCTGATTGCAGGACAAAGTTGTTCTCAAAACGTGTGAAACCATATGCACTGCAGGTGGGGCATATGTAACATGTGCAGAGAGAGTTATATTTGGGTGAGTTTTTTGTTTCTGTGCAGGGTAAATACTGGTTGCTTTATTTTTACACTACAATTTAGATTTCAGTTTGAACACCCCCCACTGAAATCTAATGGTGTCTTTTGAACTTCTTAGTTTAAAACGCATCAATTGTAGTTCAAACTGCACGGTGTTTGTTATGGCTTGCAATGCGCGCTCCTGAGTAGATTATATCGCAAGCCAAGGAAAGTATGTGCAGGCATCGCATCTAGTTCAAATTACACGCTGTTGTAACGTATCACATGCGTTTTGAACCAGATGCGATCAAGAAAAAAAGGCATCTAGCACAAAACGTGTGTGTGGGCACCGTAACTCTCTCTGCACATGTTACATTTGCCCCACTGCAATGCACATTGTTTAGCCCATTTTGAGGACAAATTTGTCCTGCAAATTAGGCCCTATGTATTTATTGCATTGAACCTGATTGTTTTTCTTATTTTCTACTGACCTCTGCTGGACATAAAGAAATGTACATAGTTCCTACTGCACCTTTCATTTTCATAAGCCTTTGGGTGACATTTAGGGGGAAATTTACTAATATAAATTCGTAAAAAATAGGTGTATTCGTAGGCAGAAATACACCTATTTTTTACACATTTGTATTTTCGGGATTTACTATCCCAAAAATACAGCAATTCGTATTCCTAAAGATGGGACATTCGTATTTGTATTTACAAATACGAATGTCTACACCATCGATAGAATACGACAGGAATCACCATTCAAAAGAATGGTGGTTCCTGAGGTACTAAGCAGCCGTATTGATAATACGTAAAAAAGGCACGAAAATACGACAGGAAAATACACCTTGATTGTCCTGTCGTATTTGCTTTAAGCCTGCACGGATCAGTCAGATCCGTGCAGGCTTTAGTGTAAAAAAATAGAAAAATAAATAAATATAAAAAAAAAAAACGGCGTGGGGTCCCCCCCACAGCTGTAACCAGCACCAGACTGAAAGAGCCGGGGCCGGTAATTAAAAAGCAGGGAACCCGACAAATAGGGGTTCCCCGATTTTTAACAACCAGCCCCAGGCTCCAGGTCCAGGGCTGGTTCACAAAATACGGAGGACAAAATGACTAGGGGTCCCCCGTATTTTAAGAACCAGCCCCAGGCCAAACCAGCCAGCAGGGTAATGTCACAGCCGGGGGACACTTATTATATAAGGTCCCGCGGCCAAAACATTAACCCTACCGACCAGTCAGCCTGGCCTGGGGCCCTGGGGGAGTGGGGACCCCCCTAATAAAGGGGTCCCCCCCTCCAGGACTTACCTGACCAGGCTGAAGCCTGGTGCTGTCCCCGGTGACCCTGGGCTGTGGTCACCGGGCTGATTTCAGTGTTAAAAAAATAGCTGAAAAACTATTGTTTAAAACTGTGGAACTATGAGTCCCAGCAAGCCTACCCCGCAAGCTGGGACTTGGAGAACCACAAGTCCCAGCCTGCAGGGCATTAAAGGGCCCGCTGGCACTTGTAGTTCCACAGTAATAAAAATAGTACAATAAATACACACTGACACAATAAAAATAAAACTTTAATACATCCATTACACACATACTGATACTTACCTATCTTCAGCCCGTAGGTAGCCCTCTGTCCTGGTGTCCGGTGTCCTGTGTCGTCCTCCAGGTCCATGTCGGCGGTCCGTGTCGTCCTCCAGGTCCATGGCGGTGTCCGGGTCGTCCTCCAGGTCCATGGCGGTGTCCGGGTCCGAAGTAATCCATGGTGGAACTGTGGAAGGAAATCCTACTCACCTGGTCCTGTGGTGAAGATGTCTTCTCTTGGTCCGCCGTAGTCCAGGTAATCTTCAAGCTGCCGGCGCTCCACGCACTCTCCGCATCGCACTGAGGAGAGATGCTGAGATATTTCATACTCGGCGCCTCTTCTCAGAAAGCCAAGAAAGTCGGCTCCTGATTGGCCGCTAGGCGGCCAATAGAATCATCCTGAGAAGAGGCGCAGAATATGAAATATCTCTGCATCTCTCCTCAGTGCGATGCGGAGAGTGCGGGGAGTGCCGGCAGCTTGAAGAATACCTGGACTACGGCGGACCAAGAGCAGACATCTTCACCACAGGACCAGGTGAGTAGGATTTCCTTCCACAGCTCCACCATGGATTACTTCGGACCCGGACACCGCCATGGACCTGGAGGGCAACACGGACCGCCGACATGGACCTGGAGGACGACACCGGACACCAGGACAGAGGGCTACCTACGGGCTGAAGATAGGTAAGTATCAGTATGTGTGTAATGGATGTATTAAAGTTTTATTTTCATTGTGTCAGTGTGTATTTATTGTACTATTTTTATTACTGTGGAACTACAAGTGCCAGAGGGGACTTGTGGTTCTCCAAGTCCCAGCTTGCGGGGTAGGCTTGCTGGGACTCATAGTTCCACAGTTTTAAACAATAGTTTTTCATCTATTTTTTTTAACACTGAAATCAGCCCGGTGACCACAGCCCAGGGTCATCGGGGACAGCACCAGGCTTCAGTCTGGTCAGGTAAGTCCGGGAGGGGGGGAACCCTTTATTGGGGGGGGTCCCCACTCCCCCAGGGCCCCTGGCCAGGCTGACTGGTCGGTAGAGTTAATGTTTTGGCCGCAGGACCTTATATAATAAGTGTCCCCCGGCTGTGACATTACCCTGCTGGCTGGTTTGGCCTGGGGTTGGTTCTTAAAATACGGGGGATCAAGTAGTCATTTTGTCCCCCGTATTTTGTGAACCAGCCCCGGACCTGGAGCCTGGGGCTGGTTGTTAAAAATCGACGAACCCCTATTTGTCGGGTTCCCTGATTTTTAATTACCGGCCCCGGCTCTTTCAGCCTGGTGCTGGTTACAGCTGTGGGGGGGACCCCACGCCGTTTTTTTTATTTATTTATTTTTTCTACACATTGCAGCCTGCACGGATCTGACTGATCCGTGCAGACTGCCTGAAAAATTCGTATTAGCGGCCGTATATATGGCCAGCTAATACGAATTAGTACGACATTGGAGGGTTACAAAGCAGTCGTATATGACTGCTTTGTAAATTCCCCTCCGGAACACGACTTTGCATACGACTGAAACAGTCGTATGCAGTCGTAGGGAAAATACTAATACGAAAAACTAGGTTTTTCATATTAGTAAATTTCCCCCTTAATAAGATGAGAGTTTTAGTCACTTTCCAAAATCGCCCATTATCGCACTTTTTAAAATAAATTTTTTTGCTGCAAATTTGCATAATTAATGAGCTGCGTGTTTTTAGTCATGAAAATGTGCGATTTTTAGTCATGAAAATGTGCGAATTTGTGTTAAAAAAATGGCGTGAGGTCCCCACTCCTGAGCATAACCAGCCTCGGGCTCATTGAGCCAGCCCTGGTTCCAAAAATACGGGGGACAAAAAGCGTAGGGTTCCCCTGCATTTCTGAAACCAGCTCCGGACTCTTGGACCGGTCCTGGTTCCAAAAATACGGGGGACAAAAAAAATCTGGGGTCCCCCGTATTTTGAAACCAGCACCGGGCTCCAACAGCCCGCGGTGTCATGCCCCAGCCAGGGGACACTTTTTACATATGGTCCCCGGCCGTACCATGAGCACTGTGGCTGGTCAGCCTTGGACAAGGTACCTGGGGGAGTGGGGACCCCCCTCAATAAAGGGGTAACCCCCCCCGGGCTTCACCCATCCATTGCTGAAGCCCGGGCTGTCATGGGCTTTGGACAATCATACATAACATTGCTTTAAACAGGTGAACAACAAGTGCCAGCAGTCCTCCCCCGCATGCTGGGACTTGGCGAACCACAAGTCCCAGCATGCAGGGCATCAATCAGGGCTCAGCTATGTTGGCATCGACAAACCACGCTAGAAGCGTCTGCAGCGCCGGAGATAGCCGGCTCACCCTGCTGTCAGTGCGGGGTGAGCTGGCTCTGGAGGAGGGAGGCAGCGCAGGACCCTGGGTCAGTAAGTATATTGGTGTAAAAGTGAGGTGTGTGTTTGTGTGTTTAATAAAGTTTTACTTTTCTGTGTGTGTCTTTTATTTTAACATTCTTTTTACAGGTGGACTACAAGTCCCAGCGGGCCCATTAATGCCCCGCATGCTGGTCCTTGTGGTTCGCAAAGTACCAGCATGCGGGGGAGGCCTGCTGGCACTTGTAGTTCAAATGTTTAAAGCAATGTTATGTATTATTGTTTTAACCCCATCAGGCCGGCGTCCAAAGCCCAGGGACAACGGTGACTGCCCCAGGCTTCAGGCCTGGACGGGTGAAGCTTGGGGGGACCCATTTATTGGGGGGTCCCCACTCCCCCAGGTACCCCATCCAAGACTGACCATGCCATGGTGCTCATGGTACAGCCGGGGGACCTAATGTAAAAAGTGTCCCCCGGCTGTGGCATGACACTGCGCGCTGTTGGAGCCTGGTGCTGGTTTTAAAATAAGGGGGACCCCCAGATTTTTTGTCCCCCTGTATTTTTGGAACCAGAACCGGTCCAAGAGTCCGGGGCTGGTTTCAGAAATACAGGGGACCCCTACGCTTTTTGTCCCCGGTATTTTTGGAACCAGGTACGGCTCAATGAGCCCAGGGCTGGTTATTAACTTTTACACATTTTTTAAGACAATGTTCTGTGCATGGTTCTGGCAAATTCGCCTGTCAGAACCTGGTCTGCATGTGTGGTGAATTTTAGTAACATTTTCCCGTTTTCGCATCTCATTACAGTGTCATCGCTGATGAAAAGTAGACACTGAGCAATATGATTGCTGGCGATATATTGCCCCTTGTGTACATACCTTTAAGGTTTGGAAGTGCAGTGTTCTGCCTTCCAGCTAGGAATGGTGAAAAAAGGCACTGAGGCAGGCACCTCTGGGGTGACATTGGGTGCACCAGTTGGCAAACCAGGAGTTAATGCCCAAGAAGTGCAATCTCTTTCTTCAACAGGTGTAAAACAGCCAGCGCATCAGCACACAGCACAAGTAGGGAGGCCAATCCCGGATCAGGATTGTCGGGATCCTGGGATTTTGGTTGTAAGCCCAAAGGTTTCCGTGGGACTGGGGAAGAAGGGCAAGGATAAGAAAAATAATATTGAAAAGAAAAAGGCATCTGAAATGGATTCTGATGTAGAAATCCAGGATAGTTTGGAGTGGGACCCAGTTGGCACAGAGCTGGTGAAAGAAGATAGTGTGGGGGATGGTGGTGGCCTGAGTGATGTGGAGTTAATTGTCGATGGGAACAATGGTACTGTGATAGTCTATAATCATCTGGTTCAGTAATTGGTCCAAGTAACAATCAGAACGATCAGTGCCTGGTAATGAAAACTGCTTGTGAACAGCCAGACCCAGAACCCCCTCCTAGTGCGGACTCTGGGGAAAATGGTGGTGATGAAGGGTAAATTCTCTAATAATAGGGGGACTTGTAAGAATGCTGGATCCTCTAGAAGGGTCTCACCAAGGATTGTAAAGGGAAAGTGAGCAGGGTCCTGCTTTTATAACCCAAATAGATTTGCATAGACCTAAAAAGCTTTGCTCAGTTTTTCTTTGCAAAATATGTAAATAGTTTGTTGTTTTGTTTAAGCTTAGTGCTTATGTGTGTATAGTTCTTTGCTGTGTTATTGGTTTTGATGAAGAAGCATCTTTTGGTATTATTGCAGATTGCATTACTTTATATTATAATTACCGTACAGTATGTGTTCTATGATGTAAAATCCTATTTATTTATTTACTGTATTATACTGTAACCCAGGCATGTCCAACGTTGGCCCTCCAGATGTTGTGAAACTACACATCCCAGCATGCTTTGCCACAGTTTTGCTATTAGAGAATGCTAAAACTATTGCAAAGCATGCTGGGATGTGTAGTTTCACAACATCTGGAGGGCCAACGTTGGACATGCTTGCTGTAACCATTGTAAATATTATGTTGCAAGTTTAATAAATGGGAGAATTCCCTATCAGCTGTGGTCCCCATAGCAGCTGCACCTATGGTAGCTATGCCCCTGAATATAATACATATAACTGTGACAGGGAAGGTGGCTACTCTCAGCTGTGGGCCCCAAAGCAGCTGCACTCCCTGCACCTATGGTAGTTATGCCCTTGAATAAAGGCAACAGTTTAGCAGCTTTTATCCCTCTAGCCATCAAACCCCAAATACTTTATTATTATTATTATTATTAGAATTACAATTCTTTTATTATGGTGTACAACATTTTTCATTAAATTACCCTTGCTGGTTAGGGGATTCTGGGCAGAGGTTCGTGACTTCGCCAACGAACACCTGGTAAATTTCACTCCACTCACCACAGAGTGGGCCATATTCGGCATCCTCCCGGAAGAGACTAGGGCCCCTAAACCCATCAAAAAATTGATGCTGACAATCTCATCCGCTGCCCACAAAACGATTCTCCAGGTGTGGATCCAAAACTCCCCTCCAGCCTTGGCAATGTTCAGAGACAAACTGTTTTTTATTTTTCACAAGGATTGGTTGGAGGCCTCCCTCCAAAAGGACTCACGTACCAAACAGTTCTTTGCTACCTGGAACAGCTATATGGAAACCTTACCCATGTCGACTAAACAAACTCTCCATCAATGTTTCCAAAATAATAGCTGGTACGAAGAACAGATGTTACTTAACAACCCTCTGCTAGTCCTGGACTAATCTGCTCCCTTCTGTTACGATCATTATTTTAAACACATGTTACAAAAATAGGGAAACCTATGTAACCCCATTTTGTATATTTGAATCTTTGATATTTGACATACATGCTTGAAAGCACAGTAATGTATTCTGTGTTGATTTGATGCTTTGACTCAATAAAAAATTGATATAAAAAAAAAAAAATTACCCTTGCTTTAGACCAGGGGTGGGGAACCTTTTTTGTGCCAAGGGCCGTTTGTATGGGGAAAAAATCCTTCGGGGGCCATATGTAAAAATGTCTCAAATTTATCCTGCTGCAGCCGCCCCACGCTTCGGCGGCTGCCGCTGAATAGGACTGACAGTCTCCAGTTGCTGTTGATTAAGAGGAAACTTGCGAGAACTACCGACCTCTCGCGAGAATTCCCCTTTACTTGACTTCTGGCAAAGCTGCCTGGTGGATGGGAGGGCCATACGGCCGCATACGGCCCCAGGGCCTGAGGTTCCCCACCCCTGCTTTAGACCTTCCCCACTTTTTAAAATGTTTACCATAGAACGTAGTGGTGCTGGAGAAATGATCAGATAATTCTCTTTACCACACTCATCTAGTCATATGAATTGTTTACTTGTCTACCTTGCAATCATCCTGGGTTTTTTGTTTTGTTTTGTTTTTATTACATTATGTTTTCTTTCTTTTCAGGAAATAAAAGCGACAAAAACATGACCATATTCAAGAATGCTTCTCTCCTACATATCCTGGTGACACTCCGAGATTTGGTCCTTACTTGTTCCTTAGATACAGCAACAGGTCTTTACAGCTTTTATTACTACAGCTTCCACTTTAACTGAAAAACGTCTCTGTATCCGGGCAACACATAACGTAACGAGGCTGCAAAATATTCAAACACCATCCAGATTGTTAAATCATTTGTTAAACATCTGTGCTTCAGATGGAAACAGTATGGCTGATGCAGAGCTTCCTGGATATCACATGCTCAATCAACCCAGGGGACTGGTTATGCTCATTAGGGGGGACCCGACGCCATTTCTTTTTCTTTTTTTTTTAACACAAAATCGCACATTTCCTCAAATTTGCACATTTTCATGACTAAAACTCGCACATCTTCATGACTAAAAATTGCACATTTTCATGACTAAAAATCGCACATTTTCATGACTAAAAATCGCACATTATCGCTCTTTATTGCACTTTTTTGCCACCACAAAAGTGCTCACAGCAGGAATCAGGCAGCAGCTGGCAGAGCATTAGTCACAGCAGTAATCAGGCAGCAGCTGGCAGAACATCCATCATAGCCTTAAGGCCCCCATACACTATGCGATTTGGGGCGGACTTCACCCGATTCCGGGAGATTGTGTGAAATCAGGCCAAATAGCATGTGTCTGAGGTCCGATCCAATGAGCAGTCCCGTGCACATTGGAATGGACCTGGAGATATACATGCTCTGCCTGTAAGATCACTGTGTTTGACCCAGGGGCGTAACTCGAATTTTGAGGGCCCCATAGCAAAAATTTCAAAGGGGCCCCCGTACCACTACAATGCCACTTATGGTGGAGGGGGAGGGGGGGAGGGAGTAAAGGGAGCGAGAGGGTGTCGGAGGGGGGGGGTGATAAAAATACAGTCAGGAGTGAGAGGAAGAGAGAGGGGGTCAGGGTAAAAGAGAGGGCTTCATGGAAAAATAAGGAATTATAGAAAGAGAGGAACAAGAGAGAGAAAGGGAGGGGTGCGAGCAGGAGTGAGAGACTATGCCAGGGAGGGATGGAGAAAGAGGGGTTGCAAGAGAGTAATAGAGTGTCAAGGAAAATGGGAGAGAGACAAGGAAAGAGAGACGGGGATGTTAGGGAGAGGGGGAGAGAGAAGGAAATAGAGAGAGTGTCTGAGCAAGACAGTGTGTCAGTGAGAGAGGGGGAGAAACAGACTGTGTCAGGGGGAGCAAAAAAGACAGTTTCAGGGGGAGAGAGAGAGAGAAAAGGAGCTGATAACAAGAAGATATCAGGTAGGGGCGCAATTAGCTAGACCTGGTTTGCAAAAATATAAGCTGCAGTACCAAAAAGGGGGTTGTCACTCCCCTGCAAGAAGATACAAAAAAGAAAATACAATAGACTGCGCTAATTAATATAGGAAAGGTGTTAAAGAAATGCTAGTAACCTGAAGGTTGAACATGATTTAATGAAAAATATCAATAAAGATATATAGCAGCTCAGGTTAAAATCAACAATTTTACATACATTGTGCACATAAAAAAATAGGATAAAAAATATATTTGGAATGAAAAAATGGGGGAAATTTAAAATTCTTAAAGTGACTGAGAGTTGTGTCCATACGGTACCGTATATTTTGGAAAGAGTCCCGCTGGATGGGGGGCAAGGATTGTTGAGCCCACTTGGATCCGTTCCTATTTTGCCTCAAGTGTAAACGACCTGGAAGGCAGGGTGAGGGATAGGCAGCTTGATGTTTAGGAGTAAGTGGAACTCCTGCTGTTCCTCAGATGCCAGGGAGAGAGAGAGAGACAGTGTCAGGGAGGGAGCGTGACACAGACAGACAGATGATGGACAGGGGAGGACTAGGCCACTGAGGGGACAAGTACGAACTGACAAATAGTGCACCACATGGGGGCAAATATGGGGAGATGGACAGACAGACAAAACACCATATGGGGGCATAGAATGACAGGTGGATCCCATGTCCAAAGATGGACATATGGACAGACAGTATCCCAATATAGGGGCACAGACTAAAAGAAGAATGGGGGGGCACATAAATGGATGGGCAGAGCACCAAATGGGTGGTCAGATGGACAGGGGGTATTAAGGACAGACTAACAGACGGCCATGGAGACACATACCTCCCAACTGTCACGATTACAGTGGGACAGTCCCGATTTTCGGGTCCTGTCCCGCTGTCCCACCTGCGGCAGGCATTGTCCCGCTGCGGGGGGTGGCAGTTGGGAGAAACCCCAATCTAATAGAATAGACGCTGTGCGCATGCGCACAGCGTCTATTCTCGTATGAAAATGAGGTTGCGGTTAATTAGCATAAGCTGCACCCTCATTTGCATATGCCCGCCCCCTTTCCGAAGCCACGCGAGTGTCCCTATTTCAACAGCACAGAAGTTGGGAGGTATGGAGACAGGAGAGAGCACCATAATATGGGGGGACAGATGGGATGGGTGTGCAAAATATACAGATGGGTGTGCAGGAGGCAACAGACAGACATACAGACTGAAGTGTGTGGGTGTGCATATATGGGGGAAGGGGGGGTGCACCATCACCTAGGTCTGTTGTCTGCAGGCAGGCTCCGGACAGCGACACCTCTTCACTTCCACTCCGATAAAGGGAAGAGTCCGGGCAGCAGCAGAAGCTCAAGTCCAGGCAGCATTCAGCCAGCAGGAACGTCACCTCCTCCCTCCCCTCCATAGAGGAGCTCCATGACATTGTCCAAACAGACAGAAGCAGATCCCGACAGGGGCGCCTTAGGCTCCACCCTCCCCTTCACGGAGCAACTAAAGGGCAGGGTCCAGGCAGCAACAGAAGCTCCAGACAGCCGCACCTCCTCCATCCACGAAGCCCAGGGGCATGATGCGGCCAGCAGTAGCGGAACCTTCTCCCTCCCCTCCACGCAGCGACTCCAAGGCAGGGTCCAGCCGGAAACATCAGAACTTTCTTCTTCCCTTGTAGCCAGAGGCTCCGGGCGGCAGCAGCAGCTCCTCCCGAGTCCCTTCCCTCTGTGTTTAGTATAGACCTCTGGCGAAACTACATCCGCAGCGGCAGTTCCCTTCCCTCCAGCTCAGGTAGTAAAACGTGGCCTCGGACCCACACACTACAGTACTACTAACTGTTTAGAATAAGACACATTTAAAAGGGTGCAGGGGATACCTGCTGGGTCCATGGGCCCCCCAAGCCTGGGCCCCATAGCAGCTGCACTGGTTGGACCCCCTCCCAACAGCAGGCAGCAGGTATCGCATGCAGATAGGCCTAGTGGCATAACTATATATTTTGCACCCCCCTCCAAAGAATATTTGTGCCCCCCCCCCCCCCCCCCAATGCTATTTATAAAAAATATACATAAAGTTTATTTTAAAAAATACCACCTGCTGCCTCAAACAGGAGGCAGCAGGTGGGATATGCGGTGGACGGCAGGTAGCAGGTTAGCGAAAGCAGACGAGGGAGGTGAAGTCCCATGCCCAACATGGCACTGCAGCCAGGGTTGTTTCTATGTACACTGTAATGCCAATTACACAGTATGCCACACACCGTAATGCCCAATAAATATTATACTGCACACTGATGCCCATTACACATTATGCAACACACCGTCATGCCCATTGCACATTATGCCCCCCACCATGATGCCCATTGCACATTATGCCCCACACCTGGATACCCATATGCCAAAGACCATAATGTCTATTGCACAGACCATAATGCCCAGACCTGTACTTCTGCTTATACATATGATGCCCCCAGCAGTACCCCTCACACAATGCCCCAGCAGTGCCCCTCACACAATGACCCAGTAGTGCCCCTCACACAATGCCATTATAAACATAATGTCACCATATGCCAGTCCTAGTGCTCCTCACAGTCCAGCTCAGCATGCCAGAGGGACATTGCTGCTGCAGGGGTTAATCCTTGAGGATCAGCATCAAACATGGGAGGTCCCAGGAGGATGCAGGCAGAATCATCTGGAGAGCAGGGAGTTGGCTTGGCTGCCATTGGCTGACCTATGACCCCCCAGTTGGCTCACCTGTGACTGGAGCCTATTGGGTGGGAGCCCCTGACAGGGCATCAGTAAACGCCAGGAGGTTGACGGCTGAAGACGGTGATGCAAATATAGGGGGCGTGGTCGGCATGGGTGGGGGCGTGGTCAGCGGTGGGCAGTCAGCAGCGGACAAGCCGTGCAGCCACGTGGTCTAAGGCATGGCTGCACGGCTTGTCTGCCTGTAGAAACAGCCCTGGCTGCAGCACCAGCCGGCAGCTTCCACAGTGGGGGGGGAGGGAGTGCCGCATATTTTACCTGGTGACTGGCGGGGGGACCCTTGTAGTGCACGCTGTGTGCCTGCTGCAGACCTAGCCGGTGCTGGTTCCTCCAAGCCACAGCGGGGTCTGCAAGGCCCCATACGCCACTGGATGGGCCGCATATGATGTATTACATGCGATCCTGCCGCCAGGATGGCTCAAGGGAAATTGGATGCGACTTCTGTAGAAGTCGCATAGTGCATGGGGCCTTAAGTGTGTCACTCCCAGGCTAATGCTGCTACTGCTGATCTCCATGGGTCGGCAGAGCATGTGATGGGATCCTCTGATCAGAGCTCAACACATGCTCCTCTGACCCAGTAGTGCATTGCCCCAGCTGAACCCCATTGCCTGCTGCAGCTGCCACCGCTGGGTCTGTTATCTGGGACTCTGAGTCTTGATGCCCCTCTAAACTTTGGAGCCTGGGATGGCAGTCTGCACCCGTTGACGCAGGACATGCATTTGCGCATAATGTTGGCCATTGATACTTTGTGCGCGTAGTAGCAACAGCAATAGGGTCTGAATCAGGCCCTTAGCTCTATGCATGTATGGATCTATGAATATCATGGTGGTCAAATTGTATGTACTAAATAGAATAGAATATACAAATTGGACTGAATGGCTAATGCACTACATGAAAGATTCTGATATATGATAATCTTTATAAATTATCTAAACCCTTTATCAGGCTTAAAAAATGGAAGTCCGTTGGTGATCTGCTTTGTGATAGATAGATAGATGGGGGCATTCTTCCACAGCTGATAAAACTATGTGTTCTCCTGCAGATAACACAGAATCCTAAGCCTGCTAGTTGTAACTGTTGAATAAAAAGTAGAAATGCACCATCTAGTGGCTGTAAATACATATTTAAATACTGTTTAAAGTATGTTATTGTTCTACAACTTAAAAAAACAACGTAACATAGTAATTTAGCCGCAAATCTTGCTGTTTTAGTGGCCGAATATGCTGTTTCCCCCTCACTCCAAAAACGGAGTGAGGGGGAAATGGCGTATGCAGTTTAATACTGACCCTGAAAGCTGTGACAGTGAGCAGTCAGCACTGCTCGCAGTCACAGCTCGCCCCCAGCATTGAATATTGCCCTTAGTATTTTGCAAGGATATTTTATCAGCTTCTTAAGTGTGGATCATTTACAACATTTTTAGTAGATTTACCATCTGGTTTTTTTTATTATTGTGATTTTGACCAATAGGAATTAATGCTAAATTGCGCTGATTTCAATTTAATTACTATTGCATGCTTAAATCTGCCAATCACAGATAGCTTTGTAATCCCGTCAGATGGTAAATTGACCCCTTTGGGGGTTATTAAGTTAGATAGTTACTGTGCAGGGGTTATTCTGTTAGCAAGGACAGTGGCCTAGCTCCCGTGCGGCAGACCCCATGGCTGCTTGGGGGAGGCAAGCATCAGCGGGGTCTGTGGCAGGCGCCGCCGGTGTCCATCAGGTGGCAGAAGCTGGGAAGATGGCTCCAGCGGTGCACACTGCATGAGCTCTGGGAGCCATTACTGTCTGTGCACCACAGACAGTCTTCCGGCGCCCATCAGGATGTACAGGCTGCTGCTGGGCAGTTCTCCCCTTCATTATGCGCCTCAGCAGCCTCCTTTCACCAACCCCTGTACTTTGTGGTGGAGGGCGGGGCAGCAGTGTTGAATGACGGGGTGGCTTTGGGGCTAAATTATGGCACCCTGGGTCCCCTGCTGTGTGCCGCTCACGGACAACTGCAGTACAAAGACACTTGGTTATTTCCCCACTCTCTGTAAATGCTGAAGTCTGCATTCTTGAAGAGGAGCCATATGGACACAGATAAGTAACACAGGAGAGAAGAGGGGTGAGGGGATGTGTACTGTGTCAGAGCTGAGGGATGAGGGGGATGTGTACTGTGTCAGGGCTGGGGTGAGAGGATGTGTACTGTGTCAGGGTTGGAAATATTAAAATAAAAACAGAAACAGGTTTTAAAATTTTTTTTAAACTGCATCTTGTCTTCACCCAGGGGGCCCACCCACTCCAGGGCTTCAGCCTCTTCATCTGTGTTCTTCACCTGGGGCTGGCGGCCTTTTCAGCTCTTTTGCATGGCCGCCACCTCCCAGGAAATTTACATGCGCTTTCAGATCCTGAGTTGAGAAAGCCGCCCTGAGCGCGGCGAAACGTGTTTTTGAGGACTTCTCATTAGAGCTGACCGGTGACCTGGGGGATCCCTTCTGCCCCAATACTATCACTATCAATTTGGACGGTGCCTACAAGTGGGTCCCGGCACAGTCGACACGCACGGTGTCTCCAGCACGTAGCTGTGATTTTACAAATGAACATGCAGCCCCGGACTGTGGGCTGTCATCCACATGTGCGGTAATCACCAATTGTAGCTGGCACACTACTGCCCCAGCAAGCAGACTCCACTCCCGACTTGGCCCGCTGGACGGTTCATAGTCTGGAAGTGTGAGATAGTCTGTCGACCGCATACAAGATCAGCGGCACCTACACGGAGCGGCCTGTGGCTAGCTAATATTGGCATCAGATTCATCCATACAGATCGGCCCAGTGATCGGCCACAGCCACCTAAGGATCTGCCACAAGTCTACTCAATTTGAGGAGTGCAGATTCTGGACTGATGTACCTTCCTCTCCCAAACATCAATCTGGAGAACTTTGTGTGCGTAACATCAAACTCCCCCACATATTGTGCATTTGACCAACTGGGAGGATACATAGATAATTACAAAAATCTACAGATGTAACTTTGCTTGTGGATTCCACAGCTGCCCTTTTATGGGTGTATAAGACACCGTGTGTCAAGTTACATAGTTACATAGTAGATAAGGATGAATAAAGACTTGCGTCCATCGAGTTTAACCTGGGTTTTAATAGCTTATCCCTTGTAAAAGTATGATTCGTTTTTAAAGACAGAATATGATTCTTATTAGTACCCTTGGATGTTTTTATCCAATAAATGTTTGTCCAACCTTATTTTAAACGTATTTATTGTGTCCGTGGAGAGAGTTCCACAGTTTGACTGCTCTGACCGTAAAGAATTTTTTTCTTTTGAGGGAACAAAATCTTCTTTCTTCTAATCTAAACTCGTGCCCACGCATCCTATATTCCTTACTTGCAGTAAAAAATGTGCTTGACAGTTCTTTATATTGGCCCTTGATATATTTGTACATGTTGAGCATGTCTCCCCTTAAACGTCTCTTCTCTAGTGTAAATAGTCCCAAAGTGCTCAATCTCTCCTCGTAGTTTAAATTCTCCATTCCCCTGATTAGCTTCGTTGCTCTTCTTTGTTTTTTTTTCTAATTCTATGATGTCCTTTTTATAGTGTGGGGCCCAGTACTGTACTCAATATTCAAGGTGAGGTCTAACCAATGCCTTGTACAGTGACATAATTACTTTTGAGCCCCTAGTTTCCATGCCCTTTTTAATACATGCTAGAATTCTGTTGGCCTTTTTTGTTCCTATGTGACATTGTGTAACAATTGGGAGTGCTAGCGCTAGATACCAAATGTAGCAAGGGGGCTGCCAGGCTGGAGTGGTCCAGGCTCCTAAATGGTAATATATTATTAGGTAGGTAGCCTTGCGCTCACCCTCTAGATGTGACAATATTGTATGTGGTTGGATATAAAGAGAGAAGTGACACGTAGGGTGACATTCTATGGGATGAGATTTGCGTTTTTTGGCGTTAATTAGTCAACAAAATGGCGACATCGCATTTTTCCGTCAAATCGCCAATTTAATAGGGTGCGCTAAGGGACTGAAATCGCATATTATGTGCGTTAAGGCATGCGGACCAAAAGTGCGAAATTAATTTGCATTTTTATCGCATCCAGATGTTTTCGTATAGAAAAGTATACAACTCGCTTATTTAATGCAATGCGCATTCGCAAATCGCACTTTTTAGGTGTCTAATAATCGCACTTATTTCAGACCAGGTTCTGTTTGGCGATTTGGCCCAGAACTCATTTTGGTCAAGTGCACACATGGTTAATTTCACCACAGGTGCCCTCATTTTCACTCACAAACACCCCTACATAAACCCCAACATCATTAAGGACACCTGTGAGGGTTTCAGACATGGAGATTTTGCAGACTATTTTGGAGTTGCTTATCTGTGATGTGGCCCATTTGGAGGAGCTGCGCAGGAGGGAGGAAGCTGCGCACCAGATCCTGGTAGCCCCCCGACTACTGCGTACCCCACGTATGTATCGTGCTCGCCTGTACCTGGACTCCCTCTCGGATCAACAGGTTGTGGGGATGGTTACGCTGAACCGCATTAACCTGTTGGACTTATATGAGCAGGTGAGAGATGATTTGGACCCTTTTGGGGGAGCCAACTATGCAGTGTCTGGCCAGCACAAATTAATGTGTGCCCTCTACTATTTGGTCACAGGCTCCACTCAGTCTGTGACCTCATGGGCCTTGGGGGTATCACAGGCCACTTTCTCTAAGCATTTTACTCAAGTGTTACTTGCTTTAAAGAAGTTGTGCCGGACATACATCATCAGCCGTTACTTTTCTGGTAAGCACATGTGCCCTGTACTCAAAAATGTACCTGTGGTGTAAGTGTACTCATAAACAAATTATTGACCAATACCATCTGTTTCCACCCACATTTAGCCTAATACACAGTGCCCAACGGATGCATTTGGTGGTGCTGACCTATCCCTTGCTGGTATCTAGCTTGTAAGTACATTTGATACATGTATGAATGAAGTTTGCAGTCCAACATGGCTCACTGGTGTTGTGGAACTACATGTGCCAGCATGCCCTGACACACTACAACCAATACATTCCAAACCATGAGTGTCAGAGCCTGCTGGAATATGTAGATCCACAACCTTTGCCGGCCATGGAGTTACCCCACACTACTTTAGTGCAATCCCATTGTCATATACCATTACAATATGTTAGAATTCACACAATAATTGTTTTTTTATAAAAACACACAAACACAATGGTATGCGGTTAGACATTTTTACTTCTGCCTACTTTGTCAGACGCAATCTGCATTTTTGCAGGTGAAAGATAAGAACTGTGGGGGCATGTTACAAGATGTTTTGGATTTGACAACATTAACAAACATATATATGAGCTACCTTCTGCCAGCATCAGGCACCCCTACACCACTTCTAGAACCTGCACCAAGGCCACCACGGGTCCTAACACTCCGCCGGGGTGGGGAAGTGGGGGAGCCACTTATTGGGGTGCTGGATACACTGCTGAGGGTTGATGCTGCGCCACCTCCCACATTGGCTTCCAGCTGCTGTATTTGGGCCTGCATACCTATTAAGGCATTGGTCTGCGCTGTGCATGATTGGCTTAGTGCAGCTATACTTAGCGCCACGCTGCCAATATGCCTATTCTGTTCCCTTATAGCAGAAGTTTGTTCTGCAAAACGGGTGTCAATGCTGTTAGCAATGCGCACATGAGTGCCTACACCTACCCGTACACTACGTGCAATTTTGCGTAATTGAAGAAAGGTGTCACGCATGTACCCCTGGATGTTACCTATTTGCAGGCTTTGGGAGGCCATGAATTCTATCTGCTTGTCCTTGAAATTGACCAAGGAGTTGGCTACTTGGGAAGCAGAAGCTGCTGTATGGGGTGTGTTGGTGGGTGGGGGTGGGTTGGGAGACACCCCACTTGGGGGAAGATCACTCTGTGATGAGGTCTGTATTTCTTCGTCTGCTGCAAAGGTCTCGACCGGTTCAAGAATGATGTCCATTTCGTCTAACACCATTATTGAATAATCTGTTTGGTTGGTCCCTAGTTGTATAGCACCTGTGGATACAGATGAAGAGGTAAGTACTGATGTATATATATGCCACACTGTCATCTATACTGTTTTACATAGGGCTTGAGATGCTGGACGCACATACCTAGGGGTGTTATGTACTTACACATGTACCCCGATACAGCATGTAACATTGACATTAATAATAAGTCACATGCCTAGCTCAGATGACATTCATTTCCGTTGCAATGTAGCAGCAGGAGATGAATGTGGTGTGAGATATTGTTGAGGTGACATGGGTGTGTGTACTGTATGTGTAATGCCGTGTTTTTTTTTTCATTTACCTGCTTCCGCAGATTCTGCAGCAACGGGCCTTCTAGTCTTGGATGCCGCAGCACTTCGGGATCGACAATCTGTACAAGGAAAGATGGGCAGGCATTATGGACCTTGCAATGGCGAAGCATTTTGTGCAAACATGCATTGAGATGACAATAATGGACAATACCCTTTGGATAAGGACTGCTTTATTTCTTCTCCACCATTTTTTTTATTTTAAAACCAAATATTTTTGTGTAAGATTATTATTAAACTATTGTACACATGACAACTATTGGATAATCTGTGGTATGTAGTGTGAGATATTGTTGATGTGACATGTGTATGTGTAATGGGGTGTTTTTTGTTCATTTACCTGCTTCCGCAGATTCTGCAGCAACGGGCCTTCTTGTCTTGGATGCTGCAGCACTTCGGGATCGACAATCTGTGCAAGGAAAGATGGGCAGCCATTATGGACCTTACAATGGATAAGCATTTACAAAACCCATGCATTGAAATGACTATAATGGACAATACTTCCTTTGGATTTGGACTGCATTATTGCTTCACCACATTTTTATATTTTTTTTTAACACTATTATTTGGTAAAATTATTATTAAATTAGTGGCCACATGACAACTATTGGATAATCGGTGGTATGTAGTCATGGCAGCTAAACCACCAGTACACCTCTGTGTTTTTGGCCACATACATGTTAGGCTGCTAGAAAGAATGTTACAGTGTTGAACAATATGAGCAGTTGTGGAACTACAGGGCCCAGCATTATGAGCAATTTGAAAGTAGGAGCATGCAATTTCTTGTGCATGACCTTGCTGGGCTATGTAGTTCCACAGCAGCACTTTACTTAGCATAACAATACAAGTCAACATTATAGTTATAAAACATTGGCATGTATGTTTAAGTTTGCATGGGGTCACACTTACCAGCTCTGGATGGCGTTTGCGGCCTATCAGTATCCGCCACGTGCATGCCAGGCAGGACCTCAGGGGGTATGATGCGCTTCAGCTTCACCTCATACATAGAAACATAGAATTTGACGGCAGATAAGAACCACTTGGCCCATCTAGTCTGCCCCTTTTTTAAACATGTTACCTCAAACCATATTTGATCCTTATTTTTGTAAGGATATCAATATGCCTATCCCAAGCATGTTTAAATTGTACTACTGTATTTGCCTCTCCCACCTCTGATGGGAGGCTATTCCACTTATCTACTATTCTTTCTGTGAAGTAATTCTTCCTCAAATTTCCCCTGAATCTTCCTCCCTCTAGTTTCAGTGCATGTCCTCGTGTTCTGCTGCTCCTCTTCCTGTGAAGAATGTCTCCCACCTGTACCTTGTTAAAACCCTTGATATATTTGAAAGTTTCTATCATGTCCCCCCTTTCCCTTCTCTGCTCTAAAGTATACATATTAAGATCTTTTAGTCTTTCCTGGTACGTTTTGTGATGTAGGCCATGCACCATTTTAGTTGCCCTTCTTTGTACAGTCTCTAATGTATTTATATCCTTCTGGAGATATGGCCTCCAGAACTGAACACAATGAGGTCGTACCAATGACCTATACAGTGGCATTATTACTTCTTTCTTTCTACTGCTGATACCTCTCCCTATGCAACCAAGCATCTGACTTGCCTTCTTCATTGCTTTGTTACATTGCCTACCTGCCTTTAAGTCCCCTGAAATAGTGACACCTAGATCCCTCTCTTCCTCAGTAGTTTCCATTATAGTGCCATTTATACTATATTTAGTCTTTGGATTTTTGCAACCCAAGTGCATGATTTTGCATTTTTTGGCATTAAACTGTAGTTGCCATGCTCTTGACCATTCCTCTAATCTACCTAGATCATCAATCATTTGTTTTACCCCTCCTGGTGTGTCTACCCTGTTGCATACCTTTGTGTCATCTGCAAAAAGGCACATTTTACCCTTAATTCCATTTGCAATATCACCAATAAAGATATTAAAAAGCACTGGTCCAAGTACAGATCCCTGGGGTACTCCACTTGTAACCTTTCCCTCCTTTGACTGTACTCCGTTTACTACAACTCTCTGTTTTCTGTCCTGCAACCATGCTCTTATCCATTCAACTATCTTAGAATCCAATCCCAAGCTTTCAAGTTTATTTAACAGTCTGCGATGTGGGACAGTGTCAAAAGCCTTACTAAAGTCTAGATAAGCTACATCTACAGCCCCACCTTGATCTATTACTTTAGTCACCCAGTCAAAAAAGCCAATAAGATTTGTTTGACATGATCTTCCCCCAGTAAACCCATGCTGTTTTGGATCCTGTAAATTGCTGGTTTTGAGATATTCTACAACTCTTTCTTTTAAGAGTGTTTCCATCAATTTCCCTACTACTGATGTAAGGCTCACTGGTCGATAGTTGCTTACCTCTTCTTTGCTTCCACTTTTGTGCAGTGGGACTACATTCGCTGTTTTCCAGTCCTCTGGGATTACTCCAGTAGCTAGTGACTGGTTGAATAATTCTGTTATTGGTTTTACCAGCTCCCCTTTGAGCTCTTTTAGTATCCTTGGATGTATTCCATCTGGCCCCATTGATTTATCCACTTTCAGTTTTGAGAGTTCTGTGAGGACTTTCTCCTCTGTAAATGAACTTGTTTCTCCCTCAGTTTTCTGACTATACTTGCAACTTAATTGTGGCCCCTTCCCCTCTCTTTCAGCAGTGAATACTGAGCAGAAATAATTATTAATATTATCTGCTATTACATTGTCCCCCTCAAGAAAACTTCCACTCTCTGTCTTTAGTCTTATTATTCCACTTTTTGTTTTTCTCCTTTCACTTATATACCTAAAAAAAGTTTTCCCCCCTTTACCCACTGATTGGGCCATTTTCTCTTCAGCCTGTGCTTTTGCACATCTTATTACCTTCTTAGTCTCCTTCTGTCTAACAAGATACACTTCTTTGTCCTCATTCTTCTGCGTCTTCTTAAATTTCTTAAAGGCCAACTTTTTTGCTTTCACAATACTTGCTACTTCTTTTGCAAACCACAATGGCTTCCTTTTTCGTGTGTTTTTCCTAACTCTTTTGACACAAAGTTCTGTTGCTTTTAGAATTGCACTTTTTAATTTTTCCCACTTATCCTGCACTCCTTCCAAGTTCCTCCACTCTGCCAAAGAATCCCTTACAGAGTTTCCCATCTCTACAAAATCAGCCTTCCTAAAATCTAACACCTTTGTTTTTGTGTGCGATGAGTCAGTCTCTGTCTTTATTTTGAACCATACTGCTTGATGGTCACTGGATCCCAGGTTTTCACCCACATTTATGTCAGATATTCTGTCACAATTTGTAAGTATTAAGTCTAATATTGCGTCCTTACGAGTGGGCTCCCTCACCAATTGCTGGAGGGATGCTCCTTGCAAGGAATTCAGCATGTCCCTACTTCTGGTGGAACTTGCAACAGGCAGCTCCCAGTTTACATCAGGTAGATTAAAGTCTCCCATGATTATCACCTCTCCTTTTAATGCCATTTTATTGATGTCCTGCAATAGGCTCTTGTCAAGTTCCTCTTCCTGACCTGGTGGTCTGTAGATCACCCCTATACGAAAAATCGCCTTCTCCCCTGTTTCTATGGTCACCCAAAGGGCCTCAGTTTTTTCTTCAATATTTTGTATTAAGGTAGTCTTTATACTTTTTTTCATGAATTGTAGCACACAGTGGTGGGGCTTCCTCCTCCAGTCTTGGTGGCCTCCTCCAACTCCATGGCCATTTTACTTTTCAACTGCCGTTTGATGTCGTTGAATCTCTTTTTCACATTGCAGACCAGGCGCTTGTGCTGACTCATAGCGTTCACCGCCTGGGTGATGTCCTTCCACATAGCCCTTTTGCGCTGTGCAGTGGTCTTGTGGTGAGATTTGCCAAGCAAACGGTCAAACACTGGCAGGATAGCCCGGACAAGTGCTGCATTTTCCTCATATGAAAAACGGACCTTTCGGCCACTTTTTGTGCGACCAGCTTCCACCTCCTCCTCCTCCTCCTCCTCATTTTCTACTCCAGCCATGTACCCCTCCTCCTCCATGCCAGTGTCTTCCTCCTCCTCACCACCATCTTCCTCCACCTCTGACATGTGGCCCTCCTGCAGCTGCTGTGGGGTATGGTCAAGGTCTTGGCTGTAGGATGGGGATGCCAGCGGATCCTCCACCTCCTCCTGCTGGGGCTGGACGCCCAGGGCATGGCCTGGGGCTGGCCTTGCTGTGGCCATGCTGCCTGCCACACTGCTGGCTCTCCCACTTGGCTGGCTGCTGCCACTGCTTCCTATGCCACTGCTCCCTCTGCCACTGCTCCCTCTGCCACTGCTCCCTCTGCCACTCCTCACTCTGCCACCAACTCCTCTTCCTCTAATCACACTGCCACTGCTCCTCTCCATGCTCCTTACTTCCTATCAAAGAGTGAAATGGCACCAATGCCCCTTTATATAGGGGGTGTGATGCATAATGGAGGGGACAGAGATGGGCCAATAGGTTGGGGGGTTCTTAGTCATGCGGAGACAGTTTTGTAAATCGCACTCCGGTTGGTCCAAAATTCGCACATTACCGGCGGAAGAACTCTCACTTTTTTGTGACTTAAAATCGCACCACTTCGCCGCAAATCGCACCTCTTCGCACTTTTCAGCCTCCAAAGCGCATCACATTAAATAAGCGAATTATGACTGAAAAGTGCGATTTAAAAAAGGGCGAATAGCGGCGATGTGGTGCGCTAAAAAAACATGCGCATTTATCTCATCCCATAGAATGTCACCCGTAGTGTTAATTATAAAGGGTTTATTGTGCTGACACAAACTTAAACGAAAACCTCAATGCAAGTCCGTTTGCACACAACCAGTGCTGCAAGGTGGTATCAGTGCACTGGGGTGGGTACGGGCAGTAATATTGCGGTGGTGGTGGGGGATGGGAGTATAGGGGTGACTATATTCTTATAGGGGTGATAATTCTAACACAGAGTGAACGATCCGGTGGGTATAGTCAGTGACAGTCTGTACAGTGAGGTCAAGGTGAGAGTGTAAATGTCACCGGGGGCTGGCGTCCCTAACCTCCCGGTGATACACTCAACTCTTACCCGATACCTGATCTTCTGAGGCTCTGTGTCCCTCGCCACGGTCTGTCTGTCTTCACCGGTGCGTGCACTTGCAGCCAGCAGCTGTTCCACACTGCTCTACGGCGTCTCCCGTCACTTCCGGGTTCAGCTGGTGGCCGTGCGCCCGGAGTGCAGGTTTTGCCGGAGCTGTGTGCGCTCTACTCCTGTGTGTGGAGGAGACTTGGAAATGGTTGTTTGAAGTGTGGTGGAGCTGTGTCCAATGTGTTTCGGCCGCCTTTGGCCTTTTTCAAGGATGTATTTGGTCAGTCATGGTGTGGGCTTTATTGGGTGACGGGTCCCGCCCCCAATTGTCTGATAGGTTGATGCCCGCTGTCATTCAGGTCTCTTTCTGCGGGTGTATAGGTGGGTGTGTCGTAACACATACAGATCACCTTCAGCTCTCTGCATCATGTTTAAAACTCCTGCTGAAGTAAATGTGAATAGGTCAGTCTGTAATTGTCATAGCAGAAAACAAGATGTTATGTGAATCTTTATCCCAAATGACTATTGTGGAATTCAATATTTAGTCCATTTGGTTGCAGGGTTTTCAAGGTAAAAATCCAATATAACTCTTCTGTTTAGAACGTCTACATGGTCTCCCCCTCTCCAATTGATGCTTGACGATTCAATGGCTTGGAATGTCAGTCCCTTGGGGTTGGACCCATGTGATTCTAGAAAGTGAATGGAAACACTGGGTCGAATGTAATAGGGTGAGAGTTTCAGAAAGTGAGAGATTTTGGGAGAGTTTTCCCCTTTTTTTTAAAGCAGCAATCAATTACACTGCAAAACCAGGTTGATTTTGCCATGTAGTTGATTGCTGCTTTAAAAAAAAGGGGAAAACTCTCCCAAAATCTCTCACTTTCTGAAACTCTCACCCTATTACATTTAGCCCACTGTGTTTTCTGTACCCAATTTTTATGTTTCGGATATGTTCATAGATTCTGCTTTTTAAAGGTCTTACTGTCCTCCCAACATATTCTAGCCCACAGGGGCATCTCAATAGATAGATAACTCCTTTCGTTTCACAAGAGAGGTGTTGTGTAAGTTGGTATGTGTCATTTGTGGTGCTGGATGTCCATGCGTCTTTGCCTCTGGTGGTGATCTTTGTGATTTGCTATGTGACATTGAGCACTACACCCCAGTTTGTTATCTATTTGGACTCCAAGATCCTTTTCAAGTACTGAAATACCCAATGCCTCCTCGCTTAGGTTATAACTAGCACACTGGTTGTGTCTCCCAAGGTGCATAACCTTACATTTATCCACATTGAACCTCATCTTCCACTTTTTAGCCCACTCATCTAGATTGTTAAGATCATTTTGAAGTGCTATGACATCCTCTGTTGATTTAATAGCTCTACTTAATTTTGTGTCATCAGCAAAGATGGATACATTGCTGAGTAACCCCATCCCAATATCGTTAATATATATGTTAAATAAGATGGGCCCTAATACCGAACCCTGTGGCACTCCACTTAGTACTGGTATCTATTTGATACAGCACTGTTCACAACCACTCTTTGTTCTCTATTACACAGCCAGTTCCCTACCCATCTACAGATATTTGCCCCTAATCCCAGGTCCTCCATTTTATTTATCAACATCTTGTGTGGTACTGTATCAAAAGCTTTTGCAAAATCTAGATAGACCACATCTACTGTGTTTCTATTTGTCAGGAAATATTGGTGCACCTTATGGCCATTTTTTAAACAATTAATTGTTTTGGTTTTTTATATATACTTTTATGGTTTTTGCATACATGCAATCAATTTCCTGTATTTTGATTAATTCATTATTGATTATTGTCATTAAAGTGTTGTTATGTGTACACACGGCGCCTGATGGTTTTTGTCATTTTCTGAGTGATTTAGTAAAATCACTCAGAAAATGCCTAAATGTCGCCCTGTGTGTGAGGCCCATTACAGTATTTGTGACATACTGTAATACATTTATCTTTTATAAATGTAGCTGAAGTGCTTTTTAACTACACACCCCTTGTCCCCAAAAAAATATATATTGCAACAAACCATAATTAATATAGAAATGTCACCAGTATCAGCAGCACAAGTCACATTTTTACTGGTGGATACAATTATTTGAAGGCATCATGAGATCTTTGTGAGCTACAAAGAAATACTTTGTCACAAATTCCTTTCAGCAGATTTGCAAATAATCTTTTGGCACTGCAATATTCAGCATATTACATCCTACATAACAGGTAACGTGTACATAATACTACTGCACACATTCATCACCCCCACTTTATAATATACCCCCATTTTTATATGTGCATGATATTTATTCCGACAAGCTTACTTTTCAATATTTATATTAATGATCAACAGAAAATCTGTTCTACTGACTCTGAAAATATAGTGGGTTATTGAGACCTGATCACGTGGCTATGAAGTAGCAGGCCAGGTGACTATCGAATGATTGCGCATGGGTACAGCTCATAGTACGCGTGCGCAAGGCCACACTGCAATCAAATCCTGCTACTTTTTTATTGCTTGCCGCAAGCGAGTTGATTGACATGAAGCTGACATTTGGGGGTGGTCACTGGCCATTTTCTGACACTGTTAAGGTAAACTAAGGCGTGCCCAGGCATTTGAAGCAGAGTTGTGTGACATTAGCTCCAGACCCGATCAGCCTGTTTCTATCGCAGCCACCAAGTAAGCCCTGGGCTATGCACAGACTGCACACATTGAAAAAAATCATTGGATGGTGAGAGGCTTGCATATGGGTTAGCTGCTAATTGCCGATCGGCATAATTTTCACAAGCCATGCACAGCAATTTGCAGGCTTGCACTGGGTGTGATTTCACTCTGGTTAGGTGGTGATTACCTGATAGCAGGGCTCTGCAAATTAGCAGTCATGCAATCAGGTCTGAATAACTCCCATAGACAATCATGCAAACAGGTCTGAATAACTCCCATAGACATACAGTAATAGTATACTGTGTTAGAAACAAGCAGACATAGAGTTTGACTATTACAAGTTGTCCCTCAACCAAGACTTTTTTTGAGCTGTTTGCATATTCTCAGAAGGCGCCATAGTATATTGCAGATTATAACAATAACATATACAGGTTGAGTATCCCGTATCCGAGTATCCGTTATCCGAATTATTCCGAAAACCATACTTTCCAGAAAGTGAAAAAAAAAAATATTTTTTTTGATAAAAACTCACTGGGGACATTTGTAACAGCACTACTGGTGACATGATATGTAACTGGCACTATATATGTGCAAGAAAATGATTGCTTGGCATTCAAATTCAAATCTGAGATAGTACACAAATTTTGTTTTATGTTTTGAAACCTTGTTTTTTGAACAAATAAAATATATTTGTGTGAATTTTATGTGGTAATAAAATATATTTGTGTGTATTTTATGTGTTTTTACAGCATACATGCAAGATACTTCAAAATACATCATTGAAATATTAAAATATTCTGAAATACGGAATAATCCGTTATCCAAAATTCTCCTGGTCCCGAGCATTTTGGATACGGGATACTCAACCTGTATGAGATAACTTTGAGCCTTCAATGTATTCATTCCTCTCATAATAATAGTTTATACAGCAAATACAATTCTGTTCTTTGCAGAATATTTGGATAAAGCACAGCACATGTACGAGAGTGCTCTTGGAAACTGTTTGGAGCATGTGTGGAGAAAGTTGAGGATTGTTCAGTTTATCAGAGATAAAGCAGAAGAAGTGAATCCCAAGATTACAGCACTGTTAGAATGGATGGAGAAAGAAAATATCGAACTTAACCATTTGAAAGTAAACATCATGCCTAATAGTTGTACACAATGCACAGATTACTTTAATGTGCATTAATGTGTTCATTTGCAAATAATATTACTTAACCAAGAATAGTGTGTGATACAGATACATTAGCATAATTCTTCCAAATAGGTATGGCCACACTGGTGTATCTCATACCTCCCAACTTTGGATGTTCTGCGAGCACAGAAAAAGTGGCAGGAGGCCTGAGAAGGGGGGCAAAGCCTCTGGTATAGAGAGCTTGGCCCAGTGCCTCAAACCCCCCATCATTTTGGGATCATGCCCAGTGCTCCACGAGTAGCTGGGCATGCATAGCTATAGAATGCTATGCATATGTCATCTATTCAGCAATCACCAGCTACACTGCTCTGTAATCGCCCGGTCCCCCAATCTGCCCTCTCGCCCGAGGGACACTTCGACTCACAGGAGGGACAGCGGGGCAGTTTGCTGTAATCAGGACAGTTGGGGGGTATGCGTATCTATAATGAGTGAAAGGTTTGCGATGTACACAAGCCCCTGGGTCTAGGGGGCCTACATAGCACACACCCTGCACCCATTTAATTACACTCACCTCACTGTCAGCCCGGCGCTGGCTAAACAGCTGTATAAATCACGGGCCACCTTAGCCATTTTTCGGTGATTCGCTCATGCACAGTAGAGGTGTTCCGGTAGACCTGTGCAGAACATTTTGGCACAATGCCAGAGCCTACTGCAGAACTGGAATTAGAGTACCCAATTTGAGCCTACACACAGGCCCCTTCCTCTCTGAAAGTGCCTATATATGGCCAGTAGTAAATCACCCAGGAAAAATTTATGTTAGCAAAAACTTACAGTCGTAGTGGGTTACACACAATGGATCTGTAAAAATGATGTCTGGTTTGATGCATCCCCATGCCTATTGCTTATTAGAAGACTAAGATGTGGTATAATCTGCATTACCATTTAGCCAAGAGTTTAAGGTTGACAATGGTAGTGCAATGGCATAGTGTCTGTGTTTGTTAAACACATTGATTTCCATGAGTATGGTTTAAATACTACAAGGTATATGAACATTGTTACATTCTTTATCGGCAGTAGCAAACCACTCTGACAATTTTGCCTTTATACTGTAATTCTCTATGCCACAACACTAGGAATATGCTGAAGTAATTATAGGAAAGTGACCTCACCAATCACAAGCTTTCAACAAGCTGTTCAGACTAGAGGACCACCATCAGAAAATTCACACCTGTGGAACACATTGAACAACATCCGGTACTACTACTAGTGCTTACTGCTAATTTTCACACATTGTTCAGCTGATGCAACAATGGGAGCCAATGCCCCAAGGACTTGCAACCAGCACATATTTTACATACAGTACATGTGGTGGGTTCAGCATCCCAGCAGCCGGGATGCTGGCACTCACAATACCGACACCAGCATCCAGATTACCATCAGGAGATCAGAGTCGGAATCCCGAATGTCAGTTCCTACTGGCTCTCCCCCCTGTACTATGTAGTTGGCACTGCAGCTGCTGTTAGTTGTACATACTGTATACATAAGGTCAAGGGGTTAATGGGTTTATTGATAAATTTAACCATTTTTACTGCTAAACTACAACTTGATTTATATGTATTCTGGTTAAAAATGTTTAATTTTTACAGGTACTTATTCTAACGCGAATGGATTCAGGTGTCATAACGGAAACACTGAATAATGCCCTTAGCAAAACTAAAGGTAAAATAAATTAATTGTTAGATATATTATAACAATTATTGAAATATTAATTCACAAGCATGTGTATATGCTGAGAGTTTATTAATAGAACCTCATAAAATAGAATATTGTAATTAAAATATCAGATTATTTTATTTTTCTTTACAAGTATATTTAGTAAAGTAATATGATCAATTCTTGTATATAAATTAACTGGAAGCTTTATCTGTTCTAAGAACATTTGCTGCGGGACACCAAAAATAGGAAATTAAGTAAAATAAAAAATAATAATATAATGAAAACATTTATTTTTGGTTTATTGTATATATGTGATGATTGTGCCTTGCTCGCTCTCCTATATGGCAGATAGCCTTTATCTTAGCTTTATCTACTAGTCTTAATGATGATGATGACATATTAGTATAATTTGTTCTTTTCTATTGAGAGCCCTCTCTTGCAGATATATATCCTTACTGTTTTGGGTTTAGTATGCATGCATTGTTCCAATATGTGAAACGCAAGATTTGGGTGGTGACAAGTAAGCTGCTGCCAATACTTCTGGTCGTGAATGCACTAGTCGTGGAATACAATCTAGTTCCGGTATCCGGATCCGGTCACCAATGCGGATACTCTCCTACTCTGTTGTGCTAACAACAGTGCATGGAACACATGCTGGTGCGGCTTCTGGGAAAAGATGTGGCTATTCCTTTGCTTTTTGTGTACTGATGACGAGACATGGAACTAGGGTTGCCACCTCATGCATCATTGAATCCTGGCGATCCATACCACCAACCCCGACAAAAAACTTTTTTATGTACATTTTTTATGTGTGTGTATTTAGAATAGTTTTACAGGCAGCATAATCACTATATTTCCCTGAAGGAAGGGAAAACACAAAAGTATACAAAACATATAGTGAATTGGTGCTCTTTATGAACCCTTAGGATGAAAATGTATGAGCAGTACGGATGGTGTAATGGTTAGCATTACTGCCTCACAGTCATGGGTTCGATTCCCACCATGGCCTTAAATGTGCATAGTATGTCAATTCTCCCCGTAATTGCGTAGGTTTCCTCCCAAAATACAAAAATATACTGGTAGGTTAATTGACTCCTAAAAAAATTAACCCTAGAATGTCTGTGTTTGCGCATACATGTGGTAATGAATATAGATTGTAAACCCCACTGGGGCAGGGACTGATGTGAATGTTCGAATATTCTCTATAAAGAGTTGCGGAATATGTGTGCGCTATATAAGAAACTGTTAATAATAATAAATAATAATAAATCTGAAGCACAAGATGGAGTTATCCTTCAATGATCCAAGAATTTAAGCATTGCATCATCTAAATGAGTTTTAATAATGCAGTAAACCGCATTCCTTCAATATTTTTCATTTAACAACCCAACTTGTTTTATCCTTTACAGATGTCATCAGGGGTCACAATTTCTCCAATTAAGATTGTCCAGTAAATAGAGTACCAGATTTGTTATTTAGAAGTACCAAAAAAAGCGGTCCCTAATGCAGAAGGCAATTTTTTTTGTAACGGATTAAAATAGGCTTCAGTGGAAATACCTCCACAAGATAGTACTGTATACTTGTGTGTCAGGCACAAGTATATTTGTATTTCTTATGTAATAGCCCAGAACTATCACTCTGTGAGTGTGTGTATTACGCTGGCCGGAGTTACACACACTCACAGAGTCAGCATACACCCTATAGCTGCCGCAGGGCACCACACAATAGAACCATGATGACCACAAATTGAGGTGAACCACCCCGCCGCACACACCTGCTATATACTGGGCTACTATATAAGAGATAAGTGCCTGGTTAACAAAAAAGGAGGTCTCATGACGTCAGCGCAGGAGGCATGCCCTTCTGCCGTACACGCCCCTGCCTCTAAGTAGCGAATTCACCCATGCCCGCCGACCGCACCACCCCCTTCCTCCCCACCCATCAAACACTTCTAAGCCGCCCAATTCCCCCCCTGCCATACAGCCTGTGAGCGGTGGGAGCTCTTTTCGAATCCCCCCTTCAGCGACTCAGCAGCGGCGCATGCAACTCTCTTACCTCCGCCCTGGAATAACTAGCCCGCCGCCCCAGCACCCCCCAGCCACCCTGGAGGGAGGCGGAACAGTCTGCAGGAGCCCCAGCACACATGACAGCGCTGCCTGTCTGCGCTGTGTGCAGGATCCCCTCGCCCAGGACACCGTCGCCTGCCCGCGCAGCTTCATGCCTGGTACAACTTTTTCACGCCCCTGCTCTCCATCCTATTCTCTACCCTCCTGTCCCCTAATATGCCCCTTGCCTACACTTTATCTCACCCCCTCCCATTTAACCCTCAAGCTCCCTTCCACTGTCTTTCTCTCACTCCCCCTCTCTGTCTCACCTCTCTCCCTTCCCTTTCTCTTTCCTCTTTCTCACTCTCCCCATCCCCTTTTTTCTTTCCTGTTGGCTCTCTCCCCCACCCCTCTCTCCCTTGCGGCCTCTCTACTTTTTCTCTTCTCAGATGGCTTGCACCGGCCCTGCCTACACCCCTACACATTTACCGTACTACACTCCACACCACCTCAACACCCCATAATTCATTCACCCTAAGCCCACACACAATCCCTCCAACACCACTACAAATCACGCCGCACACATCCATCCGCCCCTCAAACACTTACACCACACACATCCAAGCACTCTCGCACCTACAATTCCAACATCCACATCACTGCCACACAATACCGGACCACAACAACATCACCACCACCACACAACCTACCCTACCTACAAAAAACCCACACCTTCTGCTCCAACAAACCTGCTACTCATACACCCACCCACACTCACAGCTCCTCAACAAACAGCCCCTTACATCCCCTACCTAGTATATAATATACTGTGACAAGGATCACAAACACAGGCACTCAGATGAACACAATGTTGTTTATTTTGACAGCATAGCATGTTAAATCCATCTGAAATTGGTATTACAGGCAGTAGCATACAGGCACTCTCAGCATAGCAAGGCTTCAATGGTCCCTACTGTAAAACACCCCCAGCCAATCATTTGGGTAGCTATTCCACCATCAAGATCAAGAGAACTTTGCCCTGGAAACCTTTATATCAGGAAATCCCAGGTGCTGCTGATTATACACCTGGGATTCTATATCTATCTATCTATCTATCTATCTATCTATATATATATATATATATATATATATATATATATATATATATATATATGATATAATGATATATGCAGCACCACAGTCATTGACTGTCATCTTACATTAATGACATTCAGATCCATAGCTAAAGGAGACCATGCTGGCCCTCCCCTGCCCCTGCTTCTTACCTCGCCCACCCAGCCATCAAAAGCATTTCCACACCCATCGGTCACCTCACCAGACTCCCCACCTGGCTGCAGACAAAGATAATGCCATCATCTCGCGAGAGCATCTGTAGCTTGAAGAGTGATTGAACACACGGTCAGTCACACCGCGCCGCTATACCCAGCACGTTAACCTCCCACCCTCGCATCCAATGACAGTCACCTCCGCGAGCCAGACAGAGCTTGCAGCAGCCACGGGATAATCCCAGAATCTGTGTGACTGTAAATCCTCTTGGAGGGTTGCTACCAAATCCATAAGAATCCAAGACATCCTGGAGAGGTTGCAACCCTACGCATAACCCACGCTGGTGTGGCTGCCAGCATGATGATGCTTGTAATTGTTAGTTTAATATGACAAAACTGAACAATTGTTGCCGTCATTGTCCACTTTTGTGCACTTCCATTTTCATGTGTGATGTGGCCTCATGCTGGTTTACTGACTTGAATTGAAAGCATTTAGGATTAGACAGTATCTATTTGATTGAAAGGTTGATGATTATCAGGTGTGGATTGATGGATAGGTATGGGTAGGTATGGGACCATACCGGTTCCTTTATATATATCAAAAGTGGGGTACCCTTTCAATGCGCTAGATGAGATAATTTAGGCAGCACTCTGTCAGTTCCCCCTGTTAGCTGGGGAAAAAGGGAATAGAAGGAAAAGATAGAAAACAGAGCGTGCCACTATTTGGAACGATCCACCACCAGAAGAATTGTAGTACTATACCGACAAGATCACTGTACAACAGTATTTAATACAATTTGTTAAAAAAAATAAAAACATTTTCATCTGTATGCAGTCAGTTAGCCGACTCGGTATAATCAGGAAAACACCCAACGCGTTTCGTCAAAAAATGACTTCCTCTGGGGTAACTTTCCGTAGGCAAAAGGACAGTGAATATAAGTATTAACTCTGGATAGAGGTCTTACTGACAAGATGTGTAAGAGTGTGTAAATGGATCCCTTGGAGATCTTAATGCTGATATCCAGCTGCAACAATTTCCATATATATCACTTAGAAAACGGGTCTTAAAAAAAATTCTCTTCAAGCCAGTTCCTCAAAGTGTAGGGTAACAGCAGACAAATATTGACCTGCAGTTGGTTGATATTTGTCTGCTGTTACCCTACACTTTGTCCATATATATATATATATATATATATACTGTATATATATATATATATATATATATATATATATATATATATATATATATATTACCCTATCTTTTCCATATATATATATAGAGATATATATATATTGAGGTTTGGCAGAACCGGCACACACAAACTTCCAAGAGACATCTGCTGGGGTGCCACACTCAGGCCACAGTCCATGGGGGTACAGCCAATGTATATAGTAGAAACAGAGAGCACTCACCAGTCTTCAAGCAGTATGATGCAAATAAAAAACTTTTAATACATCACCAAAGTCTCAGGCAAACGGTCTAGACCGTTTGCCTGAGACTTTGGTGATGTATTAAAAGTTTTTTATTTGCATCATACTGCTTGAAGACTGGTGAGTGCTCTCTGTTTCTACTATATATATATATATATATATATATATATATATATATATATATATATATATATATATACAGTATATATATATATATATATATATATATATATATATATATATGAAGACAAGAAAAGGGTATAGAGGTGCGCTGATAGTTTCACAGATAATGTGTGCACATGGATATATAATAACAGATTTGTTTTAAAAAATTTATTTCATAAAATGACATAAAACATACTTAATCATGGATCTAGTAGGATAAATTACATGTGTAACACACAATTTCCGACAGATTATGATACAATGAAATATCTTAATTTTCAGTTGAAGAACCCTTTATTCTGAAAGACCCTACGCGTTTCGTCCCGGTGTTCTTTCCATCTGATGGGCCCTTATCTAACTCTAACAATAATTTGTGTAATAGATGATATCATTATTCGCTTATTTCATTATATATGTCATGCAGTGGTCTCCAGTTAATATGCTTGTATTGGAACCCATGGTCTATGTAATTCTACCTTTATTTTATTATACATGTCATGTGGTTGTCCCCTGCTAATATGCGTGTATTGGAACCTTTGGTCTATGTAATTCTATTAAGTATACTCGTTAAGATGTATTGTATATTAGCCATATGCCTGACCACTTCATACCTTTATCTGAAAAGCTCTTGAAGTTGGGCAAGCCCCCTGAAGTACTTTATTTGTATTTCTTTTAAACCTATTTTAGGAGAAACCTCACCGTATTCTTTGTCTACGGCATTGAGGAGCACTGAATTTAGATCATAAAACACCTATAGCAGTTGGCTTATGTTTTTATTCTGGATCTTTGGTATGTATATATACTGAAATTGTCCTTCCGTCTTAACTTTATGCCGTATTATGTCACACCATGTCTTCAGACATGTCTTAATTCTCATTGGTTGAAATAATATTTCAGATACCATTGTCAGTATTCATTCCGATCAGGGCACAGATTTCCCTTCTTTTCCATCCAACCGGTTTATATGAACTCATCTATCGATTGGTATGTTAACCACCCATATCTATGTTTTCACATTCAGGTGTTTGGGAATAAAGGTACCGTTATTTATCAATTTTCCTCTTTCACCTCCTCACCATTACTGATTATTCAGTATCCTCCTCCGCATTCCTCTCATCCTTTTTTACCCTCTTTGTCTAAACCCTATTTTAGGGAATTCTTAATATCTATCCATTAGTTTGGTTATATTAATTTGAAAACTTCTATTCGGCATTGTTTCACCTTCTTAGATACCCTTACACCCCTGAAGAAGTCCCACCGGGACGAAACGCGTAGGGTCTTTCAGAATAAAGGGTTCTTCAACTGAAAATTAAGATATTTCATTGTATCATAATCTGTCGGAAATTGTGTGTTACACATGTAATTTATCCTACTAGATCCATGATTAAGTATGTTTTATGTCATTTTATGAAATACATTTTCTAAAACAAATCTGTTATTATATATCCATGTGCACACATTATCTGTGAAACTATCAGCGCACCTCTATACCCTTTTCTTGTCTTCATGTTTATAATATACCTCTATTAACAGCGAGGTATCTAGAGGTGCTGCGAACCTTAGAGCGCAGACAGGGCCCCAACCCCCCTTTTTATATATATATATATATATATATATATATATATATATATATATATATATATACATACATACAGTTTGGTTGTTTGGTACTCCGAATAAAGATGCAACTTGCCTGGTGCCTTCCCAAGTATTTTTGCTGAGTTGGTTGCTTGTGGCAGAGTCTACAAGTAGAGGGCGGCACTCAACAGGCTTTAGGTAATCAAACCATTTTATTCAGTGCAGATATTTAGAACAGTGTCATATGTCGACGTTTCAAGGCTGTGTCAGCCTTTTCTTCAGGACGTGAGCTGAGAAAGTGCAATGTGCTGTGCAAAGGGAAATAAAGAAGCTGAGCTGTGCGCTCTCTTACCTTATATCTAGCAGCTATGAGTAAAGTGTCCTGTCTGAGACACCGGGGTCCGGGTGTCTGACATCCGGGTCTGTAGGTTCCGCCACTGTCAGATACACGCAGGGCCGGTGCCACCACTAGGCAGCTTTAGGCATTTGCCTAGGGCGCCGGCCCTGGAGGGCGGGAGTTGGACTAGGTGTCGTCCTCGCCCGCCGCATCGCCTGTGCCCGTCGAGACTTGGCAGCAGCAACAGCAGCACCGGCAGCCAGAGGTGAGAGGACACACTCCTACTCCCTCCGTGCTGCCGCCGCATCACACCCCCCCCGCCCCCTGTGGGGATACTAGTGGTAGCAGCAAGGGGACAACCGCAGCCTGTGCCTGGCCAGCCTCCGCTCCCAGCTCTACCTGTGCGCTCTAAGCTCAGCCTGTGTCTGAGCAACCCAGGTGGGGTCCAGGGAGAGCCGGAGAGCCCTGCACGCAGCCAGGCTCACCCCCTGGCCGTCCAGCACAGCGAGGAGCCGGAGTCTGGCCAGAGCCCTGCGCCCCGGAGCTCCCCGCAGATCCAGCAGCACAAGCCGGAGACTGTTACACTCTTCCTCCCCTCCGCGCTGCTGCCGCATCGCACATCCTCCCCCCGCCCCCCGTGAAGATACTCAGCGGCAGCAGCAGCACGGCCACCGGCAGCAAAAGGAGGTGAGTGTACACTCTCCTCCCCCCCATGCTGCCGCCGCCACATCGAACATCCCCCCCCCCCCCGCCACCCGTGGAGATATTGCCCATGGAGCAGGCGAGCGCCGGGGAGCCCCCCCCCCCGCCTAGGGCGCTCCGGTGCCTAGCACCGGCCCTGGATACACGGCGTATGAACAGGCACTTGTGAGAAGACCAGCTACACACTGCTGGATAAATCAGTGAAAAAAACAATTAGTGAATATTCATATAAAACTTAGTCAAGCTGCTAGAATACTTGGTACTTATGTAATATCTGGGCTCCTGTTTTTCTTATGAGACCCCGTGCGCTCGCCACACTATATAAAATCAACTCCATGCGTAGTTGGATAGTAGGGGTATGAAAAAATGGGGTGCATTTAACATGGGAGCCCAGATAATATATAAGTACTGAATACTTTTTTTTAAAACGGGGACGACGTGCTTATTGTGTTAAAAATGTCTATATAGATATACCTGGGTGCGAGTATAATTAATAATCAATTTAGGAATTACTTGCATAGCATCTCATTGCACCTCTCTTACAGTACGTGCTTTTATACATGGGTATACATATTGTTATAATCATAATACAGTATACATTTATAGCAGTTAATTTTCTTAAATAAAAGCATTCCAGGCTATTTTCTCGTTTAACCCCTCTGGCGCCGATGAGTTCAATCTAAAAATCCATTGTGATTCTCTTTGTGATAAGATCTTTTGCCTGTCACCTCCTCTTGGTAATGGGGGGATATGGTCAATTATTTAATCCGTAGACTACTGACTGAATGTCCACAAGATTAAAAATGTTTCGCTACGGGTTGTTCGATTTTTTTCCCCTGCCAGGCAAGCGCTGATGGCCGAACGGTGAAGGGCCACCCGTTCTCTAAACGTTCTAATGGTCTGTCCCACATAATATTTGCTGCAAGGGCAGATTATGATATAAATTATGTATTGCGATTTACAGTTAGGTACATGATTTAGTTTATATTTTTGTCCAGTTGAGGGGTGGGCGAAATCATGCCCTGCTAGCATGGTATTGCAGGTCGTGCATGAGGGGTATTTATAGCACCCTGGTTTTTTTCTTTGTATGTTGAACAAATATTGGGTGGTTTGGGAGTGATGTTGGTTTTTACCAATATATCTTTTAAATTTTTTCCCCGTTTATAACTGGGCATTATATTTTTTTGTTTAAAACAAGGTAGTGTGGGATCACTTTTGACTATTGGCCATACTGCATGTAGTGCCCTTGGTAATACCTGGCTGGCTGGCGTGTAAGTGGTCACAAAGGGAATTTTGTCAAAGGTAGATTGTTTTTTATTTTGCAATAGGTTGTTTCGTGGAATTCGCATTACTTGTGCTTTTTGTTGTTTTAAAATAGCAGCATCATATCCCCTTGATATAAATTTGTTGACCATCATATCTAAGCTGGCTTCAAGCTTGGTGGGGTCTGTTAATACGGGCAACCCGAATCATTTGTGATTTGGGGAGACCCTTTTTTAAGGGTGGCGGATGGTTACTGCTATATTTTAACAGCGTATTCCTATCTGTGTTTTTTTGGAACACTGAGGTAGTAATGCAGTGGTTAACTGCAGTGTCATTCTGTTGGAGTCAGTTGTGCTTATGTTTTTTAATTAGACATAAAGCGTCATGTGAGTTGATACTCCGTGAGCTCTGGGCACTTGATTGACATCTCCGGCCTATTTAGGGGATGTGAGTATGTGCGGTAGCCACGTCCTCTGACGAAGTCCCAGTGACGAAACACGTCAGGGCGTGGCTATCCGCACTCGCTGGCTGTTCCTGTGACTCCTTTGGACCCTCCGCCCGATCCCGCTCTCCTTCAGGCGCCTGCCCGCAATCCAGCGGGGGACGCCTGTGAGGTACTCGGTTCTACGGGACCAGGATTGCCCAGCTGCTTAGCCTTGGCTTTTATATGTCATGTCATGTGATATCCAGTCCACCCTGTTTTAAATTTGGTACGAGCATTCACTTTGCTCTCCCTGGTCTAAAATATTTTTAACTCATTAAAACTCTTTTAATGCACCATGAAGTGCACCTTCTTATGTTTCTTATATATATATATATATATATATATATATATATATATATATAAAACGACAGACAGACACACTGTTTCAAATCATAAACGATATAATTTTTTTTTGACAGGTCTAAAGGCAATTGGTTTATGTTCTCATGGTGAAACTACATTTGTGGAGCCAAAATCTGTATTAGACAGGTAAGTGAGCATCCCAAATTAATTTGTTATTTATAGTAATTGTCAGTTGGTCGAAGATGAATAATAGAAATGTACTGTGCTCCGCGTATGTAAGCAGCTCGGTTATATGAATGATGATGAGTGCTTGCAGAACGTAAGTTTATGAGAATAGATAAAGAAAAGGGAGAAAGAATATAAGAAAGGTAGGATGCTTACAATTATAGATGAATAAAAATAATAGAAATAAACATTAAACCGTGAATGAAAAATAAATATAAAAAAAATAAGGCTAAACATAAATAAAAATAAGGATTGGCACCTGTGAAAATAAAATGTTAATTGTTTACACCTTTGGGGAATGTAGGTGTCCTTTATTAGTGAATGCTAACCTATGACACGCGTGTCACTAGTGACAAGACAAGGCACTTTGACTGACATGCAGACACAGGTCCATCTGACCAACTGGTGCGTAGAGTGAAGACCCGGAAGTGCGCAAGGGAAGCGGATAAGCCAGCACACATGCTGCGCTGCCAACAGGAAGGGGACAGAGGGGGGAGTCACCTGTCCACTGGAGGGAGCAGACGTGTATGGAGCTAGCTCCCGCTCTCCTATAGTCCAACCCTACTGCTGTAGTTGGGCCTGTGGAAGCGCCTGCTGGGGACTAAAGACCTGCCTGCCGCTGAGTCCTGGCACCTGACCCGGAGGATCAACAGAGGCTACCAGAGGAGCTTTAAGTGAGGTGAGGACTGGGCTCTGGCATCCTGCTGTTGTGGCAGCCATTTTGAAAAGGGAGACCCTGCTCTTTCTGTCCAGGAGACCCGCAGATTACCCTCCCTGGGACACCTTTCCCACACATGGGCTCTGTTGAAAACTCTGCAGGCTCCGAATTCCACACAATTCAGTACTTCTGTTGGCACTGGTAGCTGCCTTTTTGACAGACACTGTATAAGTGCAGCCTTCTTAAATTATATCTTGCTCTTTCACATTGACTTTCATATTTATAATGGGCACCACAGTGTGTGTGGCATATGTATAATGGGCATCACGATGTGTAGCATATGTATAATGAGCATCATGGTATGTGGCATATGTATAATGGGCATCAAGGTGTGTGGCATATGTATAATGGGCATCATGGTGTGTGGCATATGTATAATGGGCATCACGGTGTGGCATATGTATAATGGAGCATCACGGTGTGTGGCATATGTATAATGGGCATCACGGTGTGGCATATGTATAATGGAGCATCACGGTGTGTGGCATATGTATAATGGGCGTCGCGGTGTGTGGCATATGTATAATGGGCATCATGGTATGTGGCATATGTATAATGGGCATCACAGTGTGTGGCATATGTATAATGGGCATCACGGTGTGGCATATGTATAATGGGCATCACGGTGTGTGGTATATGTATAATGAAGCATTACGGTGTGTGGCATATGTATAATGGGCGTCACGGTATGTGGCATATGTATAATGGCTGCAAATATCACCAAATTATTGATATTTCTTCAATTGACACGCGACTTGAGGAAGGCTACACTTTTTTACGATTTTCGAAACACCAAGCTGAAAAGATTAGCCATCACTGCTCTAGGGTTATGTTGGCAATAAGGCTCTTGTGGTCCCGCTGGAATGCATGATCGGCCGGATGCCATGGTGCACACACACACGCATCTCCAGGAGGAGACAGGACCACAAGGAGGCTCACCAATCTAAAAAGACAATCGCCCATATCTCACGACACACAGAAGCAAATCATTTTGTTAAGCTGTGATATAGTTGCGATTTAAGCCTGGCTGCCACTTACACAATCACCTGCTCACATCAATCCCGGGTCCTTGGCTGCATAGTACGTCCAGCAAATTTGTCCCTTGTTCAAGCACCAAAGGTGACAAGGATCACATAGACTGGGTAAAAGTTCAAACAGCACCTTTATTTCTTCAGCAGTTATCATTCACATGGATATCAGCAGTTACAGTGTTTCATTGCACAGTCATAGTAACAATCCTGGTTTATAGTCAAATTACTTCTATGGAAATCCCAGACCCCAATATAATGCCTGGCCAGCTAGTTTAGCGTCAGGAGTCTCTTACATGACTCCAGAAACCATTCCCAAAGGTAGCTAACAGGTGCATCTAATCAACTTGGCTTTAGTTGATTCCTCAAACTAAAATCTGAACTGGATCCATGTTATCTGCAAATATATGTTGACACAAATACATGTGGTTGTAACGGGATGCAGTTACAATCCCGGCGGTCGGGATCCCGGCGTTCAGAATCCCGACGGCCGAAATGCCGACACTTTCTCCCTCCTGGGGAATAAAATAGGTGGCGAGCGCAGCGAGCCACCGTGCCAGCAAGCGAGCCTGCAAGGGGCTTCATTGCACTCCCCCCGCTGTGCAGTAGGGATTCCGACTTCGGAGAAATGACTGTCGGAATCCCGACTGTCGGTGTGTCATACCACACCCATATGGCAGGGGTTCCCAATTTTTTTTGAATCATGGCACCCTAGAGGGGAGTGGTTCTTAATCCCAGTGGTCGGAATCCCGGCGTTCAAAATCCCAACGCCGGAATCCCGACCACCAAAATCCCGACAAGGGGGGGGGGGGGCGTGGATCGCCCCCCGTTGCGGGCTCGCTGTGCTCGCCACGCAGCAGGCCCGGTGCCTCGCTATGCTCGGTACACTATTTTATTCTCCCTCTATGGGTGTTGTGGACACCCACATAGGGAGAAAGTGTTGGGATTTCGGCGGTCAGGATTTTGAATCCCGTGATTCCGACAGCCGGGATTGTAACTGCATCCCCCCTAGAGTATCAGAATATTTTCACGGCACCCCTAGGCCAAAAAAATATTAATTCTATGCAATTCTTAGGATCAGTTATGTGGTAAAGGGCAGGATTTACTTCTGTTTGTACACATTGTATGATTGGCAGCCACCAGCACTGGTTTTGCTCATAAATAATTAACTATTAATAATATGAGTTGGTCCTGGACCACCAACCCGGGGCACCCCTGCAAGTGTCTCGAGGCACCCCAGGGAGCCATGGCACACAGATTGGGAATCACTGGTGTATGGCCTTTAAATATAGGATAAAGAGGGCAGTGTCTCATGAAAAGTGTGATTGGGACTTAGTCCTACTGTAATTTATTTGATGTTCGCAGTTAGAGAGTTTACCCAATCTTCTATGGTGTTTAGTCCCTTTGAACTCCTTTATGAGAGACAACCCAGGGGGATTTTGGATCTGTTAAAAGAAGGGAAGGTAAAAACAATCACGTCGGTAACCTAACGTCATTAAGTTTGTGTCCCAATTGTAAGGCAGATTGCACCACTCCTGAACACACATGGAAAGGGCTCAACAGCATCAAAAACATATGACGTTACCGCAGTCAACCAGTCCTTTAACACGGTAGACAAGGTGCTAGTGCTTGTGCCCACTAATTAATGCAATATGTATGCTTATGAGATCATAGAGGCAGTGGGAACGGTCAATTACAAGGTTGGACAGGAGGGTAGAAAAAAAGGGGTACAACTCTACAATGCAAATCTGTTATAACCTTGGAAATATAGTGCCAGTCAGCCCTCTTTGGTGGAAAAAAGGGTCCCACAATCTAGCCATAGTCATAGAGGAATCAAACAGCGAGTGCAATAACCACATTCAGGGCAGTAGAGAGTCTGGCCAGGCCCAGGTACTTTTCAGGGGGCGTGGCATAATCATGTGAGGCATAGTCATACAGCTCACATGATTATGCCACGCCCCCTGAAAAGTACCTGGGCCTGGCCAGACTCTCTACTGCCCTGAATGTGGTTATTGCACTCGCTGTTTGATTCCTCTATGACTATGGCTAGATTGTGGGACCCTTTTTTCCACCAAAGAGGGCTGACTGGCACTATATTTCCAAGGTTATAACAGATTTGCATTGTAGAGTTGTACCCCTTTTTTTCTACCCTCCTGTCCAACCTTGTAATTGACCGGTCCCACTGCCTTTATGATCTCATAAGCATACATATTGCATTAATTAGTGGGCACAAGCACTAGCACCTTGTCTACCGTGTTAAAGGACTGGTTGACTGCGGTAACGTCATATGTTTTTGATGCTGTTGAGCCCTTTCCATGTGTGTTCAGGAGTGGTGCAATCTGCCTTACAATTGGGACACAAACTTAATGACGTTAGGTTACCGACGTGATTGTTTTTACCTTCCCTTCTTTTAACAGATCCAAAATCCCCCTGGGTTGTCTCTCATAAAGGAGTTCAAAGGGACTAAACACCATAGAGGATTGGGTAAACTCTCTAACTGCGAACATCAAATAAATTACAGTAGGACTAAGTCCCAATCACACTTTTCATGAGACACTGCCCTCTTTATCCTATATTTAAAGGCCATACACCAGTGATTCCCAAACTGTGTGCCATGGCTCCCTGGGGTGCCTCGAGACACTTGCAAAACAGAGATAAAAATATTGGGTACTTGTTTCCTAGCACGGCCACAATCTTGTGGATCGTGTACCTTTAAGTTAAGGTACACGATCCACACGATGGACCCGATTTCCTTTGAAATCAGGTCCATTTTGCCGGCTAAGGCACAATATCGGGGGCATCGCGTCGGTCGGGACCATTAACATTGGTCCCGACGCGACCGACGCGATGCCCCCGATTTTTCCATAGGCTTCAATGTTAAAAAATATTTTAACATTGAAATCGTGAGGATCGTGTCGGGAAAGGTAAAATATCGGGGGCATCGCGTCGGTCGGCACCATTAACATTGGTCCCGACGCGACCGACGCAATGCCCCCGATTTTTCCATAGGCTTCAATGTTAAAATATTTTTTAACATTGAAATCGTGAGAAAATGTGAAAAATGTGAAATGGGCCAATATGACCCATTTCACATTATAGATGTCCCCGTCGTCACCCCACGATAGACGCCAACCCGAAGCGTGGCGAGCGCAGCGAGCCCGCGAGGGTCGTCGGTGCGCGTCCTCCGACCTTTTCATTCCCCTACTATCCACGTCGGCGTGGAGTTGAGAATAGAATAGTGTGGCGAGCGCAGCGAGCCACCGAGCCGGAAGCGTGGCGAGCGCAGCGAGCCCCGCGAGGGGACGCGTATAACTTCACAGGTATACGCGTCCCCTCGTGGGGCTCGCTGCGCTCGCCACGCTTCGGGCTCGGTGGCTCGCTGCGCTCGCCACACTATTCTATTCTCAACTCCACGCCGACGTGGATAGTAGGGGAATGAAAAGGTCGGAGGACGCGCACCGCCGCCCCTCGCGGGCTCGCTGCGCTCGCCACGCTTCGGGTTGGCGTCTATCGTGGGGTGGGGTTTACGCCGTTAAATTTGGGGGGGTTGGGAATATTTTACATTGAATCCAATGTAAAATCGGGTCCCAGGGACCCGATTTACATTTCATTCAATCAAAAAATCGGGTCGGTCGCGTCGATCGCATCGCATGCGACCAAATCGCATGCGATCGACGCGATTTTTCCGACACGACCACCCCGATGTAAATCGGTGTGGCCGTGCTAGGAAACAAGTACCAAATATTGTTTCTAAGTACCTCCCTGGCCACACTGCAGCCCAGCACACAGCACCATGTGTTGGGTTGAGTAGATCTACTGGAGCTTCTACTGGCAGCTATCAGGGGCTCCACTGGGCCCCTCTATCAGACCTGGGCCCAACTAATTAGTAACCCCTCCTTTGGCGCCACTGACCCCAATGTCTAAACGTTCGGGTGTTTAATATTCCGCAATGACTATCGTAAATAAAATCCATTTTCTCGCTTTGACTTCTACCCTATGCCCAAGGTTTATGAGCTAGTGGAAAATTTAGCAAAAGGACAGTATCTTACCACTCTCGATTTAACAAAAGGGTATTGGCAGATTCCTTCATCTAAAGCTGATAAAGCCAAAACAGCCTTCTCTACCCCAGAGGGCATATTTCAGTACAAAAAGCTGCATTTTGGTTTACATGGTGCACTAGCAACCTTTCAAAAGAGCTATGAACAAGTTGCTGCATCTGCATATTTAGACAACATTGTCATCTTTAGCTCTGACTTGGGGAGTCACACCTACCACTAGAGGTAGTGTTAAGATCTCTACGGGTAAACAGGTTTACTGGCAACCCTGTAAAATGAGTTCCCGGTATGGTGGAAGCAAAATATTTGGGGTACATTGTAGGCAGAGGACAGGTTAAACCTCAGCCTAGTAAGGTAAAAGCAGTTATTACTCCGCCTAAACCCAAATGTAAGTCACAACCTAGGACATTTCTTGGTCTGCTGGGATATTACCAGTGGCGGCTTTTACCTCGTTGGAGGAGAGGGGCTGCCGAAATGCTGCCCTCTTCGGTGCCGATGCTGATGGTCCCCACCACCGCCTCCATCTTCTTGTTCCGATCACTGTTGTGGGACCGGTGCATGCACAGTGGCCTCTTAGGTACTGCACGTGCGCTGGTACCAGCCTCTATGGGGCTGCTTTGGGAGCAGACCCGTATTGACGGTCCCGTGTCCGGTGCATGCACTGTATCGTCCGCGGTACTACGCATGCGCAGAACCCATTTTTAGGGGCTGCCCTGCAACTGCGCATAGAGAAGCGACCTGGAAGGAGGGAACACCTCCCAATGGGTCTGCCTTGAGTGACTGACAGGTCAGACTTCCAATAGGAAGTCACTACCAGTCACAGTGAAGCCAGTGCAGTCTCACAGACTGCAGCTGGCTTCAGACAGTGGTGGATTTTACCTGGGGGTCTGCATCCCATACCGCAGGTTCATTTTAAATTTTTGGCTCCGCTAATTGAGGAGTAAATTTATTAAGCTTGGTGAAGTGAAAAAGTGTCTGGTCTTTATCACCGGCCAATCAGCTCCTACCTGTCATTTTTCAAACCAAGCCTGTAACTTCACAGTTAGGAGCTGATTGGCCGGTGATAAAGTACCAGCCAAATTATCACTTCACCGAGCTTAATAAATCTGCCCTCGAATGTCTTAAAAAATAGTCCCCAAACAAGATAAAGTGGTCCAGGCCAGTAGAAACTGCTTAGCAGGATTTAAGATGAGCTTTGTGTACTGCGCCTGTCTTGCAAGCTCCTGACTTTAAGAGAGAGTTTGTGTTGCAGACAGATGACACTGGGAAAAATTAGGGGTCTTCTCCCAAGAAGTTGATGGGGAGGAGAAGCCTATCCTCTACCGTTGCCATATATTACTGCCCAGAGAGCAGCTGACATCACCGGATGTCAGCTACCCGCCCTGTTCCGGTACAGGGAACACCCAAAACTAAGGCAGCTGAGAGTGTCTTAGTTTTGCGTGCTCATTCCATCGAATGATTTGGTCCCCACACCCAAGGCTATGAATGGATGTTTATGCAAAACATTAATTCGCAGTCGTGCGGAGACCTCACCGAGCGAGGGGGACGAGTGGCCGTGTGAGCTACAGGCAGCGTTAAAACCACACACAGCACTGCGAAATCCGCAGCACTGGGTATGGATCAGAATAAGGTCCTAGATCTCATGCGATCCCAGCCAAGCCTGTCTGGCTCATATATCAAAGGGATAGTTTATGCAGCCAATGCAAAGGCATGGGACCATGCATCACTTCGGACTTGTTGTCCAATAAGTGCGATTTGGACGCTTTTATGCAATTGATCTCCACAATAGCATAAAAAGTGCCCAAATCGCATGGAAATTGCCTAGTGTATTGGCAGCTTTAAGGCTCCCAATACACTATGCAATTTCCCAGAAATGTGGGCTCTTTTACTGCCATTGCAGCGATCAATCACAGGAAAAGAGCACGAATTACAGGTGAATGACATGTGGTCCAATGCAATGCGCGCTCCCATGCACACCGCACCGGAGCAGCCGAGTCATATCAGCTGAAGAAGCAATCTGCAGGATTGCTTCCGAGCTGGGAATGGTCTAGCACAGGGGTCCTCAAACTATTTTGCTTTGGGACCACATCAGACAATAAAAAAATATTACAGGACCCCAGCAAGTTACTGCAGAAGGTCATCACATCACATGTGTAGTCAACAGACAGCACATACATGGCAGCATTGTGGAGGCACAGAGTGATGGGAGGAGTCTAACATAACAGACAATTCAACAGATTATTCAGACTCCTTGAATCACTGACTGAGATTAGAAAGTCATCAGCCTGATGGACAGCAACATGGAGTCGTGACCCCATGCTGAGAAGGTCAGGACCCACTTTGGGGTCAGGACCAACAATTTGAGAACCGCTGGTCTAGCATGAGATATATCACATGCAAAAGGAAAAGGAAGGTCCCAGGCGGCTCAAGGGGCATTGCGTACGACTTTTCCAAGGGGAGAGGACGCCAAAATGTAAGGGGTCCTGAAGAAACATGCTTTTAGTAATACCTGAGACATCTGCTTTTAGCTGTGGCTGTGTTATTTTATTATTTCTGTTGACATTTTAAATGTGTCTACAGTTTTGGTTGTCAAACTTATGATTTGCCTATATTTAAAATATTCACATTTTGACTATGTTTACATTTTAACTGTTGTCCTTTTTTGTTTCTCAAAAAAAAAAAATGGTCGGCATCATGGGTCTTATATTTTGCTTGTAAATTTTGACGGTCTTATTAATATACTGCCCCCCCCCAATAATTTATTGCATTTTTCATGTTTATCCCTTTGAGTGTCAACATCTCTGTGAGAGATGTTCAAGATATCCGCTAAAAATGGCAGCGTCACTCACATTTATTATATAAATCAAATTAAAAATGTGTAAAAAAAGATTATATTTCCTACATAAGATAAACATTACAGGTCATTATGACGAATAAAAATGGTTGCTTGGCAATTTTCACACCTACTTTGACAAACTCACTTAGCAATCCAAGGGTTAAATATCACTTAGTCAAATATATAATATTCTACTCAACTCTTACTAATGCTTGTCTTTAATTTCATGAGATTGCTATTATATTAAGCAGACAGACATCTTGTGACACAGATAAAGTTTTTTATCTGTAACGTCTGTTAACAAAACATTATCTGTGTCAAAAGATGTCTGTTGGATATAATGGTAATCTTATTAAATTAAAGACAAACATTAGTGACAGTTAAATAGAAGACTATAGCTATATATGAAAACGATCTATATAAACATGAAGTACTGTACAGTATGCAAATACATTATTGCATGTCATATATGAATATGCAATGTAGGTAAAATTATTTGATTTAGTGTCCCAAACACATGTGTAATAAAAATAAAAGTGAACCTCATTCTGGTTGACTCGGTAAGCTGTAAAGATTGCAGCTTACCGAGTCCCAGAGGGCCTGCCCCACTGCATCTCCCCGCAACCATGCGAGGGGATGTGTCTTCTCCCCTCGCATGTCCCTCTGGGGGACAAACCTTTCGATGGTCGCGCCTACTGACTGACTTATATTTGTGGCCTTCTGGCCGGAAACAGGACATGTGACTAAAGTCATGTGACGTCAGCCGTTCACCCCCCAGCACCCGCATCATGACGCCATTTGCATTCGAATGCCCAGTGTTTTAATCGGGACGCCCAAGAAACGATGGGAGTTCCCATGGGTGGCTCCCGTCCTGGCCGCAACACATACATTGCACAATCACACAACATTGCAAATCGCGCTGCGGCCATTCGCACAGTGGACCTGCACACAAAACACTGTGGGCCTTATTCTAGATCACTCTTTCAGACAAAATCCTTCTTAGATGGACAAAACCATGTGCACTGCAGGGGGGCAGATGTTACTTGTGCAGAGAGAATTAGATTTGGGTGGGGGGATTCAGTATTGAATCCCGGCGGTCGGGATCCCGGCGTTCAGAATCCCGACGCCGGAATCCCGACAGCCGAAATGCTGACAAGGGGGGGACGTGGATCGCCCCCCCCCTTGCGGGCTCGCTGCGCTCGCCACGCAGCGGGCCCAGTGCCTCGCTACGCTCGGCACACTAATTTATTCTCCCTCCAGGGGTGTCGTGGACACCCACGGAGGGAGAAAGTGTCGGCATTTCGGCGGTCGGGATTCTGAACGCCGGGATCCTGACCGCCGGGATTGTAACTGCATCCCGGGTGGGGTTTTACTTCAAAGTGAGATCTATATTGCAGTATAAAAATAAAGCAGCCAGTATTTACCCTGCACAGAAACAAAATAACTCACCCAAATCTAAGTTTCTCTGCACATTTTGGGCGAGATTTAGTGGGTTTACCGTTTTTGAGAAAATGTGATTTTTTCTCAAATCGCCCTATATCGCCGTTTTTTAAAAACGCATTTTTGCCGCAAATTCGCATATTTAATGAGGTGCGTATTCCGGCATGAAAAGTGCGATAAAGTGCGATATAGGGCGATTTTAGCCATGAAAAAGTGTGTGTTTTTTTGTCATGAAAAGGTGCGATTTTGGTAAAATGTGCGATTTTGTGATTTAAAAAAAAAAATGGCGTGAGGTCCCCCCTCTGGTACATAACCAGCCCCGGGCTCATTGAGCCGGACCTGGTTCCAAAAATACGGGGGACAAAAAGTGTAGGGGGTCCCCCATATTTCTGAAACCAGCACCTGGCTCCAACAGCCCTCGGTGTCATGCCATAGCCGGAGGACACTTTTTAGATAAGGTCCCCCGGCCAAAACATGAGCACCGTGGCTGGTCAGCCTTGGATGGGTACCTGGGGGAGTGGGGACCCCCCTAGTAAAAATAAATAAAATGGCAGTAACTAGAAAAATATATGATGTAATGCTGTATACTTACAGTAGAAGGACAGTAGAACTGTAACTGGTGACATTTTTTCATACATTAATACCAAATAAATGCAAGTGAACTTGGTATCCTTTTATACCCTTACAGTTTGAGAAGTTATGCTTTCATCATAACAAATAACCGATGCATAAGAAATGACTTTCCTTGGGCTCAGTTCATGCTTGTTATTGAATACGACTGCACTGATTGCTGGCTAAAACTGTGTCATGACCGAAATATTTCACATATGACCCTAAAACCTCATCTGCCAGATTCACTTATATCAGGTAAGTAATGGTATACCTTATAATGAATGCTTCCACTTGGCTCTATTAACTAAAAACTGTGGGACCAAGTAAGGGGGCCTTTACACTTGTTCAACTTTTTGTTCAACAAATTGGACCTGATTGATCCTCCTGCACATACAGATGTAGCGGGTCTCATCTTTGCCGCCTATGGCGATTTTTCCGCCATGGCGGCCGTGGCGCTCGGCATTCGCAATATCTTTTACAAGCCTGGTGATTCGCCGTGGCGTGCAATACCACAGATTAACCACCAGATGTACCTTTTGAAAACCTCATTTGCACATGCGTAAAATTTGTGCTGCAGCGCATGCATGAGGCGCAGGAACTACTGTACAGGAACTTTATTATCCCTTGCAAGCACCTCTCTTACGCCGCTGGCACGAGCGTGATCGTGTCTCTTTGGCGGAGACGGAGAGGAGCTGCATTTTATTTGTCTTGCAGGAGCTCTCTGACGCTCCTAATAAACAGAGCCACTAAGTTTACTAATAAACAGTATACTGTCATTCTTTTACAATATTCAGTATAAGACTTTTATGCAATAGTGCTGCATCCAGCAAGCTATACTCCAGTATTCTGTAGATAGTGTACAGCCAACCCTAGTCCTAAATATACTGTACATGGACGCTTGTGGTGTATACTTGAGCGGCACGGACGCTAGTGCGTCTCAGTATATTGTTCTAAAGTTACCCACAATACAGTATGGTGTTGCAGTATGTCAGGATCTCTCCTGACAAGGTCGCTCCATCGGCGCTCTAAGGAGCGGACCGACCGCTCACGGCCAGTTTCTTCTAGAATGGCCCTGCGGGACTTTCTGTATGCCCGAACTTTTTGTTTATTGCTGGAGAGAGTCCTATCTCTCCAGCAAACAAGGTGCTTGAGCTCCAGGTCGCTATATGGCTCCTCTCTGCTAAGCTGCGCCATTGTACAGCAGCATTAAAGCATACAGTAGTAAGCTCCTCCTCTCTCAATCGTCAGGCTGAGCAGGAGAAACACCACGAGTCATGAGCCCAGCCACTGACTTACTTCCTGTCTGAGACGGGCTGCCCCTTGGCGTTACCTGAAACGCAGCAGCATCTGAGAAGGCCCGCCCCTTTGCGAGTCCCGAGTCGCGGCAGCGTCTGAGACGGCCCGCCCCTTCGTGGATTAGCTCTGCAGGAGATGTTGTGGTGTAATGTCCTGTATTAGCCGACCCCCTCCACCCCAGGGGTGAAGGGGGGGAGGCACTTGACTTCAGTTGCATAGACATCACTCCTTGCAAGAGACAACACTAGTGCAATGGTACTGTAGCCAAATCAAGTCCTCTTACTGTACAGTACCAACACTTCATGAACACCCACAGTAGCTGGGACACTGGTGTACTCGTTACTGACTGACACATTATAAATGATCCACAGGTGGAGCTACTGTAATTGCAGTACTAAAACATTAACTGTTTTATTTGTCTAGTTTTGTTAACACTTTTACATTTAATGGTCTGGTTTTATTAAATATCACTCTACAAAATATTGGAATAGAAGGAAAAAAAAGAAAAAGGATGTCACTGTAATCGAACCCGGGTCTCCAAGCATGAAGAGCCGCGCAGCTAACCACTAACCTATGCAGCACATCGATATGTACAGGCTGTGAAGTGCTGATACAATCAGTGGCATCCGCAGCCCTAGCAGTGAAACCCGAATCCCGGCAGCGTCTGAGACGGTCCTTACATGGATTAGCGCTGTAATATAATGTATTGTACTTTTGTGTACTGTAGGTCAAGTCTGGAAGGGGAGGAGGCGGTTGCCTTCAGCTGCATACACATTACTGTATGCACAGTTCCAACAGTTCAAAATATTCAGCATCGGCTACGTGAACGTGAAGGTATTGTAGCCCTTTTGCTCACTCCTACGGCCACGAGCGTCTCATTTCCTACGAGCGGCTCATTGTGCACGAGCGTCTCATACTGTAAGCGCGCTCTTTACGGCGAATAGCGGGATACCACTGGCACATCACTCTGACTGTAGCTTGATGGAGCATTAGCCACCCAGTGGTGGTGGATTGTATTACATGGCGTGCTCCCACGCCCCTTGGCGGACGCCAGCGCCAGGAGAAAATCGATGCGCCAGAGCCTCCGCCATGGCGGCCTGGCGGCAATGATGAGACCCGATACATCTGGAGGATAAATCTTGAGTCAATCTCTTTCAATCTCTTGGTTATACCCAATGGCACTGGATTGTGCATTGTGTCCTACACATCAAGCACATAAGATTTTGTCAGACAGGCACGTCAGATCATGTCAGATAAATTGACTCAATCCACCTGAATTGGGTCAAATCTCACAAGTGTAAGGGGCCCTTAATACCCGTTCGGTCAGGTCCAAATTTGGTCTCGATTTTGATGGTGGGGGTCTGCACATGCATAAATATGCGCATGTGCAAACCCCCTGTGCAAACACCTTAGACTAGTAACACACTCACCAAGGCATTCGCACTGTGAGGGGAAAGAAGGGCGCGGCAGCAGGGGATCACGCAGTGTTTTATGAGCATCCCCATAAAAACACTGTTCATTCCCCTGGGAATGCAGGCATGTTGATGCCTTCTTGGGGTGGGCGGCTGACATCAGTCAACCAATAGTGGTCCACCTATTGACTGTAGACCTAGACACTGTTGACTTGACAACCCATACCCAGTGGCGTTACTATGGTCAGACAGGCCTGGTGGCTTGGGGAGCCAGTGCCAGCAGGGTCTGCTGGGCGCTCTTAAAATACCCGGCTTGATGAATATGTCACAGTGTGGTGATTTGCTGCGCTGCCTGTGTGACAGGGGCATCTTCCGCCGTGTGTGGGTACTGGTAGCTTGGAGCTCCCGGCTGCTGCTGCCAAATACAGACAGAGCAGCTGCAGCAGCATAGCAGGAAGCTGAGGAGCTCAGCCTCCTCCCGCTCTGCGAGGTGCTTCCTTTCCCTTCCACCGGCGACAGCTTCTCTGCAGACACTGGCACCAGCAGCACAGCACTTCACTTCCCATATTCTTGACCACCTCTGCCAGCAAGGTGAGCGGGGATGGGGGCGGTTGTGTGGCTGCTGGAGGGAAGGATTGACCATGACGGCACACAGCAGCTTGCTGTAGTGCAAGGGGGGTCGGGGCATCTGGGGGTTTCTACATAAGGCAAACTGTGCCGCATGGGATAGAGGGAGAACAGGCAGGCTGTGCTGCTAAATCTAACCTTACCTTTTTACCCCTGCAGCCTAAACCTAACCTTCCTCCCATCCCACAGCCTAACCCTCTACTCTCACAAGAAAAGGATATAGACTGTACTATATCTCACAGCCTACACCCTGACCTCCATGTCCACAACCTAAACCCTGACCTTCCCTCCTGCAGGATACATCTAACCTCCCTCCCCTCATGCAGCCTAACCCTAAACCCACCCTTCCCTCCCGCAGCCTAATTCCTGACCTTCTCTTCCATAGCCTAATACCTTCCCTTCTGTAGCCTAATCTCCAACTTACCCGTTCACAGTATAAACCCTGACCTTCCAGCCATCAACCTAAACCCTGACCTTCCCTCCTGCAGCCTAAAGTTAAACGCTGACCTTTCAGCCAGAAGCTTAAACACTGACCTTCCCTCACGCAGCCTAAGCCCTGACCTTCCCTGCCGCAGCCTAAACCCTGGGAGAGATATTGTATATCTATATATACACAGTATCTTTATACCGCCATCCTGACTAAATGGTTTTACTAGCCATGAAACATTGATGCTCCTGGCAATTTATTGTATTATTGCTATACACACATGTTTAAAGCAGGAACTACTTGTACTTACAAGTTCATGTGAGTGGAGGGACATTACAGCACAACATGCCAAACACCAGAGGGGACAGGGAAGACAGTGCACATGATTGTACATCCCATCATTTTCGTGACTTTTAAGGGGCGGATCCTAATCCTGAAGGTGCGGGGCTTAAACAACAGTCCACGGCACTGTGTATTCTAATTTAAAACAGAAAAAAAAATTTAAAACAGAAAAAAAAAAAAAAAAAAATATATATATATATATATATATATATATATATATATATATATATATATATATATATATATACAGGTTGAGTATCCCTTATCCAAAGTGCTCGGGACCAGAAGAATTTTGGATAACGAAATATTCCGTATTTCGGAATATTTTACTATTTCAATGATGTATCTTGAGGTGTCTTGCATTTATGTTGTACATATACATCAAATAAATGAAATGAAATAAATATATTTTATTTGTGCATAAAACAAGGTTTCAAAACATGAAACAGTTTGTGTACAATCTCAGGCACTGAATTTAAATGCCAAGCAATCATTGTCTTGCACATATATAATGGCAGTTACATATCATTCCCTCAGTAGTGCTGTTACAGATGTCCCCAGTAAGTTTTTAGCAAAAAAAAATGTTTTGGTTCACTTTCTGGAATGTATGGTTTTCGGAATAATTCGGATAACGGATATTCGGATACGGGATACTCAACCTGTATATACACACACATATATATATACATACACACAGAGGTCGTGAGGACCGGCACTTAGGGTATTCAGCAGGTCAATCATGGTTTGCTTTTCTGCACCTCACCCGTTATGTTGCTTTGATTTAAGTTGATATGTCAGTGGTCTTGAGGAAGGGGCGTCAGCTCCGAAACTGTTGACCATATGTACTGACACTTTTTGCACTATTATGCTTTAATACAAGTTTTCACGTTTTTGTTGAGTGCCGCCTTCTGTTTTCATTCTTTGGAAATCGTTACTATATACATACACACACATATACAGTATGAGCAGGGCACCCGAGAGGGGGGGGGGGGGGGAGTGGGTACTAATTACCCGGGCCCAGGCTTGCTGGAGGAGCCCTGCAGGTGCCCTGATCCAACCACTCCCTTCGTCCTCCGTCCCTCCCAGGTAGCAACAGCAGCACATACTTCTACAGCATGTGCTGTGCTGATAGCAGGCTCAGCATGAGCATCTCACTGACATTGTGTGCACATGCTGTAGGTGTGTGCTGCTGCTGCTGAGTTTAGAGTTTGAGGAGTTTTCTTTCACCCTCCTCTAAACATTTTGGGGGGGTGGCCTAAGTGCGGGATGTGGCCACACCTCCCACACTTAGGCCACGCCACCAAAATTCTACCGGGGGCCCGGCATACCTCTCGGCTGCCCTGAGTATGATTCTACTGCACCCTAGAGATTAAAGGGCCCTTGCAGCACAGCAAATGGGCTCTCTTCTCTACTAAGAGCTCAATTCTTGCTGCTTTCCTGTCAGCCTCTCTCAGATTAACATACCGCCCAACATTTGCAAAATCCAAGGTAGGATTCCCACACATAGCATTGCAGTACTCTCCTGAAAAAGAGGTGTGGCCTCATTGAAAGAGGCATGGATCATGATTGCAGAATTGCCATGAAGCCCAGTTTCCAATTGTCATCATCATGAAGGCATGAGCTACTGGCAGTGGCGTAACTATAGCACCGCAGCCCCCGCGGTCGCTGGGGAGCGCTGTGCATATGGGGGCACCGGGGGGGGCTGCGGTGCTGTAGTAATCCCCCCGCCCCCCATCCCCCGCATGCTTACCTGTCCGCGCGTCCCGGCTCCCCTCCTGGCTTTAATCAATGCTATGGAGACGGACCACGATAAAATGGCCGCCCCATAAAGCAGACTGTTCTCTGAAACTGTCTGCGGTATGGGGGTGGCTATTTTATCGTGGTCTGTCTGCATAGAATTTATTGAAGCCAGGAGGGGAGCCGGGACGCGCGGACAGGTAAGCATGCGGCAATGGGGGGAGAGGGTCGCTGGCTACTGGCCATGCCTGCTGTCCCTCTGTTTCCGTGAAAAGATGCTGTGCACATGCACACAGTGTTTATTCACCACTGTTACAGGGGGGGATCTCAATTGCAGGACAATACAATTCTTGTGATTGTTAGGACACAGAGGTTACAATAATGAGGAACATACAACACTACTATTCCCACTGCATGATAATGCCATGTAGCTTTAAACTTTATTGAATATTTGTGAGTCATTATTCAAAAGGATTCCAGTTTATGTAACATTACTCTGAATTATGTTTCTTTAACATGTTTCATTTTTGCTTTTGTCTTATTGTAAGAGTCCACAAAGCACAGTGGGGAATATCTTCTATGTGACTTGCAAGTTCCATATGTCTTTCTGTCATCAGAGGAACTTATAAACACTTCAGAAATACTGCAAGTTCTGGAATCAAGGTAAAATTAACTACTAAAAGGCTATATTAAAAATTAAATAACATAATTTAAAAAAAAAATGTTTAATCCATCTTGATGGATGTCTTTGTGATTTGTCAACGTATGAGGGGTGTGCACTAAGTTTCCAGATGTGCAGTGGATAGGTAGAGTAGACATAATGGGCCTTATTCTAGTTCACTCTTTCTGACAAAATCCTTCTTAGATGGACAAAACACACATTATACATTTCATATGAGAATTCTCTTTGAGTAATAAAAAAGGTACTTATGTAATATCTGGGCTTCCGTTTTTCTTATGAGACCGCATCCCCTCGCGGGGCTCGCTGCGCTCGCCACGCTTCGGGCACGGTGGCTCGCTGCGCTCGCCACACTATATAATATCAACTCCATGCGTAGTTGGATAGTAGGGGTATGAAAAAATGGGGTGCATTTAACATGGGAGCCCAGATAATACATAAGTACCATAAAAAATTGTGAAAAATCAATACAAAATATTGATGAATATGGATTTTCCAGCTAGCATTCAATATTATGGAGAAATAATTTTGTGTCTAAATCAACACAAATTTGCATATATTTACCATATAATATGGATATCCTTGTTTTAAAGAATATATTGAGGTACACTCTGCAGCCACAATTGAGGTACACTCTGCAGCCACTAAAGTCAGGTATTGTCATACCTTAAGAACTGCATCATTCCACCATTGTGTGACGTTTGGGAATCCTCCGGGACTTTGCAAAATTCTTCTTTAAAACAAGGATATCCATATTATATGGTAAATATATGCAAATTGGTGTAAAGCTTTATGCCTGTAAAGCCCTTTCCTGGAGTGCATCAATATGTCCAAATATGCAAGGACTGAGATGCATATCAGCATCCATAGAAATATAGGCCCTTATTCTGGTCTGTTTGCACGGGGAGCAATGGTGGTCGTATGCACATGCACAGCCACATTTCTGAGCATGTGCATACGATGGGTGCGTGTGGCCAAGGCAAACAGTTTGTTCACCGGGTGCACGCACGTAATATTGCGGGGGTGGCAGTGGATAGTCTCGCCCATGAAAAGTTTGGCATTGCCATGGAAAGCGCCCAGTGACGTGGGAGCCGGGGACATCAACAGATGGGAGGGTAGGCAACCCTGGAATAATGTACATACTAAGAATAACTTCCTCTATTCCCTCCATCATGTCATTCCTGTTTGCTATCACCTCCCTAAAACCCGCAAAGCATTTCACAATCCACTGGGATGTCCTATTATTTCTCACATCGAGTGCACATATGTGAAAAAGAAGAACCCATCAAAAAACCCAATGTGGACTAAAATAGGTTATGTCATATATATTCATGAACAATTCTCTGGATGAACTAGAAGGAATAATGGGGCAGATGTATTAAGCTTTAACAGGAAATAAATGCAAGGGTGATAAGGAGAGATAAACGTCCAGCCAATCACCTGCTAACTGCCATGTTACAGCATTGAAAAAAGTCAGTAAGGAGCTGATTGGCTGGGCGTTTATCTCTCCTTATCACCCTTGCATTTATCTCTTGTTAAGGCTTAATACATCTGCCCCATTGTGACGAGAATCAACATTTTTTTTAGTAAAACATCAACAGTAAGATCAGGGAAGTTGTGCAGCCACTGTGCCAGACCAGGGAGGCCAAACTGTAATTTAATAAGTGTTGTGTAAAAAGTTTAGTGTAAATTGCCTTATGTACTGGTGGAGGATAAGTCACGAGTGATATCCCAGTCTTGGGCAGAAATTTTTTTTTTATAATTTTGCCCACATAATGTTGAGCCTGATAATAAACTAAAGGAAAGTGGAACAAAAAAGTATTATTTCTCAACTGACTGATAGAACATGAGAGCCATCTTGGAATTGGACCACAGTAGAAATGGGTTTAACTTTGCAGCTAATCACCTTTGAAAATCTGGGTCAAGTAATAAAGGTAAAAAAAGGGTTCAGATCTTTACCATGAAGCAGTTATTCCATAGTCGGCACGCATTCCATAGTAGAAAATTCTCAGACGAAAGATTAAACTGTAAACGGTTTAAGAAAAATCTCTATCACTATAAGGATATGTGACTTTTATCCAGTCCCGAAGATGATGCAAAAGTGCTGCATGTTGGTAGTTTGTCATGTTAGCAAAATTGATTACTGCTGAAGTCTAATTGGTCCTATTGTGTGACAGTGGCGCTTGGAATTTCAAATAAATGTAACAAAAACTGAAAAACTGAAATAATGGCATTGCTTGAATTAAATAGATCAGTATTGGGAATGTTATAATTTTAGGAAAACTAGCCCTACCCAAATAGGAGAGCTGGAGACAATGCCACCCATCTAAAGGGCCCCATACACTACAATGCTTTTGAACGATTTTTACCTTTCAGGACACTTATTACTTGTAAAGTGGCAAATTGTTTATGTTTTCCATCTGATCTGATGCACGGTCCAGTGAGCCCCTAGATCGCTAGTGCTGCACTACTGAATTATCGGAATCGCATGGAATCGGATGGAAAATGGAGTGGGTTTTTTTGTGCATGCAATATATATTGCAGAACGTTTGAATGGCATTTCCAGCCCCCCTAGCCCCCTAATCCAGCCCATAAGATATATCTATGGTATAATTGTATACATAAGATATATCACGTGATTAATCATGGCTTGATTAATCACATGCAATATATCTTATGCAAAAATAGTACAAAATCGTATAGAATCCCTCCCAGGAAGGTCCAGAGGGAGTTCAAGGGAAATTGCATACCACTTCAGGGTCAGACAAATGGTTGTAGTGCAGGCAGGGCAGGCGACAGGGGGGGTCAAGGGGGACACCTGTACCGGGCCCCAAGCTTGTGAGGGGCCCCAAAGTTCTGACGGGCTGTAAGCATAGCTGCGGCAGTGCAGTGCCTAGAAATGGTTTATAAAGGCACCCACCTGGATTCCTGTAAGGGTACTTACCCAGACACCCCTCCAGTACTAGTGAATATAAATTGTGTATTTTTTAATAATAAAAAAACACATTCAATAAGCGGTATACTAAAAATGTTCGGTACTTATGTATTATCTGGGCTCCCATGTAAAATGCACCCCATTTTTTCATACCCCTACTATCCAACTACGCATGGAGTTGATTTTATATAGTGTGGCGAGCGCAGCGAGCCACCGTGCCCGAAGCGTGGCGAGCGGACGCGATCTCATAAGAAAAACGGGAGCCCAGATATTACATAAGTACCAAATGTTCTGCTCAAGGGGGCATTGTTAGGGGGCCCCAGAGATATCAGTGTACTGGGCCCCAAGATTTCTGTTGCCGGCCCTGAGTGCAGGGGCGGATTGGGGTGGAAAACCAGGATTCGGCATGAAAAGCCGGCGGTCGGGATCCCGGCGTTCAAATTCCCAACGGCGGAATCCCGAACGCCGAAATCCCGACAAGGGGGGGACGTGGATCGCCCCCCCTTGCGGGCTCGCTGCACTCGCCACGCAGCAGGCCCGGTGCCTCGCTACGCTCGGCACACTAATTTATTCTCCCTCCGAGGGTGTCGTGGACACCCACGGGGGGGAGAAAGTGTTGGGATTTCGGCGTTCGGGATTCCGGCGTCGGGATTTTGAACGCCGGGATCCCGACCGCCAGGATTTAAACTGCATCCCCGAAAACCAGCCTGGGAAATTTCTGGAACCAGTCCTAATGGGGGTGGGGTCTGCTGAGGGGCGGAGACTGATATATGCAGTGGTGGAAGTGGAAGTAGGGGTATGTAAAAGTGGAGGCCATAACTATGCACACTCTGAAAACGTGTTGTGTAGCTACACAAAGGGTGTGTGTCTAAAGGTGCCCATACACCCACCGATATGTGTGCTAGGGGGATGAGATGCAATGTACTGTACTTTGCGGGTGCGATGTGGTGACTTTTTTTTTAGTTAATAGGTTCTAATGGACATCGCATCGCATCGACTCCTGTACTGATGCGATGCAATGAAGCACAAAAAGTACTGCCTGCAGATACTTTTTGTGCTTTACAATATTGTACCTGCGGGGACACGCATTGCATCCCCGCAGGTACACGGTGCGATTATCGCACATGCGATGCGTTTTGTACTTTAAAAGTACAAAACGCATGCAATAATCGCAGCGTGTATGGGCACCTATAAAGTGTAGTGTTCCACCCCATATGCCCCTTATAACACAAAAGTAGGATCCCTTATACTATCTAGTACTGGGAGAGCACTCAATGTGAGAGAGGGGTGCAGGGTGGGAGAAGGGCCTTAACTTTCTGTCTGGCGCAGCCCATGTTCTTTCAATTCCCTGGTTGCAATGGCCATGTGCACCAGTGCCATAACTAGACATTCTGGTGCCTCGTGCCAGAAGGGGATATGGAACCCACTCCCATCCATTTCCAAATATTATGTTGCCTCTCAGTCCCTGGAAATTAAAGGATGTACCCCCTCTCAGGAATGGAAGATCAGTATATGCTGTCAGCTCTAGTGCTGACAAAGCTGGCAGACAGCTCCTGTTATGAGTCTTTAAGCCCTCTAACTAGGGAAGGGGGGGGGGGGTTTCACCTCAAAGGAGTACACTGTCCTCTATGGTATCAGCTGCTGAGTGGTCTCACCCCAGGTTGGGATCCAGGCTTCAGCAAGGCACCCGCAGCCACCTCCTAGTTGCAAGCCCCCAAGCCTCCGGATCCCCCAACATACCACCAATTATTACCAGAGGTTGTGCTGGGGATCTTTCAGGATGCAGCCGCCTTCTCTCCTCCGTGTCACACCACCTCACCTCCCTCTGGGCTTCCTGACTAGCCACGTCTCCTGCTGCAAGCCTGTCTCCAAACTCCGGCACCTGTAGGTCACCTGGTTTAGCAGTGTTCCGCAGCCTACTGCTGGAGCCTCAATTCACACTGCGCAGCCTTCACGTTCTTTCCTCCACACCACCAGTCACCGCCAGAAGCTGTGCAGCGGATCTCCCAGGGCACTGACACTTCTCCTCCTCTTCTCCCCGCATCACTCGACTCCCCGCTGGGCTTCCCGGTCAGCCGCATCTCTCACCACAGGTCTTTTTCTGAACACCAGCTCCTGCCAATCAACATCCCACAGTCCACTGCCGCAGCCTCAGGTCGTGCCACGTGGGTACCCGAATCTCCCCAGTCTTCATTCTGGTAAGATTGCTGGGACTGATGTTTAGAAGGATCTAATTTCAGGCACGTTCCCTTCAGGGGATAGTGTTTGCATTTTGCGCTGCCTGCTGGGGAACTGAGGTGGAGCTGTGACTGAGCTGTAGCCCTGCTAAGCACCATGGGAGGAGCTGCAGCGGGCGCACATACGCAGCAGCCCTCCAGTGGCCATTTTGCTTTCTGGCAAAATGCCGCTCATGTCATGTAAGTGGGGGAGAGCAGCCGGTTCTGGTGGCTCATGGGCCAGCCCACCGGGAACTGGCCCGGTGAACCAGCAAGCCAATCCACCTCTGTTGTAGTGTATGGGGCTCTTTAGTCTTTAACCATAGTAACCTTAGTTACCTAAGACAATATAGAGGCAGTGGGCTGAGAAAAATAGAGTAGCACATCATTCACAAATGCTGTGTCCTTAATTTCCTTTAAAACTATTTGTATACCAATGGTTCTGGTTTGTTGGATTAAATTAATAAGTGGGTCCAGAGACAAGTTAAAAAGGAGGGTAACAAGGGACATCCCTGCCCGGTACCTCTACATCTTCACCTCACTCTCACACAATAAAAGAGTTGTGTGTGGAGAGCTATAGAAGAAACAAACTAAAGGTGCCCATACACGTACCGATTATACGGTACGTTTTGTGCTAAAATTGTATCGCATGCATTGTGCATGAGATGCGCGTGCGATGCGATCAAAACGCAGTACAAAAAGTATGTGCAGCACATACTTTTTGTACTGTGCGATGGGATGCCCGCGGGAGCGCACATTGCATCGCACGGCTGCATTTATCGGTACGTGTATGGGGGCCTTTTACCAATAAAGTCTTGGCCAAATGATCTGCGTGAAAGACCAAAGTATGGTATCAAAGGCTGTATGAGTATCGACGCTCATTAATAGAGGAGGGATCATTAAAATACATCACTGTAGTGTCCTTTCCTGTCTTACAGAGTTGTAAATACATAAATACATTAATACATGGGAGATCAGTTCTGCATTTAACATAAAGCACATACATTATTGGTAAGTTTCAAAGTGAAGTAAACAAAAGGAGAGAGAGGATGAAGAGTGAAAATAACAAAAAAAAGAATAAGGGTAAATAGGGGATAGAAGAACAGTCTAAAGGGATGTAGGGTGGGGTTAATGCCAGGTATAGCCTGAAACAAATGGCAAACTTCATCACAGTCTCGCATAGTCAAAAACTAGAGTAGTTGAATATAAATTGGAACAAAAAATAAATAAAAAAAAATTAAAAAAAGAAGAGCATGCACATTAGAGCAATTTATAAGTTAACAGAGATTTAATTAATAGTGGCTAAACCATAGGTCAAAGTCCCCATGATAATAGGAAAAACAAAGTCTCAAACTTTTCAGGAGGGGTATGACACTAAATGGGCCTCATAGTAGGTAGAACAAGGTAACAATTTAGTCAGAGGGGGGAGTTTGGATTCATGGAATATTTAAATCCAATAGTTTCCATTTTGTAACTGCGTTGAATAGCTGCATTAATCTTGGATAAATGAGGAGGGTCAGATCTTTTCCGTAGTGTCCTTTCCTAAATACAAGCTGCATAGGAGTCCAGAGATCTCAAATAATAAATTGTAATAATTTTCAACATCATTTTTGCTAACATTATAAAGTCTACATTGAGTAACGTTTTTGGATGTAAGAGGCAACAGTTTCCACTTTAAGAAGCCTGTAGATCTTTGTAGTTTTTTTTTTTATTCAAGTAATCATAAACAAGTGGCTGAAAAATGTATCCAATAGCTTATTTTATTGAATTCAGAGAAATTGTAATTCTATGATCATGTTTAAGATTCAGGATGAGGAAAAGTTTGATCATTTTAAAGAAGGAGAGTATACACAAACAGTATTTGGATTATTCCTTAATGGGAATAACAAGACAAAAAAAATATTTAAAAAAAATCAGTTTATCATTTACATCTATCTATAATGTGGCAGCTTACTATTCACATACCCTGTACCATGGGACAACCTAAAGAAGAGTCTCTCTCAATTGTCTTAAAATAGATACCTTTTGGCCCCTTGTTATTATAGGAGCAGTATATGTTCTCTTCTACCAATTCTGAGCAGGGAACATTGGTGGGTCCTAAGGTTTTAGGTTGTTGTAGATCTCATCATGCCAGGTGTACCACTTCTTTTTTTCTTGGAAATAAAACCAAGTCAGTCTTTGGGCAGTATTCAATGAGGCTGATTCGCCATGTTCTACGGTGAATGTGTGCTATTTTCATTCTCTAAGGTGAATCTTTTTACTGAAAAATTGAATCACCCTATTCAATGTGCAATATTCGCCGACGGCGAACAGTGAATGACGGACAATTCACTGTCTTATAGTCTCCGCAATTCGCTGTGGTTTTTCAATGGGTTTTTCAATTTGATTCGCCATAAGTGTATTCAATGATCAGATGGCGAATTGCGTTCTAGGTGATTTTCGCCATGTGTCACCGTGTAGCAATCAACATCTTTTTATGGTGAACTGGAGTTGTTGTTTTTTCATTTTGGTATCATGCTATTTTTATTCATGTGCTTACAGCACATGAATATATATTTAATAAAAAATATATATATATATTTTTTACACATAACAGCCAGCAGGGGGCCGAGAGCCGCTCATTAGAAATTCATATATTCACTGCATATCATGCAGATCATTACATATGCACGATAGGGAGCAGTGCAAGCGGCTCTCTACCTGCGTGCTCCGCTAGCTCTCCTGGGGGGCAGCTTGTGCTGCCTGGGTCCCGGGGAGCCCTCCTCCCCCCCACATACATTCTGGGGCAGGCAGGGAGACTTCCATCTCCCTGCCTGCCACCGTCCCCTGGCCCCTGGTCCCCTGGTAAAGAATCGGCGTCAGGGGCAGCGAGCCCCTGCAGCATTGCGGCATTGAATACTGTGACAGCGAGGGCTGGCAGCAAAGGCTCCAGCCCTCCGGAACATGGCGACTGTGCAGCGAATCCTAAACTCTCCCAATTTCTCCTTTCACTCGCTCTCTTCTGTTTCTCACTCTTTGTTACACACTCACCAATTTCCCCAATGCATTTAATTCTCTATCACCCTCCCTCTTCCATTCCCACCTATTCCCTTCTCTCTCTCTCTCTCTCTCTCTCTCACACACACACACCCCACATACATACATACATACATACATACATACATATACAGAGGGGCAATGCCTTTTTTTGACAGTCCCGGGCCCAATGTTCCCTCTAATTTTACGAAGTCTGTGTGCGGCAAAAGATTTTGGCTGTGCAACTCTAGAAGGAAATTTAAATTTTTGTGCGTCAGTTATATATAACTGGAAAATGACGTTCAGCATTTGTGTTAACTTTACTTCAAAATGATATTAAACATTTAAACATTTAAAACACAGCACAAAATGTAGTTAATGGGTAAAACACACATTAATTGAGTCCACAACTGCAAAAAGGGACCACTGTTGCTTTGTGCGCTCTGTTGTAATGTCTGTGCGCACGCTCATCGAGTTGTGTGCGCGCGCACGTGCGCACAGCTTAGAGGGAACACTGCCCGGGCCCCATAATCTCTGATGGCAGCCCTGTGTGCATCCTAGGCAGTGTCTGGGCTGCAGAAATTAATGTGTGCCCTCTACTTCTTGGCCACAGGCTCCACTCAGTCTGTGACATCATGGTCGTTGGGGGTCTCACAAGCTACTTTCTCTAAGAAGTTCACTTAAGTGTTTCTTGCTTTCAAGAAGCGTGGGCCTCACTCTCCGAATGTGCAGGTGGTATGTAATGCCAACCTAAAAATACTGCATCACTCAGCAATCTGGGACCGATTCCAGGACCACCAAATGCCAGAGGGCTGGCTACTTGGTAAGTACATTTTATTATAGATCAATATTTGGCCACTATGTACAGTGCTACAATGTGTTTATTTACATACTAAACAATTATTACACTCCTGTGTAGTGTGCCAATAGTGTCTAAACTATACTCACAAATGTATCTAACCCTCAATCACTTGTAAAGCTGATGTCAGTCTGGCTAAAATATTGGTATGCTTGTTTTTAAAACCACTAATTACCAACAGTAAGTGTACCCTTTACTAATGTGCATGTTTTTTTTTTTTTTTACTATAAAGTGTGTAGTCTCTTCTGATATGTCCAATATATAGGTGTAATCAGTCCCTCTCCTTTACCTCTTTGAATATTGGTGTTGTCCCCCTTGCTCATGTAAACCAAATGCACATATGTTACCATATACTGTAGTAACCTTAACTTTTCTTTTCAGGTGACTCAGGATATGGGTGTCTCCCCTGGCTCATGACACCTCTGCGTTCCCCGCAAGGCCCTGCACTGCACCTCTATAACGAAGCACACGTTGCCACCCACAGTGTTGTGGAACGCACCTTCGGAGTGCTGAAAAGTCAGGAGTTTGGACAGATCATCAGGTATACTTCTTTTCCACCCAGCAAAAGTAGTGATGATTGTCCAGGCTTGCTGCATGTTACACAACATTGCCCTTTCCCAACCATGTTATGTGGATAATGGCAATGCAGCAGTCGTGCAGGAAGCTGAAACTACCCAACCTACGGTAGTTAGGGGTACGTGGAGGGGGGATCTAATGCGTAGTGAGATCATAAGGCGCTATTTCTCAGGTAATTGCATTTCTAAACTATACTACCATGTTACTTTAGTGTAAGTGTGTTTACATGCCATAAACCATTTGCCATACATTATCACCAATATTTAGGGGAGTAGTCAGAGCCCAATACAAGAAGCTGCTAAACCTGAGGTATCCCTTGGTGATGACATGCTGGTAAGTACATTTTTACAATGCTGTATGGCAATTTAAAAAATTACATAACACACCAAATTAGTTCAACACCCTCACTGCACAGTAGCACCATAGTGGGTTACAGCATTTTAGTTTAATTACCAAAAACATTAGGATTGAAGAAACCAAAGACACATTTTACTGTAAAGGAACGTCTTTACTAATGAAAAAAATTATCTTTTGGTCCAATTACTGGCCCATACATTTTCACTAAAATATTATGCTTTACATAACTGTATTATAACAAAAATAGACATGTGCAACTTGTACAATCATTTTTTGGAACCTTTGTACGCGCACATCCCCCCTTTGCCCCTGACCCCAGCCCACCCCTGGTTTGCAGACTTCTATGTGGGGGTGAAGTGGGTGAGTCCACTCAGAGGTGTACTTGACACACTACTAATAGTGGATGTACAGTAGCTGCACCTAATAAATTTATTTCTTGATTATTTAATTGTGCCTGCAGGCCAACCAAGGCATTGGTTTGTGCTGATATAGCTTGTGTTTGACCATATACACTTTTATTTAGGATGGCTATATTATTGTTTTGTACCCGTAGGGCCTGGCTAATATCGGACAGACGTGTGTCCAGGGTTGTAGCCATTCTTACATGTGTGTGCCCACACTTACACAGACACTGGTGGCCATTTTTTTAAGTTGTTGAAATATATTTCTCAGGTAGCCTTGCATATTGCCCAAATGGCTTTGCATTGCCATGAATTCTATGTGTTTGTTTTTAAATGTGTATAATGACCATGCTACATCTTCTGGTGTCGATGGTGTGTGGGGTGATTGGGTGGGTGTGGGTTGGTGGGGTGTCACCACAGTTGATGGCCTTGAGTCACTGTTGTCGATGTGTCTTCTTCCTCAGGTGAGAAGGCTTCGACATGTTGGAGAATGATTTCCATATCTTGGTCCATCATTTCTGATGTTTCTGTTGGTTGCACCCAGGGCCGGCGCCACCATTAGCAGCTTTAGGCATTTGCCTGGGGTGCCGGCCACTGGAGGGCGGCACCAAGTTCAGAACCTTAGAAGCAAACAGGAGCAAGAAAGAAACATCCGCCCGCCCATTATCCATCCCAGCCTGCCGGGCCACTATGCACCATCAGTGAAAAGTAAGATCCCTATTGCCAGCACCCCCTTCCCTCCCATGTAGCTGTGCAGCAGATCTGCGGGCAGTTGGATAACAGCCACCCCTGTCCCTGTATAGCGATAGCAAACACCTCCCCCCCTGTGTAGCCGTGTAGTTGTACAGTGCAGTTAGCCCCCCCATGCAGCTGGTATAGTAGCCGCGCGGGTAGTAGGACAACTGTCACGGATTGCAGACCCTCGTCCGTTTGCCTGCTGCGGGTGCCCAGGTGTAGCTGTATAGTCACTCACCGGTAGAACTCCCCCCTGCCCCCCATGTAGCTGTACATACCGCACCACTCTCCGCCCGTGCAGCTGTATAGCGGCTGCAGGTAGTAAGATAACGGCCGCGGATAAGCGCGGTGCTCAGGGCTTTGCCTAGGGTGCAATAATGCCTTTAACCGGCCCTGGTTGCACCACTACTTGTGATGATCCAGTTCAAAAAGAGAAATTGGTAAGTATACCACCATAATTGTGCAGTATGTGTCATTTTGCTTTTAAGGTGTATTGTGGGTTATGCCACATAACAATGGGTACTGTTCAGTAACACATGTACCCCTGGAATTAATTTAATGGTTTGATTTTTAAAAAGTGGGAGGGGTGTTTGTCATTACATTAATATCTGTATATCTGCTATGTAGTGGGTCTCAATGAGTCCATGGCATGGCCAGCATATCTGGCAGCACTTTAATGTGCTATTATGTCCACCATTACCCAATATGACATTGGTTCAATGAGCATGTAATAAAATTTAAACATACAGCATAAAGTTCTTTAAACAATGTAGTTGACATTGAACCTATATTTGGTTTACAGTAGGGTGCAGGAGTAGATTGTAGTGTAGGCTATTGTGCATGGTACATGGGTGTGTGTACTTTATGTGTAACGTTATTGCATTAATTTTGCTTACCTGCAGCCTCTGCATCCTGACATATGCGTCGGCCTGTGTGTGGTGCGTGGGCACTTCAGGATGGATGATCTGCAAACAAAATGGTGGACAGCCGTTACAAATCTTGCATGGACAGCATTTCTTACCAGCATGGGTCATGTTGACCAATTATTTGTGGGCAATATCTTGTTGTTTTTTTAAATATTAAAAAATTTGTAAAAAAGTCTATTTGTAATAAAATGCCTGCAATAATGCTGCATGGAGGCGTTTACGCTATTACAACATTACAACTATGTTTGGGGCCTGAGCAATTTAAACCTGTAACATAATTTGTTAGGCATTTGACCAATACCGGCAGGTGTGCAACTACATGACTCAGCATCACCAACAATTGCAATTTATGACCATTACATTTACATATGTTAACCTTGCTGGGATATGTAGTTCCACACTAGAACTATTGTTATGCAAACATTACAAGATAGCATTACAGTTATAAAACATTGCAAAAAATGATGTACATGAAAATGTGTGAACACTTACCAGGTTGGGGTGGCGTTGCTGGCCTATCCGTGTCAGCCACATGAAGCCCAGGAAGGACCTCTGGTGGGATTATTCGCTTGAGTTTCTTCTCATAGGAAGTATATGTCACGGGGGTACTTGTGTAGTTTCACGGCGCCAGCTTTGCTCTCCCACTCGCCACGCTATCTGAAATCAACTCCATGTCAACATAGATAGTGGAGGTATGAACTATCCATGTTGGCTTGGAGTTAAGTTAGTTTATTTTAGATAGTTTGTGGTGAGCGTAGAACCCGGAAGTAGCACTGCGCCATGCTGAAACTACACAAGTACCGTCACGGGTTGGGTGGTGCCTCCTCCAGTTCAGGTGGCCTCTTTGATTTCGTGGCCATCTTGGCTTTGAGTAGCCTTTTTATATCATTAAAGCGCTTCTTGACATTTCTTACGCTTCTTTTGTGGCTGCTAACTGCATTCACTGCGCCTATCATAGACTCCCACATGGCCCTCTTCCGCTATGCAGTGGTCCTGTTGTGATGCTTCCCCAGCAGCCTGTCAAATACAGGGACTATGGTGCGGACAAGGGCCGCATTTTCCACGGTAATATACCTTCTGATGAAACCGCCTTGAGACTATAGCGGAGAAACGCGTTAAGGTCTCAAGCACACTTGATCCACCAAAGGAGAGGAGACAGAGCAGAGTGCCCCATATTGGCTCCACTCACCAGATAACCTGTAACCACAAGCCCTAAAGGACGCGGTTGCCTGACGATTGTTGCCTGTGTTTCCCGCCTGGCTTCCACAGCCTGGACACACATGCACCCGGTAGGTGGACAGCATATCTTGGCCTGGCCGAATTAAGTCTATCCAGACTAACAGCTGCAGAGATACAGACGGAGTGTCCGTACGCCACAAGTGCGGCAATAAGATATACTCCAGTCGGGACTACAAACATCCCACAAAGTGCAGCGGTGATTACTTCATACCAGCGCGGCCAGTCTGTCCTTGCAACTAAAGATTCCAAATCCAGGAGAAGGGTGAGATATCAAATAAACATTAACTGTGGTGATATAAATAAATGTGCAGATTACAAGGAGTCTAATATATTGGGGATAAGCCATTGCAAATTTGCGTATTCATCCGGATATCTGGACGTTATCACAAGTGGTGTCCCTGAGCTCTGAGCTATCCTTAACTATATAAATCTAAACGCAACCTTTAAAAGGAGACCTATATTGGGAACCCAAGTATCACGAACATGTTACTAGAAATCTGCCCAATTTATTGATTGGATCAAGGTGCTTGTGTGTGTGAATACTTATGTTTTTTATTGGCTCAATTTTAGCCCCCTCTTTTACTTGATGGTGTAATATTAATAAAAACAATTGTGTTTAATCTATCAACATCAGCGCTCCCTTTTATTGCAAGAGATTGTTCTCTCGAGTGTGCCAGTAAACTTCTCTGGGAGCTGCTCTCTTAGCAATTAAGGTTTACTTAACCCTTTCATCCCAGCAAGTTTTGTATAAGAAAAATGGCCAAGAGTCATACCTATTAATTGGTCTGAATATATAGTCTTAATTGACTCATGACCTTTTTTATATACAACTGCTAGGGCTTGCGCCCAATATTCATTTTAGTATCCTCCTCGACTGTGTGCTGAACTGGTGGTCCTGTGTGAGTGGATGAGATGGGGAGGCAAGAGGGTCCTTCACCTCCTCCTGCTGTGCCTGCTCCTCCGGGGTCCGTCCTGCCCCAGGCCTTGATGTGGCCATGCTGCCTGGCACACTGCTGCCTCTCCCTCTCACACTGCTGGCTCTTAGTGTGCCTCTACTGCCTCTCCCATTGGCGTGGCTGCTGCCTGTAACTGGCCCACTGCTGCCTCTGCCTCCTGCACTCACTGACACTCCTCCTCGACATTGCTGCTCTCCTCTGCATGCACCTTACTGCCTTTCAAAGGTCAAAATGGTGCCTGTGCCCCTTTATATAGGGGGTGTGATGCATATTGTAGGGGACTTAGGTGGGTCAATAGGTTAGGGGGTTATTTGTCATGCGGAGACAGTGTTGTAATTCGCATTCCAGTTGGTCAGAAAATTGCACATGACCAGCACCGGAAATCACACATAACTGTGTCATAAAATCGCATCACTTTGCACCACATCGCATCTCTTCGCACCTCACCGCACCTTTTGGGCGCATTAGCGCAACCCATTAAATAATCGGTTTTGAAAGAAAAAATACAAATGGAAAAAGTGCGATAAGATGCGATTTTGAAATGTTACTAAAAATCGCATCCTAATAAATGTCACCCTTTGTGTTTTTAATAAATTATCATATTATATATTTTTGGGTGTAAAAGTGTGTAATTGAGTACCACATTTTTTTCTTTTAAGTTGGAGATTATGCCTTAGAAAATTATAATTTAGATATTAAATTAGATATAAAAAATCATTATTGATCCCTTATTGTGCTACTGCACATAAATAACGTGCATTATCCATTATGTTGTTATTTCATGTGTTCACATTGATTTTCTCTATCACAGGTATAACATGACTTTTATTGAGAGGAGCAGCAGTGCTTCCCTGCAGCTTTTTGGAAACTCTACATCCTGTGCTATGATAACTATAGATGTGTGCACAGTCATTATCCTGCAGGTATTAGTAGAATTTCATTCATATAATATGAAAACTTTTCAGCTTGTTCAGCACTGCATTGTTTCCTTCAGCACACCGAGAGGTAGATGTATGGGGATGCAAAATCCAGACGACGGAATCCCGACCGCCGAAATCCCGACACTTTCTCCCTCTGTGGGTGTCAACGACACCCATAAAGGTAGAATAAATGAGTGTGCCGAGCGTAGCGAGGCACCGGGCCCGCTGCGTTGCTAGCGCAGCGAGCCCTCAAGGGGGGTTCCACGTCCCCCCCCTTGTCGGGATTTCGGCGGTTGGGATTCCGGTGTCGGGATTTTGAATGCCGGGATTCCGACCGCCAGGATTTAGAACCACTCCCGATGTATGAAGCAGTGGTATGAAGCAGTGGTAAGGGAGGATAAGTGATAAAGTGCCTGGTAACCTGCACTTTAACAGTAAGGAGCTGAATGACCGGTGATAAAGTACCAGGCACTCACTGTATCACTTCTCCTCCGTTATCACTGCTTCATACATCTACCCCTGAATAAAAGAAATAGTGTTAATGAAGAGATTAGTGAGAAAAGTGTTAAATAGAATGTAATAGTGTGCAACCAGAGAGCCATCTAGCCACAACAAATCAGTGTCACCACACCACAAACCCATATTACCCCAATATGGGTCTATGATTAACTAGTATAGAGCCATATGATAATGGCTCTTACTTAAATATATCTAAACAGAGCTGCCTGTTGAAAGCAACCCAACAACACCTCCTCTTAATGCTTTGGAGGTCACTAATGCTAGATCTAGGTGTGGGGTGTGCTACCCAAAAATCAGCATAAGTCATAAAGCCCAGAGCCGCACACTAGTGATAAAACTAAAGTGTTAATAAATGTTAGTGTTAAGAAGTCAGAGCTATATACAGAAATGGGATGCAAAAGTTGTTTACATACATTAGAAAAACAAATAAATGAATAACAGTAGCAGACATTCTCAATAATATACATTACAAAGAAAATTAAAAAAACTACTGTAAATAAGGAACCTAACACCCCCCCCCCCACACACACACACACACACACACACACACACCCTATTCCTTACCCCTGTCCGAGTCCTAGTGTGGGACACATCTTATCTAAGGGATCTAAATAGAAACCAGGAAGTACCTTCAAATATTTAGCATATTTCTGATTGGGTACCCAGGTCTAATGAATCAATAAAAACTACACACTTTTTATAAAACTTCTTTACTCCGGTTTCTATCTGCGGAACATTGGCATGAAGTGGCGTAAGTTCGTCCCAGTTGCCCGGAGGCAAGATACATTTTGGTGTGCCCCTCCCCACACACAACCTTATATAAATGTATGTATATATAGCAGGCAAAATTTTGTTTAGACTAAAGAGAGTGATGTCTAAGCTAGACGGGGAGTCAGCCACAGCGATATTGATGGCTTTCAACTAACTAATTCAAACTGGCAGGGGAGGAGGGGTGCCCCCTTGGACACAGGAGCCTGGCGGCAGATGACTCCATTGCATCCCAGTGTTACACCACACATGGTGGCATGTCTTTTCAAATTAAAAAATTGTAACATAGCCAATATAACCAAAAATAAGAATGGAGGAGAGAGGGTATTATCCAACACCTCAATATCACTTTCTTTGCAACTGTCACTGCTATTGTCAGAAATGGAATTAATTCTGTTTTATGACCCTGTAAGTTCCAATTAGAGAAATTAGTACACAGCATAGCAAGGGGATCTTTAGTTAGGCGAAGATGGAACACCCCAGAACCTAATTTTTCCACAATACAACATGTGGTTAAAAAAAGGAAGACTTAGACCCCTTACATTTTAAGCATATGCCCAATTCTCCAGGAAAAAAAATATTTCCTTTGACCTCGGAAAATGTATGCTTGTTGTAATGTTTTAATATGCACCTCCTGCATCGCACCTGAAAAGTGTTTTCCATGGGTTTAAGTCATACCTTTGCAGAGGTAATTGATGGTATATCTTTCTCCCACTTATTAACCATTGAGGACCAGTGCCAGATTAAGCCTTTGGGGGGCCCGGGGCACTTTAGACAGGGGGGCCCCCTTGCACTTATCATTACTGGCCGCAAACTGCATGGGAGAATATTACACTGTCAAAACACAAAGTAAAGGCAGTATAAACATGGTCAATGGGTATCTGCAGGGGATATATATATATATATATATACATACATACCACATGAAAAGCCTGTGTTTGTCCCTCTGCACCTTACTCTGTAGGAGACCTCACAGTCCTAGTGCTGCCTCTGATTAAAAACCCTCCCAAGACTAGGCTGCTGCTGCTTTTCTCCATGTGCCTGAGAAGCATGTAATGAGCTCCACCAATCAGAGCTCAGCACAAACGTCTCAGCCTCTGCCCACTGGTGCAAAGTGTCATGGGACTTAGTCAACTCCCAGTAATGCACTGCACACTTGTGCAGTCAGTGTGCCAGCACCATTAATCATTGTCACATTGGCAGATAGGTGAAGCTGCAGCACTACCCCACTCCCATGCACAAAATCTTTAGCTAAAAAAAAAAATATATATATATTTTTCAAAATACATGCCAACCACAGGGGGCCCCTAGCTAGAGGGGGGCCCAGGGGTAATGACCCCTTGTGCCCCCACTATAATCTGGCCCTGTTGAGGACTACACCCTCTCAGGGCTTTCTGAAAGCAGTTCAGAATAGATACAATGGAGTTTGTATGGGCTCGTAGCACTAAAGACAAAAATGGAGTACAGTGTATCTGTTTTTTTTCTGATTGCGGCTTGGGTTTCCATAGGTTGTGCATAATGCCTAATGGAGGTACATAAAAAAAATCTCAATTCGAAATAAAACATATTGCACTTAGGTCTTGAAAGCTCAATACTTTGCCTCCAGGATTGAAAACATCCTTTACTTCAGCAACAAAATAAAAGGAGATGGTCTAGTACCTCCAGGGCGTTTTTTTCAGGGGGACAAGCTGTGCAACTGCATGGGGTTGCCACATGGCTTGTCCCGCTGTTGCACTGCATCTGACACAAGTCTTACAGAGAATGTCACTGGAGTGGGATCAGAGCTGTAACAATTCACCCGAAGACCCCCGTGGTGGCTTGGGGGAGCCTGTGCCGGTGGAGTCTGTGGGGAGCACAGAGATAATTCTGTCCAAAGAAGCCCAGGCAGTGCAGCACGCATACGGTAAATACAAAGTAGAACTTGGAGGGGGCAGAGCTACACAGAACTCAGGGAGGGGATGGGGTTAAATGGGACTCAGGGAGGGGGCAGAGCTACCCTGGCTCAGGCTACTTTTCACATTGCTGCTGCTGTCACCCACTGCCTGTCACTCTCACTCTGCTGTCACCCTCACTCTGGTCATGCAGGTTGCAAAAGTGGGGTGTAAGGTCATTTTTTTCCTACTAGACCACGCCTTTTTCCATGCTAGATGACACCCCTTGTAATTAGGCCACACATCCGTTTGTAGACAATTCAGCTCCCAGTGGGAACAGTTGAAAATGCGCCAAAAAGACAAACAGCCCTAAGTACCTCTTATCAGGTTGGTCCATTCTTATTTCCATGGGCATCGGAGACGTATTACGTGGATTGTGAATCTAAAAGAGATTCAAAGTGTGTCTTTCCTTGCAGTAAGACAACTAATCATTGTTTTATATAAATATATTTGGTTAACTATATTTTGCACACAGAGCACCAAGGAAGCATATTTGCCATTGATGGTGCCAAAACCTGATTCCCACCACCTCTATCCCAACCACCTTCAGGGTTGGGTAGCCGTTTCTAACTACATGGGCCCAATTTTGTCCGATGACCTTAGTGAGGTCCAAGTAAAATAGGGAATAAAAATGTCTGTCTTTCGCAGCTTTTTTTCATTGCCTTTTTCTAAAGTTGTGCCTCCCAATATTTGGCTAGTCCCGTTCTATCTCCTGGGTCTGTAGTTTTGTCTCAGCAATCTTGTCTGTAATCCTAATTTTACCCTGTTCTTGTTCTAGAGACTGGATGAATTAATGCATGATAAGTCAGCAGAGAACCTCATCCTCAAACTTGTAGCCTTATCTCTGGAATACAGCTACTGCTGGGTCCTCTTATATGCCAAGCAGAGAAGTCATCCTGAGTAAGTACTTCCTCTGAGAAGAAAGAGGCTAAAAGCAATTACCATCACTGTTCATAACATATTAGAATCAGCAATGTATAAAAAATGTTTTGTTATATTGTTATTATATTGTTAAAATCATTTTGTATACTCAGCTGTCAAAAGGTGCCCATACACTAGGCATTTCACATGAGCTTTGGGCTATTTTCATACAATTGAGGTGATCAATTGCATCCAAATTGCATGTGATTGACAGTAGGTCTGATGCAATGCACGGTGCAGTGAGCATCGCACTGGAGCCTGTGAGTCGCTCCGGATGCAGAAGTGATCTGTGGTATCTCATATGAGCCAAGCAGGCTTGGCTGGGAACCCATGCGATATATATTGTATATGTTTTTTCGCATACAATATATCGCAGACAATCCTGCAGCCCAGGAATGTCTTGGGTGGCTCAAGGGGTGATTGCGTGGAACTTCTCTGTGAGAAGAAGGCTTGGTGACAATGCAAGACGCCAAAGCCGCTCTCAAAGGGGAGATGCACATGCGCATAATACAATTTGGAAACGTCCAAATGAATTAGTCACACCCAAATAGCATTGTCTATACTTCATCTCAAAAACTTTTTCTCTTATGATTTTTATAAGGTGGCATATAATATTTTTCATATTTTGGATAGAAACTATTTTGGAAAATTCTGTCACCCATCTATGTGATTTTCTTAAATATCCAGCATACTGTATGTCAGTGTCAATCTTAATGTCACTCTGTTGCATCATGTCTAATGCTTTACATTTTTATTATTTTAGGTACAATCTTTCAGGTGATATACTGCATAATATTACTTTAATTTATGCAGCTATAGTTCAGCTGACTTCGAAATCTGATGAATTGGAAATAAAGGTATATCTCTCGTATTGGCTTACATTGTTGAAACCAAGGTATAAACAGTTACTATGTGAGCATCTAGAACATGGGTCCTCAAACTGCGGCCCTCCAGATGTTGTGAAACTACAAATCCTAGCACTAGCACAATCCTTGCACTTTCCTGTCTACCTCATATGGGCAGTCTCCTGATATTTCAGCTCCTAGGGGAGTGATACCAATTTTTTTTTATTGGATTCTAGTTCCAGTGATGATGCTAAAGATAATGAATCATCATTCATTCCAGGTCCTTTTTTCTCCAAGCAGGAGATTCTGATCCGTCCTAGCAGTCCTAGATGTCACCAAGGAAAAAATGATCTTTTTCCTTCACCCAGCTTGTCACAATTTTTTGGGGCTTGTGTCCTGTGGCCACCATCAAGGGGAGGGGGCACCTATACTAGCTGTAGTCATAGCTTTTGTCTGTTTTGCCTGTTTTTTGCTACGGTTTCCTTTTAACCAATATTTCGGGTTCATATGTATCCTTATTTGGGATAATCTGGATATTGGGGGGGGGGACTGTCATGAGCTACTGCTGTGACTCGTTACTTTTTATGTCAGTTTCTGTGAGCTTTCCTACAGTAGATTCTGTTTCTGGTATGGGACTTGCTGGTGGTCTCCTGAATTTACAGGTCTGTGCTATTGCAGCTCTATTCTATGTGATTGTTCTGCACAAAGCTGTCACTTAATCAGCTCTTTAACTTTAGATCTCAGCTGCAGTAATTTGTGCTTCAGGAGGCCTGTGCCTCTCTCTCAGTGTTGATTGGTGCTTGCTCCTGTTATATTCACTGCAGATGCAGACCCTGACATCAGTTATAGCTTCAAATCCAGCTCCTGTGTCTTGTTCCCAGCTTCTAGTACCAGCTTCTTGCTCACTGCTTCCAGCTGTCTAGTTCCACATTGGTAGTATTCATTTGCCCTCCAGTTTGTTCCAGTTTCCTGCAGCAGCTTCTGGTCTCATTTTCTCCTGGACATTCCTGCCTGCTACCAGTCCCAGTCCTGGGACACTGTAAAGGTGCCCACACACGCACCGAGCCCGGCGTGCGTTGTGGGCTTAACTAGCACACATAGCATCGCATCGTATGCCTTGTGCATACGATGTGCATGCAATGCGATGCGATGCTAGAAAAAGCTAGTACAAAAAGTATGTGCAGCACATACTTTTTGTACTGTGCGATGAGGTGCCGCGGGAGCGCGCACCCCATCGTACAGCATCGCACCGCCGGGATCGGTGTGTGTGTGGGCACCTTAAGTGCTCCAACTGGAGCCCTGGTTTATTCCTTTCCTACTTGTTTTTGCCAGTTACTTTGTGGACAGTATTTTTATATCTCTCTGGTCCATATTGGTACATTCCCTCTGGACTACCTATTGGTTTCACAGTGCAGTGGTTTCACAGGGTGGTTTCCTGGTATTGCGAGTACTTGTCTCTTTGTGCCAATAGCTGTGTCTTGTTGTGTTCTATTATATTGTGATTTTGCATGGCGTCTTTGTTATGTTTACAGCTACAGATGGAGCGGGTCTCTTCCTTGCAGGGGATGGTGATGGCACCCCCCACCTCCCGCCATCTGTACCTGCGAAAAGGGATGCGTGCGCACGAGATGTGCACGCGTCCCCTTTCGCACGGTTCCCCCGGGTCCCCGCCGGCATGTCGGCGGTCACCTAGGGTCCCCACCGCCTCCCCGCACCCTCCCTAACCCTGTCCATTTCCGGGGACGGACAGGGTTCCCGTCGCCCCGCCGCCCGGAAACAGATGGACGCCGGGCTGCTGGCGGATCGCCAGCGGTGACGTTCTGGCGATTCGCCAGCAAGAGGGAGCCCGGCTCCATCTGTAGGTTGTCCTTGGGTTGCGATGAGGTCGCTTACATGTTTTGTTTACTCATTTCCCTAGGATAGGCTCAGGAGCCGTTAGTGTTTTTCCCAGACAGGCCCATGTTAGTCAGTTTCACCTTTTTGACTGTCTCTGAAGGCTCTCCAGTTCCTTGTTCAACCATCAGACCTGGTTGCACCGGAGTTGGGGCAGACTTAATTTGCTCCTTCAAATGTGGTGATTAAAGGTGAAGCCTTAGCATCTGCAGATACTGGCCATCCCTTGGGACAGATCAACAGAGGCAGTGTAGGGTTTGCTTTGGTCGTTCTAAACAGCAGTCACAGCTGTGGGGTAACACCCAAAAATCAAAACACAGAGAAAGTTACATTTGGGTGATTTATTTTGTTTCTGTGCTGAGTAAATACTGGCTGCTTTATTTTTTTTACACTGCAATTTAGATTTCAATTTGAACACACGCCACCCAAATGCAACTCTCTCTGCACATGTTAAATCAGCCCCACCTGCAGTGCACATGGTTTTGCCCATTAGAGAAGGAGTTTGCTTTTATTTTATTATTTATTTATTAACAGTTTCGTATATAGCGCACACATAGTCTGCAGCGCTTTACAGAGAATATTTGAACATTCACATCAGTCCCTGCCCCAGTGGACCATACAGTCTATATTCCCTACCACATGTACACGCACACAAATTCATTCTAGAGTTAATTTTGTTATGCGCCAAATAACCTACTAGTATATTTTTGGAATGTGGGAGGAAACCGCAGTACCTGTAGAAAACCCACGCAAGTACGGGGAGAATATATAAACTCTCTACAGTAAGGGCCATGGTGGGAATCGAACCTATGACCTCAGTACTGTGAGGCAGTAATGCTAACCATTACATCATCTGTACTGCCCTATGCTTTTGCAAACCAACCTGAATTAGGCCCTTAATCTCACAGCATAGGGAATCAATCCTTCCTGAGTCTAGCACTTTTGGGCTAAGAGTCTTCACATTTTTAGGGTAGCAGAATATGATTTTAAAAATGCTATGTTTGTGTTCAGGTTTTAATTTCTCCAGGAGTGGAAGAGACTGGGTCGCTGATTCATCAGATTGCGGACCACTTGCTTATGTCGTGCACTAGTGACCCCTACAAGTGGTTGGACAGGTCATGGCTCTCTGTCCTCATATCAAAGGTTGGTGTGATTTAATGCTAATAATTTATGGTAGGGAAGATATCTTCCACCTGGTATTTAGAAGTTAATTTATTTATTTATTTATTAACAGTTTCTTATATAGCGCAGCATATTCCGTTGCGCGTTACAATAGTGATACAACAAACTGGGTATTTACAGACGGTCAAATGTATGAGATATTATAGACTACAAAGTATTATACCCACATTCTTTTAACTGTTCGTTTTGCTATTCCAGTATTGATTGTTATATCTATAACTTTTTATACCTTAACTATATAATTTATTAATAAATATTGTTTTTTTGACAATTAACCTATTGATCCAGTTTTTTAGCGCTCCACCCTTGTTTTTGTATAATTAGTGTCAACTTTTTGACTGTTGACTTTTGACTGGATCCTGTGCGCCAGGATATTGATACCAACCCATTTTAAGCATAGGTCTTAACAATTTTTTAATACAACTTGGGAAACTTGTGCAACTGAAAATGAGGTGTGATCTCATCTGAACGCGGTATGGCCTCTGGTGGGGAGTGGCCTTGTAGCATGTCACCGGTTATTACCTTGTGTGTGGAACTTACACAGTTAGCGTAGTCGGTCAGAGTTATGCAGATAGCGTAGTCAGTCAGACATGGGGGGGGGGGGGAGTTTGTCATTCGCACAAGACAAGGACATTGCCCGGACCCCTCAATATGTCCTCAGTTTAATAAGTCTTTATATTTCTGGGTATCAGGGGTGTGCTACCTATGGACACGGCAGATATAGAAGAAAAAGAAGAAGAGTGTCCTTTTTTGTTGGTGCACCTCTAATTAATAAACCTAAAAATTAACCTTTATTATTGTCTTTATTAAAAGGCTGCGAAAAATGAGTTAAAAAACATACATTGACATATACAGTTGGGGTACACACATAAAACAAGGTGGCGGGCAGGGATTGCTCTTTATTACGTTTTTATTCAAAATATGTTGTGGAGTGTTTCAAACAGTGTGTAGATAGGCCGATCCAAGCAGTGAATTGGAATTATAAATAAAGATGCCAATCTCTTCCTTCTGCCTGGATCCTAGTCTCCACTTATCTAGTCTGAGTAATCATATCTCAGTAGTCACACTTAACCACTATACAAATTGTCGGTGTAATAAGAGAAAGGGTGTCACTCTGCACAATGTCAGGGTGACCTCAACCCCCTAAGGTTGAGGTCACCCTGACATTGTGCAGAGTGACACCCCTAGTAACTATTTGGAGACCCTTGTGCTTGGTTTAATCTACTTACCTGCAGATTACCATCTATGGTGGCAGCATATATGAGTAACTAAGTAGGTCTCATAAATACATCGGATACCGAGGCACTATATTTAGCTCGTCACTCTGCTGATTACCATACATGGTGGCAGTTTGAGAGATCAATAGAGACTATGCCAGGACATTATTGAGGTTAAGAGAGCGATCCCCCCACTGGGAGAATAGGGTTTACTTACCAGTGTGCACCCCCATTATATAGGGTGTAACACATAGGTACACCCTTTCTCTTACCACACCGACAATTTGTATAGTGGTTAAGTGTGACTACTGAGATATGATTACTTAGACTAGATAAGTGGAGACTAGGATCCAGGCAGAAGGAAGAGATTGGCATCTTTATTTATAATTGCAATTCACTGCTTGGATCGGCCTATCTACACACTGTTTGAAACACTCCACAACATATTTTGAATAAAAACGTAATAAAGAGCAATCCCTGCCTGCCACCTTGTTTTATGTGTGTACCCCAACTGTATATGTCAATGTATGTTTTTTAACTCATTTTTCGCAGCCTTTTAATAAAGACAATAATAAAGGTTAATTTTTAGGTTTATTAATTAGAGGTGCACCAACAAAAAAGGACACTCTTCTTCTTCTTTTTCTTCTAGTCAGTCAGACAGGTGTGAATGTGTTCCTGAAACACCCCCATTATCCACACCAGCCCGAAGCGTGGCGAGGGGGTGCGGTACGCGTCCTCCCGACCTGTTCATACTCCACTATCCAGTGCTTGAAAGCATCTTGGTCATCTCTGAATCAGGACCAGTGTCTAAATAGCTGGATTGTCCTGCTGAAATCGGAACAGTTGGGAGGCATTTTGTAATGTTATAATTATAGGATGTGAAAATATTCTATTAAAAAAACTATACTTACCAGAATTGTATTAGAATTTGATTAATTTGAAAATAAGATTCCATCGTTTAATTTTTAACATTATTCTCTTTTTCACGAATGTCGAATGTCATAATACATTTTTGGTACTTATGTAATATCTGGGCTCCCGTTTTTCTTATGAGACCGCGTCTGCTCGCCACGCTTTGGGCACGGTGGCTCGCTGCACTATATAAAATCAACTCCATGCGTAGTTGGATAGTAGGGGTATGAAAAAATGGGGTGCATTTAACATGGGAGCCTAGATAATACATAAGTACCACATTTTTTCCTCTCCCAGTTTATTTGCTTTTTCATATTGTTTCCAAGGAGGAATAAGATTTTATTTTTAACATTTTTAGTGAAGCTTTTTGCATCAGAACACATCATACACTTCAGTAAATTTAACATGTACTGTATACATAGAGAAGGCATAAACAAGTATAAGAGTTGAAACAATACAATGGCATTATCTAAAATATAATGAGTCACAATAATTGCATTACTTTCAATAAAAGTGGGTTGATACCTTCCTAGTGAGACAAAGTATAAATTACAGATAAATAAAAGATACAATGTTTCAGCATTTGGATGTGAAATGATGCACAGCTTCCACACCACATTTTCTAGATTTTCCAAACCTTAATAAAGTAACAGGAACCATTTTTCCTACGGCTCATGTTGAATTCTATATTTATTCTAGAAAGAAATCTAAACAAACTAAAGGATGTTATCCCAGGTGGGGTTGGGAAGGCCATATATGCGCAAGGTACATAGAAGGTTACATCAATAGCATATCACTAAAGTAGCAATCAAGACAAAATCAACTTAATGAGAATCTAAGAATGTGTTACATAACAATGTCCCAAGGAATCTATAGCCTGGGCAATAAAGAAATAAAATAGCTTACTGAAATAAGAGCAGAACCTTGAAGCTTACGAGTGTGTTTAAATATATTAGACAATATACCAAGAAAATGTGCTACTGCATTTGAAAGGGATCGTAACCCGATAAGCAGTCCTATGATTGAACATAGCATAAATGTTCAAGTCACTGGGCCAAAGAGGCCCTGGTATAAGGGCAATATATAATGGAGGAGGCCTGGGGGCGGAGGAAGCCATCCCAGAGTTCGAGAATTTCTCAAATACAAAACAATAAAAGGTCTCCCACCATGTAGGCATGGCCAGTTGCCCAGGTATCCAAGATCTTCATTGCTAAAGGATGCCAGGTGTCTACAGCATTGGGGACTTTAGGGCAGCACAGAGTACTCCTATCAAGTTGACCGAATGGTCCAACTTTTTCAATATATAGGGTATCCCCTAAGATTGACTGAGGGCAGTGAGAAGGTTGTTCGATCAAGGAGTTAGAGATCTTAGTATTAAAATAAGTCTTGAGATCCTGACTATGGCAAATATCAGCTACTACGGATATGGGTAAAGGATTTTGGCCTAGCTGAGAGCCAGTTCACTTCTGCTGCATGCTAAGCTGCTGGTGGGGTATGGTGTAATCCTCCGATTCACCAGGACCAATGGATATCGATTCAATTCTATGGTCGGCAATATGGAGTAATGCATCTAGTAGCTTTTCTATCCACCTATCTATGTGTGGCAAAAGGGTCTGAGTTATAGCTTTCGCCAGCTCAGTGGCAAACCCAGAATAAAAAAAAGAGAGCATTATAAAATATGTCTCATTGATGTGTAATTATATTCCCATATAATGATGTATAAAGGTTCACGTCAACAGGGAAGTATAGAAATGAACATATATAAACCAAAGTATACAGTATTTCAACCCCAGCGAACACCTGGGAGGAATTAGATTTATATAACAGCACATATTCTGAAATGAAGCTTAGGCTGCCAGCATTAGATATATTTGGAAATATTTTATGATGCCATTATATATATGCTTGCATATACAGTAAGTTGCTTAGCAACAGCAATGTAATGTTATTTTGGCTTATAATTAGGAATTGATTTCCTGTGTCTGGCTTAGGGCTGTAGATAACATACTGTACTAGTAAAATAATTGATTTATAAATATCTGGCAAATGCAGAAGCAAGAGAGATAATAAATACAGGATGACATTTAACCACTTGAGTGGTATGCCCGGAAATGTTCTGGGCTCAGCTGCGGTGCCGCAGCGGGCTGTCCCGGAAAATTTCCGGGCATACCACTAAAATGGAGGTCACCTGTCCGGGCACCCCCCCCCCCCCCCCCCAGTGGCCGCTCTGCTGTCCTCTCCCCTTCCCTTAATCCCCCTCACCTCTCAGCTCCGGCGATTGTACACTGGAGCTCCCCTGCCCTGGTCATCATTGGTACTAGTAATTGACAGGCGGCAGGCTGGGGGATGTTCGGGGGGACTCGGGAGAGTTCAGGCACCCGAGTCCTCCCCAGCCGCCGCAAAACATCCCTGAGCCTGCCGCCTGTGTGATCACTGACAGGCGGCTGGGGCAACGGCGGTAGGGAAGCTCCGGTGTACTAACGCAGGAGCGAAGGTGAGGAGGGGTGGCGGCTTCCGATGATCTGTGGTCGGTTTTGCTGGGACACGACAAACCTGCCCTGGTAGGTTTGTCCTGCCCCAGCAAAACCTACCACTCAAGGGGTTAATGAGATGTAAAACTGTGATTTTTGCTAAATTTTTTTTGCCAAAAATGGCCGAAATTGCATATTTAATGAGATGCGAAAAATGGCAAAAACCGCAGATTTTTTCGCGAAATTGCACAAAGTGCGATTTTTAGTCGCAACGGAACTCACATCCAGATGTTTTCCCATTGAAAAGTATACAATTCGCATATTTAATGAGATGAGAAAATGTGTCTAAAAATCACCAAACATGTAGACCAGGTTCTGATATGCGAATTGGCCTGAACTTTGCACAGATCATTGAGATCTGTGCATGGTCCTGTGTAAAAAAAATGTGTGAACTTTTTTTTTTTTTTTAAATGGCGTGAGGTCCCCCCTCCTGAGCATAACCATCCCTGGGCTCATTGAGCCGGACCTTGTTCCAAAAATTCAGGGGACAAAAAGAATAGGGTCCCCCGTATTTTGAAACCAGCACCGGGCTCCAGCAGCCCACGGTGTCATGCCACAGCCGCGGGACACTTTTTATATAAGGTCCCCCGGCCGAAACTTGAGCACCGTGGCTGGTCAGCCTTGGACGGGGTACCTGGAGGAGTGGGGACCCCCCCAATAAAGGGGTCCCCCCCCAGGCTTCACCCGTCCAGGGCTGAAGCCCGGGGCTGTGACCGGTGTCCGTGGCCAGTGGACGTCGGCCTGATAGGGTTAAATCTCACATTCCTAACATTGCTTTATGCAGGAGAACTACAAGTGCCAGCAGACCTCCCCCAAATGCTGGGACTTTGAGAACCACAAGTCCCAGCATGTGGGGCATTAATGGCCCTGCTGGGACTTGTAGTCCACCTGTAAAAAGAATGTTAAAATAAAACACACATACACAGAAAAGTATAACTTTTTTCACACACAACCACACACCTCACTTTTACACCAACATACTTACCAATCCAGGATCTAGCACTGGGCTCCCTCCTGCATAGCCAGCTCACCCCACACTGGCAGCGGGGTGAGACAGCTTTCTCCTGCACAGCTAACACCTATTTATAAATAAAAGTATTGTTCACATAAAGCCTATCTAGCGTTGGGACCAGTGGCGTAACTACCTAATTTTCACCTCCCCGTCTGCAGTATGGGAGCAGCTATTTATTAAGTGTCAGTTTTCATTATAGCAGCAGGAGCCGGTGCCGGGAGAGGACCGTGACGGCAGGCCACCAGACAGCAGCGGGTAAGTGGTAACTATAAACCCGCAGAACCCCGGCGCCCACATGTTCTCTGCGCCTCCCCGCCACCGCGGAGCTATAGCTACACCACTGGTTGGGACAGCACTACACAGGCTTTATGTGAACAATACTTTTATATATAAATACTTGAAGAGTTTGTAGAGATTGTCTGCACATACTGTACAAAATTGGGGATAGCTGCTGGAGAATGAGCTTATTCAACTAACAAATGGCAGAGGAAAAGTAGAGGGTGGAACTAAAGAATTGCCAGTCCACGTTTAGGAAAGATAGAATGTTATTTATGTTCTTAGACTATTAATGAGTTTGAAGGAAACCCCTTTCTGACCACTGTTTGCTTTGTGATAATGGAAGAAATAGTAATTGCTTGAATGCATTTCTAATTTGGTTTGTACATTATATTTTGTGGTTTGGTACCACTTGAGAATATTTTGACTGCAGATCTAGGATTGCTGTTGCTGTTTTTGTATTTTTATCATAATTATTATTATTATAATACAATGTGATAATGAGCTGTGGCCGTCACTGTTATTCATGTTTTGTACTTACCAGATCGGCACTCCAGGTTTTTGTTGACCCACTTTGCCATGTTTCTATGCATGCCTTAGTCTGTGTTGGGTGCGGTGCTTCTACTTGGTAGTTAGTCATGCTCTGAGGCACTGAACTCTGCCGGTTATACTCCTGTGATACTCCTATTATATTTATTGTTCCTGGTGATTTCTATGTTCCCAGAGATTCTCAGTGATCCTAGCAAACTTCTGTCTGAGATTATCCCAGAGTCCAGTGTATTCCAGCCTGTGGATCTAGTACCTCAGTGCAACAACTGTGTCCTAAGCCCCGTACATACGGGGGGATATATATTGCTGAGCGATATATCGCTCGCGATGAGCGATAGATCGCTCAGTGTCCCATTTGCAGCAGCGACCAGAGATGGTCGCTGGTGAAAAAGAAACTGCCGGGGGAGCCCGGCAGTGGAAATCAGCTGGTCGCAGGAGCATGTTCCTGCGACCAGCGATCACTACGGGGGAGAAAACGGGAGCGCGCACCTGGCAATATATATCGCCTGTGCACACTCCCATCACGGGCAATATGGTCGCTCAGCGACCATATTTCCCGCAATATTACACAAAATCGCCCCCGTGTGTACACAGCATAAGATTGTTCCAGCCTGCGTCTGAGTATTCATTAAGCATACCTGCCATATATCCTGTGAGATCCTTCCTGTGTCAGAGAACCATTGCATCCAGTCTGTGAGATCTCGTCTGTGTCCAGCTTCTGTGAGTACCAGCGGCTTCTCCACACATTGTGGAGGAAGTTTCACCTTTCATTACTATCTGCCATTGACATTCTCACAGTGCCAGCTGGAGCCATAGGTCTTGTCTCGCAACAGAGACACGGAGGCGGTTATGGCGCAGGCCTAACCACATGCTAACTTGTCTTGTTTGTGTTTCTTGTTTGTCTCACAGCAGATGCCAGAGACATTGGTCTAGCCTTGTGACCTTGTCGCATAGGCAGTTAGGTTGCAGACCTTTGTTTATTGCGACGGATTTGCATTATAGCATTATTATGCATTAAGGCAGCAAATCCTGTGTTCAATCCTTGTTGGCAAGGTTGCATGCTCTAGACCAGCGGTTCTCAAACTGTGGGTCCTGACCCCAAAGTGGGTCCCGACCTTCTCAGCATAGGGTCGTGACTACACATTGCTGACCATCAGACAGATGACTTTTCTAATCTCAGTCAGTGATTCAAGGAGTCTGAAAAATCTGTTGAATTTTCTGTTATTTTAGACTCCTCCCATCATTTGGTTCCTCCACAATCCTGCCATGTATGTGCTGTCTGCTGACTACACATGTCATGTGATGACCTTCTGCAGTAACTTGCTGGGGTCCCGTAATTATTTTTATTGTCTGATGGAGTCCCAGAGCAAAATAGTTTGAGGACCCCTGCTCTAGACAATGTTCATGTGCAGAGCCCAGTTTATCTTTGTGTTGTCTAGTCAGATAAACCTCTTTCTAGTACCCGGATTTGGTTGGGACTTTGTGTCACTGCTAAAGACCAGGTGGCATCCAAGTAGAGGGTGGATCTAGTCTACCCTGGAAAGGCAGATATTTGTGGCGAAGTCTAAGACCTCCGTAGGTACCAGCCGAGTTAGGGTATAGTAAGAGTCAGGGTCAGGCTCAGGTGCTGCTGTGGCTTCACCACCTCGACCATCAGGCTGTAATCAACACCTTGCAGACCTGCCATTCAGAGCGAGGGTTAACTCTGAGTTCACCCCAGATTATCATAACACCTACAACTGCCAGCAATGGGCTGCTGAGCCCTTCCACGCATATTCTTGATTGTTTTGCCCAAATAGCGCTCGCAATGCATGGAAGGCTTTGCTGGGTAAGCCGTTCAGAGGTAAACATGGGTTAACTTAGTTTAGCACTGTTTGTTAAATACTAAAAGGAGGGCATAACCCCTTTAGCGAGTGCTAAAAGGACTACTTTTCATTTTAAATTGGGCTCTTACATTTTTCAGGCCTATTGATATTTTATGTCCACCAGGAAATAATTATCCAATGGTCAAAAAATAAAAAGGACAAAGTAGTGTAGTATATGAAGACAAACATCTCAAAACACAAGCCTATGATGTATGCACGTATATCAAATGTCTTTTGGGCTTCTCAGCATAGAAACTCTCTACTAGGATCTCATGGGTCTTGATGGGCATGTATGAACAATACTCTAGTACTCCCTTAAAATAATACTCCTCAAAGTGTGTGGACCAGGGGGATACAAGAGGGTAGTTTCCAGAAGCTCTTTTGAGGAGAAACTTTTCATAAAGATTAAGGTTTGTGCAATACAGACAATATATTTACAAACCTCATTGTATGAGAAGTTATTAGGGCCAACTGAGGTCTAAGGACCCACGGTACTTATATGTTAGTTGGGCGCCCACTAAGCTATTTGCTTAGTTTTATGCGTCCCCTCGCTGCGCTCGCCACACTGTATAAAATCGACTCCATGCCTACATGGATAGTGGGGGTATGAGCGTACTAACTATAATGGGCACCCAACTAACATATAAGTACCGGACCCACTCATTGCAGGACCTGCACAGACCCTGTATCTATGTTGAGGCTTCTCAGCCAGATAGTCTCAGTTATTCACCTGCACTAGTAATTATTTATATAACTTGTGTTTTTTTCAGAGATTGGGGCTCACAACTTATAATGGTTTTACTTTGTCTTAATGCAGAGGTTCCCAATCTTTTTCGGATCGCGGCACCCTACAGTATCCAAATTTTTCCGCGGCACCCCTAGGCCCCTCAAAAAATATATAAAATGAAGTAGCTTGTGTTTATATGTGTTTCTTAGGTTCAGTTATGTGGTAAAGGGCAGGATTTGGTTCTGATTATACACATATTTTATGATTGGCAGCCACCAGCACTGGTTTTGTCCATAAATAATTGACCATAATTAATTTGAATTGGTCCTGGTCCACCAACCCGTGGCACCCCTGCAAGTGTCCCGAGGCACCCCAGGGAGCCACGGCACACAGTTTGGGAACCACTGTCTTAATGATTGCATAGATTACATAATATAGAATATTTATCAACTTCATTACTTTTCCAGGCAGAAAACGTCTTGCTTTCATTTCCATGTATTAATCCCATGGTGGCTCAGCTAATGCTGTGCAGGGGAGTCTCATTACAGTGGCTGCTGTCAGCAACCGACGACCAACTGAAAGAGCTCTTGCCAGAAGTACCAGCAAAATTTCTAAAGGTATGGAAAGAATAAACTGAGAGTTTGATGTGATAATGTGTATGTGTTATGCCAGGCCCAGTATAAATCACACAAAGCCTACATACTGTAGGTCTTTGGCAACAGGCCTGCATTCATAAAAACTTCTGCTCCTCTGCAAATGCCACAATGTTGCTTTTCTGTTCATCTGACCCACCCACTAGTTCAAAAACCTAGAAGATTTCATTTTGCAATTTGATAATTTTGAACTTTGTTAATGAGACCCATCTCCACTATCTCAACTCACTGCATTGATCTGCACTGGCCATATAAAACTGTAATCAGATTTATTTTAATCTACTCAAGAAATAACATAGTAAATCCCCCAGCACACTGCAATAGGCCAGCAAAACATACTTCAACTCACATAAATGTATCCCAAAATCCATTTTGCCACTTCAAGAATGAAAATACCCCCCAGCTACTGATCCTATACATGCCTCTCAGTACAGTGATACACAGAGTGGACGTTAATCAATTTAAAGATCCATTACAAGTGTGTGCAGGGCAGCCATCAGTGGGGGACTGCAGGGAATACAGTCCTGAGCCCAGACAGAAAGGAGGTCCAGGATTGGAGTCTGCTTATGACACTTTATACTTAGCAAAGTTCACATTTCCCTTAAAGCAATGTAGAGATTCAGTAGTGCAGTAAGTGGTGCAGACAAAGGTCTCATTATGCATGCCGACTGTTTGAGAAAGGTCAGTCCTGGGCCCGCACTTTCTGATGGCAGCCCAAAGTGTGTGTAAATATAATAGCACAGCGAGCGCAGCGGTACACTCATACGTTGTCCATGTCGACATAAAAGAAGCAGGAAAAAAGAGTGTCAACCTTTTGAGTGTCGACCTGAATCTTTTATCGACTTTCTGTCAATGTGGACCTATGAAATGTTGGCCATTTTTAGGCATTGAACTAGTCACTGTTGACCATTATTGGTCGATCTAGTGACTGTCTGCCCAGACCCTGCAGCGGGGTTCGCCCAGCAGGGATCTGGGCAGTGGTGGCTGGGAGCTTGTAGCGCTGCTATTTACTGGGCGGCGGGCATCGCTGCTGAATTTGAGAATTCATCAGCGTCCAGACAGTCTTTTCAAATTCAGCAGCACTTCCCACTCACCTCCCAGGAAATAGCGCTACAAGCTCCCAGCCCCCGCTGCCTGCATGTAGGCGAGGTGAGGGAGAGAAAGAGAGGGGGCCCACTGAATTATTTTGCCCAGGGGCCCTGGCAAATATCAAGACGTCCTTGAATGTAGTACATATTTATCTATAATAATAATAATAATACTTGGAATCAGGGTCTGTAGAGGTCAGAACCTAGTGATGGAATTGTATTCTAATCTCGTCATCTTGTTCATGCCCATTATTCAAGATTCCTCTAGCTATGTTTCTTAAGTGTTCAGCTTTCGTTGGTAAAGATTGTCAGGTCTAAGAAGTTAACTGAAGAGAAAATGGCCCAATCAGTGGGTAAAGGGGGGAAAACTATTTTTAGGTATATAAGTGAAAGGAGAAAAACAAAAAGTGGAATAATAAGACTAAAGACAGAGAGTGGAATTTTTCTTGAGGGGGACAATGTAATAGCAGATAATATTAATAATTATTTCTGCTCAGTATTCACTACTGAAAGAGAGGGGAAGGGGCCACAATTAAGTTGCAAGTATAGTCAGAAAACTGAGGGAGAAACAAGTACATTTACAGAGGAGAAAGTCCTCACAGAACTCTCAAAACTGAAAGTGGATAAATCAATGGGGCCAGATGGGATACATCCAAGGATACTAAAAGAGCTCAAAGGGGAGCTGGTAAAACCAATAACAGAATTATTCAACCAGTCACTAGCTACTGGAGTAATCCCAGAGGACTGGAAAACAGCGAATGTAGTCCCACTGCACAAAAGTGGAAGCAAAGAAGAGGTAAGCAACTATCGACCAGTGAGCCTTACATCAGTAGTAGGGAAATTGATGGAAACACTCTTAAAAGAAAGAGTTGTAGAATATCTCAAAACCAGCAATTTACAGGATCCAAAACAGCATGGGTTTACTGGGGGAAGATCATGTCAAACAAATCTTATTGACTTTTTTGACTGGGTGACTAAAGTAATAGATCAAGGTGGGGCTGTAGATGTAGCTTATCTAGACTTTAGTAAGGCTTTTGACACTGTCCTACATCGCAGACTGTTAAATAAACTTGAAAGCTTGGGATTGGATTCTAAGATAGTTGAATGGATAAGAGCATGGTTGCAGGACAGAAAACAGAGAGTTGTAGTAAACGGAGTACAGTCAAAGGAGGGAAAGGTTACAAGTGGAGTACCCCAGGGATCTGTACTTGGACCAGTGCTTTTTAATATCTTTATTGGTGATATTGCAAATGGAATTGAGGGTAAAATGTGCCTTTTTGCAGATGACACAAAGGTATGCAACAGGGTAGACACACCAGGAGGGGTAAAACAAATGATTGATGATCTAGGTAGATTAGAGGAATGGTCAAGAGCATGGGTCCTCAAACTGCGGCCCTCCAGATGTTGTGAAACTACAAATCCCAGCATGCCTTGCCACAGTTTTGCTATAAGGGAGTGTTAAAACTGTGACAAGGCATGCTGGGATTTGTAGTTTCACAACATCTGGAGGGCCACAGTTTGAGGACCCATGGTCAAGAGCATGGCAACTACAGTTTAATGCCAAAAAATGCAAAATCATGCACTTGGGTTGCAAAAATCCAAAGACTAAATATAGTATAAATGGCACTATAATGGAAACTACTGAGGAAGAGAGGGATCTAGGTGTCACTATTTCAGGGGACTTAAAGGCAGGTAGGCAATGTAACAAAGCAATGAAGAAGGCAAGTCAGATGCTTGGTTGCATAGGGAGAGGTATCATCAGTAGAAAGAAAGAAGTAATAATGCCACTGTATAGGTCATTGGTACGACCTCATCTAGAGTATTGTGTTCAGTTCGGGAGGCCATATCTCCAGAAGGATATAAATACATTAGAGACTGTACAAAGAAGGGCAACTAAAATGGTGCATGGCCTACATCACAAAACGTACCAGGAAAGACTAAAGGATCTTAATATGTATACTTTAGAGCAGAGAAGGGAAAGGGGGGACATGATAGAAACTTTCAAATATATCAAGGGTTTTAACAAGGTACAGGTGGGAGACATTCTTCACAGGAAGAGGAGCAGCAGAACACGAGGACATACACTGAAACTAGAGGGAGGAAGATTCAGGGGAAATTTGAGGAAGAATTACTTCACAGAAAGAGTAGTAGATAAGTGGAATAGCCCCCCATCAGAGGTGGTAGAGGCAAATACAGTAGTACAATTTAAACATGCTTGGGATAGGCATATTGATATCCTTACAAAAAAATAAGGATCAAATATGGTTTGAGGTAACATGTTTAAAAAAGGGGCAGACTAGATGGGCCAAGTGGTTCTTATCTGCCGTCAAATTCTATGTTTCTATGTTACTGTACTCTGTGGTGAAAATGAGATTACTCTGATTAAGATTGATGTGCTCTAGGAATGTTTTTAGACTGCTTTCGGTCCCTTTCCATGTGAAAATGATATTGTCTATATAGCTGTGCCATAGCACCAGATAATCCCCCAGCTCTGTGTTTGACCAGATGTTATGGTCCTCCCAATGGCTCATAAAGAGATTGGCATATCTGGGGGTGAATCTGGTGTCCATAGCAGTCCCAGTTGTCTGTAGGTAGTACTGATCACCAAACCATAGGTAATTATGCTCAAGGATGTATTTACTACAGTCTAAGATAAATTGTGACTGTTCGCTGGGTAAAGATGTATCCTATCTCAAGTAATAACCCACCGCTTCAATTCCCTGCCTCTGATTTATCACATAAACACAAGAGACAGGACCACAATGAATAGAGGCTTCTACCACAAAGACAAAAAGTGGACACTTTCAGGTCCAAAGTAACTATGGAAGAATTCAAAATTTCTGAGCACATGACATGCAACCACATGGGGGTTATCTAGCTAGCTAGCTGCCCATGTGGGCTACAGTATGTGGGGAGGACGATTAGGAAGTTTAAAGTGCACAGTACCGGCGGGTGAGCCTCTGGGGACCGGGACCTCGCGAGAACGCAACTCGGAAGTCTCGCCACCTGTCAGCTCTGTGGAGCCGGGCTAGCTGTGCAGTCACTGTGCCAGTTACAGCCGTGGCTGAGGAGATCGCGGCGTGGGACACCAGGAGGACAGGACATACTGTAACACACAGATTAGAGGTGCACTGCGGAGGGGACGGGATGCCAGCCCCCCGCACCACCACCCTGTGTACTGGTAAATTTGCCTAAAACTGGACCTTCTTTTCCCCTTTGGCCCCATCTGCTTGACACTTCACCATTATCAGCACCAGTGGCGTAACAGAAGCACCGCAGCCCCCGCAGTCGCGGGGAGGTGCAGTGTAAAGGCGGGCGCCGGGGGGCTGCGGTGATATTGTAATGCCCCCCAGCTTTACCTGTCAGCGCTGCGGTGGTCCCGGCTCCCGTCCTGACTTCATTCTGAGCCTATGGAGACGGACCGTCATAAAATGTCCGCCCCCATATAGCAGATAGTTCTCTGAAACTGTCTGCTGTATGGGGGCGGACATTTTGTGATGGTCCATTCTTCATATCCGAATGAAGCCAGGACGGGAGCCGGGACCACCGCAGCGCTGACAGGCACCCAGCTCCCACCCACATCGCTGACAGCCGGACTCTGCTGAGTAAGTAAGTATATGGGTGGCGGGCGGGGCACCAGAAACCTTTGCAGATGGGGTTTTGTGAGACTGCGCACTAAGTGCGTTGGTGCGGGGTTAGCTGCTAGAAAAGAACAGGTGATCGGCCTGTGAATTTTGGCAATATAACAAGAAATTTTCTGCGCTTCACCCCTAATGGATTCAAAAAACTGAGGATATGTGTTGGTTTAATAAAACCTTTTTATTGATTCACATATAAAGTCTTTTCTAGCAGCTAACCCCGCACCAACGCACTTAGTGCGCAGTCTCACAAAACCCCATCTGCAAATTTGTAAAAAGATCAAGTGAGCTGCAGCAAAAGTCGCACATGGGCCTCACCGACATCAGAACAAATAGGGAAGGGAGAGCAGAAGCATTCTTCTCCTCCCTAACAGAACAACACCCAAACACAGAAGCGACTACCTTCTGTGACACATTTCTGAACTTAGAAAAACTAATTAGCAAAGAAACGAAATTATGGTGGGACACGTACACATTAAACTGGTACATACAAAATAAATTAATACCAAAAGGGCTGACCATTAGCAAAACGCCCACACACAACCAAGAAAACCAAACATTTATGAACCAATGGAATAAGATCCTTAAAGAATGTTCATTTAACTTAATGCAATTACTCATAGATGACAACCAGAGTAAGTTAAAAACTCTAGACCAGGAGATCAAGGCTCTAGACACTACCTTAGAACCATACAAAAAGGAAGAACATTTCATTAATTTATCAGAACTGACAAGCTCAAAACTGATAAAAACTGAAGCTACACTAATTGAGAAAAAGCGGAACAAGATACTCAGGGACAAATTTTGTCTAAAAAGACCCATTGACAGAAATAGTAAGAAGAGATCACACAACACTCTGAAACACAAACACTTACTACCATTACCCACTCAGACAGAACCACTGGCACCAATTCACAAACAACACAATTTGACATACCAACAATACATGTCCAAAATCCATAAACATATAGATAATAGCCCCAAACCACCAAGACAAACACACACCGCAGAGACCGACGACGACAACATCTCAACAGGGTCAGAGACATCCTTTTCCACTCACGAGGCAGAAGAATCTGCCAACTATCCCAGACTAGCTAGACTCTCACTAGGCCTGGGGTGGAACACAAGTGGCATTTCAAACATCTCAACCCACACACTAGAACCAGGAATTTTGACAGACCTGACCACACTACCACTACTTCAGACAAAACAACCAGACATAACTGGAGAACAAAACCCTGATACAACGACAAACAAAGGACAAGTGTCCTTAACAAGTTTTTCGGTCCATAATAACTCAGAGTCTGATAACATTGACACCCCCACTACACCACCTGATAAGAAAGTGACTGATAACACCACAGCAAATACATCTGACAACGACACTACACCACAAAAATGTGCAAAATATCATCCCGTTTTTTTAGGGAATCCGCCCACCAGAACAACACAAACACAACGGAAGACCAGCAAACGCACAACAACATCAAAAAAACAAGGAGGGGGTGTAGGGGAGGAGAAAAAAACAAAAAGAAACAGAACCAGGATCCAGAAACACAACTAGGCAAGGGTATCTTTAACCTCAGTAGCCACGCCCTAACAACCAATCACTTACGCATACTGGACAAAGGACTTAAATTTGCACCCACGAACAAGTTGGACAAATTTCAAACTTACCTAGATCTCCACAATTTCACCCGCAAACTAACTCTCAAAAAATACTTCTCTACTGCATTACCGACACAACTCAGAAATGACACAGACAAATACAAACACACTAGCTTGAAACCACCATCCAACTTTTATCCTAGTTACATGAATGGCCCCCAAATTAACGCTTTCACCAAAATGGTCGAGAAAGATTTAGAACAACTACACCTCAAAAACACTAAAAACAACCTGACCAATAAAGAATGCACCGCCCTAAAAGAACTACAAGATTTACACTCAATCATAATCAAACCTGCTGACAAGGGCGGAGGCATCGTTGTCCTAAACAAAGCAGACTATCTCACAGAGGCACACAGACTTCTCAATGACGAACAAACATATAGCAAGCTTACAAAAGACCCAACAGAACAATTCCAAAGAGATTTAGAAAAACACATACAAATAGGACTACACACAGGAATATTGAATCAACAAGAATACAAGTTCATACAAAAACAACACCCGGTTATCCCAGTCTTCTACTACTTGCCAAAAATCCACAAGGACCCCATTCACCCACCTGGCAGACCAATTATCTCGGGCATTAACTCACTAACCACTAATCTCTCAGAATACCTAGACACTTTTCTACAACCCTATGTACAAGCACAACAATCACACTTAAAAGACAGTACACAAATCCTCAATAAACTAAAAGACATCAAATGGGAAGATGACATGTGGTTAGTCACAGCAGACGTGACCTCATTATACACCATAATAGATCACCAGCAAGGAACAGACAGCATAGATTATCACCTCAAAAATGACCCCAAAATGACGACAGAACAACGCAAATTCATCACAGACAGTATACTATTCATTCTAAAACACAATTACCTCTGGTTCGAAGATCAATTCTACATACAGCACACAGGGACAGCGATGGGCACGAGATTCGCCCCAAGTTATGCTAATTTATTTATGAGCTGGTGGGAGGACCACCATGTGTGGCAGGGCGACCACCTTGGGGCGAATCTCGTGCTCTGGTCGCGATATATAGATGACGTCTTCTTCATATGGCGAGGCACAGAACCCACATTGCACAACTTCCTCATCAATATGAATACAAATGATAACAATCTCAAATTCACCTATAAGTATAGCAAAACAGAAGTAGAATTTCTTGACCTACACATATTCATAGACAACCAACAACTACACACAAAAACGTACAGGAAATCAGTAGATGTAAACAGCTTCATCCATTCCTCAAGCTGGCACCACCCCAACTGGCTAAGGGCAATACCCAAAGGACAATTCACAAGATTAAGACGCAATTGCTCTAGAATTGAAGATTTTCAGACCCAAAGCACACAACTAGCCGCACAATTCACAGAAAAACACTATAACCCGGACTCAGTAGAAACAGCCTACAAAGAAATACACCAATACAATAGGGAAGACTTACTTAAATACAAAGAGAAACCAGATGCACCACAAGAAATACGCTTCATAACTGGATACTCCCAACACTCAAAATCCATTCAACACATACTGCGCAAACACTGGCCCCTACTGAAAGAAGATGAGCAAATAACAGACTTTCTCCCAAAACAACCAAAGATCACATTTAGAAAAGCACCCGACATACGGAGTAAGCTGACGAATAACCACATCCCCCCACAGCGGACTACACAGACCAGAATTGACAGAAGCAGTAAAATAGGAGGGCACTACTACTGCAGCACTTGCATAGGTTGCACCAACGCAAACAAAAGAAGTACTAAACCAACCACTGAGTTTACATCAACCAGTACAAAAAACAGCTACAAAATCAAAAACCATATCACATGCAACAGTAAAGGCATAATCTATCTGTTAGAATGTCCATGCCATAAACAATACATAGGCCGCACAATCAGACAGCTCAAGACACGCATAGGAGAACATATCCGTAAGATCAAAACAGGACAGGATGATCACAATTTATCTAAACACTTTAAGGAACATCACAACAGTAACCCATCAGGTCTGACCTTCATAGGAATACAAGAAGTCCCACAGTATTGGAGAGGAGGAGATTATATTCACCGCATCAATAAAATAGAATTAAGATGGATCTATACAATGAAAACATTCACACCACGGGGCCTTAACATAGATAACGAAATCAAATCAATAGTGGGAAAAAAGTAATGATTCATCCTTCAGATTAAATGACCTTTTGCTTAGCTTCCTACCCACACACAGACATTGAATAGGAGTGAATAATCAATAAAACACAGCTGTCACCTATCCTATTCCACATACACCTACAGAAACAGCCTCCACCAACAGTAACAATGACACAGAACCAGCCCCTGACAGAGACCAATCAGCACGCCAGGACTTAACCAATAGGAAGCCTCTACTCCGCCCAGAGTCCCGCCCCCCACCTTCAAATAATCCCATTTCACTACAAATGAACATTAACTCCTTAGAAGAAGGCCCCCGGGTCGAAACGCGTCGGAGACATCAAGCACCTACATCCACTGACTTTTGAAAAGTCTCCTCCAGCAGAACGGAGTCGAGCGCACGGAGCTCCATCTGTGCTGCATGCTCCCGGCGGACGAGATCTCGCGAAATCGCCCGACCCGGAAGCAGCGTCAGCCGGCGTTGTAGCCTGTGGAACCGGAGCTGACGGAGCTATCCAGAGCTCCCCAGCAAGAAGAAGCAAGACCCCGGCGACGAGGGACGGAGACGCAGGAAGTGCGGGTGCACCACCTGAGGTAAGGGACGCCGTCCTCCGGTGCCACCCAGCACTAATTTCTCACCACCCACCAACGTATTTAACATCTGCCCCCGCCAGGCTTGTCATCCTCTTATCCCTCCGTCCAGCGATCCTAACATCCAGACGCTGGACCATAGATACTTTCAACCCACTGCCACCATCGGTTAAGACCACCCACTGACTGACGCACTCGCACCTAGAAAGGCAGACTGACTACCGTCCAGACCACCTACCACCAGTATCTGACGGAGTCAGAGAGCTCTTCACAGTGTAAGAAGTACAGTGAGTGACTGGAGACGGCCGCCCCCCTCCCCCCCCTTACCCATTGGCAGCAGACCACAAGGGGACCCACTAGCGTGACCCAGACTTTAGGAGAATTATCCTCCAGAACTACCCGTACTTTGAACTTTATATGTGAATCAATAAAAAGGTTTTATTAAACCAACACATATCCTCAGTTTTTTTAATCCATTAGGGGTGAAGCGCAGACAATTTCTTGTTATATCACCAGAAACCTTTGGTGGGGGGCGCAATATTTGAAGTTACGCCACTGATCAGCACATCAGGACAGTAGAGCATCAGCAGCATACAGGAGTACTGTCTTCCGCACACATTTTATAAGGTCTGCAATTTAGCACATTGTTTAATGAGTTGTGGGATTTGGCATTTTGACCATTTTTGAGCATGCTACATAGAATAAATATATGTTTATTAATCCCCTTGTGGCAGCATATTCTTCCTTGTTTATTTAGAGCACATTGCATATGGTACAGTATATCACCCGTGAAGCAGCAATTGTTACATGCACTGCAGACACCTATTGTGTATACTGAGCGCAGGTACTCAGAACCCCCCTTTTGTCTCATATCATTACCTTCAGAGGGCGGCCCCCCTCTCCTTGAGACCAGCAGCTTGCATACACGCACACCCTTGGGTTAGCGCCACCTCACCTCCTTTTCCTATATAGATTTATTTTTCTGTGCATAGCCCATATTCCTGATTCATACTCTAATTGTGTAGCTGCAATAATTTTACATTGTGCTACATATGCTACATATGCTTATAGCAAATACAAATCCCTTGAAACCATCTTATTTGCTGAATGTTGTATTTTCAGCATTTTACTGACATCACTGCCTTGTATCAGCTGAGCAGATCAACCTCCTCATCAAGACCTGCTGACAGTCACACCCCAGCCATTATGACACTTTGCAGCAGAACTGATACTGTACAGGGCTCTGTTGTTGGCAATGTAATGCATCAGACTGAATCAGCATCACTGTGCAATGACTTAACGTTGGAGACAGCAAAAACATTTCTTTCTAATGACATGCCAAACTCATTCCTATGTCAACAAACAGATGACTTTGGGCAAAATACAAATATGTTTCAGATACATGGCAAGAAAAATATTACTGAAAACCAGAAAAACATTTTCCAACTACAACTATCCTCAGCCTTTGGCACAGAGAGTCGCATCAGCGTCACTGCACCAGCACCTAAACCATCAAATAGCTTTGGTGAGATCTGCAACTCAGAGTCAACTTTTTTGGGCTTTTCCAACAACCAAAAGATTGCAGCATGGACAGAAAATGTTTTTGAAGAACATATCCATCATTCTATAGATCCAAAAAAGAGTATTGTCTATAGCTCATGTTCTATTGGAAAGGATAGTTTCCGGCAAGGAGTCTTTAATCATCCTCATCACCTGGACAATAGCATGGAGAACAGGCCCAGCTTTTCCATCAACAGTAAACACTTCTTTGCAGATTTACCGAAGCAACAAAATCTCACAAATCCACAATATTGTGCTACCAAATTACAGAGCGTTATACGTACCAGCCAACCATTACCTACAGATACAAAGAGTGACCCTTTACAAGGAGAAAGGACATTTCACAATCACCTTTTTTTAGGGGCCAGCAATGAATCAGATTATTTTAATTACTCCCAAGTGGGATTTGCTGAAAAGAGAAGATTTATGATAAATAGTCTCATGGCAAAGGAAGGAACAGTATCAGGTAAAGTGTTGTCTGCAGCTTATAAGAAGAAAAACAAGTAGAACCTTTTATAAATAGAATGTACATGAGCAAATTCTTTATATGTCATGGTTCAGGTGTCCGTCGTAAGCCATGTTGGTAAAGGGTTGCTCAGCATTGTGATACTGGTCACTTTCCAAGTATGATAGAGAAAGTTACTAAAATGCCCAATTCGTACCCATTCTGGACTCGGCCAGGGATCTGACATCTGCAAATTTACAATGCAAAAAATGTGTTTGTTTTTGCTCATTAACAAATGAAAATCACTGTAGAAAACACAAATACTGTACGTATCAATAGACCATCGGTCAAACTAGGCAGGACTTTACATAGGCACCAGGACACAACAGCAAATTTACAATTCTTCCTATGAGCAAAGTCGGCTGTGGGTTCAGCTCAAAATATGAATGCAAATAGACCAGCTGTTACCATTAAAGTTTGCAGAAGCATCGCCCTGAACAGTGATATATGTGCAGTGCTTCTGTATGTAAAAAGGGATACGGTCATTAGGTCGACATGCAGCAACGTTGACATGTGTTTAGTTCGACATGGGTCTAGGTCGACAGGTCATTAGGTCGACACAAACATTAGGTCGACAGTCAAAAGGCCGACATGGGGTTTTTCACTGTTTTTTGAGCCGACAGCTGGTATTTCATGCCATACCATCCACTAGGGCAGGATTTCCCAACCACGGTCCTCAAGGCACACCAACAGTGCAGGTTTTAGTGATAGCCAGGCTTCAGCACAGATGGTTTAATCAGAATCCCTCAGGTACTAATTAAGTCACCTGTGCTCAAGCCTGGATATCTACAAAACCTGCACTGTTGGTGTGCCTTGAGGACCGTGGTTGGGAAAGCCTGCACTAGGGCATGGTGGGAGAATAAAATAGTGTGCCGAGTGTAGCAAGGCACCGTAGAATTGCGAGTGAAGCGAGCGATGTGAGGGGATGTCGTGCACTTCAAACTGTGTCCATGTTGACTGTGTCAACATTCGGGTAAAAAAACAGTGAAAAACCCCATGTTGACCATTTGACTGTCTACCTTGCCCATGTCGATCTAATGCAGGGCTGGGCAACACCCAGGATGCTTTGCATTAGTTTTGCTATGTGGCCATGCTGAAACTGATGCAAGGCATGCTGGGATGTGTAGTTCACTAACATATGGAGGGCCGGTGTTGCCCAGCCCTGATCTAATGCTTGTGTCGACCTAGTTGGTGTAGACCCAACAACCCACACCCTGTAAAAATGAAAGAAAGGGTTAAAACATTTTTTTAAATGGCGTGGGGTCCCACCCCAAAGCATAACCAGCCCAGGGCTCAAAGACAAAAGATGTAGCGGTTCCCCATATTTGTAAAACCAGCATCAGGCTCCACCAGTCAGTAAAGTAATGCCACAGTCGGGGGACACTTTTAGATAGGTCCCACAGCTGTGGCCTTAACCCCCCCAATTGGTCAGCCCTGGCTCCTCCATGGCACCCAGGCTGAAGCCTGGTGCTATCCCCAGCACCCTTAATTGGTGTGTGTCCTGGGCTGATAGTTTTGTTGTTTAAAAATTTGTAATATTGGGTTTGGACCTAAAAGTCCCAGCAAGACTCTACCACATACTGGTACTTGGAAAATCACAAGTACAGTACCAGCATGCAGGACATTAAAGGGCCTGCTGACACTAATAGTTCTACAGCTAAACCAATACAAAAAAAAAAAACCCACAGAAACACACATTATGAGAATATAACGTTAATGCATGCCAACACACACACACACAAATACTTACCTACTGTATGTTGACACATGGGCTTCAGACCACTTTTCCAATAGAAATTCAATATGGTACCTGTGGAAAAAACAAATACTCACCTGATACCAGTGTAGATCTGCCCTGTTCAGTCCATTTAGGCATGCAAAAGATAAAAAAATAAAATAAATAAAAATTATCTAAAAGGACTGACGGGAACTCTTCCCATGTCCTGAGGTGAATTCTGTCACTTGAAAGACCCAGTAGCTAATCAGTTATCACCACGTCAGCAGCACTTCCCTGATTGGCTGAGCTCCACTGACCTGTCAGTGAAGTGGAGCTCATGTATAATTTACTATGGAGAAGATATCTTTGTAGTAAAGTATAGGTTTTGCAGTTTAATTAAACAACAAAAGGTTAATTAGGTCATGTGTGTTATCTGACTCCAAGGTCAATTAAGTCAGACCACACACTTAACCCATTAACCTTTGTCAAAAAGAGAAATACGTGGGGCGCTCAAAGGTAAACAAGAATATGAATTTTATTAAAAACACATACACACAACAAAATAATCACATTACATATGTATATATAAAAAAACACTAAAATCAATGAGTGGCACTGTACCACAATTATAAGCACTGGATGAATGTGCACAGAACAGCGTGGACTCTCTTCCCTTTCCAATTGGGGAGGGATGGTATATGTTTAAATGATCCACTTATTTTAATGGAGTTGGTGTCCACTTTTGCTTGAACCATATGGATTTAAAATGGCCAGTGTGCACACTTTAGTAGTCCACAGCAATAACACTTGCTTTTGTAAAAATAGACAATATTGAGTAAGTGATGACAAGGACTTCTGTTGTGTATTTGAAAACAGTGTCCGTCCTGTTATCACAATAATAGGGCTCTTACCACTCCGTGGCGCTGGGCAGTAATGGAAAGCTCTGGTGCATATAGCAGCGCTTGCTGCCTCCGTCTCTCTCAGCTGACCTGTTTGTAGGACCGGATCAGCCAGCTGAGTGAACCCGACAGGAGCCGCCTCTTCGTTGTATGCCTTCTGTAAATTCCCACACAGCGCTCTGCCACAGCGTCTGTGTTGCTTGGAGGGAAAACAAACTGCAGCTTTGGCGTGAAGGTGATTCCGGCTCTTTACATGTAGCAAGTGTCGGGGAGACGGGAGAGCGGCACTTCAGGACTTCAGAACGCGTTTCGCCGCACACTGGGCGGCTTTCTCAACAAGGTGTGGAGTTCATTCTCCCTAGCCAGCTATAAATGCTGGTCTGCTTAATTTGCACAGGTGTTTCAGGTTAATTGATTACCTCCTTGATTTTCGTCAGTCAGACGGTTTTGTCTAACCCATTTACAGTGTTCAGGTGCATGTGATTTTTCTTTTATATGCTTACAATTTTCTTGGTACCGATTCATATTATATGCTCAATAAAATAGCCATTCTACATATCTATATTTGTGTGGATCACACTTATTCTTAATATTTCGTAATTATCAAACATACACAATTGGTTGGTTAATCAATCTCTATTTGCTATAGCGGACAGATTCATATTATCTAGACGGACCAGACACATTTTTTAGATGTATAAAATTGTTGTTAATGCTAATAATAAAAACTCAATAGTAAGAAACTAAATAATAATGATGAAATGCGAAGACCCATAAGAAAAAAAAATATATATATATATATATATAGAGAAAAGCGCAAATAAACAATCAGTATGGATACCATTTCTAAATTGTGTTTATAGGGGATATTTGTTAATCCTATTACCTACTACTTGACCTGCTATCATACAGTTCATCCACTATTCAATAATCGTTTGACCTTACTACAGGAACAAATATTGCCATTACGCATATATCTGCTATTCTATCAGGATCGCTTTGTTATACAAAAAAGTATATAAACAGTGACATAATTAAATTCCAGTTTTTGGTGGAGACATCACATTTAGATCTTTATAGTTGACCTTCATATATTATCGAATGCAGGTGGGTGATACTTTTGTACCATCGATCTGCATTCATATTGCAACCAATAAATCATACATAATTAGTGACCCATCAATTGACTATAGTTGGCAAGAAGAAGAATTTTTAATGATTGATGCATCAATAGGGAATGGAAAATTATAGGGGGTTTTGCCTCAAGATTAGCTTTCAATATTGGGTCAGAATTAAGGAAAATAAATATGACAACAAAACTCCCTTCTTTGTGTCAACACACAATGTAGCAGCTGGCAAAATCACCTCTATTATCAAAAGGAACTACAAACTCCTCAGCACTGACCCAATATTGAAAGCTAATCTTGAGGCAAAACCCCCTATAATTTTCAAAAAGGCATGCAACCTCAAAAACATCCTCGCCCCGAGCATGCTCAAGGAAGATGCTCAAAAAAGAAGAAATTCTACACAAAGAACTCTGATAGGTACGGGGCTTTTTTAGATGCAATCATACAAGATGCATAACATGTGAACATGTTAGTATCAAAAGACAGTCAGTTGAGGCGGTGGTCTCAGGAAAATCCTTTGAAATAGAGTCCTTCATCAACTGTGCTACAAGTTATGTGATCTACCTGTTAATTTGTCCGTGCCATATGTATTACGTGGGACGAACCACACGTCAACTTAAAAATAGAGTAACTGAACATAGGCGAAATATTTTGAATAAACGCATGAATCACAGTGTCCCGAGACACTACCTGGAAGCACACAACAGCAATCCTGATGGAATGCTTGTGATTGGACTTGAACAAATTAAAACAACATGCCGGGGAGGGGATCGCTTTAGAACCCTCTGCAGACAGGAAGCAGCATGGATTCTGAAGTTGCAGTCTCTAAAACCTCAGGGTCTGAATGAGAACATTGACCTTGAATTCATCTAGTGATTTCCAGATGGATTGTATGGATGGTGCCCTTAAAGGTGTCTATTTCCCACTCAATTTATATACAGAATATTATTCATAACCTGTTCCATCTTTTGTTTGTCCCCTAAAAATAGTACATCAACCCCATTCCCCCCCCCCCCCTCTTCCATTACCTATTGATGCATCAATCATTAAAAATTCTTCTTCTTGCCAACTATAGTCAATTGATGGGTCACTAATTATGTATGATTTATTGGTTGCAATATGAATGCAGATCGATGGTACAAAAGTATCACCCACCTGCATTCGATAATATATGAAGGTCAACTATAAAGATCTAAATGTGATGTCTCCACCAAAAACTGGAATTTAATTATGTCACTGTTTATATACTTTTTTGTATAATAAAGCGATCCTGATAGAATAGCAGATATATGCGTAATGGCAATATTTGTTCCTGTAGTAAGGTCAAACGATTATTGAATAGTGGATGAACTGTATGATAGCAGGTCAAGTAGTAGGTAATAGGATTAACAAATATCCCCTATAAACACAATTTAGAAATGGTATCCATACTGATTGTTTATTTGCGCTTTTCTCTATATATATATATATATTTTTTTTTCTTATGGGTCTTCGCATTTCATCATTATTATTTAGTTTCTTACTATTGAGTTTTTATTATTAGCATTAACAACAATTTTATACATCTAAAAAATGTGTCTGGTCCGTCTAGATAATATGAATCTGTCCGCTATAGCAAATAGAGATTGATTAACCAACCAATTGTGTATGTTTGATAATTACGAAATATTAAGAATAAGTGTGATCCACACAAATATAGATATGTAGAATGGCTATTTTATTGAGCATATAATATGAATCGGTACCAAGAAAATTGTAAGCATATAAAAGAAAAATCACATGCACCTGAACACTGTAAATGGGTTAGACAAAACCGTCTGACTGACGAAAATCAAGGAGGTAATCAATTAACCTGAAACACCTGTGCAAATTAAGCAGACCAGCATTTATAGCTGGCTAGGGAGAATGAACTCCACACCTTGTTGAGAAAGCCGCCCAGTGTGCGGCGAAACGCGTTCTGAAGTCCTGAAGTGCCGCTCTCCCGTCTCCCCGACACTTGCTACATGTAAAGAGCCGGAATCACCTTCACGCCAAAGCTGCAGTTTGTTTTCCCTCCAAGCAACACAGACGCTGTGGCAGAGCGCTGTGTGGGAATTTACAGAAGGCATACAACGAAGAGGCGGCTCCTGTCGGGTTCACTCAGCTGGCTGATCCGGTCCTACAAACAGGTCAGCTGAGAGAGACGGAGGCAGCAAGCGCTGCTATATGCACCAGAGCTTTCCATTACTGCCCAGCGCCACGGAGTGGTAAGAGCCCTATTATTGTGATAACAGGACGGACACTGTTTTCAAATACACAACAGAAGTCCTTGTCATCACTTACTCAATATTGTCTATTTTTACAAAAGCAAGTGTTATTGCTGTGGACTACTAAAGTGTGCACACTGGCCATTTTAAATCCATATGGTTCAAGCAAAAGTGGACACCAACTCCATTAAAATAAGTGGATCATTTAAACATATACCATCCCTCCCCAATTGGAAAGGGAAGAGAGTCCACGCTGTTCTGTGCACATTCATCCAGTGCTTATAATTGTGGTACAGTGCCACTCATTGATTTTAGTGTTTTTTTATATATACATATGTAATGTGATTATTTTGTTGTGTGTATGTGTTTTTAATAAAATTCATATTCTTGTTTACCTTTGAGCGCCCCACGTATTTCTCTTTTTGGCTAAATTGGTTTGTGGAGGCTGGCAATCCTCCCACGTGGTTGGCAGCAGGGTGACAAGTTATACACCCCCTCAGTCTCTAGCGCCAAAGACACATCTGTTGTTTCCATTAACCTTTGTGGTTAGTTAAACCGCAAAGTTCTAATGTATACTTTATAAGAGGTAGTGTTGGGACAAGTATACAGACACAAAACACAAAAATGGTGTCAAACCACTATATATACATACAATATATATATATATATATATATATATATATATATATACCGTAAAGAGATGCTATGAACATGTATCGAAGAACCTAACGCTCAGTACTTGTACTATGGAAATCAAAGTACAATAAATTGGAAATCTTCCTCTTTTTGTTGTTGCAAACAGAATCGTATTCCCAACCAGACCAAGGGAAAAGGCGAAAGCTGACATATGAGAGAGTGCCAGGAAGGTGTGATGGACAAACTCGCCTCAAATTCTTCTGATAGGTTTGTTTCCTCTTAAAGGATTTAGGCAGCCATTAGTGCTGTGCGCGCTGATATTTTTAAAGCATTATTTGTACGTTTATCAGGTTGTAGGACATAGTTTTAAATAAAAAAGTGTTATGCTTCTGAAATACACAGACTGATGGGTAGAAATGCAGAGAAGATAGTGTTGCATGAGGACATTGGAGAAGGATAAACACGTGCTGCAAGCAAAGGAATTGTATGTGATTTAGAGCAAGATGAGAAATACTGTATATGCAGTGTCCGTTTATGTATTTCCTTGTTGGAAGGTTTTGTAAATTGTAATTAAGTATTAAAACATTTTAAAAGTAAAGCTACAGAGAGTATTTGATGCAAGATTCTTCGAGATTCTCCACATTATTATCATGCAAACAAACAAGCATTTCTTTTTTTACGTGTAGAGTTAATGCTGCTTTCACGCTGCAAAACCTGCTTTGACCCGGTTTTTGAAATATTTTTTTTTTAAATGGGTCAGAGCAAGTTTTAACCCCTTTCACACTGCATGTTGTAAATGGTATATTACTGGTTAAATCCCCTTTTTGTACCTTTCACATTGAACCCGTTGTGTAAGGTACAAAAACGGTAGTTAACCAGCAATATATCACCCATTCCCATTCTACAGCGGATGGAAACTAGTAGCGCTAACAGTTCCCATCTGCCACAGGGACCCCGCCGCACACTGCCCATTTGCCAAAAGGACCCCGCTGCCTCCCAGGGGTGGATTTAGTCTTTCCTTTGGGGGGGACCAGACCAGTGTGGGAGGTCATCTGCCGTCAGTTCCCAGGCCGCCTCCGATCCCCTCCCCATCCCTCGATTCAGTGGGGTGACAGGGTCACCAGCAGGGTGAGCGGTGGGGACGACCCAGAAGATGCCCCAGCACCTGCAACCGCTCAGCAGCAGCAGCCATACATCTATCCATCTCATGGGAGGCAGAGACCGGCGTTCTCCCGGAATGACCTGGGCTAGCAGCGTGTGCTCAGGGGAGGATTTTTGGGGGGGCGATCGCCTCCTTCTGCATCCGTCCCTGCTGCCTCCCCAGCAATGCAAGGACCCCACTGCCTGGATCTTCGTGCGTTGGCAAGTACCAGGGGAGGGGTCTTAGGCCAGGTTCCAGGGGGGCTGGTGTGGGATCCTAAATACCGGTTCAGACCCGTTCAAACTACACACATAACGGGTCTGAACCGTGCAGGATTCTTCTTATTACCAGTTTTGAATTGCCGGTTTTCTTGAAACGGTAATTTAAAACTGGTGCTTTCACACTGCAGCTATAACTGTTTTGAAACTGTTAAAAATTGGCAAATTACCGGGTTATAGCTGCAGTGTGAAAGGAGTATAAGTGAATTAGACCGTACCATTAATTTTTGCAAAATTCCCCTAGGCGTTACACTGTGCATGCAGGTTTTTGCTTCAAGAGAAAAGTTGTGGCAAGTGTCACTAGGAACAGTTCTACAACTGGGTTTCCAAGTGTACAGTATATACAGGTTGAGATAAAACTATATTTTGCCCTGGAGCAGCCTTAAGCAGCTGTGCACTTGGGTGGCCTCTCATGGATCAAGTGTGCAGCTTATGCACTCCAGGGACTCATACAGATCCCTCTTCCCGCATACAGTTTTTGCATAGAGCATATGGCCAGAAAAAATTGATGCAGTTTTGTGTATTACAAGTTGGACTCAACTTGGGCTGATCATGTAAAATCATGTAGGGCAGGAACTGGACAATAGCAAAGCAATCACACGTAGACACTTAAGGCCCCCATACATTAGTCCGACTTGTCCTAAGGACAAGTCGGACCTGATTTCACCCTGCAGCGCCCCGGGAGGGGGACACACGATTAGGCACTTGATGTGCCAAGGTTTGCATATGATAAATCGCATGGATTTATCATATGCGGTCCCCGGGGAGCTGCAGGAGGAGGGAGCCGTGCGGGGGGGGGGGGGGGGGTCATCAGCGGGCGGGGGCTGCCAGCTAATAGAGAGCCGAGCAGGGGGGGCTGCATAGGGAGCCGGGCAGGAGGAGGGTGACAGCGGGAGCAGCGCGCCGGGCAGGGAGGATGACGCTGGCTGCCGGGCAGCGGCGGGAGCCGGGAGGAACACAGATAACTTGAAAAAAAAAAAAGCCCATACAGAATGACTAGCAAGCCATTGATTGGCTGAGAGAGGTCTCAGCCAATCAATGGCTTGCTAGTCATCTGTATGGGCTTTTTTTTTTTTCAAGTTAGTGACTGTGTTCCTCCTGGCTCCCGCCGCTGCCCGGCAGCCATCGTCATCCTCCCTGCCCGGCGCGCTGCTCCCGCTGTCACCCTCCTCCTGCCCGGCTCCCTATGCAGCCTCCCCCTGCTCGGCTCTCTATAGCCGGCTTCCCCCGCCCGCTGTCATCCCCCGCACGGCTCCGGGGCTGGGCTGCACATAAGATTTAGCAAATCTTATGTGCAGCCCGTCCGACCTCCCGAACCCGATGCGCACGGGGTGTCTGCAAGTGCGATTTGGGCCGATTTCACGGCCCGATTCATCCGAATCGGGTGAAATCGTGCCCAAATCGCATAGTGTATGGGGGTCTTTATAAGCTTTGTACGATATGGAGTTATTCATATGGGGAAGGGACTTTTTTTCCTGATGGATCTCTTAAGGCCCCCATACACTATGCGATATGGGAACGATTTCACCCGATTCGGATGAATCGGGCAGTGAAATCGGCCCAAATCGCACTTGTAGACATCCCCTCCGATCCGATGCGCGGTCCCGTGCGCATCGGATCAGGGTCGGGAGGTCGGACGGGCTGCACATAAGATTTGCCAAATCTTATGTGCAGCCCATCCAGGGAGCCGTGCAGGGGGACAGCAGCGGGCGGGGGATGCCGGCTATAGAGAGCCAAGCAGGGGGAGGCTGCATATGGCGCCGGGCTGGAGGAAGCTGTGTTGCGGTGGAGTGACAGCAGGAGGCGAGTAGTGAGAACTTGATGTCATGACGCTGGCTGCCGGGCAACGCCGGGAGAAACAGATAACTTAAAAAAAAAAAAAAAAAAAAAAGCCCACAGAGATGACTAGCAAGCCATTGATTGGCTGAGACCTCTCTCAGCCAATCAATGGCTTGCTAGTCATCTCTATGGGCATTTTTTTTTTCCAAGTTATCTGTTCCTCCTGGCTCCCGCCGCTGGTCGGCAGCCAGCGTCATGTCATCAAGTTCTCAACTTCTCCCTGCTCGCCTCCCGCTGTCACCCCACCACAACACAGCTTCCTCCTGCCCGGGTCCCTATGTAGCCTCTCCCTGCTCGGCTCTCAATTAGCCGGCATCCCGCTGCCGTCCCTTGCACGGCTCCCTCCTCCTGCAGCTCCCCGGGGACTGCATATGATAAATCCATGCGATTTATCATATGCAAACCTTGGCACATCAAGTGCCTAATCGTGCTTCCCCCTCCCGGAGAGCTGCAGGGGAAATCAGGTCCGACTTGTCCCTAGGACAAGTCGGACTAATGTATGGGGGCCTTAACACCTAGCATGGGGATGGTGCAAATGTCAATACTAGTTGTGGTGCTTGCTTTGGGGGTGGCACTTCTCTTTATAAAGTAGCATCCACTATGCTCTGCTTTGCTTAGTTCTTGCAAATGCAGTATTGGGATATGGATCTGCCATGAATAGAAACAGCAGGTCAGAGAACTATTCGGTGTACAGTAATTCACCAGTGTATGTTGTGATGAAGATCTATTGGAGGGTAAATGTTCAAGTAAATGGATTACCTGAAGCAGAGTCTTTCACTTTATAGTCACTGCTGATTTTAAGATTTGTCCACCTGTGAAGGTTTTTCTGGACATACTATCCAAAGAATTGGATGAGTTATGTAGTCAAGATACCCCCCTCAAATCACATGACAATTTAACCCAAGGTGAGAGAGTTGCACTTCAACAAATTTCCAAATGGGAAAATGTTGTAAACAAACCCTCAGATAAGGGGAGCAATGTAGTTATATGGTCCAGAGACATGTATGTGAGGGAACTCAAACAACTGAGGGACCAAACATGCTATAAATCACTTATGTTTAACCCTACATCAGACTACTTAAATCTATATTGCAAGAAAACTAAAAATATGTGTCTAATACCCAGGTATTATTAAACTATTTGATTAGATTAAATCTAATATACACAATCAATACTTACCAAAATGACCCATTCCCGGTTGGACGAAATGCCCTCCGCCCGGACTTCACCGTTAACCGATGATTGCAATCACCTGTATATGAATACCTTTTATATCAATAATTAATTGAAGTCCAGGAACAGAGCATTTTGTCTCTCCTGGAAGGCGTCATGTTGTGAGGTATGCACAACCTAATATGCATACACACAGTGTGTCGCGCCCCCCGCCTCCCTTTTCACAGGAATAAATGAATCTGCTGTTTTCTCTACTAAAATTGGCATTTTAAAGCAGGTTACACAATGCCTAGCACACTGAATGGAGAAGCATTTAATAATTAATGTATAGTGATCGTTATGCACAATTGAGACAAAAGTGCGAATTCCGAAAAAAATTCCTATATTTATTTCAAAGTCATAAAAATAATACACTTCAGAGGACAGAGTATATATTAGGCATTATGGATTTGTATATACCTATACATATAATCTCGTTTACCTTTAATAAAACATTTATTATACCTGTCCAGAAAAATATTTTTTTTTTCACTTTAAATAGAAAAAGTTAGAAATGCTTAGTTCTACCAAACAAGAGCTTATGGCCCAGCAAATACAAGTTCATATGAAATGGAAGTGTAAAATACTGTGAGAGTCTGAATTATTGGTCAGATTGCTGAAGAAATGACATTAACAGACAAAAATACACACTTTTCCTTACATAGAAAAGAAAATTAAAGTTATATAAAAAAAAAAGGAATAAACAAACAATGAATGGTGAACTGTGGAAATAATAAATATTTCAAAAGGTTGAGGAGGATTTGGCCACACTTGAAATGGCACAGGAAAGGCAGGATGCATATATTCCAAATCTTCAAGCTTTAAGGGACACCTAGATCGAAAACAAAAAACACACTTTCAAATGTTGAAAAACAAAACCCATAATGGAAGTCTTGCAATCGACTAATACACAATGCCGTAACTGCCGTTTCTCTGAAATGGTCTGCTGTACGGGGGCGGACATTTTATTATGGGCCGTTTTCATAGCAGCAGAAGCCAGGAGGGAAACCTGAAACGCTGCGCTGACAGGTAAATCTGCGGGACAGGGCCACAACACAGATGCAGCAGCGGCATTACAATAGCCCCCCGGGGCTATTGTTATGCCACTGCCAATACAATCCAGTTATTAATAAGAACAAGATAGGGGAAAAGTGTATAATACAAATTCTGTCTTATTTCTCTGTCTCCCATACTACTCAGAACCGTCTTAATAGCATTGTAGGCACTGGGCAAACCAATGCACCAATTTACAGGATTATTATTATTACTATAACATGCCCCTCCTGTAGTCCTGCACAATGTCTTTAATTGCTTCCATACAAAGAATGACTGTCAGCACTCTGATAAGTGGATAGCTCCAGCCATCCACCAATCAGCATGCTGAGAGTCATTCCCTGTCTGGCTGCAGGCTGGGAAACAGGGAAAGAATGCTGACTGGCCGCTCTAATATTCTCTTCGGTCTCCCTAGAAGCTCAGAAGGCAGATGCTCACAGCCAAATTTGCCCCTGCTTGAAGGCCCCTAGAATTGTCGGGCCCTTGGGCAGCTGCCCACTAAGCCCATAAGTTAAGATTGCCCCGATACTACTCCCATACTACTAACATTATTGTTTGCGCCTTTACGGATATCCAACATTGAAAGGAACAGCTATAGTATATAGCAAGGGTATTTAAAATACAGCACTCCAGCTACTTTGGATCGATACAGCCTGGCAGGCTCTGCCACAGTTACCCTATCAGGGCATGCTGGAGTGTGTTGTTCATGAACATACATAGAGAACAAAAAAAGTTACTCATAGCAACCAATCCTCTTCTAACTGTCGTTTTTCTAGCACAACCTGTAAAATGACAGAGGCCGATACAGATGGAGCAGCTCCCACTCACCCTGCCCGTCTCCCTAAAGCGGAGATGGACAGGGAAGCCGCTCCCAGCAGCCGTGCTGTCAGGGATGCACAAACGTGTGAGACGCTCACGTGTCTCACACGTCCGCCAGCTCCTGTCCACCAGCCTGCACCAGCTCAGGTGGACAAACAGGCAGCAGGTATTCTCCCTTGTGGCTGGCAGGCGCTCCATTTGTACTTTATCGCTTTCCGATGTTAAATACCCCCCTTTTAAGTGCTGCTTTTCTCACAAGTTTATATGGATTGATTTAAAATGATAATTCTACAGTTTAACAATTCAAACTTTAAAACATTACACAAGTAGAAATATCCTATAAATAACAAGAGAATCAGTCTAGAAACCAATCATTTATAAAATCAAGTATTTGGGAAGTAGTAGATGAAAGAGTATAGTAAATAAAAAAAATGATAAATGAATATAATTTTAGATGGGAATTTGCTGAAATGATCAAACTTCATTTAAAAATAAATCCAAGCTGTTCTCCAAAATAGTAGTCACTTTTTCCATATCCTTCTATTTGCTGAATTCCTGCTAGTGTTTTTTCTACTATACAGCTAAGAATAGTTTGGTTGCCATGCAGCAACAAAGCACTAAATTGTGCAATCTGCTGGGCAAATGAGAAATCTTAATGTCAGTTACAGCTATTTTGGACTCTCAGAATATGAAGCAGTTATAGGAAAATGGGTACGCCATTAAGGCCACCTGCACCTCTGAACAACTAAATGTAAAGCTTGTGAGCAGGGCCGTCCTACCTCTATGTCAGTCAGTTTGTTTATACCCAGTTTCCAATTGTAAAGCGCAACAGAATCTGCTGCACTATATAAGAAACTGTAAATATCTGATTGCTTATTTAGTCAAAATAACTGTGTTATTTTGTCAGTCAGTTGCCTTTACTAATGTGCAGTGGTGTAATTATAATGGGTGCGAATATATATAACATTTTTAATTAACATTTTGCAATAGAACAAAAATAATAATAATAATAATAATAATCACAACAGTATCCTACTATGCCCGATAAATGTAATTTAACTGGGTGGCTTTTGGGGATTTTGCCACAGCACTTCTGGCTTTTCTGGGCTAATTAGATATTCCCAAGAGAGCCTATTACCTGCGATCAGAAATCTAGGGTATAGGATATTTGGGTAAACCTACTGTATACCAGGCCTGACCAGCCTGTGACTATCCAGCTGTTGTGAAACTACACATCCCAGCATGCCTTGCCACAGTTTCAGCATTCCCTAATAGCAAAATTGTTGCAAGGCATGCTGGGAAATGTAGTTTCACAATAGCTCGAGAGCCACAGGTTGGCCAGGTCTGACATATATACAGTTGCATACAAGTTTGGGTGTCACTACAATGCAATAGTAAAATAATATAAAAACCAATAGCAAAAAAACACCATATAAGAAGTCTGAGAATGCTCGGTTTTATATTTATTGCAATGCCTCACAGGATGCCCACTTTGATTGGGACCATCTTAACTATTTTACATGTGTTGCTGTACACACACTGAGCGGCTTGCCTCCTGCCCGGCGCCGACAGAGGGGGAGGACGGCGTTGCATAGCGCAGAGCTATGCAAAGCCGTCCTCAACTCCGCTCATCTGCTGGCATAACCAGCAGATGAGCGGCTTTCCCGGGGATGATGCAGGAGCACGCAGCAGCACTCACCGCTCATCGCTGGGGTATACTCACTGGGCGGCTTTGAGCTGAAAGCCTCTCAAACTGGGTGTTTTGAGCTGCTTTCAGCTCAAAGTCGCCCAGTGTGTATGGACCTTAACAGTTATTCTTCAATTGCTCTTTCATGGAACTTGACAAACTTTATTGAACAATATATGGTTCCTCCTATGTGGCTACCTAGACTGTGATGGTTTTCTAAAATCGAACAAGATCTTGATTTGTAATCACACCCAAGACAATTAACTGTCCTCGAAGTAGTAGAGATCGTAAATTATGAATTATAAAAAGGAACAGTAATGTCCATTAATGAGTCACCAGTAAAGGTGATACTGCAAGATTACAATAATAATTCTACAGCTTTTTATGTCCTGGAAAAAAACACTGTTGAACATTTTCTTGGCATGAAATACTCTTATAGTGTAGCGACTTGTGAGGATACTTGAATCGATAGGACTAGGTAAAAACATCACTTTATAATCATAAGCACAATGAAATCTTAATTTTTAACAGTTTTATACAATGTTTGTCCCTGTGGAATGGTGTTAATAAAGCAAGTAACGTTATACATAGTATCTAACTGCACACTGCTGCTTTGGGATAGATTTGTCTGTTTTGTCCTGTTAAGGGGCCTACACACAGGGAGATGCTGAAGCGTTCTGAATGATGCTAGATCGCTCATCACACAATGGTGAGAACACCGGCCCTGACAATGGTGATTATAGATTTATCCAGCATGCTGGATATTAAATCACCAGACAATATCAACACACGGGTCCGTGCATCACTATCACAATTACACATGGAGCAATGTAGGGGCATTTTCGATGAGATGTAGTGAGATCACTTAGAAAATGCCCTAAATCTCTATGTTAGGCCCCATTAGGGTGGCTACCTCATCACAGCAATTAAAGTTTGGGTACTTGTTTAGTTTCACGGAGACAGCATGGCCGCGCGCTACTTCCAGGTTCGGCGCTCGCCAAACTTTCTAAAATAAACTCCATGCCAATGTGGATAGATCATACCCCCACTAACCAGGTTGGCATGGAGTTGATTTTAGATAGTGTGACGAGCGTAGTTTGGGCGAGCGCAGCCAGCCCCGCAAGGGGACTCAGATGCATGGCCATGCTGCCGTCGTGAAACTAAACAAATACCAAAGTTTGAATAATTCTCCATTTTCTGCACCTTGGGTAGCGTGTGTGGGTTTTTTAGTGAGACCATACAGTAGTTGAAAAACACCCATTGAATTCACATATGGATTCATAGCATAATGCAGAGTATAAGGACAGTACCATCTCCCTTCTGCAAACCCTGATCAGTTAGCAGTACTTGGACGTACAGTAGGAAGGCTGGCACTGAAAATACTCCTCTTTGCCTGTTTAACTTATTTGTATGTAAGTGGATTAGACAAAGCCAAGTATTTCCAGTGCCAGCTTTCCTTCCGTACTCCCTGCCTCCAGCTCTCCTGACTGGCAAGAAGAGCCAACAAGCCGTAGTGACTGCCCACGTATGCCAATTTAATATTGGGCACCCTCTAATGCAAGAAGAATACAAAATTATCACCTTTGCAATGCAATGTCCCTCCTTGATGACAGGTCAACTTTAGTCCTAGGCAACCTTATGTAATACTTACACCAGTTAGTGATGCCATATAGCAGCTTCAGAGGAGTGCACATGACCTAGGCTCACGGAATGGATTACTCCCAGCAGGCATTCCAACCAGAAGGGCATCCTTACAAGCATTCTGCATGCAGTACTGCTGGAGCTCTGCAGCTGCCTGAGACACCTGCAATTAAACACAAAATATAAAAACCAAACCCACAGTTCAGCCATATGCATCTTTATTGGGAGAAAGGGATGGAGGTGGCGCTAACCCAAATGGTGCTGGCGTAACACACAAGCTGCTGGTCTCCGGGAGAGGGTGGGCCACCCTCTAATGACAATAATGGAAACAGGGGGTTCCTGAGTCCTGAGTTCGGTTGACAAATTACATATATTGTTTACTGAAAATTCCTCATTTTCCTATACACATATCGCATAGTGTTTCACACTGCACAAATATACCCAGAAATTATATACCATCTCACACTTAGCACAGGGCTCAGAAACCCCCCTGTTTCCATATATTCATCTTTATGCAATGTACGAAATCACAATACCAACAGCAAGCAAAAAAAAAAAATCACTTGATATTGGCAGTCAAGTGTCATTTTCATGTGTGGTATGGTTTTTTTACACTCACAATGTTGACATTAAACATTTTTATTAAGTACCCAAAGAACTACAAGAGTATAATGCAAAGGCAATTGCATGTGAACTAAATGGGGTAAAAGTTTAGAGAAAGAATGGTGAAAACATTATACAAGACAACATTTACAAAATAGTAAGAAGGGGTGGGCGAAGACGGAGAAATGGGAAGGGAGTCTATGCGGTGGCAAGGAACATAGTGTATTCCTGCAGGTCTTTACAAGGAGCAGTGTGAGATGCGCTGTGATGGGTGATCTGGAAACTGTGCAGCACAGTGCAGTGAAGGGCAAAGGGAGTAGTGCTGTAGGGGAATGCCATGGCACTGGGATTCTTGCTTTTGTGACATTCTGTATTTAGAAAATACACATCGGGCAGTAGTTGAAAAGCCAACACTGAAAATCAATAGGGATGTCAGGAACCAGAAACCATTTTAGAAACAAAGACAACCTTTGTCAAAAGCTCAACAATTCTGGGCATAGGAAAACGCAGGGGGGGGTTCTGGTTGCCCAGAATCCCCCCCTTCTCTTGGCAGGTGCCTTAAATTGTGACAATAGCTGGTATAATATGATCAATAGAGCTGCCATCACATCCTGCAGTTTAAGGGAGAGTAGCTGCCAGGAGGAAGAGACAGGAGCCTTACCATGAAGTGGGAGATTGTGAGCTTAGGAAGTGCAGTACTGTTTCTGTTATGTTTCTGTATTTATTATATGTTTAACATTTTTCTGACCACTTATCTTATTTCAATGTTTAAAAGTGCCTATACTAAAGATCATATGTACTGTTAAATATCAATACTGTATTCCATACAGTAACCAGTGTATAAAAACAAAAATTTTGGGGGCTGTTTCCACTCCCCCAGACTCGTACTTACGCCAATGCCCTGCAGAGTGGGAGATTTTGGATTACATTTGGAAACCCCCTCTAAAAATCCTGCATTTGCCACTGCTGGGGCAGGACCACCATATATGGAAAGGCATAGCAGGGTGCAATCCACAACCTTTACAGTATGCTGACCATGTTGCCATTCATAGGTGTTGAAATGTCGACATACCGTCCCCCAGTGGCCCAGCAGTCACTTATCTCACATACTGTACTCCCGACAGCTGCAGCAGCTCCGGTGTGGCTGGGCAGCATCATCTACCTGCCCCACCACCTATCTCTGCTCCAAGGCCCCTAGAACTGGAGGGCCCTAGGCTTCTCCCCAATGTGCCATCTGCAAGCTGTGAAATCTATAACCAGGCAACAATTCTCTTCCCAGTATCCACAGGAATAGTACACTGGGATAATTAGCATGTTTTCTGGCAAAGCAATAAGCAATGGATGGAGTGAAGTAAGCAAGCTCATGTGTCACGGCAGTGTCCTAGTTTTATTTTACAAGACTATTAGAGCACTAAGGATTAGTCATAGCATTGGTTGCACCACTGTGTCTGTATTACCAACTAAACAAATACAAGTCTATTTTAAATACATGAAAATGTTAAATAAAATTTTAGTTACCAGCTAACTCAAAAAGTGTAAGAAAGCTAAATGTAAGGTTGTTATGTTTAGCTGTTAGAATTGTAGCAGCAAACATCAGATTCGGGATAGTTACAGTAAGCCAAAATCCAAATTTTGACACTCTAATTGCAGTATGCAATGCCAAGAGATGAGTCATACCACAAGACTATTTCTGTATAATGTCTCTATAAGGAAAAACGCCTGTTTCAGCCGGACAGCTTACATCGGTTACGGTCTGCAGCACCTAACGCCCTCATGAACAATTATTCCAAACTAGTAACTAGCCGGTCAGAGAAAAGGTTCATTGCAGTGATGTCAGCGCTTCACGCTTCAATTGCTCTGTCAGGAGCAATCTAGTGGCTTCGCCCCATAGAGGTGAGGAGATAGCCTTTTATTATATAGGATAGGACAGCAGTTCTCAAACTATTTTGCTCTGGCACAATAAAATTGTATTACAGACCCCAGAAAGTTACCACAGAACGGTTACACATGTGTGTTCAGCAGACCACACATGCATGGCAGTATTGTGGGGCACAAAATGATGCAAGAAGTCTGAAGTAACAGTCCATTCAACCAGGGCTTCCACTAGGAATTTTGGGGCCCGGGACTAATTTCCAGTCCATATAACTGCAATGCCCGCTCATTTGTTTTATGGTGTACCACATGGCTGTAGACTGTCATATGGTGATTGGGGGTCAACACATTGAGCTCCATCAACTTAAAAAAAAAAGGATGGACACAAATCATGTCTCCAAACAGCATTCTGGCTTGGAGCAAGGTCTAGGTCCATACACACACACTGGGCGATTTTGCCCAACGTGGATGCTGACCAATGATGGGGAAAATCGTTGGCTGAAAAACACACTGTTTTTCACCTGTTTTTAGCCATTTTTCGTGGGGGTGGACAACTTTCTATAGCAGGACGCTATGGAAAGCCATCCACCAGTCGCTCATCTGCTGGTAATATCAGCAGATGAGTGGCCAAGCTAGTGACGATGCAGAAACACGCATAAGTGCTCAACGCAGGCGATACACACTGGGTGGCTTTGGAGCGGAAAGCAGCTCAAAAGAAAAAACTGAATTCAACTCAAAGTCGCCCAGTGTGTATGGGCCTTAAGGTTGCACATATTCCAGGAAATAACAGGAAGTGTATATTTTCAGTAACTACTTATACCGCTTTCAGACCACACTGTGAACACGGGTTATTGCCGTGTTCACGGGGCTTAAACACGGGTGAAGGTGCGGTATGAAAGCGCTACACTCAGAAAACCTGTGTTGAGCAACACGGCTTTTCAACCCTGGTCTCTACCAGGGTTGAACACGGCTCTAACACGTGTTTCTGTGCGGTCAGAAAGGCCCCGACCTGTGTCATCCAACACTGCTGTTTATGAAATGCCGCTATTGGTGGATTCCTGTGAGGTCAGCAGTCTGACCCCGGAAACCAACAAGAAGCACCCTGGAGCTGCGGACCACGGGACACAGGCACCATCCTAGCCTGCGCTCCACACTTTAACAGCCTGCTGTTCCCCACGTTAGAAGCCTATTGTTCCACACTTCTACAGCCTGCAATCCACACTTGTCCAGTGTGTATTCCACACTTCTACAGCCTGCAATCCACACTTGTCCAGTGTGTATTCCACACTTCTACAGCCTGCAATCCACACTTGTCCAGTGTGTATTCCACACTTCTACAGCCTGCAATCCACACTTGTCCAGTGTGTATTTCACACTTCTACAGCCTGCTTTACAGCAATATGTCCTCTCTGGACAGATGAGGAGGTGAGGGAATTGCTCAACATTAGGGATGCTGCTGCTGCAATGCTGTGAACAATCTCCACCCCTCACTTTTATTTCCTTTGTGACATCATTATTGTGAGCCATGAAAAAAGTCAATTTTTAATGACACACATAGGTTTTGCAGGCCGGACAAGGGTTCAGTGTGTAAGCACCAATCCTAGGAAAACCCAGGTTGAAGTGCAGTGTGAAAGGGGTATTTTAAGAGTCTGACACGGCTCTCCACAAGGACAAACCAGTGTTCAAAATGCAGGGTTGGACACGGGTTTGCGGTCTGAAAGTAGTATTAGTTTCAGCTCACTGACACACCCACTATAGTTTGTATGGTTGAATTTGATGACAAACTTTGGACAACACACATAACTTTTTACCAAAACGCACAGGCCACTTTTTTTTTTCTTTTCATACAAGTATATCCTTTTCCGATCACACATCATAGGCCAGATGCACTAAGCTTCAAAAAGCGATAAAATGAAGAATGATAAACATCAGCTCCTAACTGCCATATCACAGGCTGTGTTTGAAAAATTACAGAAATTAGCCGATTGGTTGTATATATGTTATATATATATGTTACTGGGTCACTGGGTTATAAGCCAAGCTATGTGCAACACACAGAGTAACAGTGCCGCGCGCCGCAAAATGGCCGTGGTCATATGATACTACTGGCTGGAATACTGCACGCTGAAGGCACACGGCCAAAATTGATACAGTAATGCCTGTTACGCGTCACACACCCAATACATATGACCCATGCCATAATGCCCATTACACATGATGCCCCACACCATAATGCTCATTGCACCACACAGCTGATGCCCATTACTAATATGCCCCCAGTGCCAGATATCATATGACCCCACAGTGCAACACATATGCCCCCAGTGCCCACATATATCCCCAGTGCCAGATACCATATGCCCCCACAGTGCCACACAAATGCCCCCACAGTATTCAGCAGCAACTCACTGTTAGGTCAGGTCCTCTCGTCCCCCACCGCTGCTGCCTGCTTCTTCCCTGGGGAGGGGAGAGGAGCGGAGCACATCTTCTGTCTCTCCTGCCCCGCCATCCATCTCGTGGGCTGGCTCCTGACTGGCTGCCAGCCGGCGAGCTCTGATTGTTGAGCAGGCGTCACAAAGACACAGGGAGGGGAAGGAGAGACACGCTATGCGCTCCCCTACCAATGCTATTAGCAGTGGCGGGGCGGCGGAGGCCACGCCCCCGCCACATACATATGCGCATTGACCAGTTTTGTTATGGCGGTACGGGGTACCGGCAATATATCTTTTACCGGTACGCCGTATCACCATACTTGCACCACTGTTGAAGGATCACACTGAAACCATTGCTTAGTTTGGTAGATTAATCAAATATGCTTGGAGGATATGAACAAGAGACAACATTTTGGAGGGGGACAAGAGATGAAGATTAGGAAATGGTAGTGATGAGCAATTACAGCAAGAACAACATGTTGAGAATGGGGTGTTCAATTGAATTACTGGTGGAGAAGATATAAAGATAAGATAGTATTATGGCTAAAATGTAGGTGACAGTTGGTGGGAAAACGTTTTTGAAGAGTTTTAAGTATCGGACTGTCCGGAGTAATCCCGGACGGGTAGTGGTAACAACAGCAGGCAAACACCAGTAGACACAAGGTATAGGTGTTGGGTCTGTTAGTAATTTATGTAATGGATGAGGAAACAGTGTCACAAAACAGCTGTTAAGGAACAATGGATTTTTAGTCAGGTGGAAATGTATGAAACCTCACAAAGAGCAGAGAAGTAATCATGTGGAGACAGCACACAACCAGCTTCTAGATTACACTTAGGGGGAAATTTACATTTAGGGAGAAATTTACTAAAGGAAATGTGTAAAAAATAGGTGTATTTGTATCCAGAAATACACTTATTTGTGACATTTTCTATCCCGAAAATATGGCACTTCGTATTGATAGCACATCAATACGAATTGCCATATTTTCGGGATAGAAAATGTCACAAATAAGTGTATTTCTGGATACAAATACACCTATTTTTACACATTTCCTTTAGTAAATTTCCCCCTTAGCGTCATGTAGACTCTATTAAATGATAGGAGGTTTGATACAGCCCCCTTCAGGATTGGGGTTTTCCAATTGGAAAGCAATTATGTTCTATTTTCCTATCCAGTAGATGCTTTTTTGCAATAATCTTATTCTCACCCAGGCTTTTAGCTACAGGGAATTACTGTTCATTTAACTGAACAATAACAATTTTAGAATATTCTCTACATAAACATTTAATTGATATAGAAAAGCCCCAAGCTAAATACTTCCCAGTGAGGTGTGTGGGTGTAGCACACAAAGGGTTGAAATTAAAAGCTGAAAAGCAAGTCTATCCTCCTTTATGGACACAATGCATAAAAAAAATATTAAAAAATAAATAAAAAAAAGTTTTGCTCAGGAAACAAAACCAACATGTTAGTGTTCCTATGAATTAAAATTATTGTGGAGAGAGAGATTCAATCTTAAATAAATAACCCACACAAAACCTCCTAAAAGTAGTCAGCATTAACTGCTATAGTTGTAATGACACATGCCATGCCAGTATAGAACCACAGTGCACATTTTATGAAGCCTCACTATGATACCTTTTTATACTTGAACGCAATTGCCGGCAGGAAATTTGAAAAATCCTGTGGCGCAGGTTTTTTTTTATTCCACTGAAGGACAGAAAACGAGACTCCTGATTTCGAAGTGTTTTCTACTACCTCATAGATGGTCACAGATGTTCACTCTACCGCAGTAAGCTGTCTTCCGAAGTCTCCTTTCCCATTGGCTCCATGCCACACAAGAGCCTGGAACAGACCCCTATGATGGTGCAACCAATGAAAGACCATATGTAGTGTACAGGCTGCTTGTGATTCAACCCGGGGACTGATGGGCATGGCCTCTGAGCGGACGCCTTCACCAACTTGCACAGTCGGTGTGGCTCTCGGGGGGGGGGGGGGGGGGCATGGGAGCGCCCAGCATTTCATGGATGTCCCCAAGCAAATGCAGCCATGATGGAGTGTGCCGGAGCAGTATTCGTCCTGGCACACACAAATAAAAGTCAGTCTTCACTGACTTAGATTTGCGAAACCCGGAGAAATCATTTGATGGTAAGCAACCATTGAATGATTTCTCCATTTCTCCTGCTGCGGGACATGCGAGGGGATGAGTTTTCATAACACATCCCCTAGCATGGTTGCGAGGGGATACGATGGCAGGGGGGGGGGGGGGGCATGTATTCACTGGGGTGGCATCTCTGTGCGCATCTGAGCTTACAAGTCAACCAGAATGAGTACCTTTGTCAATACAATAACAAGTTTATCTCCGATTGGTCCCTGAAAACTAGGAGATTTGTAGCCAATGTGTGTCCGACGTCACCGATGACAACGTTACTGCTGCACAGGCCATAGTTGAGGCAGACATGAGTGTGACTGGGGCCCAGTTAGAGCAAACCTGAACACGGTTTCTGACACTGGGTGCCCCATAGGCAGACACGACATGCTGGCCAGGTTTGATGATGGTTGCTCGTCAGTGAAGATGAATCCTGGACCAAACAGACAGCCCACTGGACCCTAGTTTGCAGAAGAAGTTCTGACATGAATGCAGGACAGCCAAGAAGACGGTGGATGGTTTTGTGCTCAAGACTGTCATCAAGCTACCTTACTACTCATGCAGCAGTGCATCATCACCAAGGTTTGGTATACTAAACAATTCCTGCCACAAGTGGAAGACAATTCCAGGCGCCGGCCAAGAACTCTCACCCGCGTTGCCCTTCTCGATCACAACAATATACCTGCCCAAAAGTGCAGGAAAGTGGTGGTTTGTCTAGCCCAGTGGTAGCCAACCCTAGCCCTCGAGAGCTACCAACAGTTCACATTTTCCAGACAACCTAGCTGCTGCACAGCTGCACTCATTAATCACTGACACATTTTAAAAGATACACAGAAGGAGCTAATTAGCTCACTTGTGATTCTGTGAGGAGACCTGCAAAACATGCACTGTTGGTAGCTTTCGAGGACTAGGGCTGGCTAACCCAGGTCTAGCCCATGAGCACAGTCAACAGCTTGGTCATCCACATTATAGTCTCTTGCAACGTCATGTTCCCACAAATCAAACACAAGGTGGGTAGGAGTCGTTTTGGAGTCACCAGAAGCTGTTGAGAAGACCTACATCCTGGATATAGAATATAGATATTCGGTACTTATGTAGTAACTGGGCTGCCGATTTTGAAATCGGGTCCATCGCATCGCACCCGACCATATCGCATGCGATGCGATGCGATGCGATGGACCCGATTTTTCCATAGGATTCAATGTTAAAATGGACTGAGTCCATTTTAACATGGAATTCAATGGGAAAAAGGGGTCCTTTTCATACCCCTACTATCCAAGTGGGCATGGAGTTGGATATAAACCTGTGGCGAGCGTAGCGAGCCACCGAGCCCGAAGCGTGGCGAGCGTAGCGAGCCCCGCGAGGGGACGCAGAATACCGTCCCCTCGCGGGGCTCGCTTCGCTCGCCACGCTTCGGGCTCGGTGGCTCGCTACGCTCGCCACAGGTTTATATCCAACTCCATGCCCACTTGGATAGTAGGGGTATGAAAAGGACCCCTTTTTCCCATTGAATTCCATGTTAAAATGGACTCAGTCCATTTTAACATTGAATCCTATGGAAAAATCGGGTCATCGCATCGCATCGCATCGCATCTGATTGTATGCCTTAACTTAAGGCATACAATCAAAAAATCGGCAGCCCAGATACTACATAAGTACCAGATATTCTTCTGACTGGTCCAGCTGCTTTTTTTTAATAAAAAAAAAAAAAATGTAATGTTCACTTTGGAAATATAATTTTTTCTGTATCCAGAAATGTATTGCACACTCCTCATATGTTCTTCGCGAATAGATGCTTTGTTATAATATTATTCAGTTTCTAGAAAAACATTTTAGAGCCACATAATTGCTGTTTAAAGTTCTCCAAAATGTGGATTTTGGCCGATATATTCAGCGAGAGATTAAAACTATTTTGGACATCCTTCGTACATTGTGCACACCTAATTCCTGTACTGTGTGTACAGTAAGCAGCACATACTACTGAACTTACATTGCAATCATGTATTCAGCAGATGTAGGGCAAGCTGTCACTGCAAGAGAGGAAATCCCCATTTTTTATTTGGCAGACCTTTTTATAGCATTAACCCAGAAATCTGGATAATTACATGAGCACACAGATACAGTGATTGTATACAGCAGCAGGAAAGACACAGACCTCCAAGTCTCCCGTATGTATCTAAATAGAAATGCCACAGATCAAATCCCATCGTTAATACTAGAACATCCCTCTTGATTCATACTAAATAGGGATTGTAATCTTAAGAAGTAAAGTTTCGTTTCCCTTATTAGACCACATAACATTTTGTAACTTGTTTAGTGTGATGCTACGGGTCTATCAACAGATAGTATCTAAAGCAGGTTTTCACAAGGACAAGTTTAGATCATCATTTCCAATAAGGTCATTAGATTGGTGAGCGGTTGATCCTGGTTCTTATATAGTGTAAACAGAATCAATCATTACAAATACAGAGAAACATTCATTAATTGGCATCCAACAAATTAACCCTAAAATGACTGTGTGCGTGTACATGTGGTAGGGAATATAGATTGTAAGCTCCACCGGGGCAGGGACTGATGTGAATGTTCAATTATTCTCTGTAAAGTGCTGGGGAATATTTGCACTATATAAGAAACTGGTAATAAATAAATCAAATTAAATGAAGGAATGTATGTATTAAACTATAATTCTTCATTGCACGAGTGCTGGAGAATGACCACAATGGCAGAATCATGCAAATGACAGCACTCGGTGCGACAAGTCCACCACAGTGTGCTATTATAGTGGTGCTGATTGTTTTTATATTTATCTTGTGATCACAATGCTGCTATTACAGGATATTTGTATTTTGTCCAATGTCAAACCTGCAGGAGAAAAACGCCATACATCAACTTTGCAGCTGCTATTTTCCCAGAAAGAAAAGAGAGCACACTAAAGGTCTAATCAAATTACATTGTACATATTGTAATCTATAGCAGTAGGTCTAGCACTGTAAACTGATGTCTAAATGGATAAAAGCAAACACCTGATTGGCCTACTTTCAGTATGCTTGTACCCCCTAAGAAAAGATGTGTAATTGGACTAATACTGGGTAGTAGATTGACTAAAGCTTCTAAAAATGAAAAGAGGTGATTTTGCCCATAGCAACCAATCAGATTCTGCCTATTATTTCTCTATTGCATCCTAGAAAATGATAGATAGAATCTGATTGGTTGCTATGGGCAACATCACCTCTTTACATTTATAGAAGCTTTAGCAAATTTACCTATAGAAGGCAAGTACAATGGAATTTATGGCATTATTTCACTACAATACTTAATTTTAGACACAGTAGTGGTAAACTATTCTATTCTTTGCTGGCAGGGCAGATCACAGGCTATTTCAGAGCCCTTGCCCCTACACCTGCAAAGTCATAAATGCCGCCCATAGGTTCGCATATTGGAATGCAAACTTTCTGGGCGGTAAAAGCTAATATACTGGGTCACCTCAGTCTTCTCCACCATGGTCAACTCCACCCATTTCTGAGAACAGGTCCCTCCCTATTCAAAATCTGCATTTGCCCCTGGGTTTGTCCGAACAGCTGATATATACGCTATAGAACAGGGGTAGCCAATTCCAGTCCTCGAGAGCTACCAACAATTAATGTTTTCCAGGTCTCCTCATAGAATCACAAGTGAAGTAATTAGCTCCACATGTGGATCATTTATAATGTGTCAGTGAGTAATGAGTGCACCTGTGCCCCCAGCTAGGTGATCTAGAGAATGTGAACTGTTGTATCTCAAGGACTGGAGTTGGGTACCACTGCTATAGAGCATTGTGTGCTCAGCTTTGGTCTATTTATACCCCATTTACACCAAAAACCTGGATCTGACCTGGTATTTGGAACACTGTACCAAACCGGGTGGTACCCGGGATTTGCCCCACTTACACTACTGTGCTGACCAGGAATATTCTCGGGTTGGCACCATTTACACTGCACACGGGTGCAGGGGGTGGCACATGGAGATGACATCTCCAAGCCCGGGACCGCCGATCGCCATGCTGGAGGCAAGCCCAGTACCAAGATAAGCTGCTAGGCTGACCTCAGCCTCCGTGCACCCCCAATCCCCTGTAAGTGAGGTGAATGCATCCTTTCACCTCATCCCTGGCTCCGCTGCTGTCTGCACAGTACAGCAGACTGCAGCAAAGGCTGTATGCGTCCCCTGCCCAACTTCCATACTGACCGCAGGACGCCAAGGTCAGGAAGTTGGGCTCTCCCATTGGTGTCAACAGGAGCCAGGTCAGATGACCAGACATACCCATTTACACTGCCCCATATGGATCTGGATAGGATTCCTGGGAAAATGGACCTGGGTGTTTTTTTCTGCTACCCCATTTATACCACCGCTAACTCGGGTAAAAGAGGCAAAAACCCTGTTTTTTGCGGTGATGTAAAAGGGGTATTATTGTAATTGGAAGCAACTATATACAACCATTTCTGGTTCATTGTGACGGATACATAAATATTTATTCTACTCTATCTGTAGACAAACAATCACTAGACTTGGCAATGGGAGATAGGTGGTATGGGATGGGTGCTGCCTTCAGGTTACAGTTATATTTTAACGAAACATATAAAAAGGCAGATAGCTCATAATTTCTAGACAGGAAATCCAAAGCCAACCAAAGAAAGGGTAAAACTTAGGGGGTGATTCTGTATGGTTTACAAAAGCAACCTCCTTCTTTAATGGCCAAAACCCTGTGCACTGCAGGTTGGGCAGATGTAACATGTGCAGACAGAGTTACATTTGGGTGGGGTTTGTTCAAACTGAAATCTAAATTGCTGTGTAAGAACAAAGCAACCAGTATTTACACTGCACAGAAACAAAATAACTCACTCAAATGTATCTTTGCACATGTTACACCTGCCCCACCTGCAGTGCACATGGTTTTGTCCATTAAAGAAGGAGTTTGCTTTTGCAAACCAACCTGAATCACCCCCTTAGTATACTTGACTGCCATGTGTTACACCCCAAAAATGGAAAAGTAGCTCTTGTTCAATGTTAAAGATTATCAATGCTGTAGTGGATGCTAAAGTTAAGTCAACAATCTACCAACGTTGCGGTAAACTTGCATGGACGGAAGTAGTCCAGCATGTCCTAATTCTGTTTTGGCGCCCACCATTTGCCAGGTCTCAGGTAATTAGTTTACCCAGAAAATGAGAGCTAGTGAGGAGGACCCAGGTAGGGGGCCATGACCTGCATGTTGGGCACCACATAAGTCCATAACTCCTTGTGGGCGCTCCTAGTGAAAACCACCAACATGTTCTGGACCATTCCAACCACTAACACTAGTATTGATCTTCTTCATAGTTAATGTACAAGCAACATATTAAGCAACGGGAATACCAAGTCCATAACGCTACTTCTGAAGGCACCCAAAGATCTCTGCTGGAACCACAAAAACCTGGCGCTGTGGCACAGTACTTGTTCTGCTGGCCTTTACTGACTATTGAAAATGGATGTAGTCTATAAGAAAAGACTAAAGAAGAACCAAAAAGATTTTTGGGGCACGCTTGATATGATATAATGAAATATAATGGATGTACAGATGATGTAAGGATAAAACGTAACTTTTAATAAGAAGCTTTTAATACTAAAATAATTAAATATATATGTAGGAACTTATTTTAGTATTAAAAGCTACGTTTCATCCTTACATCATCTGTACATCCATTATATTTCATTATATCATATCAAGCGTGCCCCAAAAACCTTTTTGGTTCTTCTGTAGTCTTTTCTTATAGACTACATCCATTTTCAGTAAATACTCTGAACTTTATTTGGGAGCACCACCAACCGTCAATTGCCAGTCAGGGTTTTTCCCGTATGGCCTTTTTCTTATGTTGGTTCATACCAATTATTACCGCTCAATTTGCACCGATTAATTGTCTCCAAAGCCTGTGCCAACCCAACCCCTATCTCAATCTTTACTGACTATTAAATTATAAGGATTCAGTATGAAATCCCGGCGGTCGGGATCCCGGCGTTCAAAATCCCGATGCCGGAATCCTGACCGCCGCTGCGCTCGTCACGCAGCGGGCCCGGTGCCTCGCTACGCTCGGCACATTAATTTATTCTCCCTCCAGGGGACACCCACAAAGGGAGAAAGTGTCGGGATTCACTGGGATTCTGAATGCCGGGATCCCGACCGCCGGGATTTTAACTGCATCCCAATAACAACAAGTCTCTATTTGCTATTTATACCAAGCACTGGAATAGACGAATGCAAAAAAGTATCTATGTTATTATGATTGGTTCTCTGTTTGTTTCTATTTATCCTTTTTGTATATAGTGGTTTCCAAACTGTGTGCTATGGCACCCTGGGGTGCCTCAGGGTACTTGCAGGGGTGCCCTGGGTTGGTGGTCCAGAACCGATTCAAATTATTTATGGTCAATGTAATAGGCAAAATGAGTGCTTGTGGCTTACAATTAGAACAATATGTGTATAAACAGAAGTCAGTCATGTTCCTCACCCTAATAGGTGACATAAGCACAACTTATTTAATTTAATATTTTTTTCTGAAAGTCGCGGTACCCATGATACTCTAGGGTATCACGATTCAAAATAGTTTTGGTACCCCTGGTATATATCCATATCCCTTTGATACTAAAGCACGGTTTATCATTAATATTTTCTAGTTATAACAATAGGCACTGGGGCTACTGAACGGTGTACCAGTTTCAGTGAGGACCAATCTGCCATAGTCCTGTGTTTATAAATAGGCATAATTGGCCAAATCCATAAATACTACAAACTCTACTGTCAGACATAAAGATGTCATCACAGCTCTTAATGCACAAAAACCTGTGCCACTTTATTGTATAGGACAGGCATTCCAGGTTTTGTAGATATCCAGGCTTGAGCACAGGTGACAATTAGTATCTGAGGGATTCTGATTAAACCATCTGTGCTGAAACCTGGATATCACTAAAACCTGCACTGTTGGTGTGCCTTGAGGACAGTGGTTGGGAATGCCTGGTATTGGAGGACTATACCTACATTCCATGTTTAATATGCTCTACTATGAGGGCTTCACTTTTATGTACTAGTCTCATTTGCATATAGGCACATCATAGGTTTGTACATTGTGAACATATTTCCAGTTACTAAGCCACAACAGTACAGATGTGTCCATATACACCTTATCTCAAATCCAGCCAACATGCCCCGTTTGGCACACCATGCATCTTTGTGGAACTGCTGGTGCTACAGAAGCACAAGGCAAGTGTACCCTGCACACTAATAGTGGATTTGCATTCTATAGCTGTACGACAAATACATTAATCAGAGGGGAAAAAGGGCAGGAGACTGGGGACCAATAAGCCTCACCATGCATCTGAGTTTACACTGCCACAACTGCAAGGAAAGTGAAAATCCTTAGTCCACAGTATACTACAAGTTTGTCGTTGAGTGAATGCAGGGAGGAACATGAAAGTACAAAAACACACTCTCTGTGGTGTGCCATCTAACTCCAGATACACATTAGACCAGCAGTTGTTAAACTATGGGTCGAGACTCCAAAATGGGTTGCGACAAGCTCAGCATAGGGTCACAACTCCACGTTGTTGACCATCAGGCTCAAGGCTCCTCTGATCTCAAAGTCAGTGATTCAAGGAGTCATAAATAAATCAGTTGAATTGTCTTTTACTTTACAGACTCTTCACATAAATATATTATAAAAAACATGCAGGGCAGGGACTCCAACTTAAGCTCATTTTATGCAATTGTGTAGGAAATGAAGTGATTGCATAGCGGTCACTTCACTTCTATTTTTTGACTGCAATGCTGATGTGCCTGTGTGGTCTGCTGGCTACACGTGTTGAGGCCATTCTATGGTAACTTGCTGGGGTGCTGTAGGAGTATAGCTGTCATTAACGATCTATCGAGGATTGTCTGTTCTCACAGCACTCTTCTTGCATTTCAATTATAGCTCTTTTACTCACCTACCATCTATACCTTCATCTATTCTCATTCACTTCCCTATATCTCAGCTGTATTGTGTACTAAGAAATGTGCTTTAATTGTGTTACGTCTAGTTCTGTGGACTGTACTAGTACTGTTCTAATGTGTTCTATATGTACGGCGCTGCGTACCACTTGTGGCGCATTATAAATCAAAGTATAACAATAATGTAGAAACACCAGAGAGAGTGCACATCATTAACAATGTAGTGAGTACAAATTAAAGGATATGCACAAAATATTATTAACGATATCCCTAGAGTGCATATTGGGTACTTATGTAATATCTGGGCTCCCGTTTTTCTTATGAGACCGCATCCGCTCGCCACGCTTCCGGCACGGTGGCTCGCTGTGCTCGCCACACTATATAAAATCAACTCCATGCATAATTGGATAGTAGGGGTATGAAAAAATGGGGTGCATTTAACATGGGAGCCCAGATAATACATAAGTACCGCATATTGTTTAAAAAATCTCATGTAAGGTGTACCCAGCTTAAGATGCACTACTTGCCACAAAAATAATATGGCCTTGTCCATTCATACTTGGTGTCAGCAGAGATTTAACATAATTGAGTACCTGCCCTAATATCTATACATTCTTTAACGACAGATTTGAGAAATTAGGTGATTTGCAGATGGAGTAGATTGAGTAGTCTAATTTGTCTGCATTCCACACAATGTCCAACACTACAAGCATTGTTCTATTAAAAGGAGCTATGCTCCAAAATGGTAGTTCCATGCCACATGAATTGCTACACTTAACGAATGATGTTGGGCAGACACTCTGAGCACTTGGTTTAATATCCAGTGACCTGATCAAAGAGAGAGACAGGGTACAGTATTTGCCACTTTAAATATTACATTTGGTAAATTCCTTCATTTTAATAGTACACTGTAGCACTTAGCAGGGTTCCATGCACCTAAATAGCCAGAACCCCTGCCAATTACCTTTAGCCCTACTCACTACCTGGATCAGGAGAAATCGGAGACCAGACTACTTTTGGTAAAAATTGGGGTACTGTTCGAAGAACAGCCCTGTCATCATGAAATATAAGGAAAGGAGACTTGCATGACAATGCTCCCAACTCCGATACTCTCTTTGCTGACGCAACCGCCAACAAAAATACAAGCTTCCATGTAAGGAACTTAAGGTCAGCCGACCTCAACGGCTCAAAAGGCGCCTTTTGAAGACACTCCAGAACCAGCGATAAATCCCATGGAGCCACTGGTTGTTTGTAGGGAGGTTTCAATAGAGAAACCCCTTGCAGGAAAGTTTGCACCTCCGGTAAGAATGCTATCCTTTTCTGGAAATAAATCGACAAGGCCGAAATCTGTACCTTGAGTGACTAAAGGCTTAACCCAGACGAGAAGCCATCCTGCAAAAACTCCAGCAATTTAGAAAGTCGAAATTGCAATGTGTGCGACTTCTGCCTTTCACACCACCTAATATAGGTCTTCCAGACCCTACAATAGTTTGCCGAAGACACTGGCTTCCTAGCTTTCACCATGGTGTTAACCACAGCCTCCGAGAACCCCTTATTCTTCAAGATGGCGGTCTCAATAGCCAAGCTGAATCCAGGTGTAAGAACGGCCCTTAGCTTAACAGGTCTGACCTCAGAGGTAGACGCCACGAGTCCACAGACAATCTCTGAAGCCTCGAGTACCAGGACCTCCTTGGCCAATCTGGGGCCACTAGAATCACCGAAATTCCTTGGGACTGAACTCTTTTCAATACCCTCGCCAGCATTGGAAACGGCGGGAAGACATAAAGCAGATTCCCCTCCCAGGGGATAGTCATTGCATCCACTGCTTCAGCTTGTGGATCTCTCGTCCTGGCATAGAACCTGGGCACCTGATGATTGAAGCTTGATGCCATCAGGTCCACATCCGGAGTTCCAGGATGTTGATGGGCAAGGCAGACTCCTCCGAGGTCCATAAGCCCTGAAGGCGTAGGTCCAAAACCACCGCCCCCCAGCCCCTGAGACTGGCGTCGGTAGTCACTACCAGCCAGTCCCAAGACTGCGGAGACCGACCCCACTGAAGGGAATCCACCTGCATCCACAATTTTAGAGAAGACCGTGTCTCTGGAGACAACACTATGTGCTCTGACTTCATGGTGTGAGTATTTCCTGACCAAGGTGTCAGAATGTCCCACTGAAACACTCGAGAGTGGAACCTGGCAAACTGTAGCATCTCGAAAGTCGCCACCATTTTCCCCAACAGTTTGAGACACCTCCAAACCGATGGACTCTGAGGCCCCAGGATCTCCCGCACCAAGGTGGCTATGTCCCTGGCCTTTGTTTCTGGCAGAAATACCCGATGTAGATGGGTATCCAGGACAACGCCCAGGAATTGGATTCTCTGTGACGGCACAAGCTGAGACTTTTGTAGGTTTAAAAGCCATCCGTGAGTCTGCAAAAAACTGATGGCCTCTGCCCAGTGACTCTGCAACTTCTCCGCCGACTCTGCTTTGAACAGCAGGTTGTCTAAATACGGAATCACCGTGATCCCTTTCAGGCGGAGAGCAGCCGCCATTACAGACATAGTTTTGGCGAATACCCTTGGCGCTGTGGCCAGACCGAAGGGCAACGCCTGAAATTGCAAATGCAGGTCTCCTATCGCAAACCTCAAGAGAGCCGGATGCTCCGGATGGATAGGGACGTGAAGATATGCGTCCTGAACATCCATGGACGCCAAAAATTCTCCCTGGTCCAAGCTTAGCAGCACAGACCGTAGAGATTCCATCTTGAAATGGTCTACCCACAGATGGAGATTCAAAGACTTTAGATTTAAGATTGGTCTGAAAGACCCGTCTGGCTTGGGCACCAAAAACAGTGTGGAATAAAAGCCTTTTTTCCACTCCGCTCGAGGGACCGGGATCACCACACCATTCTCTAAGAGATTGAGCAGCCCCCAAAAGAGCAGCCCGGAGCCGAGACTCCTTTGGTAGTGGTGTAGGAATGAATCTTCTCGGAGGAAGACCTTTGAAGGGAATTCTGTAACCCTGGGATATAATGTCCAACACCCAAGGATCCCGGCCCAACAATGCCCAAGTGCCCCGGAACCATCTCAGACGCCCCCCCACTCTGACCACCGTCGGGATAATTCCTGGGTAGTCATGCTGAGGGCTTGTCCTCAACTTTGGTGCTTGGTTTCCTATTAAAGGAACCAAACTTTGACTTAGGGGCCTTGCCCCTGGAGGACTGAAATTTTCCCCTAAAGGACTGTCCACGAAAGGACGCACCCCCTCTCGGGGAGGGCCGAAAGGACGGCCTAAAAGCAGAAAACCTTGAGGCCTGTTTAGCTGCAGGAGCAGGCAGGAAGGTACTTTTGCCTCCCGTGGCCTGCTTAATAATCTCTTCCAGCTCTGAAGCAAACAACAGCTTTCCTTTAAAAGCTAAAGCCTCTAAGGCCTTTTTAGATTCATTATCCGCCTCCCAGGCTTTAAGCCAAAGCACTCTCCTGGCATTGACGGACACTGTGGAAACTCTGGAAGCCATTTTGAGAGCTTCCTTCTCAGCCTCAAGCACATACTCCGCAGCTGCTTTAAGCTTCTCAGCAAGCAGCAACACACATGGATCAGCATGTAAAATTGTACACAGATTATTGGCCCACACAATCATGGCCTTAGAGACCCAGGCTGATGCTATAAGCGGGCGTACAGTGAAGCCTACCCCCTCAAATATTGCCTTGAGGTTACCTTCCAGCTTTTTGTCTACGGGGTCCTTAAATGCTGCCCCCCCCCCCATGACAGGTAGCTCCGTGGCTTTAGAAAGCCGAGCCACAGAAGCATCCACCACCGGAACTTTTTCCCAGAGGTCTGCATGAGCCTCAGGCATGGGGTATAGACTTAAAAATCTCTTAGGCATCTGCAGCCTTTTATCGGGCGTTTTCCAAGCCCATTCCAATAGATCCTGTAAACCTTCATCCGCAGGGAAGGTAACAGTCTCCTTAAGCTGCCGTTTAAAAACACCCTTTGCAGGAGTTTTATTCTCCACAGACAAATTCAAAGCCTGCTTAACAGCAGTAATCAAGTCCTCCACCCCTGAGGCTGAGGACTCTTCAGAATCATCACCCTGATCCCAGGGGATGTCTGTGTACTCTCCCTCCTCATCAGCAACAAGCAATGGCACTGAATAAGACCTTTTAGGGGTCCCCACAGTATCACCATCAAATTTGTCTAACAAATCATTAAACCTGCTGATCCCTTTTGCAGTATCATGCATGACCTGTAAGAAGCTAGGATCTGCCTGGGTCAGAGGCAAGGAGCCAGAGGACTGCTGAGATGATGAACTAGGTCTCGGGGAAGCTACCAACACATCACTCTGCCTGTCCAGCAATTGCGCTAAGGCATTCACAGACCTGCCCAGGGCACTGGCCCACGCACGCTCCGATTGCTCTACCCTCCTCTGGGGTTCACTCCCCATGGGTCTCACAGCAGCGCAAGTAATACACAAGCCCCCCTTGGCCATCTGCTCAGGGGCAAATTTCAGTGTACAAACAATGCAAGCGCTCAATGCATTAAGGGCTCCCTCCCCCAAAGCCACAGACTGTTGCTCAGACATGATGTTCTACAAATAACACAGTCACAGCGCACACTGTACAGGAGTTTTATACAGAGCCAATGTACTCAGTCACTTATCTGTCTGAAGCCTTCAAAAGTGGGGAAACGATGCCCAGGAAATCCAATCACTCTGCCAGGATCTGTCAGCCAGCTCAGCTCCGCTGCAAGCGTTCCGAATGGTGCCAAAACAGAGTGAGGGAAGAGACCAAGTCCCTGCTGCTGCGGGGTCCGTGGCTTTTGGCGCCAACAACCCCCAGACAGCCGCTCCCATTGCAGGATCTCCAAGTTCCAGTGTCTCCCCCTCTGCTGGGGACCACTTGGAACATGCCTGTAACACACTGCTGTCCTCTCATATAGGAGCTCAGTGTGTAACCTCCGCAGAAAATGGCCGCCGCCATCACGGAGCGCCTGTCCCCCATGATCCCCACCTAGCGTGAAGCCAGTTTCAGAGCGCTCCGGAGCCCAGGCAGCTTCTTAATAGAAGCTGTAAGCGCTGCACGAGGAGACCAGACAGCGTCTCCCCTGTGCACAGTGAGCTGACAGGACTCGCTTCTGTCAGCTCCTGTTGCGCTGTCAGTGTGAGGATTTAGTGAGAATCCTCACACTGTGCCTACCTAGCTAGTGTAAAAGTTAATAAAATAAAAAACTCCTAACTAACTCTAATCCTTCGGCTGCTCCAGCAGCCCTTTAGAATAGCACCCACTCCAGTGGGCACGTAACACGAACTGAGGAATCTGGGATGCAGAAGGGAGGAGCCTACCCTCCAAAAGCTTTAGGATAGGTGCCTGGCTCCTGCGGACCCTCCTACATCCCAATGTTGAGCTGTGTCACCAGGACCATTGAAAGAGAAATTATGTTATGTTAGTGTTCCCTATTTTTTTGAGCAGTGTACTTACCAGGGCTGGCCTGACCATTACTCGGCCCCAAACAGCCATAGAGACTGCGCTGGCCTCATTTAAAATGTGTCTCCAGCCGCAAGTCAACAAGAGCTTGTGGACTGGCAAGCCAAATCAAAAGTATTGGCTTCTGATTGGCAATTGGACCTCATTCTCCAATTGGTTTGAGAGCCAGTGCCACATTTGAAATGGCCACCCACTACCACGTGATTGTCCCCATTCCAGCTGCTGAACCGATACCTGGAAACAGTCGTGCAGCCTGCCCATCTGGGAGTCACAATTCCCCATATCTCCCTTGTGACTGGTCTGCTTTCATCATAAGAGTGCCTCCTGCTGCCCTCCTACTTCAGCCTCCATGGACAGAGACCCTGAGAGAAGTCTGCCGAAACTGAGTACCAGTATTGTACAACTTATATCAATGGGCCTGATTTGAACACAGAGGCACAATCCAGACACTGGGGGGGAAGTTGGAGTCTGGCCACACAGGTGCTTCTGTATCTACAGGGGAGGGGGGCTGGATGACATACAATATCATTCAGTGTGTTTGCACTATAGATCATTTGCACAGGAGTTAAAGAGGAAATTGTAGACAATACTGCATAGTGTGTAGGAACATTAACACACAGTTCCGATCACAGATGCTATGCATGCAGCTGGGTAAAGATGTATCCGTCCAATCTGTCTGGTGTCAGAGAATGATCTGCTAAAGTATGGGAGCAAATGGGACTATGTAAAAACAGGACCCGGACTACACTCCGGACAGGACATCAAAATCTGCAGTCCGGAGCTTGTAGGGTCCGGTCCGGGGGGTGTCTTGTCCGGGGCGGTCCCTGTGATATCTATCACCAGGGACATGGGGGAGGGGAGATTACAGGTGGTCCGGACCATCCGGTTTTTGCTACATGCCCGGACCATACAGGGTGGCTTTATACAACCCCTCCTCCTCTACCTGGTGACAGGTGTGATAGGCAGCCCCCCACTCCCCGGACAGGACACCCCCTGGACTGGAGCCTACAAGCTACAAAATGCAGAGTTTGATGTCCGGTAGGTTTGTCCTGGTCCGGTTTTCACCCATACCCGGAGCAAATCACAAACAAATATTCCCAACATGCCCCTCTCCAGGAGACACAATGCTCAGTTTCTGGACTTCCCTTTTAATTTATGATTGCCATCACCTGTTTATTGATAAGAAATGTGTTTCAACACAGGTTATAGCAATCATAAATTAAGAGAGAAGTACAGGAACAGAACATTGTGTCCTTCCTAGAGAGGGTCATGTTGGGAGGTATGATCAAATATTTGCTACTAAACGCTGGAAAACAGACAATGGCCAGTCACACAAATTGGTTAAATCATATTGCTTTAACAAATGTATCCAAAACAATCATTTATTATTTTCATTTTTTACCAGAGTTTGGGAGTGAATGGTTGATCCTCATATGCTCCCATATATTACCAGATTTTTGTTTACACTGGGCAGATTGGACAGATAAAAATGTAGGCATGTACCCAGATTTACTGTAGATTGGTCTGCCATGAGCACTGTAACTGGCTTTACCATAGCAAAGATCACTATACAGGATGAGTGCTGATATTCAGCTCATTATTCCAGACTGGAAACAACAACACCAAGTACATAGAGCAGTGGTTCCCAAATGTGGTCCTCAAGGCACCCGATCAGTCCAAGTTTTAGGGAAATCTCAGCTTGTTCACAGATGGTAGAACCATGCTGGGTGAACTATTAATGATGTCACCTGTGCATAAGCAGGGATATCCTGGACGGTTGGGGTGCCTTGAGGACCGCACTTTAAAACCTCAGACACGCAGCAATAACTGGTAGCCTGCAAGAGATTAAAGAAGTGACTTCCATAATGTTATGAAGACAGACCATTATACAGCATAGAAGTGATTAATAAGTACACTTCATGACCGGTTTATGAATAGCTTACTGCAGATTGCTTTCTTCGTATGCATTTGATCTGGATTTTAGGACAATGTAAAAATATAGCAGCATTAACCTCAAATCTTATTAAAATGTTTCAAACAATAATTGAAAAAGTTCTAAAAAAATAAATAAAACGTAACAGTTAAGGAAAGAATCTTTAACAACTTGGTTTACAACCCTTGCATAGTCCCTCCCGATGAGAACAACATCTTTTTTCTACACATCAGCTGAGTAGAATTACCTTGATCCTCTCCACACTCGCCTCCAGCTTTAATTGCTCCACCAGCCGCTGCATGGTGCTCAGGTTAGAGTTTGATGACATCTTTATCCAGATGAGCAGGAGTTTGGTTAGGGGGAGAAAGTGCTCCCTGCTCCTGCTGCTGCTCCTGCTGCTGCTGCTGCTGCGAGTCCAACAGATAGTAGTGTACTCCTGATGCTGCTGCCTGGACGGATCTAAGCAGGAAATGATCTCACAAGCAGCTAAACTAAGATCCTAGCCCTCCTACCCATCCAGCACAGAATTGCTGATCCTCCTATGAATTGGAATATATTTTGGTTAGGGCGCCACCTACAGGAAAGAATTGAGAAAAAATGTTAACAAAAGGCAATTGTGATGCCATAACAAGGAAAGTATGATATAGACAAAATTGGGTTATTTAATATGTCGTTTCAACTTAAATATCATTTACCCGTGCAGTGTTCTGAAAATAAGTGCATAGAATTTAGTATGTCTGATGATATGTCATCATCTCTGTTATTTTTATATATTTTTTAAATAAGTCTGATTTGTTACTATTTCCAGTGGTTTCCACAGATAGCTGTTTGCAGAAAGCGAACTACTAAAGCGAAGAATGAATACAAGATATGTGTGAAATTCAAATATTCTATGTACAGGGATGTATAAGTGGAAGAACTATATATAACCAATAGCATAGCACATGTTTGTGCCCTCATGGTGCTCACACCAATGGTCGGGCTGTGCGCATGCGCTGGGTGTGTGCGGTGCACCCACTGCAAATAGTGGGATCACTGGTTGCACGCACCCAGGACAGAGGGCGGGGGTGGCGGAGAGAGGCGGGCAGCTCCATATGGGAACTCCCAGCGTTTCATGGGCGTTCCCAGGCCATGACGCGGGTGTGTGTGTGTGTGTGTGTGTGGGGGGGGGGGTGTTGGGCAGTCAGCTGACATCAACGGATGTCTTTCGTCCCGAGGGTGCACGCATATGTAAGGTTGCTCAGAACACATCATTCGATGGTCGCCGACCATCGAATAATGTGGGTGTTCCCCCGCAGCATGCGAATGGATGTTTATGTTAAACATCCATTAGCAGCCTGTGCGTGGGAACACATACTGCGAGGGGCCGGGCGGGGTTTGTGGACTGCGAATTCGCAGCCTTGCTAATCAACCAGAATAACCCCCAATGTGTGCTATGCAAGTTCAACTGTACACAGTGTGGGTAATTCCGCCCCATTCGCTGGGCTGCGAATTCACAGGCCGAGCAATTCCCGCATTCCAGGCACTTTTTGAAGCTTAGTGCATCTGGCCCAACATGGTTTTATATATCTTATATTACAAAATGCCCATTATGTCTTATATTCCTGACCTTATCATGTGACTGTTTCAATAATACATCTTTGAAGATGGCGTATGCTATTTATAAAAACCACAATCTGTCTAATGTTCCAGAACTGAAATTCTATTGTTGTGTTCTGGGATGTCTCCACTTAAGAAGAGATGTTAGTAATTCAGCCAGGTAAATGTTTACATACTGTATGTGCTATTTAAAAAAATGAGCATATGGTAAATGTTATTACAGTATACGGTCATTCCAATACCCGTGATTTTCTCTCCTTATTTACTACATCTGCTCACCCGGCCTACCTAATCCAGAGATATACGTTAACCCAATCTTTACACACATCTCCAATGGATTTAGACATGTACATTCACAAGATCCGCAGTGTACATGTACAGATCAAAGGCTGTGATGCTACTTAAAGTGCCCAGTGCACTGCAGCTTAAAATATAAGAAACCAACAGCTAAAATCTGTATAGTACAGTATCAAGGGCACTACAATGGTCCCTTCCCTTAATGGCACCAGGGGTGGTAATATATTTTGGCATGGGGTGTGTCCTCATGGGGAAGGGCCATGGTCTCACAGCCCATCACAGTGGGGGGTCCAGGAATACTGGGCTGCACCCGAGGGGCAGTCTGTAGTGCCAGCTCCTACACTGTGACAGAAGCTGAGTGCGGCACGTAATGTTACAGTGTACCACCCATCACTGAGGAGGAGTCAGAAGTTATATGAAAAACAAGTCAGATATTTGGTTGTGTAGGGAGAGAAATCGCTAGTAAGAAAAGGTATCGGATACCTGGATAGCATTGGATAGAGCATTGGTACTGCTTCATCTAGAATACTGTGTTCATTTCTGGTGGCCATATAGTATGTAGCAGAGAAGGGAAAGGGGGACATTATGGAAACTCAAGGGTTCTAACAAGTGGCAGGAGGAAAACATTCTTCAAAGAAAGAGAAGTATTGGAGCACAAGGATATGGACTGAAACTATTAGGGGGAATGTTCAGGAGAGGTGATACAAGCTGAGACAGTAGAGCAACTTATACAGGCTTGAGATACTTATAACCATATCCTTATAAAGACCTAAGAAACAGGGCCTAATTCAGGTTGGCTCGGTAAGCACCAAAGACTGACTGAAGTCCTGCGACATCAGCTGCCTTCCTCAAGCAGGCATTGTCCACCTGTGTTTCCACACTGAGCGTTCCCCTGCTCCGGGCTGGCATCCATCCCTGCCCGCCCCCTCCCTTCCCTACCCATGTGATACTTGCCGAAGGCGTTTGCAGAGGGGGGACTGCACATGCACAAATACGCGCATGCGAAGACACCCCACCATTGGAACGGGGCCGAATATTGCCCCTTCCGAGTGGTACAGAATCAGGCCCATAAAGCATTGAAGTTGCCTAAAAGATTAATTAAAAAGTGACTAGATGGGTCAAGAGGTTCTCATCTGCTGTTAAATTGTATGTTTCTATGTAATAATATCTGAACATTACAATGCAAGTAGTATATCTAGAATTACCATAATAGCCCCTTAAACTGGGACACATGAATTACACAGGTTCTGTGGCTGACTGATTCAAACATGCATTTCACCTCGTTTTAAGCAGCAAAAGAAACTGTATAGTTCACTTGTATCTTAGTTTAAAGGTATAGTATAGTAAGTCTAAGTGTATCCCCATAACTGAAAAATAAATATAAATCATTATGAGTACTAAGGGCAGTGTGTACTAAATGGCAATTAAGCCAAATTTTGGGGGGCTTTGGGCACTTTTTCCATATGTACTATTAAGCCTGGAAACACCTTGCTTCAATGTGAATTAACGGCACATTTTACTGGTGTTACCGAGTTAACTTCTTTCTGCGTTGTGCTCTAGAAGGATCCCATGAAACCCCTCCATGCACATCTGCGGCTACCCTGTCTTGTTCAAACCATGGAAGTGTCGGCATCACAAAAGGCAGCGCTTTTCAGAAGAGTCCTTTGCGATACCAATCTAAGTACGAAGGGCCTCATTAAGGGGGTTATTCTAGTTCATTCTTTCTGACAAAATCCTTCTTAGATGGACAAAACCATGTGCACTGCGGGTGGGGCAGATGTAACTTGTGCAGAGAGAATTAGATTTGGGTGGAGTTTTTCTTCAAAGTGAGATCTATATTGCAGTGTAAAATCATGCAGTCAGTATTTTCCCTGCACAGAAACAAAATAACTCACCCAAATCGAATTCTCTCTGCACATGTTACATCTGCCCCCCTGCAGTGCACATGGTTTTGTCCATCTAAGAAGGATTTTGTCAGAAAGAATGAACTAGAATAAACCCCTAAGACTTGATCACTCATCTGCAAATTTGCAGATGACCGCGAGTACATAGTCACCATACACACAGAAAGAAAACCCGCACTGTGCAAACTGCGGGCAATTTGCAAAAATATTGCAATCTGCTATCCTGTCGCACATCCATACTCAATTCCCGAACCATCTAATGATTTTTGTAGTCTGTGCAAATGTGTGTAAGTCTGACCCTTCCACAACTCTGCGTCTGAGACACACTGATCGAGGCCTGCGCTGACTCCCAGACACTCCCTTAAAATGTCTGTGCAGGCCTGCGTTTTTGCTGACACTTTCAGAAAACAGATGGTTACCACCCACAAAAGCCACTTCATGTCACTGAAATTGCGAGGAGATTGCGATTAGAGCTGTTTTGGCTCACACATGTAGCGAATTCTTACATTTGTGATCAACTCTGAATAACCCCCCAAGTTTGCACATATCAAATAAGTGTTATTGCGATGTGTGGCAGGATATACCGCAAAGGCTAAATCCGAGAGAATGCATTGCTGGATGAGGCATGTGTTCATTGGATAAATTGCAATGTTATTTGTGTCCAGATCTCAACATCATGAAGAGGTGGAACTGCCACTACAGTGGTGGGTAGCCACACAGGATGCTTACAAAAACCCCTTTCACATCACACTGAAAACCTGGGTAATTGTCAGGTTTCTGCCTGGGCAACCTGGGTCCAAGTGCGGTGTAAAAGCACCCCACTGAATAACCTGGATCAACTAACTCGGCAATTTGACCGTACAGTACCTATAAGAAGGGTTAAACCCAGGTTGCCCTGCGTATAAAGGGTGACCTAATGTGAAAACCTGGACCCTGGTTGGACCCGGCAATAGCAGTGTGATAGCGGTATGCGCTTTTGCCTTTACTGGTTTTATACGGCAGCATGTTATATTAATTCTGGGTTGGAGGTCATCTAGATGTAGGAGTTGCATGTGAGGGCATGGACATACCACACTTAGTTGCGCGCTTTGCTGCACAACAGATGTTATACTGATTCCAAATTTGAATGGCAGTCTATTTTAACTGTTCTGGTAATGTGTACCACAGCCAGAGCATTAGACTCAGATAAGTACTCCAGTATTCTGCCTATTTGACCTACCTGATACTTACCTGTATAGGGTCACAGCCTGGTGATGATCCTTTTACCTACTCCTCTACTGGGTTTCAATTCTAACTACTGATCCATGCCCGTTGACAATGCTCTAGTAGTCATGCCTTACAGCATGGGTAACCAGCTCAACTTCAGTCTGACTATATCCTCTGTCATAATCCAGTTCACAGGGAACCCAATCAGAGGGCTAAACTGTGTCGGGTGCAGCAAAATCCAAACTCGCTGGCAGGGGTCCCTGGTGTAGAACACAGATAGAGTAGAGTCAGCACCTCTGTTCTGTGTCTATGCCAACCCTTGTGTACTGAGAGTCTCCATATTTCTGGTGAGAATCATGACAGCATGCTCTTGCTCCAAACCTGGGTGTAATCCCTCATTTAAAGAGCACCCACTTAATAGAGTGGAAAAATAAAATGACCAGGTACTAATTATGTAATGTCTGTATACCCTAGCACAGCAGATCGATGCTATTCAGACTTCTCATTTTCCACTTCCCCTCCTGTAGCCCCCTCCAATATGCTGAAGTCTTATTTGTAGAAACCTACATGTCTAAAATTTGATGAAGGAGCCAGCAGCTGCCAGGGTTTCCTCAGTGTGCCATACAATTAAAATTGCAAGCTGCCAACTGCTCAACAGAAAGGAAGAAAAAAATCCCATCAAAACATTAGTTTTTGATGTGCCATCGATGAAGGGAAACAATCTGGTTCTTTCCCATCGATAGCAAAAATATTAGACATCAGCCATAAACCATTGATTATTTAAAATCATCAATGGTCGATGGCCATCCCTAATGAGCAGCCTCTGCAATACTAAAGGGCCCGATACATCAGCAATTAATTGTGACAATTTTCAGATATGGAGATGATTGCCACAATTAATTTTAGATGTGTGGGCTCCCCCTTTTGTCAATCCCAATCAAAATCGCCAATCGATTGCTTAATCAGGTTTTTAAACATGTTTAATAATCTGGTATTATCTGTGGATCTTTTTTTATAGGTGTGGGCATTCCCAATTAGTCTTCTTCATCTATTTACATTATGAACAGCTGAAATGACAATTGGGCAATTTCCAGATATGAAGATGCAATCTTTAGATGGAAAAATCTGCCGATCACTAAAATAAATCTGTAATGTGTGGGCAAAGTCAGATAGATTGTAAAATCCATTTATCTGGTCAAAAAATCTCTGTATCTGGAAATCCATAAATTGTAATTGCTGATGTATGGGGCCCTTAATGAGCTGTAGGACACTCTGCTCCATAAGAACAAGTGTGAGAATACAGCTTTCAATGAAAGTCATGGCCCCCATACATCAGCAATCACAATTAATGGATTTCCAGATCCAGGGATTTTTTGGCCAGATAAATGGATTTTACAATCTATCTGACTTTGCCCACACATTACAGATTTATTTTAGTGATCGGCAGATTTTTCCATCTAAAGATTGCATCTTCATATCTGGAAATTGCCCAATCGATTGCTGAAGACGAACTGGGAATGCCCACACATATAAAAAAGATCTGCAGATAATACAAGATTATTAAACATGTTTAAAAACCTGATTAAGCAATCGATTGGCGATTTTGATTGGGATTGCCAAAAGGGGGAGCCCACACATCTAAAATTAATTGTGGCAATCATCTCCATATCTGAAAATTGTCACAATTAATTGCTGATGTATGGGGCCCTTAACTTGGCTCTTTACATCATTTTAAACTCATAAAGCCACCAGCGACCTCCTGGCACACCTTGGGCCTAATTCAGATGTGGTTGAAAGTGACAATACTGCTGCTTAATTAGTAGCAGCAGAGATGCACTCCCACTTGCATTAATTATCTGTGCTGCATCATAGGATCATCTGCAACACTATTGGGTCACGCAAGCCAGCCACTGCAGCTCCTACAAAGAGCCCAATAAATCTCCATCTTCTGACAGAGATCATGGCCTTGACCACCCCGAAAACAGTGGGGAAACGGAGGCTGTCACTGCCCCTGCCGGCTACCGCTGTAGTGCATACAATAAGGGAGTTGGGTCTCCAAAATCTCTTTACTGCTTGGCAGTAGCAACTAGTCAGCCCAGAGAGGAAATTAGGTGGATAAGCATGTCAAGATATGGAAAGAAGTTTGGACCCAGCTACACACAACATCTTTGCACCAAGCCTGAGACTGTTATCTGGATAGCCGACATCTATTGCATCCATCCACATTGTCCAACTGCAGTACCCGTCTACACGGCTTTTTACATCCTTGAGCCACCCCAGCTGTAACTTAAATCTTTCATTCTGGAGAACGCTGGGAGGAGGAGATATGGCAGACGTGTGTGTAAGACACGCAGTCGTCCGCGTTTGACCACGAGCCACCGGCAGCGAGGGAGAGAGTCTCGCTAGCCCTGTCCATCGAGCACGGTCAGACACGCCAATCTCAGCGTGACACTCCAAAAATCACCAACAAGGGTGAGAATGTGCGCTAAATGCACAATATTATCTTATACATCCAATGACTGATTGCCCTTTGGTGAGTCATTAAACGTTTGAAAGACTCCCTGTCTGTGAGTACCGTGACTTGGCATCACAGCGGGTAAAAGTCGGCTCTCACATTCCCTAAATACGGATATATAAATTGTATGGAAATCTACACTAATTTCTTATAAAGTCTTGTGGCTATCATCAGCATTTGAAACAGTTTTGTTGTTCCATATACTAAGAATATACATTTACATTGTGTAGTTTTTTCTATATATATTTTTTATTTCATATTCATTTTTTAATGTGTACAATATTGTGATTTGTGTATTAATTGCTATAGGTGGCCACCTATCTTTGTTCATATTTATAAAATAAATTACATGATATTACAATTAAAACAAACAGTCTCTATTGTCTGAGCATGTATATTCACTCAGGGTGCAAGAAGTGATCTATTATTAATTAGCGCAGTCTTCCACTCCCTTCGGGAAACAGTATCTTTCCTGTGTGAACTCTAGAATAGGTAAAAAAAAAACCCGGCCTTGGATTAATCAGTTTTTTGTACAGACACAAGTACAATTTTTTGAGGACTGCTGCTCTGTAATATATATTATATATAAAACAATTAACATTTTAATATATAGTTGTGAAAAAATATTTTTATTTTTGGTATATTACAGATTTTGGTATATTACAGCCCAATCAACCTCTGTATTTCAGAGGTCGAATGTTTGTTATGTCAAGATATACCTATACATTATTCTATCCACAGAGTGGACTCTGGAAAGGACTGCACTCTCGCCTTTATTCAGATCTGATCGCAGTAAAAATGTGTTCTCAAAATGGGCAAAATCATGTGCACTGCAGGTGCGGCAGATGTAACATGTGCAGAGAGAGTTACATTTTTTTTTTAAGTGAATTTTCCAGTGTTCAATACCCTGACCGTGAGCTATCAGCATAGAGAAGTGGCGATAGTTCACTGTCCGGGTATTCATCAAATCTGGTTCATTCGCCATTTGCCTCCTCATCTGTTCCCTGAGGTGAGGTGGAAATGGTGAGTGTGGCATTTTTGCGGCGGACTCACTGTATGTGGCAAACCTCATTGGCCTCTCATGAAAAGGATTCAGCCCTTACATTGAATATGGCAAGGATGGCTTATTTTCAGCGAGGAAAACCCATCCTCACCGTACAAACCCCCTCGCCGGTGGCATTGAATACCACTATATCTATTATATAATGCCCTGTCTTCCTCATGGACTATGGAAGCTGGGAACCATCCACTCAGTGACGGGACAGCCCAGATAAAGAGGAGGCGGAGAACCACTTTAGGGAAATGTAGTAAAGTAAATACAGCAGGAAGAACACAGTCAAGGACACAGGTCCAATATGTATTTAAGTAGGTGCAATATTATATTAGCCACACTACACAGCTAGAATTTTAGTTGATTTTTTGGACAAATTATAAAAATGGAACTAAGTGGTTGTGATTTTAAGATCATATATAAAAAAAAAAAAAAAAAGGTAATGGCAAAAAAATTTAAAAGTTAGAACTGAACCTCCTCACAAAATTTTTACAGCTGGAGGGGCACAGGTTGGCCAGGCCTGGTCTAGTGTTCAGCCAGCATAAGGAAAGAGTGTAAGAAATTGGGCATTAAATGATAACTTCTATTCTGTACATGACTAATATTTTTGTTACAGAAACCTCCTTTCTTCATCTCTAGACTGGCTGTGGTCTGCAGATGGTACTTACAATGAAGTCTGTCACTTGTTGGTACTCACTGCAAACAGTGATTACAGGACCTCCCTATAAAAGCATGTTACACAACGGATGTGGTCATTATAATTTCCAAAAGGATGGGAAAGGAAGGGAAAAAGTATTTGTTCCTCTGGAGTAAGTAAAAACAAAGAGATTATTAACACATAGAAGAGTGAACTGAACATTTATTGCCTAGTGCTAGTCCCAGGACACAAAATATTAAAAAGAGGACAATATCTGTATAGGAGCTGGATTACTGCACTTATGCAGCAGATACAAAACTTATATTTTATTTTATAAAAATAATGTTCATGAGCACCAAGCCAACAAACTATTTTCAGTCATCAGCAAATGTGAGTCTTCCTGGTCCTTCATTTTTCATCCATCTCCTATATCTCTTCCATCGTGGGTCAGAAGCCATTTTTAACTTTATTTCTTCCTCCTGCTCTTTTTTATATACCTGTTAAAAATAAAAATATATAGAACTTGTATTTCCATTGTATTGGTTTCAGACTGAATAGACTTAATTTTCCCCTAAGGCAGCAATTCCCAAGTTATGCTCTTAAGGCTCTCTAACAGTTCAGGTTTTAAGGATAGCCATGGTTGAGCAAAAATAGTTGAATCAAAATAAATGAGGTCACTTAACTACAATAAATTATATATAAATTTCAGGTGCCTGTACACACAAATCTGTTCCTGACTAATCGTATGATTCTCCTCAGTATTTGTTTGCCCATGTCACATTACTTGGGTAAGATTATATTATCTGAATTAACTTGTATAAAGCCATTACTTAAACTAAAAAGGTGTGTACAAACAAGACCAGGGGTTCTCAACCTCCGTCCTCAGGACCCCACACAGTTCACGTATTCTAGGTCACCCGGCATTTATTACTCACTGACACATTTTAAAAGATCAACAGGTGGAGCTAATTATTTCACTTGTGATTCTGTGAGGAACCAGAAAAACATGCACTGTGAGGGGTCCTAACAGTTTCAGAACCTGTGCATTAGACAATGATTTGCACAATAATATCATTAACTATTTCTGTGCATATCGTCTAGTGTCTACATACTGTATTGTTATTGATACACTTTCCTGTGGGTCATTAGTGATGTCCTCCATTGTCTGTACATGAAAAACAATGGAGGATTTCAGCCGGCATTGGCAAGTTTGTACACAATTGCCAATGCCAACGTCTCACCAAGTCCCCATAGGTAACTATCTCACCGGGTGTTCAAACAGATCATTTTCAATAGAACTAAATCAAGATATTTTGTACAGCGCTACATAGCCCATATGCCACTTACTTCATAATTCTCTTTTAGCCACAGTTCCTCCTCAAGAAACAATTTCTTCCGATCATCTTCTAAACTATCAAACTGAGATTGTGACATTTTCATATTTCTACGGATGAGGTAGAGTTTTTCCTTCTCCCCATATGCCTCTCCTTTTATATTGAAAGTATATATCCACCAGACATACCAGGAGATATAGTTGAACAAATAATAAGGGAACAAGATAATTTGGAAGAGGAGGATGTCATATAGTTGTGGCTTTTGATAGCCCCCTTTGATGTCTATTTTGTTCTTGATAATGTCCCTGATGATCTCCTCTTCTTCCTCCTTAATTTCTTCTTTACCTCTCCTGTTCTTCCCCTTTTCTTTTGCACGGTTCAACAGTCCTTGATTTTTTGCTATTTCAGTAGCCTGTATTCTGTATTTTGGCACTGTTGCTAAGTATTTAATGGCTTCATCGTATCTGCTCCTCCAGCTATAAAACTGAAACGTTAAGGACAATTACAATTAAACAAATATAGGAGTAGATACAGAATAGAAAAATACCAAACATTATTTATAAACATAAATTCAATATATATTAACACTACCTGAAAATGGGAATACCACTTTAAGGAAACTACATAAGCCTCAACCTTGCCCCTTGAATCTTCTCCACCCTGCACAACTTTTTTTAATGACAAATACCCCATGATAACAATTACAAGTTAAAAAGTGTAATTCACTTCACAACAACTTTTTAAAAGAAGTTGTCATTTGAATCTAGAAATGTCAGGCTATATTACACAATGTTATGTACTTTACATTCCCCTAGAGCAGACCTAGCCATACTCAGGCTCTTCAGCAGTTGTAATACTACTTTATATATGTAACCTGTCTCAACACAAAGTCCAGCATGCCAAGTCTATACAGAGCCAGTACAGTATAGTGGTCAATAATTATATTTCTATTAAACCCCGGAAGCTACAAAAACAATGATTAAATAATCATGAAAGCAACAGGACTCATAGTACTGAGCAGTGTGCCATAAGACTACAGTATGCGCATTTAAAATCTGTGTTAACAGACATGTCAATAGACTGAATTCATAATTGTACACAAACGTATTGTTGTGTACAACTATGATGGTAGGAGTAACTGCGTGCAAGCCGGATAGTCAGTGGTTGGATGGTGTCCCCTGTAGCAGCAGCGACAACCATCATAGCTGCTACTGCTTTGCCTCCAATAGACTCATGATCTAGGCAGTAGTATACAGCAAGGGTTCTCAAACTCGGTCCTCAGGACCCCAGGGTTCACATTTCCCAGGTCACCTGGAAAGTGCATTCATTACTCATTTACACATTTTAAACGATCCACAGGAGGAGCTAATTATATCACTTGTGATTCTGTGAGGAGACCTGCAAAACATGCACTGTGTGGGGTCCTGAGGACAGAGTTTGAGAACCTGTGCTATAGAGGGTGCAAAATGCTATAGGGTATTGGGGGTCAAAGCAGAAAATCCCCTACACCCTCTTTAGTTTTGTATTTAAAGCCCGAGTGCCCTGCAGCATGCCACAATGCATTTGCCCTTACCTCAAGGGCTACTTGTATACAAAGGAGTCCCTCCTCAATGGAGCATTAATGAACAGGATTGTCACGTAAAGAATGACCACTTTTTGACTAGCTGTTAAGCAGTACAGGTCGAGTATCCCGTATCCGAATATCCGTTATCCGAATTATTCCGAAATACGGACATTCCAGAAAGTGAAAAAAATATTTTTTTTTGCTAAAAACTCACTGGGGACATATGTAACAGCATCACTGGGGACATGATATGTAACTGGCACTATATATGTGCAAGACAATGATTGCTTGGCATTCAAATTCAGTGCTGAGATAGTACACACATTTTGTTTCACGTTTTGAAACCTTGTTTTTTGAACAATTAAAATATGTTTGTGTGTATTTTATGTGGTAATAAAATATATTTGTGTGTATATTATGTGTTTATACAGCATAAATGCAAGATACTTCAAAATACATCATTGAAATATTAAAATATTCCGAAATACGGAATAATCCGTTATCCAAAATTCTCCTGGTCCCGAGCATTTTGGATACGGGATACTCAACCTGTAGTTATAAGATTATGGAATACTCTTCCTCAGTGTTCAAAAATAGTCCTTAATACTAATACCACAATTCCAAAAATTCATATGTATTTCAGTTCCTAATAATGCACAAATGTTTCCACGACAGAAAACACTCCTTATTATGTAGTGTTCATTTGTTACACCAAGCCACTGCAGTTCATAAGAAATGGGACAGGGATAGTATCAGGCTGAAATGACACTATGCTGCATAGAGATAGGCATTAGAAACATTGTACTCACCCATGCTGGTCTAAACAAATACTATGGCGGCAGAAAACGCCATATATATGATCAAACGACACTAGCAATTTATTGGTTTATAAATGATGTTACAGGTTACGCTGTGCAGCCAAGCACCAGCCTGCACTCTTAAGGACTGCTTCTAAGCAGTTTCCAACACCGCAGTGTTAGGAGGTCAATTCTGGGACAATCCATTAATTGACAGTTCTTCAATCCCAAAAAAATGCGATCGACCACTATAATCATAACGTTTGATGGCAATAAGTACTTGCATTAGAATGATGTAAATTCTTAGCTCAGGTGGAGGAACCATTATTTACCTGAAAAAGTGATATGACGCACACCGTAACCAGGATAACGAGCCTCACATCCACTTTTGGAGCAAGTCTCCTACTGTAGTAATTATAGTAGTGTCTGTAGTACTCCTCGGGGTGATCCAACATGTAATCATAATCTTTCCGTGTTTCTTCATCCTAAAAAAAAAATAAAAAATAAATCAGATCTATTTTCTAGCAAGAAAAAAATGTTCTCATCAAATAGCATCAAGTGGTGCTAGTGTAACACTGGTGCCCTCTAATACCGTGTTCTCACTGCCAGTGAGAAATACAAGGCTTTTCCCTGCAGGGACGAACCCCCGTTCCCACTGCAAGGCAAATTCCCAGGTGAAGAAGTTCTACCCGGTAATTTGCCTTTTAACACAGGTTTTTATGCAGTGAGAACGGGTCTACCTGTGTCTGCATACCCGGATCTCAAACACGGGTAAAAATAAGGGTTTTACCCCTGTATGAGATCCATTTGCACTGCAAAAAAACCAGGGTCGACATGCTAGACCCGGGAATTTGCCTGCAGTGAGAATGGGGTATAAATGAGAGATTTTTATGATAAGGAGCAAATGTTTGCTCAATGTGTAATGTAAATATTTTTACAATATGCATTAACAGAACAGGTACACTGAGGTAGATGTATTATTTGTTGGTATGGGGAACAAGTGGCATCAGAACATGTTATGTGTGCTATACCGAATCTGCTGGTGTGCTAGTTGCCCATCACCAGGCAAAGCCGCAGAGAGATCTTGCAATAATAGTGAGATTGCATCAGCACTAAAAACTATATATATATACATACATACACACATAACAAACAAACAATATGGGGGGGGTCCAGCTCTACCTGTACTGTGCCCGCATTAGGGTAGTAGATAAATTGAAGGAGAAGCAGCACTCCAAGCGTCTTGTGAAATAAAAATAAAACTTCAACATGACATTGTAGGAAGTTTCATTGCCTCGCTAATGGCCAATTTCTTCAGGTCATAGCAATCAAATAATAAAAGACGGACTTATTTTATACACCCCATGTGCAGGCATCTTCCGGGTACGGGACCGCTCTCCCGGCGCTAGTGAATGATGTCACACGCATGTGCGTCATTACGTGTCACCATCACTATAGGAACCTATCTCCTATATATTTGGCTACATCTGTCACTCAAAGTGGGTGTCTGTGTCTATAACGCTCTGTTCCTGGACTTTCCTCTTAATGTGTGATTGCCTTCATCTGTGCTGAACACCTTCTGAGAAATTAACCTGTTTAAAACAGGTGATGGCAATCATACATTAAGGGGAAGTCTAGAAACAGAGCATTGTGTCCCTCCTGGAGAGGGTCATGTTGGGAGGTATGTGACAGAGAACCAGCCCAGTGAGCCCACAGACAGTGCCAGACACCCACTGCCTTCCCATGTTGCCCAGCACTGCTACTCCACAGCCACCAGGTGAGCGCCCCCCTCCCGCGATTTGCGGCAAAACCTCCCCCCCCCCCGCGCGCCCCCCCTCCCGCGATTCGCGGCAAAAACACCCGCTCCCCCGCGACCCCCCCTACCACGATTCGCAGCAAAAACACCCCCGCGACCCCCCCTCCCGCGATTCGCTGCAAAAAGAACCCCTCCACGACCCCTCCCGCAGTTCGCGGCATAACCACCACCCCGCGACCCCCCCCGCGAATCGCGGCAAACCCTCCCCCGTGACCCCCCCCCCGATTCGCGGAAACCCCCCCCCCCGCGACCTCCCTCCCGCGATTCGCTGCAAAAAGAACCCCCCCGCGACCCCCCCTTGCACGATTGGCGGCACCCCCCCTGCGACCCCCCTCCCGCGATTCGCGGCACCCCCCCCCCTGCAATTCGCAGCCCCAGGATTAAATGGCACATGCAAAACACTGACATGGCTATGGTCGACAATGAAAAAGGTTGACATGAGTTTTTGAAGATTTATTTTTAATTTTTTTAATTTTTTCATATTCATTGTCATGTGTCGACATGGACACCAATGAAGTGGCACACTTATGTCAACATTTACATGTGTTGACCTTTCTGTGTTGATTTTTTCTTGTGGCGATTCGCGTCACACCCCCCCGCAACCCCCCCTCCCGCGATTCGCGGCACCCCCACCTCCCGCAATTCGCGGCAACCCCCCACCGGAACCCCTGTGAACCCCGCCCTCCCGCGATTCGCGGCACCCACCCCCGCGACCCCCCCTCCCGCAATTCGCGGCACCCCCCCCCGTGATTCGCGGCAGCTCCAGAATTAAATTGCACATGGAAAACACTGACATGGCTATGGTCGACAATGAAAAAGGTTGACATGAGTTTTTGAAGTTTTTTTGTCATTTTTTGAATATTTTCATATTCATTCTCATGTGTCGACATGGACACCAATGAAGTGCCACACTTATGTCAACATTTACATGTGTTGACCTTTCTGTGTTGCTTTTTTTCTTGTGGCGATTCGCGTCACACCCCCCGCAACCCCCCCTCCGGCGATTCGCGGCACCCCGGCACCCCCCTGCGACCCCCCCCCTCCCGCAATTCGTGGCAACCCCCCACCGGAACCCCCATGAACCCTGCTCTCCCGCGATTCACGGCACCCACCCCCCGCAACCCCCCCCCCTCCCGCAAATCGCGGCACCCCCTGCGATTCGCGGCAGCCCCAGGATTAAATGGCACATGCAAAACACTGGCACGGCTATGGTCGACAATAAAAAAGGTTGACATGAGTTTTTGAAGTTTTTTTTTTTCATTTTTTGAATATTTTCATATTCATTCTCATGTGTCGACATGGACACCAATGAAGTGCCACACTTATGTCAACATTTACATGTGTTGACCTTTCTGTGTTGATTTTTTCTTGTGGCGATTTGCGTCACACCCCCCCCCCACAACCCCCACTCCCGCGATTCACGGCACACACACACACACCTCCCCCGCGATTCTCGGCACCCCACCCCGTGACCCCCCCTCCCGTGATTCACGGCACACCCCCGCGACCCCCCCTCCCATGATTCGCCGCAACCCCCGCCCCGTAACCCCCCCTCCCGCGATTCGCGGCACCCACGCGACCCCCCCTCCCGCAATTCGCGGCACCCCCCCGCGATTCGCGGCAGCTCCAGAATTAAATTGCACATGGAAAACACTGACATGGCTATGGTCGACAATGAAAAAGGTTGACATGAGTTTTTGAAGTTTTTTTTTTCATTTTTTGAATGTTTTCATATTCATTCTCATGTGTCGACATGGACACCAATGAAGTGCCACACTTATGTCAACATTTACATGTGTTGACCTTTCTGTGTTGATTTTTTCTTGTGGCGATTCGCGTCACACCACCCCCACCCCCCCCGCAACCCCCACTCCCGCGATTCACGGCACACACACACCCCCCCGCGATTCTCGGCACCCCACCCCGTGACCCCCCCTCCCGTGATTCACGGCACACCCCCCGCGACCCCCCCTACCATGATTCGCCGTCGCCCCCGTAACCCCCCTCCCGCGATTTGCGGCAACCCACCCCGCGACCCCCCCTCCCGCGATTCTCTGCAATCCCTCCCCTCCCGCGATTCGCAGCATCCACCCCCCCACAACCCCCCCTCCTGTAATTCGCGGCACCCCCCGCGACCCCCCCTCCTACAATTCGCGGCACCCTCCGCGACCCCCCCTCCCGCGATTCGCGGACACCTAAGTTGCAATACAGGGCATCTTTCATACAATTCTAACCATATTTCTCATATACAAACGTTCACAAATTAAGGGGGCGCAGCCCCTTACGACGGTGTGAAGAGCGCCCGTAGGGCGCGATGAATCACCTAGTCAACAATAATGGTGCACATCTATCAAAACATGTATATGTATGGTTGCCGCTATGGCATTTGAGTAACGTAACAGTCACGGGGCAGTAGCGCTACTTACTTGCCACCCATATATAGCGGCACTGTTAGACGTATGTGTGGTAATGAAAATAGTAAGTGAATAGAACATGATAAATAGCGGCATAACATATGCTATTATATAGCGACTAATTGCAGATACCGGAATGCATACATTATGTAAATGCTGGCTAGAATACAGCTAATACATGAATCTCTCTAAGAACCCTGAATATGCTTGAACAGATAAGAAATGACTCACTCATACCTGGTAAAGGCTGAAAAATCTAGCAGAGAAGAACAGTATGGAATATTAAGACCTACAAGAAGTGCTAAAGAGAGAAAGAGATATAGTAGAGAAGAACAGTATGGAAATATCGAGTACAAAGATGTAGACAAACTGGATGCTAATACAGAACAATCACAAAAAAAGTAGCTTAAACTCAAGTGGTCATTAAGTCCACGTGGGGTCAAAGTACCCAATTTAAATATCCATCGTGTTTCGTTGCATGAGTCTGGCAGATCTATCTGTCCCCCCCCCCCCCCCCCCGTATGTCAGGGGGGAAATGATCAAGATACATCTACCAGACTATTTAAATTGGGTACTTTGACCCAACGTGGACTTAATGACCACTTGAGTTTAAGCTACTTTTTTTGTGATTGTTCTGTATTAGCATCCAGTTTGTCTACATCTTTGTACTCGATATTTCCATACTGTTCTTCTCTACTATATCTCTTTCTCTCTTTAGCACTTCTTGTAGGTCTTAATATTCCATACTGTTCTTCTCTGCTAGATTTTTCAGCCTTTACCAGGTATGAGTGAGTCATTTCTTATCTGTTCTTCTACATTTAAGAGAGTAACATAGGGGGTCCTACATGTAAGGTATATGATGGGCCCATAGTATATTTAGCTTTTTGGCTGCTTGGATACAGCAGCCTCATTATTTGTACGTTTAAAAACGACATTGCGATCCAGTACGCTATATGTGATTTTCGCTATCTCCGTACTTGCTGCTACATGAGTGTGGCTATAAAATACTTGATTGATTTTAACTAGAAAATATGTGTTGTTTCTCAGTTGTTCTTCTCTGCTAAAATTATTCCTACTTTAATTCGTATGAATATCTTGTATGCACGTTTTTCCATCTTTTCTTATCTGCTAAATATTTTCTCTATTGTTTTCTGGATATATAAACTTTCTATACTGTTCTTCCCTGCTAAATTTTCCCACTAATCATTGCCACTCTATTTAGGCATATTCAGGGTTCTTATGCTGTGTACACACGGGGGAGATATATTGCTCAGCTTCTCCTTTACATCAGCGACCAGAGATGGTCGCTGATGAAAAAGAAACTGCCGGGGGGAGCCCGGCAGTGGAAATCAGCTGGTCGCAGGAGCATGTTCCTGCGACCAGCGATCACCACAGGGGCAAAAACGGGAGCGCGCACCCGGCGATATATCGCCGGTGCACACTCCCATTGCGGGCAATGTGGTCGCTCAGCGACCATATTTCCCACGATTTTGCACTAAATCGCCCCCGTGTGTACGCACCTTTAGAGAGATTCATGTATTAGCTGTATTCTAGCCAGCATTTACATAATGTATGCATTCAGGTACCTGCAATTAGTCACTATATAATAGCATATGTTATGCCGCTATTTATCATGTTCTATTCGCACTTACTATTTTCATTACCACACATACGTCTAACAGTGCCGCTATATATGGGTGGCAAGTAAGTAGCGCTACTGCCCCGTGACTGTTATGTTACTCAAATGCCATAGCAGCAACCATACATATACATGTTTTGATAGATGTGCACCATTATTGTTGATCGGTTCCTACGGTGATGGTGACACGTAATGACGCACATGCGTGTGATGTCATATACTCACACCGGGAGAGCGGTACCGTACCTGGGACTTTTGTCTTTTCTTGTTTGATTGCTATGACCTGAAGAAATTGGCCATTCCAGAGGCAATGAAACGTTGTCCTACAATGTCATGTTGAAGTGTTTTTTTTTTTTTTTCACAAGACACTTTGAGTGCTGCTTCTCCTATCTATATTGATATAGTGTTCATTTTAGCACCCGCCAACTTTGAAAACCCATGCAGTTCCTCTTCCCTGCCTGGGGGTGTCTCGCTGTCTGCTGTGGTGTTTTTAGCACGTCTGGTTTGCCTTTCGGTGCGGATATACAGACCACACTGTGCTAGAAGCTCTACAGCAGACAGCAACACCCCAAGCAGGGAAGAGGAACTGCATGGGTTTTCAAAGTTGGTGGGTCCTAGAATGAACTGTAGAGAGAGATATTATATGTCTAGTGTCCGTGAGCCTCTGAATCACTGCCATCTGCTGGAAGAGTGAATATATAGCTCTTTCACATTCATGCACAAGCACAGAAGGTAGCAGACTAGCTTTCAAAGATTTTACTTCGAGCAGGCTCACCATTGACCACTAGAGACCACTCGACTGACCAAATTATTGAAAGATATTTTTGCATGGCTTCTATTTCACACTTGCTGGATATGGAGAGAGGGAGCTGTGAAGGCAAAGAGACTGAGGGCCAGATGTACTAAGTTTCAAAACTGACAAAAAGGAGAGTGATAAACAACCAATCAGCTCCTGCCTGACATTTTCCCAACACAATCTGTGACATGGCAGGTAGGAGCTGATTAGCTGTTTATCACTCTCCATTTTACCACCTTTGAAGCTTAGTGCATCTGGCCTTGATGGTGGGGTGGAGCGTGTGTGGGCTATAACTGTCACAGTTCAAACTGTAAAGAAAAAACTGTCACAGCTCGAGTGAAAGCACATTGCCGAAGCCGTCATTTTAACAGGCTTTTAACTAGTTCTAAATGTATGAAAGTGATAGATCAGTAGGAAAATTATGGATCCAAGGAGCTTGAATATGGAACCATAAATCAAAGTGGTGCAGTGAGAACAGACAGCTGGAATGATCATACAATGTCACATTTGCACTTTCCCATATTCCCCCCCCCCCTTGCTGGGCACAGATGTAAGTGCGGGTACGGTGGCTGCTACTTTCCACTGGCTCAATTCCACCATATGGAGCAGTACAGTATGGCAGGCCAGAGGTCGTGTAACTGCTGCCACACTTCTAACAGCAGGCCAATAGCAACGTGACAGCTCTGCGCTGCCCAGGATCATCAGTGTGTGCCAGCTGAGCGCTGCCGCCGCCGCTGGGCTGAGCCTGCGTGCTCCATGCTCAGGGAGAGGGGCAGCACAGGGAGCCGCCACGGCACTTGGTGCAACGGACAGACACAGCGCGTACACCCGCAGCCCCCCTAAACCGCTCATCACCTTCAGAGTCTCGTAGGCTGTAGCCACCAGCAGGAACTGCTCATGTGCGACCTCTTTGTCCGCGCTACTCCGATACCGGTCCGGGTGATACTTCCTGGCCAGCTGCCGGTACGCCCGGGCTATATCCGCCTTCTCGGCGTCTCTGCTCACACCCAGCACATCGTAGCACACCTGCTGCCCGCAGTACAGACCCTCGGGCAGGGCGGCAGAGCGGTGGGCGAGGCATGCTAGGCCCAGGAGCAGGAGGGCTAGCCTGGGTGACATGGAGGGCCCGGGAAGGAGGAGAGGGACACCGCACGCAACCGCTTCCCCCTCCAACCTCCCCGGGACCGCCAGGTCAGCAGGGTAGTGTCTAGTTCCTTCTCTCCAGGCGTACCAACATTACGTCACATACCACGTGCCCATCACGTGATCAACCCATGTGACCACTATACTGCAGCGTAGGGATGGGACATCGAAAGAAACATCGGTCAAATGATGTTTTTCAACATTGGTTGCAAAACATTATTTAGAGTTTAGACCTAAACATTGGTACTGTGAACCCGATGTTAACCGATGTTAACCGATGTTAACCGATGTTTCGATATTTTTTAAAATAAACTGGTTATCAAAGCATATAATACACTAATAAGCTTCTGAAATGATAAATAATCCCTCTATTAAGTTTATCTTGTTGGAGGCTTACAGTTTATACACACACAATGGATATATGGTTCATGTTTTGTGGTAAATCAAATTTGTTACGGAAGGAAAAAAACATGAAGCATTAACGATCAAAACTTTATTGCAACTACTCGCAATCTGCTATTTTTACGTAGATTTTTAACTGTAGCAACAGGCTAATAACTTATGTTGATCATAGAAAATAGCAAAAAAACTGTACACACAGTGCAACATAGAACATACTACATTGTTGCTTAGAATAACCATCAGAACAAAGACGCTGGAGCCAGTGCAACTGCAAATTAAGGTTTGAAACACATCTGCATTTGACAAACCAGCCCCCATCCCAAAGGCGTAACTACCATAGGTGCAAGGGGTGCAACTGCTATGGGGCCCAGAGCTAAAGGGGGCCCATCTTTACAGTCTAAGGCAGTGATTTTCAACCTTTTTACCTTGCGGCACACTAAATAAGACTTTAAAATTGCCAAGGCACACCATGAGATCCCCACAGGGCAAAACACATTGACCCTCACAGGAAAAAAAAAAAACCTATTGGCCCCCACATTAAAAACAATCACACTGGTCCCCACAGGTAACAAAAATAAAACACATTGGCCCTTTACATGAAAAGAAGAGACCAGTAAATAACATTTGAACTGATGGTGACTGTAAACTGGTTTCGGCATCTCTAGATGTGGGGGCACACTTGAGAACAGCTCAAGGCACACTAGTGTGCCACGGCACACTGGTTGAAAAACACTGGTCTAAGGTATATGTGCTATATTCATTTATTACCAACAGTTGCTAAATAGGGGCCCATACAAACTTTTGCTATGGGGCCTATGAATGTCTAGTTACGCCTCTGCCCCATCCCCTCCCTCAAATAGAAACTACTGTACCTGTCACTCAGTATCTGCGTCCGCTGTTACTAATAAATCACTGCACATGTGCAGTGTGACTGACATTGCATTTCAAAGAAATAAACTGTGCAAATGTCTGCATCCACAACTGAATCAGGCCCTTTGTAAGGTGCTGTGATATGCTTGCTGCATAATAATAAATCAATTGATAGATTGTAAGCTTGCGAGCAGGGCCCTCATACCTTTGACTGACTGTAAATACCCAGTTTGTTGTATCACTGTCTCCTATAGTAAAGCGCAAGTGAATATGCTGCGCTATATAAGAAACTATTAATAAATAACTAAATATGAAGGGAGTTCACCACAATATCACTACTAGTGACTATCGTATTATACTGTTCATTCTAGCACCCACTATCTTTGAAAACCCATGCAGTTCCTCTTCCCTGCCTGGAGTGTCGCTGTCTGCTGTAGTGCTTCTAGCACAGTGTGGTCTGTATATCAGCACTGATATGCAAACCAGACCTGTGCTAGAAACACCACAGCAGACAGCGACAGTGACTCACTATCAGCACCAGTTGCAGTGAGGCAGGGGTGGGGCTGTCCTGTGTGCTGCTGCTGAATGGCTGGCCAGACTGTCTTTCACTGTCAGCTACCACCCACAGCAGCAGCACACAGCCACACACACATATGAAAGCCCAGCCAGCAGTGATACTATCATGTTTGTTAATGTTTTTTTTTTTTAACAGTCTCTTAAGTTTTTAATGAATATAAATCAAGGAGAGAGTGAGCTGGCTGCAGAGCATTGAAAGCAGCACACATTGACACACAAAAGAAAAAATATTGGAAGATTGAGAAAAACATTGGGGGAGAAATCTAGCGATGTTGATGAAACATTGGATCCTCAACATTGCAGGGTTAAACATCGAACATTGGAACCATAAATCCGATGTTACCGATGAAACATCATATGATCACCCATCCCTACTGCAGCGTAGAGATGGGCAAAACGGGTCACTAACGAGAGCTGGGATCCAGCGGATCAGTCAGTGAAAAGATCCGTATCTTTTAGGCAAATCAACTGTTCACTTTGAAAGAAGGGATAATTTGAGTAGAGATGGGTCGTTCGCGAACGAATCGGGTCTTTTGAACGGATCCCATAAAAGACTGAGGGGCGCATTTATCATTATAAAGCGATTCCAGTGTGATGACATCGCCGGACATCGCATTAATACCGCTGGTATGTATCAATACGAGGGAGCAGGGACAAGGCTCCGAAAGGAGCCCATCCCTGCGAAGCCCTGACCCGGAAGCCGGGGAAGGGTCAGCGCATGCGCGGTTATGCGCTGACCCCCGCCGACCCCTCTTACCGCACTGCCCCGCTCGGCAGTGCGATGTGTAGCCACAGGCTACAATGGGCTATCGCCATATCAGAATGGCGATAGCCCAGGGGTGCGATGCCGGGCTGCCTGATGTTGATACATCAGGGCAGCTTCGCATCCCCCAAGAAACCTATGGGGGATGCGGCCGGCGGTGGTGAAGGGGGGGATCGCAGCAGGGATCAGAGATTCCTGCTGCGGTCCCCCTTTAATACATTTGGGGGATACTTAATATTTGCGGCTAACCGTTTTCGGGGATTTAACCGCAAATATTGCTTAATAAATGCAGCCTTGAGAGAGCCGCCGATCCCAAAAAGGTGAATCGTTGTTCTTTTACTTTGTTTTTCATTACAATGCATTTGCCTGAGCTCAGCACTGCCACCTGTGGCAGCTGAGATGTACTAACTCTGGGGACTCTGGAGACTGAGGGCCTTATTCTAGTTCACTCTTTCTGACAAAATCCTTCTTAGATGGACAAAACCATGTGCACTGCAGGGGGGAAGATGTTACTTGTGCAGAGAGAATTAGATTTGGGTGGGGTTTTACTTCAAAGTGAGATCTATATTGCAGTGTAAAAATAAAGCAGCCAGTATTTACACTGCACAGAAACAAACTAACTCACCCAAATCTAACTCTCTCTGCACATTTTACATCTTCCCCCCTGCAGTGCACATGGTTTTGTCCATCTAAGAAGGATTTTGTCAGAAAGAGTGAACAAGAATAAGGCCCTGAGTTCAGTGCTGCTATTGCAAGTAAAGACAGCAAGGCTGCTGCAGTGCAGCGGGCTTTTCAGACGCTGTTCAGTCTGCCCATGCTACTAACATCCTGCGTGATACTGCGCGGGCTTTTCAGGCGCCAGTCAGTCTGCCTGACGCCCGCTAGCTGACCTGCCTGCCGGACGCTAGCTGACCTGCCACACTATGTCACCAGCATGTGACCCACCACTATATACTTTAGCGGGCTTGTCACCCGGGCCGGCAGTCACTCTCTGTCGACAGCCGCTACATGATCTGCTATTCTGCCGCTGACTTCCCGTGCCAGCTTCCATACCACCGTACACTAAGGTAATACACCGGGGACTAGGCTGCGCAGTGGGGACACATGTGGAGGAGGAGGCTCACTTCCACCCTATGGAGCAGTACAGTATGGCAGGCCAGAGGTCGTGTAACTGCAGCCACACTTCTAACAGCAGGCCAATAGCAATGTGACAGCTCTGCGCTGCCCAGGATCATCAGTGTGTGCCAGCTGAGCGCTGCTGCTGCCGCTGGGCTGAGCCTGCGTGCTCCATGCTCAGGGAGAGGGGAAGCACAGGGAGCCACCATGGCACTTGGTGTAAACGGACAGACACAGCGCGCACCCGCAGCCAACAAGGCTTCTGCAGTGCAGCGGGCTTTTCAGACGCCGTTCAGTCTGCCCATGCTACCAACATCCTGCATGATACTGCGCAGGCTTTTCAGGTGCCAGTCAGTCTGCCTGCCGCCGCCGGATGCTAGCTGACCCGCTTGCCCATGCTAACAACAAACTGCGCTGGCTTTTTAGGTGCCAGTCAGTCTGACACCCGCTAGCTGACCTGCCTGCCGGACGCTAGCTGACCCACCACACTATGTCACCAGCATGTGACCAACCACTATATAGTTTAGCGGAATTGTCACCCGGGCCGGCAGTCACTCTCTGCCGACAGCGATGACGAATGCCGCTACATGATCTGCTATTCTGCCGCTGACTTCCCGTGCCAGCTGCCATACCACCGTACACTAAGGTAATACACCGGGGACTAGGCTGTGCAGTGGGGACACATGTGGAGGAGGCTGCAGGGGAAAGCATATGGGGAGCAGGCTGCACAAGAGGCTGCAGCAGGGGGCATATGGTGCATAGGCTGCAGGGGAAAGCATACAGGGAGCAGGCTGCACAAGGGGGAGCATATGGGGAGCAGGATGCAGCAGGGGGGGAGCAACTGGGGAGCACGCTGATGGGGAGCAGGCTGCACAAGGGGGTGCATATGGGGGGAAAGCATATGGGGAGCAGGCTGCACAAGGAGGAGCATATGGGGATCAGCCTGCACAAGGGGGACCAAGCTGAAGGGGAGCAGGCTGCACAATGGGGAGCATATGGGGAGCAGGCTGAAGGAGAAAGCATATGGGCTGCAGGGGTTGGCAACTGGGGAGCAGGCTGCACAGTGGGGGAACAAGGGGGAGCATATGGGAGCGCAAGCTGCACAATGGGGAGCATATAGGGAGCAGGTTGCAGCAGGGGGGGGGCAACAGGGGAGCAGGATGCACAGTGGGGGCACAAGGGGGAGCACGCTGAAGGGGAAAGCATGTGGGGGAGCAAGCTGCATGGGAAAGCATATGGGGAGCAGGCTGCACAAGGGGGAGCATATAGGGAGCAGGCTGCAGCAGGGGGGGCAACTGGGGAGCAGGCTGCACAAGGGGGAGCATATGGGGAGCAGGCTGCAGCAGGGGGGCAACTGGGGAGCAGGCTGCACAAGGGGGAGCATATGGGGAGCAGGCTGAAGGGGAAAGCATATGGGGAGCAGGCTGCAGGGGGGGCAACTGGAGAGCAGGGGGCACAAGGTGGACCACGCTGAAGGGGAAAGCATATGGGGAGCAGGCTGCACAAGGGGGAGTATAAGGGGAGCAGGTTGCAGCGGGGGGGGGCAACTGGGGAGCACGCTGATGGGGAGCAGGCTGCACAAGGGGGCGCATATTTGGGGAAAACATATGGGGAGCAGGCTGCACAAGGGGGAGCATATGGGGAGCAGCCTGCACAAGGGGGGCCAAGCTGAAGGGGAGCAGGCTGCACAATGGGGAGCATTGGGGGAGCAGGCTGCACAATGGGGAGCATATGGGGAGCAGGCTGCACAAGGGGCAGCATATGGGGAGCAGGCTGAAGGAGAAAGCATATGGGCTGCAGGGGGTGGCAACTGGGGAGCAAGCTGCACAGTGGGGGCACAAGGGGGAGCACGCTGAAGGGGAAAGCATATGGGGAGCAGGCTGCACAAGAGGCTGCAGCAGGGGGCATATGGTGCATAGGCTGCAGGGGAAAGCATACGGGGAGCAGGCTGCACAAGGGGGAGCATATGGGGAGCAGGATGCAGCAGGGGGGGAGCAACTGGGGAGCACGCTGATGGGGAGCAGGCTGCACAAGGGGGTGCATATGGGGGGAAAGCATATGGGGAGCAGGCTGTACAAGGAGGAGCATATGGGGATCAGCCTGCACAAGGGGGACCAAGCTGAAGGGGAGCAGGCTGCACAATGGGGAGCATATGGGGAGCAGGCTGAAGGAGAAAGCATATGGGCTGCAGGGGTTGGCAACTGGGGAGCAGGCTGCACAGTGGGGGAACAAGGGGGAGCATATGGGAGCGCAAGCTGCACAATGGGGAGCATATAGGGAGCAGGTTGCAGCAGGGGGGGGCAACAGGGGAGCAGGATGCACAGTGGGGGCTCAAGGGGGAGCATGCTGAAGGGGAAAGCATGTGGGGGAGCAAGCTGCATGGGAAAGCATATGGGGAGCAGGCTGCACAAGGGGGAGCATATAGGGAGCAGGCTGCACAAGGGGGAGCATATAGGGAGCAGGCTGCAGCAGGGGGGCAACTGGGGAGCAGGCTGCACAAGGGGGAGCATATGGGGAGCAGGCTGAAGGGGAAAGCATATGGGGAGCAGGCTGCACAAGGGGGAGCATAAGGGGAGCAGGTTGCAGCGGGGGGGGGGCAACATGGGAGCACGCTGATGGGGAGCAGGCTGCACAAGGGGGCGCATATTTGGGGAAAACATATGGGGAACAGGCTGCACAAGGGGGAGCATATGGGGAGCAGCCTGCACAAGGGGGACCAAGCTGAAGGAGAGCAGGCTGCACAATGGGGAGCATTGGGGGAGCAGGCTGCACAAGGGGCAGCATATGGGGAGCAGGCTGAAGGAGAAAGCATATGGGCTGCAGGGGTTGGCAACTGGGGAGCAAGCTGCACAGTGGGGGCACAAGGGGGAGCACGCTGAAGGGGAAAGCATATGGGGGCGCAAGCTGCACAATGAAGAGCATATAGGGAGCAGGATGCACAGTGGGGGCACAAGGGAAAGCATATGGGGGAACAGGCTGCACAGTGGGGGCACAAGGGGGAGCACGCTGAAGGGGAAAGCATATGTGGAGAAAGCTGCAGGGGGGGGCAACTAGGGAGCAGGCTGCACAGTGGGGGCATAAGGGGGAGCACGCTGAAGGGGAAAGCATATGTGGAGAAAGCTGCAGGGGGGGGCAACTGGGGAGCAGGCTGCACAGTGGGGGCACAAGGGGGAGCACGCTGAAGGGGAAAGCATATGGGGAGAAAGCTGCAGGGGGGGGCAACTGGGGAGCAGGCTGCACAGTGGGGGCACAAGGGGGAGCACGCTGAAGGGGAAAGCATATGGGGAGCAGGCTGCAGGGGGGGCAACTAGGGAGCAGGCTGCACAGTGGGGGCATAAGGGGGAGCACGCTGAAGGGGAAAGCATATGGGGAGCAAGCTGCAGGGGGGCAACTGGGGAGCATGCTGCACAGTGGGGCACACGATGCAGGGGGGGCAACTGGGGAGCAGGGGGCACAAGGTGGACCACAATGAAGGGGAAAGCATATGGGGAGCAGGCTGCGGGGGGGGGCAACTGGGGAACAGGCTGCACAGTGGGGGCACAAGGGAGAGCACGCTGAAGGGGAAAGCATATGGGGGAGCAAGCTGCATGGGAAAGCATATGGGGAGCAGGCTGCACAAGGGGGAGCATATAGGGAGCAGGCTGCAGCAGGGGGGCCAACTGGGGAGCAGGCTTCACAAGGGGGAGCAGACTGAAGGGAAAAGCATATGGGGAGCAGGCTGCAGGGGGGGCAACTGGAGAGCAGGGGGTACAAGGTGGACCACGCTGAAGGGGAAAGCATATGGGGAGCAGGCTGCACAAGGGGGAGCATAAGGGGAGCAGGTTGCAGCGGGGGGGGGTGGGGGCAACATGGGAGCACGCTGATGGGGAGCAGGCTGCACAAGGGGGCGCATATTTGGGGAAAGCATATGGGGAGCAGGCTGCACAAGGGGGACCAAGCTGAAGGGGAGCAGGCTGCACAATGGGGAGCATATGGGGAGTTGGATGAAGGAGAAAGCATATGGGCTGCAGGGGTTGGCAACTGGGGAGCAGGCTGCACAGTGGGGGCACAAGGGGAGCACGCTGAAGGGGAAAGCATATGGGGGAGCAAGCTGCATGGGAAAGCATATGGGGAGCAGGCTGCACAAGGGGGAGCATATAGGGAGCAGGCTGCAGCAGGGGGGGCAACTGGGGAGCAGGCTTCACAAGGGGGAGCATATGGGGAGCAGACTGAAGGGAAAAGCATATGGGGAGCAGGCTGCAGGGGGGGCAACTGGAGAGTAGGGGGTACAAGGTGGACCACGCTGAAGGGGAAAGCATATGGGGAGCAGGCTGCACAAGGGGGAGCATAAGGGGAGCAGGTTGCAGCGGGGGGGGGGGGGCGGGGGCAACATGGGAGCACGCTGATGGGGAAATTTCCTTGTTTTGTATGAACCATACTACACACAGATGAAAACTACATGTTTTTAATAAATGTTGTATTAAATTGCTAATTGTAAATATCTGACTGGAATTTCCATTGATTGGTTATTTTTCTGGTGGTAGAATTTAAGATAGGGGCGCACTCTGTTTCTCTTTCTTCCATTTCTCCCACTTCCCCCACTAACAGGGGGGACTAATAGAGTTGCTGCCCCGACAGATATCAATTAGCGCATTGAAAGGGTATTTCTCTCATATATATATATATATATATATATATATATATATATATATATATAGTTTTTTGTTTTGTTTTTTTTCTATGCCACTATCCACCAATGTTTGTTTGGTTGGGAGAGCGGCGGACACACTATGCCACCAATGTTTATTTGTTTGTGGTGGGGGGGGGGGGGGGGGTACAATGCCACCAACGTTTATTTATTAAGGAAATTTATTTTATTTATTTGGAGAAATTTAAATGGAGAAATTTCAGTGTTACAGCAAGGTTCAAGTACAGATAAGAGTAATAGCATAATAATAAGAACACACATAATAAGATAAGATCCAAACAATATAACTCAAGAATCTAGGAACATGCAGGTCTTCTTCAGACCATACATTCTTCAGACCATGACAGTTGTACATTCTAATTGCAGCCGGAAGGAAAGATCTGCGATATCTCTCCGTTGAGCATCTAGGGTGAAGCAACCTATCACTGAAAGTGCTACACAGATCTGTCAAAACGTTTTTGAGCTGGTGTGAAGCATTATCCAATAATGATGTCATCTCTACAGAATCCAAAGGCATTCCTAGGACAGAACTGGCCTTCCTTACCAATCTGTTTAGTCTGTTATTGTCAGCTGTTGAAATACTGCTGCCCCAGCAGACCACCACTACACTTCAGGAGCGCTCCCTGCACTCCAAAGGATCTCAGTCTCCTCAGCAGATAGTCTACTCTGCCCCTTCCTATACAGAGCAGCAGAATTATCAGACCAGTCGAGTTTATTGTTAAGGTGAAAACCCAGATACTTTTAAGTTCTTACGATCTCAATATCCATTCCCTGAATGCTCACAGGAGTTGGGGGGGTACAGTATGCTGACGTTTCCTGAAATCAACTACCAGCTCCCTAGTTTTCCTCGTATTAAGTTGAAGATAGTTTCCCACACACCAGGTAGCAAAGTTCTGCACAAGTTCTCTGTACTCCCTATCGTCCCCATCTACGATAAGGCCCACAATAGCAGAGTCATCAGGGAACTTCTGTAGATGACAGGTTGATGAATTGTATGTGAAATCTGCAGTATAGAGAGTAAAGAGAAATGGTGCCAAAACTGTTCCCTGCGGCGCCCCTGTACTACAGATAATAGTATCGGACTGGCACTCCTTGGTCCTCACATACTGTGGACGGTTTGTAAGGTAATCCAGGATCCAGGTGATTAGATGATGATCCATGATCATATTTATACGTTTATTTAGGAAATTACTGTCTATACCATATAACATTATTTTTGTGATGAAGTGCATTTTTTTACACCGTTTAATTTATATTTTCTATTTTTTTTTTTTCACTGAAGCCTGCATGGATCTGAATGATCCGTGCAGGCTTCTGACAAATATGCCAGGCAAGTTAAGTGTATTTTCCTGGCAAATTTGGGTGGCAATTAGCAGCAGTTTACCGCCACTAATTGGAAATGTAGAATCACCATTCTTTTGAATGGTGATTCATATTTTGTCAATGGCGTATACATTCGTACTTTTAAATACGAATGTGCCATGAATACGAATTTACGTATTTTCGGGATAGTAAATCCCGAAAATACGAATTTGTAAAAAAATAGGTGTGTTGTATATAAATACACCTATTTTTTATGATTTTAGTGTAGTAAATTTCCCCCAATATATCTCTATTTGATTCCATTTCCATCGACCTGTGCACCGGGGTCATGTCAGGGGAGCTGGTGTATTGGCCAATGGGAGCTGGTGGCGTGTTGTGCAGTGATCGCAAATACGCGCTATAGCACATATTTTACTCCCAATTGCGGCCCGGGATTGCACTCTGCTGAAGCGCAGCCAATCAGTTTAGGAGTAAAAGTCAGCAGCTGCCATCTTGATCTGCCAGGTACATTAGCAGAAAGGGAACTATGCTTTTTAATATAAATTGAGCCAAATGCCTTTCAAATTTTGTATGTGACCAGTAGGGGGGCTAGACACAATATAAAATAGGCTACATTCACTTCAAGTCATGTACATGGAACAAAAACAGAATTAGTTTTAGACGCAAACTGTAAAGTAGGCAAAATCCACTTCAAATTTTGTATCTGACCAGCAGGGGGGCTAAAACTTACATAAACAGAAGTGATTCTAGACACAATATGAAACATTAGCTAGATCCACTTCACTTTGTGTACTTTGATAGGTGATTCATCACCACTCACTAAGCAGTCGCCCGCTGCTTAGAGTGACTTAACGCTGCACGCCCGCTCCCCACCGCCAAATCCACTTGGTATGATGCGAGCAGATGTGTAAGATAACACAGCCCCTCGCATGCGGCATAACAGAAGAAATACAGTTGATGGTTGTTCACCACAGAATGATTATTCTTACTCTTCATAGATAAAAGTAAGATTGTACTTACTTTTATCATGGCTGCACATGTATGAATTTGAGACGGGCGCTGACGTCATGTGCCATCAGCCGTCCACCCCAGTAGGTATAGGAATGCCCAGAGTTTTCACAGGGACGTCCATAAAATGCTGGGCATTCTCCTGCCAAAGACCGGTGTCAGTGACGTGCGGTGAGGTTACTGGTCAGTGAGGCACTGGCTTGATGGAGCCAGCACTGTCAGACTCTGTGGGGAACGCTGGGTCCTGGTTGCTCCTGCGCTGACACACAGGTGTAGGAGCTGCCACCTGCATAAGCAGCAGAGACAGGCAAAACAGCCCCTGCCTGTCAGCGCAGAAGCAACTTGGACCCAGCACTCTCCGCAGACCCCGTCAGCGCTGGCTCCACCAAGCCGCCACCAGATTGCACTTAATATGTGACCTATAATAATTAGGCCCCATATTCTCACAGATACGCTTTCCTCGCAAGCTACACCACTAGTAGTACCCCTTACATATTATATATTCCTTATAAACTAGAAACCTACCACCCCTCAGCAGCAGCGGCAGAACGTCAGCAGCTCACAAAAAAACTTGGGCTGTCAGAGGGTTTCTGGGCAACCAGAATGCCACCTCTGTGGGCTACAGCCCCTTACATACACACTTAGCTTAAATACTACATATACTTAAATACTTCATATATTTCACCCACACACCATATATATGACCCCTCCTATAAGTATATACTACATTTATATCACCCCTACACACCCCTTGTATCCTATATACCTATCCCCCCCCCAAAAAAAATCTCAAATACTGTATACCTATCACTCGCCCACACACTTATTTATATCATATATACCTCTAACCTCTCCACCACTATGCCCCTTTTGTACAATATGCCTTTCACCTTACCCCAGGGACAGATCCAGGAGAAAATGACAGGGGGGGCACCATGATAGGGCATGGGAGTGGGAGGTGTTAGTGGTGCCAGTGTGCACGCTCAGAGAGTGAAGCGAGACAGAGAGGAGGAGAACAGAGAGAGGGTAGGAATGGGATTAGAAATAGGCCCTGACATTTTTTTTTTTTTTTTTCAAACAAATTTTATTTGATTTTAAAGTGCATATAAATAGCATTATTTAGACAGTACAATAACACGGTCGCTATATCATAATAGGTAACATACAGGTGAGATACATAGTGGTCACATTTGGTAACACAAGTTTACTTTGGGCGTATATATTTGGTTTTCGGGGTCCGTGTGGTTTTGTGTACCACACTTGACTCACAGGGGTATTGAGATATCCAGGGCATCGCTTTTGAGTTGGAGTATGGCACAGTCCCGCTCAGAAGCCATCGGCTTTCTTTTAATTATTGCGATGTCCTGTATTCTCATATCTGTCCCAAGTATCCTTGTTATATTCAAGTAGGGTCATGTTACGTTACCAAATGTTATTTACATAATATAAAATACACTTAAAACATTTAGAAAAGAATGAAAAGAAAAAGAGTTATAGAGGTGGAATAGAAGAGGGTAAAGGGGGTAATGGGGTAGGGGGGGGGGGTAACTTGGGTTAACAAGCACTCTGATTAACTTACAACCTGTTTTGTGTTTCTCGTGAGTTGAAACCTTATTCTAGGGAAGGGGTTAAGAGAATATTTGGGCTTGTATCCTGCTACTTTGAAATCTTCTCATAGTGTTCCCATCTTCTGAGGTAGCCTGTGTTGGAGGACCTCGGGAGGGAGGAGTCGTATTTATCAAAGTACATCATCTTGGTTAGCATGAGGAGTAGGTTTTGTAAGGTTGGGGTGTGTGGGGTTATCCAGTTTTTAAGGATCAGCTTCTTTGCTGCTGTAACCAATATGACAAGGAATGGTATGTGTTTGGTCTGGTAGGTATTTAATTGCCACCTGTCAAAATTGGCAAAGAGCATGGGTATGGGATGTAGGGTGGGGGTAATTTCAAAATTTATCTTGATATAGTTTATAATTTTATTCCAGAATTTTTTAATGTGTCCACAGGTCCACAGATTATGGAGGATCGTCGCGGAATTGCCTTTACATTTTGGGCATTGCCCAGTCTCTCCGTCTACAAAGTGACTTCTTTGTGATTGCGATATATAGGCTCTATTTATTGTCTTAATATGTGTTTCTTGCAATAAAGAAGTTCTCAATATACTCATTATGTTCGAGTGGTATTTAAATAGCGTATCATGGGAGAGGGTGTCTGGTAAGTCTCGGTTCCACGATTGTGTAATTTGGGACCAAAGAGTTTCTGTGTGTGGAGCTAATAATTCTGCATATATCATCTTAGTCTTAAATTTTTTGGATATAAATTTGGAGGTGATCCTGTAGAACGGATCTAGAGGAGTTTGGGGGAAGGGATCTAATGGGAGTGATTTGACGTAGTGTGTGAGTTGCATGATAGGGAATAAAGTATTGTGGGGGAGTCCAAAGTCCTCTCGTAGCTGTGAGAATGAATAAATGCCTCCTCCTGGGTCATAGACTTGGGAGGTGAGGCATAATCCTTTTGATTTGATGCGGTTAAACACAGCGGAGTTTACAGCCGGAGTAAACATTGGATTGCCCCAAAATGTCAGCCAAGGGGAATTTGTTGGGTCTTTTTTGAGTGTTTTACATAAGAAGAGCCATGCTTCGTATGTATCTCTAAAGAAAATATTAGAGTGTATCAGGGTAGGTATTAGCTTTTTAGGGGAGTGCAACAGTGCACAGGGTGAGTAAGGTGAGAGAATGGCTTTGTCTAGGTCAGGGATAGTATAATTGTCTCTGTCGAGGATCCAGTCTAGGGCGTATCTGTTGAGGAGGGCTTTAGAGTAGAGGAGTAGGTCGGGGAAGCCAAGGCCTCCGAGGTGTTTTGGTTGTTGTAGCTTTTTCATAGATATTTTGGGCTTTTTTGAGTGCCAGATGAATGAACTACATATTTTTGTGGTATGTATGGCGTCTTTCCTAGAGATACTAATTGGGAGCAGCTGCATAATGTATGTAAGTTTCGGGAGTAGTATGGTCTTTACCACTTCAGTGCGTCCCAGTAGAGATAAAGGAAGATCTTTCCATCCTGCCAGAGAATTTGTTATTTTCAAGATAGTAGGGGTAAAGTTCAATTTGTATAGATTTTCAATTTTATTTGGTATAAGGATGCCAAGATACTTGATATGGGAGGTTTGAATTCTAATAGTTTTCAGGTCTGGGCTATCTGGGAATTCTGGTGGGGGCCCGTAAATGTTGAGTAGTTCAGATTTTGCAATATTTATTTTGTAGCCTGAGAATGTTCCGAATTGATTGATAATTTCTAGGGAAGCAGGGATGGAGTATTGGGGATTTGACAAGAAAAGTAGCATGTCATCTGCAAAGAGTGACACCCGTATATCTGTATGTCCTACCATGATACCTGTGAATCTTGGGGATGTGCGAAGAGCGACTGCTAGGGGTTCTAGGGCGAGTGCGAACAGGAGAGGGGATAGGGGGCATCCTTGTCTTGTACCTCTGAGTACCTTGAAGGGTTCTGAAATAGAGCCGTTACATATGATTCTGGAAGACGAGGCCTCATACAGAGTTTGCAGCCATGATATAAATTCCTCTGGAAAACCAAATCTGTTCAGAGTGTGAAATAAATGATCCCAGTGAACCATGTCAAAGGCCTTCTCAGCATCCAATGAAAGGATTGCCTTTGAAGGCCCCGACACGGAACCCTGGGATTGGGAGAGTGTTGCCAGGACTTTTCTAATATTCGTCACCGGATGACGCCCGGCGACGAAACCGGTTTGGTCGGGGTGGACCAAGTTAGGGACCACTGGTTTTAGTCTGTCCGATAGAATTTTTGTTAAAAGCTTGTAATCCAGATTTAACAAGGAAATGGGTCTGTATGAGGCCGGGTCCGACAGGTCTCTTCCTGGTTTGGGTAATACTCTAATATTAGCAGAGTTAAATAGCATCGGGTAGTTTTTGACTTCAGGAGGGCATTAAACATAGAGGTAAGGGTTGGGGCTATATGGGGTAAAAGAAGTTTATAGTATTCGGCCGTGAAGCCATCAGGGCCTGGGGCTTTACCGGACTTTAATTGGGCTATGGCTCTGGTTACTTCATCTAAGGTAATATCAGCTATGATGGTCTCCCTTGTTTTTTCATCTAGTTGGGGCAGTGTGATGTTATTCCAAAATTGATCTCGGTGTTGGGCTGCTGAGGTTGGGAGGGCGTATAAGTTGGCATAGAATTCATTTAGAACTTTTGCTATTTGGCTATTGCTTGTTGTATGTGTACCATCAGGTTTGATTAAAGGATGGATTGTGGATGGTGGTCTCTGCCCCTGTAGAAGGTTCGTCAGGAGTCTGCTCGATTTATTTCCATATTTATGGAATTTATATTCCCTTTTAAAGGTGAATCTCGCTTCAAGTTTGGAGAGTAGTTTGTCAAATTGGGCTCTCTTTTGGTTATAGGTGATGCGATTTTGTGGGGATGGATGGGATTTGTATGTTTGGTATGTTTCTGTTAGGGCGCTTTGGGCTGAAATATAATCTGCTGTTAGTTTACGTTTCTGATGTGTGGTTAAAGAAATTATTGCGCCTCTGATGACGGCCTTAGATGCCTGCCAGTAGAGCATTGGGTTGGTTTCAAGGGTTTCTGAGTTGGATTTGTGATAGTTCTCCCATGCCTTCAGGACCTCGTCTCTCAGAGAGATCGAGGAGGCTAGGGAAGGTGGGCATCTCCAAGAGATAAAGGAGGAGGGTTCCGGGGAGAGGGCTAATTTTATCCATACAACTGCATGGTCCGAGAGTGCAATGGACTCTATGTTAGCCTCTTCAATATTTGGCAGCATATTAGATGACGTTAGTATATAATCTATGCGGGAGAGCCCCCCCGTGGATGCTGATAGGCATGTAAATTCTGAGTCTGTGGGGTGCAATGTGCGCCACACATCAATAAGGTGCAGTTTAGACGCTTTGTGTTTGTCTTTATTTGTTTGTCTAGTACCGGGTGTGCCAGCATGTTTAGGTCACCACATAGCAGTATAGGGAGATGTAAGTGAGGGGAAATTAGGGAGATCAGCTTATCTAGGAATGGTTTTGAATAAACATTTGGGGCGTACACATTCACACACATATAAACTTTGTCAGCAATCTTGATACGGCACAACAGAAAGCGGCCCTCTGGATCAGGCGTTACCTGGTCAACCTTTACTGAGACCGAGCCCCTGGATAATATCACCAGGCCTCTTGCCTTGGAGGTGTATGGGGCGGCGGCTTGCACCTTCCATCCCAGGGTGGATAATTTCAGAGACTCGGTGGCAGTCAGGTGTGTCTCTTGGAGACATACAATATCCACATGTAATTTCCTCAAGTATATCAGTATTTTCTTTCGCTTGCAGGGGGAGTTGATGCCCCCTACATTCCATGAGGCTATTTTAACTGACATTAAACATTGTCACATAAAAATTTAAGCAGCTTCATACTCACTGAGGGTGACTTGTCATATATAAGGTTTCGTCGTTGTGCTTGGAAGGGAGGTGGGGAGGAAAGGAAAGATAGGGAGCAGAATAGAAAATAAGAGAGTAAAAAGGGGAGAAAACTGGAAAACATTTCCAGTATTATTATAACATGTAAACTTCCGGGAGGAATGAAGTTCAGGTATGCAGTCCTGTGCATCTTAGGTGGGAACGCTCCAAAAACTCCCAAGGCTCTTCGGCCCAATAGAACTAAACGTAATAACTGTGACGCCAACAGGGGAGGGAGGGGAGGGGGGGTGGTATAGGGGAGCCCATGATATAGGAGACTATCCTTGACATCTGTACTCTGGATCTGGGGGTTGTGGAGTGGTTCTGGGCTGAGTGCTGAGCAGGTGGAGTTGAGGGGGGGGAGGTGGGGGGGGGGGGGATAGGTATGCTTTTCTTCATTTCTTCAGGTCGCGTCCGGGCAGAGGTTCACAGAATCAGGAGAAAGTGTAGTTACATGGATATGTTGTCTCTGCGATCATTTCCTCTGTAGGTGTGGTCGACATTCTGGGAACTTGTGGGGTATAGTCCTCTATTTGTACACAGAGTCTTTGTCCACTGTGGTTTATCAGTGTATGGGTTTCGTTGCTTGAAGGTCTTTGTAAGCTTGGTGTCGGGGGGGGGGGGGAGGGGGAAAATGTTGCAGCTTGAAGGTAAATGGAGATGGTGCAGCTTTTCTGGGGTTGGGTATGTGATAGGTTCAGTCACATTCCGACATAGAGCGGGGTGATGCGTGGGCCTGAGAGTCCTCATTTAGGTACTGCTCTGCGTCGGGGGGTGTGGAAAATTCTTTGAATGAGTTTCCTTCAAATATACGCAGTTTGGCCGGGAATATAAGTGCAAATTTCCTTTCAGCTTTTATCAACTTAGTACATATTGGGGAAAAGTCTTTCCTAGCTTTTGCAACCTCTGCTGAGAAATCTTGGAATATAAGGATTTTGTTTCCTTCCCATTCAATATTTCTGTGTCTGCGGGAGGCACTCCAGATTAATTCCTTGTGCAAATAGTTTAATAACTTGAAGATCACAGCCCTGGGTCTGGCTCCCTCTTGAGGCCGCAGGGGGCCTAATCTGTGAGCTCTCTCCAAGACCATATCTGTGCATCTGTCTTGTATCTGAAGCAGATTGGGGAGTGTAAGCTTTATAAAGTCATATAGGCTTTGGCCCTTGACTGTTTCTGGGAGGCCGATGATTCTCAGGTTATTTCTCCTGGACCTGTTCTCCAGGTCCTGGAGTTTGTTGTGAACCTGGTATAGTTCTTTAGTATGTCTGTGTGATTCCTGCTTAAGCTCAGCAATCGCCATAAAGTTCTCTCCCACCCTATGTTCATTAATCAGTGTCCTCTGTGTCAGTTGAGCTATCTGCTGTTTGATATCAGCAGTCTGCTCCTTGAGTAAAGGTCCAATAGCAGCTCTTATGGCCTGAACCATGTCCCCATATGTGACTGGGTGTGAGGGTGCTGGGAGTACCTGGATGGGATCCGGAGCATTATCCTCCGTCTGGAGAGGTGCTGCGCTGGCGTCCCCGCTATGGGGGGTCGGCGATCGGCGTGCTGGAGTGTCTGGAGGGACCAGGCAGGGTCCGGGCGCAGCGTCTGATGTGCCGGGCGCCATCTTGGATTTTTTTTCAGCGTCTCGCTGTGTTCGGCTTTTGGGAGCTGGCATCGCTTGTGGCTGCGTCTCCATGCAGCGTAAGGTGTCTGGGGAGGGAGGGCTGGTGGATAGCGGCGTCTGGGAGGCAAAAATACCTTGAAAAGCGTGGTCTGGGCGGCCTCGTGAGCGGAGCTGCAGCGTTCAGCCTCCTCTCATCAGAGAGCCGGAACCGGAAGTCAGGCCCTGACATTTAAAGTATACAGGCCCACTTTGGTGTGAATAGTGAAGGATGTAGTTTTTTATTTTTTAAAGGGGGCTTAGTCATTCAAAAGGGGCCGTGTACTTGAGTGTAGTGTACCACACCATATACCACTTCTACACATTATGTAACAAAATAGTGGATCCCATTATACTTGCCGCTTACACATGATGCCAAATAGAATGAGACAAAAGTCACAATGCCACATAAATTAAGCCAAAATTCAAATAACGCCACATGGATTAAGCTAAAATTCAGATAACGCCACATAGATTAAGCCAAAATGCAGATAATGCCGTATAAACAAGGAAATTTACACAGTAATGCCCATTACACGTTAAGCAACACACCATAATGCCCATTACATGTTAAGCCACACACCACAATGTCCGTTATGCATTATGCCAAACCTCATACTGAGAGGCTGATGTAGGAAAGCTTAATGATCTGCCAATCCTATTTCACCAACAAAAGCTACTGTAACAATAACTTTACAATAACAATGGGAGCATGGGAAATGCACAAGGGGAAGTCTGATACACTGTACTGTGTATGCATCACAGAGTCTCACATGGATAGTGGGGACAGGGGGGGTCACACATTGTGGATGAGGGGTAGAGGGTGTGAGGTTAGCAAACTGACCGTAAGACTGTAATTATGATATTTTATTAGGTGTAGTAATTAATGTACTATTTTAGTCCGTCTGTACCCTCTTATTCTCCATAGATGTTTCTATCCCCCAAATCTGTGTGTATTTCCAGATCATATAGTATTAGGCTGTAGAACTCCACAGTAATTAATGTACATTTTAGGTCTCTTGTTCACTGCAGATATTTCTACCCCCCATATCTGTGTGTACCATAGTATTAGATGCTGTTAAGCAAATATGGTCGGACAGGAAATACCCAGGAAAGAATTCACCAAAAGGTTATGTCCAATTACCATACTTTTGTTCCTGCTATCACAGGAGGGTGGTAGCTGAGGGACAATCTTCACAGGGGGTGATCCAATTCCCCTGCTATCAACAGGAAATGTTCACAGGGGGTAATCAGGACATAATGTAATCAGACTGTGTTTTGTATCTTGTGTTGACACTGCTCTGCATATCTCTGGCCACTTCCAGACTTTCTGAGGTCCTGACCCAGCAGGGGGGGGGGGGGGGCAGCAGCAGTACCTGGGAGGGGGGATAAACCTGACCTGATGGACCTTCCCAGCCTAGATGACGCCAGTTGGCAAGTAGCTTTGGCTGCCCCGAGTCAGGCCTCTAAATCTATAAAAATTCAACAAGTCCAATTCAATATTTTTCATAGGACATACCTAACTCCGGTTAGACTGAAAAAAATGGGAGGTGTTAATGTGGATAAATGCCCCAAGTGTGGGGAGACAGGAGCTTCCTTTTGGCATCTCCTAAGGTTATGTAATCGTGTAGAGATATTCTGGGACGGAGTAATTGAAGTCTGTGTAAAACTCGGGGTCCCTCAAGCGTCCTTAACGGACACTAATATTATTTTGGGAATTTGGAAAGAACCACGTATATCTAAAGAATTAAATTTGCTAGTTTTGATTCTCACTTCATTAGCTAAAGTAATTGTGGCCCGTCACTGGATGGCACATGAGGGCCCCTCCATGCAAGAGTGGCTAAATATAATAAATTTCACTTATGAGCACGAGAGAATGTATTATGTCTCTATTAAGAAAACGGATAAGTTTTACAATATTTGGAATGTATGGTTGCACTCCGTATTTTATAAGTCACAAACGTAGTATATAACCTCCACGTGAATTGGGTTATCGTATGAAGGGGGGGGAAAGGGAAGGGAGGGAGGAAGGAAGGGGAGGAGAGGGAAGGAAAAGGGAAGGGAAGAGGGAAGAGAAAAGGGGAAAAAAAAGGGGAAAAGGGAGAGAAAAGAAAAAATGCACTGGTTTAATGCATATTGCACTTTATTTTCTATGTCCCTCTTACTAGGAAGTCCGTTAAGCGTAGTATATAAATAATGTACAGGCAACTGGGTGTTTCATATGAAATAAGGTTGGGTAATTATGGTCTAAATGGAGGAAAAGGAGGGAGGACAGAGATAATTGGTTAAGGCCTGTCAAAGGGCATGCATATAAGAGGTAGCTGTCACGCAATAAGGTGGCAAGAAAATTTTGTGTAAGAAGTCAAGGTTAAAACTATGATCTGCTTGTCTTGGCTCTATATTATCCACGGTTCTTGAATCCCCATCCATACGAGGTCTGTAAGGAGTGGGTAACCCAAACGACAGGTTTAAAATATGATATAATTATGTGAGGTTCTTGGTGGCATGATTTTATAGGTGTATAATGTGTCTTGTGTATTTTTACATTGTTGTATTTTTTTTTTCTTTCTTTCTGTTCCCTTTTTTCGACTTGTATGTTTGTTGTATAACCTATAAATAAAGACTCAATTAAAAATAAACCATATTTTGGTTTCATCTGCTCGGTGTCTGAGTGATTGAAGAACCCCGTATCTTCACATTTTTTTTTTTTTTTTGAAGATACGGGGTTCTTCAATCACTCAGACACCGAGCAGATGAAACCAAAATATGGTTTATTTTTATCACAGCACACACATGTAGATAAAGACAGGAACAAGAGGCAAATGTAGCATATAAACGTTATCGGGTAGCAGTCCAATGGCAGTCCTTGTAGCAGCAGTTCCAAAGCACAAAACTATCACTCCTCCACACAGCAGTGATAGCAGATAAGTCCACACAATACCTAGACAGAGCATAACCTCTTAGTCCAGGACAGTCCATCAAAAAACCTCTCTCCTGGCTTGTGTGCCAGTCATTTTAAAAACTTCTAAATTCCCACGCGTCTCCATACCATCAGTGGGCTTGCACTCAATCTCTATTGGTGGATTCAAGTCAGGTTTATCCCCCCTCCCAGGTACTGCTCTTGCTCCCCCCCTGCTGGGTCAGGCCCCAGAAAGTCTGGAAGTGGCCAGAGATATGCAGAGCAGTGTCAACACAAGATACAAAACACAGTCTGATTACATTATGTCCTGATTTCCCCCTGTGAACATTTCCTGTTGATAGCAGGGGAATTGGATCACCCCCTGTGAAGATTGTCCCTCAGCTACCACCCTCCGGTGATAGCAGGAACAAAAGTATGGTAATTGGACATAACCTTTTGGTGAATTCTTTCCTGGGTATTTCCTGTCCGACCATATTTGCTTAACAGCATCTAATACTATGGTACACACAGATATGGGGGATAGAAACATCTGCAGTGAACAAGAGACCTAAAATGTACATTAATTACTATGGAGTTCTACAGCCTAATACTATATGATCTGGAAATACACACATATTTGGGGGATAGAAACATCTATGGAGAATAAGAGGGTACAGACGGACTAAAATAGTACATTAATTACTACACCTAATAAAATATCATAATTACAGTCTTACGGTCAGTTTGCTAACCTCACAAAGGGCATCACACATACACAGAGGCAGGGTGGTAATAGGTCTAACACACAGGGAAAAGGGGTACAAGGGGTCACATACTAGGAATTAGATGGTAGAGGAATTCACATACTGGGAATGAGGGGGTAGAGGGGGTCACGTACTGGTTGTGGGGAGGGAGAAATCTGGTTTAACTCAGAATTTCAAATGATTCGGGGTTTTAATAAAAGATAGATGAAAAGGAGGTGGAACGTTGTGAATGGGATCATACAGCAAAACATAATGCTCTACTGATGGTTGTGGGGGGGGGGGAATCAGGTTTAACCCAGAATTTCAAAATATTAGGGATTTAAATAAAGGATAGATGAAAATGAGGTGGATCGTTAGGAATGGTATCATACAGCAAAACATATTGCTCTACTGATGGTTGTGGGGAGGCGGAAACCTGGTTTAAGCCAGAATTTCAAATGATTAGGGATTTAATTAAAAGATAGATGAAAAGGAGGTGGAACGTTAGGAATGGGATTACAGCAAAACATAAATCTCTACTGATGGTTGTGGGGAGAGAGAAATCTGGTTTAACCCAGAATTTCAAATGATTAGGGGTTTTAATAAAAGATAGATGAAAAGGAGGTGGAACGTTAGGAAAGGGATCATACAGCAAAACATAATGCTCTACTGATGGTTGTGGGGAGTCAGAAATCTGGTTTAACCCAGAATTTCTAAATATTAGTGAATTAAATAAAGGGTAGATGAAAGTTAGGTGGAACTTAGGAACGGGATCATACAGCAAAACATAATGTTCTACTGATGGTTGTGGGGATGCGAAAATCTGGTTTAACCCAGAATTTCAAATGATGAGGGTTTTAAATATAAGATTTATGAAAATGAGGTGGAACGTTAGGAATGGGATCATACAGCAAAACATAATGCTCTACTGATGGTCGTGGGGAGGCGGAAATCTGGTTTAACCCAGAATTTCTAAATATTAGGGATTTAAATAAAGGATAGATGAAAATGAGGTGGAGCATTAGGAATGGAACCATACAGCATAATGCAATGTCGCACGGCACCATACGGCACAACATAATGCTCTACTGATGGTTGTGGGGAGGCGTAAACATGGTTTAACCCAGAATTTCAAATGATTAGGGATTTCATTAAAAGATAGATGAAAAGGAGGTGGAACGTTAGGTATGGGATCATACAGCAAAACATAATGCTCTACTGATGGTTGTGGAGAGGGAGAAATCTGGTTTAACCCAGAAATTCAAAATATTAGGGATTTAAAGAAAGAATAGATGAAAATGAGGTAGAACCTTAGGAATGGGAACCATACAGCATAATGCAATGTCGCACGCCACCATACGACACAAAATAATGCTCTACTGATGGTTGTCGGGAGGCGGAAATATGGTTTAACCCAGAATTTCGAATGTTTAGGGATTTTAATAAAAGATAGATGAAAAGGAGGTGGAACGTTAGGAATGGGATCATACAGCAAAACAATGCTCTACTGATGGTTGTGGGGAGGCGGAAACCTGGTTTAACCCAGAATTTCAAATCATTAGGGGTTTTAATAAAAGATAGATGAAAAGGAGGTGGAACGTTAGGAATGGGATCATACAGCAAAACATAATGCTCTACTGATGGTTGTGGGGAGGGAGAAATCTGGTTTAACCCAGAATTTCAAATGATTAGGGGTTTTAATAAAAGATAGATGAAAAGGAGGTGGAACGTTAGGAATGGGATCATACAGCAAAACATAATGCTCTACTGATGGTTGTGGGGAGGCGGAAACCTAGTTTAACCCAGAATTTCAAATAATGAGGGTTTTAAATAAAGGATAGATGAAAATGAGGTGGAACGGGATCATACAGCAAAACATAATGCCTACTGATGGCTGTGGGGAAGTAGAAATCTGGTAAAGCCCAGAATTTCAAAATATTAGGGATTTAAATAAAGGATAGATGAAAATGAGGTGGAACGTTAGGAATGGGATCATACAGCAAAACATAATGCTCTACTGATGGTTGTGGGGATGCGAAAATCTGGTTTAACCCAGAATTTCAAATGATTAGGGATTTCATTAAAAGATAGATGAAAAGGAGGTGGAACGTAAGGTATGGGATCATACAGCAAAACATAATGCTCTACTGATGGTTGTGGAGAGGGAGAAATCTGGTTTAACCCAGAAATTCAAAATATTAGGGATTTAAAGAAAGAATAGATGAAAATGAGGTAGAACCTTAGGAATGGGAACCATACAGCATAATGCAATGTCGCACGCCACCATACGACACAAAATAATGCTCTACTGATGGTTGTCGGGAGGCGGAAATCTGGTTTAACCCAGAATTTCGAATGTTTAGGGATTTTAATAAAAGATAGATGAAAAGGAGGTGGAACGTTAGGAATGGGATCATACAGCAAAACAATGCTCTACTGATGGTTGTGGGGAGGCGGAAACCTGGTTTAACCCAGAATTTCAAATGATTAGGGGTTTTAATAAAAGATAGATGAAAAGGAAGTGGAACGTTAGGAATGGGATCATACAGCAAAACATAATGCTCTACTGATGGTTGTGGGGAGGGAGAAATCTGGTTTAACCCAGAATTTCAAATGATTAGGGGATTTAATAAAAGATAGATGAAAAGGAGGTGGAACGTTAGGAATGGGATCATACAGCAAAACATAATGCTCTACTGATGGTTGTGGGGAGGCGGAAACCTAGTTTAACCCAGAATTTCAAATAATGAGGGTTTTAAATAAAGGATAGATGAAAATGAAGTGGAACGGGATCATACAGCAAAACATAATGCCTACTGATGGCTGTGGGGAAGTAGAAATCTGGTATAGCCCAGAATTTCAAAATATTAGGGATTTAAATAAAGGATAGATGAAAATGAGGTGGAACGTTAGGAATGGGATCATACAGCAAAACATAATGCTCTACTAATGGTTGTGGGGATGCGGAAACCTGGTTTAACCCAGAATTTCAAATGATTAGGGATTTAATTAAAAGATAGATGAAAAGGAGGTGGAACGTTAGGAATGGGATCATACAGCAAAACAATGCTCTACTGATGGTTGTGGGGAGTCAGAAATCTGGTTTAACCCAGAATTTCTAAATATTAGGGAACTAAATAAAGGATAGATGAAAATTAGGTGGAACTTAGGAACGGGATCATACAGCAAAACATAATGCTCTACTGATGGTTGTGGGGATGCGAAAATCTGGTTTAACCCAGAATTTCAAATGATGAGGGTTTTAATTAAAAGATATATGAAAATGAGGTGGAACGTTATGAATGGGATCATACAGCATAATGCAATGTCGCACGGCACCATACGGCACAACATAATGCTCTACTGATGGTTGTGGGGAGGCGGAAACCTGGATTAGCCCAGAATTTCAAAAGATTAGGGATTTAATTAAAAGATAGATGAAAAGGAGGTGGAACGTTAGGAATGGGATCATACAGCAAAACATAATGCTCTACTGATGGTTGTGGGGAGGGAGAAATCTGGTTTAACCCAGAATTTCAAAATATTAGGGATTTAAATAAAGGATAGATGAAAATGAGGTAGAACGTTAGTATTGGGAATCATACAGCATAATGCAATGTCGCACGCCACCATACGACACAACATAATGCTCTACTGATGGTCGTGGGGAGGCGGAGGTCTGGTTTAACCCAGAATTTCAAATGTTTAGGGATTTTAATAAAAGATAGATGAAAAGGAGGTGGAACGTTAGGAATGGGATCATACAGCAAAACAATGCTCTACTGATGGTTGTGGGGAGGCGGAAACCTGGTTTAACCCAGAATTTCAAATGAATAGGGGTTTTAATAAAAGATAGATGAAAAGGAAGTGGAACGTTAGGAATGGTATCATACAGCAAAACAATGCTCTACTGATGGTTGTGGGGAGTCAGAATTCTGGTTTAACCTAGAATTTGTAAATATTAGGGAATTAAATAAAGGGTAGATGAAAGTTAGGTGGAACGTTAGGAATGGGATCATACAGCAAAACAATGCTCTACTGATGGTTGTGGGGAGTCAGAAATCTGGTTTAACCCAGAATTTCTAAATATTAGGGAATTAAATAAAGGGTAGATGAAAGTTAGGTGGAACGTTAGGAATGGGATAATACAGCAAAACAATGCTCTACTGATGGTTGTGGGGAGTCAGAAATCTGGTTTAACCCAGAATTTCAAATTATGAGGGTTTTAAATAAAGGATATATGAAAATGAGGTGAAACGTTAGGAATGGGATCATACAGCAAAACATAATGCTCTACTGATGGCCGTGGGGAGACGGAAATCTGGTTTAACCCAGAATTTCAAAATATTAGGGATGTACATGACAGCAAAATGATAAAAAAAAAGGATCAATTACGTGGTGCACTTGAAAATGAGTTTGGTCCCCTTTTGCGGGAGTCTTCTCCGGTGTCAGCTTCGTGGTCTGTCTGTATTGGTTGTTGCACATTTTCAGTCTGTCTCTGCGCTGATTCTTCTTCCTGTGAAGAGAGAGAAAACCTACTTCTTTCTTCTTGGGACATTGTTGAACCCAAAGCTTCAATCTGTCTCGACGCTGATTGTTCCTTCTCTGAGGGTCTCCTCCTTTCTTCCTGGGACATTTCTAAAAGAAAACTGAATAGAGAAATCAAATATGTTATACAATCAAAAAGAGTCATGAAGATCTAGTATTTTACTATAAGTGATAATGTGTCATTGTGACTGTTTTTATATACAAATCGAGTTTACACCATGTAATGTTTAAAAAGTGAAATTTTGTCCTATTGTCTTTCTATAAAAATCCAGATTACAAGTGAAGATAGGGATCTTTTACATACAAGCATATTGAATACTGGACGAAACAACTCTAAAAATTGAAATTTAAATGAATTACTGTTAATTTGTATTTAATAAAAAACACAATTTTCGCTGTACACTCATTTATGTCCCAGCATAACTCTGCAATTACTGCAGAAATGTACACCAATCATAGTACACATTACTTGCCCCCACAGTGTTTGTTCCCAGATTGTAACACACCACTAGCACTGATGTAGCAGCACATAGTAGTACAGCATAACTCTGGAAAGACTGGAGCAATTGACACAAAGCATGGTACACATCAATTACAATCTGAACAAATACTATAGGGGAAACACCCCGGCACTACTAGGGGTGGGGCAGCAGCACCGACTACATCAGGACATTCAAGATGTCAGTAATGCATAGTTGCCTACCCTCCTGCATTCTGCAGGAGACGCCCTTAAATAGCAGCAATCTCCCGCCCTGCCTCATTAGTCTACCAATCTGCCTCATGTCACCTAGCCCACAGAACACTGTTTTTTTTGGGGGGGGGGGGTAAAATGAAATAAGAGATAGCTACAGATTCATCAGCACCATTTCCCAGCACTTTACCAAGTATAGTATTGATAGAGTTTATCTTACTCAACATTATATTACTTATACCATAGCATAATTCTTGTCAGTACAGAGTATTATAAAGACCCATATGTACTAGCATTATATATAAGTATCTTGTGTACAGGAAGCTGAATGGGTTAAACTATATTCCTTCTGAGTTTCAGGTTCTGTAAATAAGTCAAAGTTACTAATGATACCCATATGGGGAAATACACTCTTCCATGTCATCGGAGATGGCATAGTAAAGTTACGTCAAACCAGTTATAGACTTTGTAACACCACACTAGGGGAGTGTAGCATGTGAACATGTATGTATTTGGTAATATCCCCTCCCATAAGGGGGAGGAATTATTTGTGTTACATGGTATAAGTATGTGACCAACGAGCTAAGTACGGTACGGTGAATAAACTTGTTTGAAAGAGACCGTCTGCAGTCATTTCTAAGGCTCTGAGATATCTGCGTGCTCTTGAAAGGAAGGTCGCATTCCTAAAGCTTTCAGTGGTGGCCCGTCCTGGGATGACAGAAGCAAGACAGGAACGCGTACATTTATGTCTGCTATTTACAGAGGGATCTGAGGTGAGTGGAATCTCTTTTAAAAATATATATATATAAACATATATGTATATATTTTACTCTCTCAGAATCCCTGTTTTAGAAGGCAGAGCATAAATATACACTTGCGTTTCTCTTGCAAACTTCATATAAAAAACCCATATATAGAGCATTTGGATATCGCACAGCTTTGGATATGACTGCATAAGTTGTGTTGTTTTTTATTTATTTATTTATTATTATTTTTTATTCATTTATTTATTTTTTATTTATTTTTTATTTATTTTTTATTTATTTATTTATTTATTTTTATTTATTTATTTATTTATTTGGAGTTTTTTGTTTGTTTTTGTTAGAATTTGTATGCACATGTTTCATGTTGTATGAATTGGCCATCTTAACGAGGCTTGTAAGTGGAGCGATCTGAGTCCGGTATTACTTCTGGTTAACGCTGGACAAAGTGCTCTAAAAGCGTTTTTGTTGTTTGTCTTGTAAACACAAATAAGTTATAAGGTGTGAATAAAGTTCAAGAAGCTTCTAAGACTTTTCATTGGAATATGCTGTGATAGGCTGGACCTGCCTTATGACAAAAATTGACCCTGGAAGCCATTTTGAACTAATTAGGATACAGCCCTTATAAAACTAAAAGTGTTTACGTACATGTTGGGGTGTGAGTGACGGATTGTCTGTCTAATTGTCATTTAAACAGCAACAAGTGTAAGGTGCATATAACAGAATTGCTTGCAGTAATACATTTTAAAAGTGCTCAGAACAGGGTGCCTGCCTAGGTTATAAAAGTGGTATCATATTATTGTCCTGATAGGTGGTTATGATATTTTGACTTAGATTGAAAACAGGGAACTGAAAGCTGCATCTATATTAAACTTCAGCCAATAGAAGCACAGTTGTTTTACCTTTCTGCACAACGTTACACACTGCTTTACGCACGTGGATAAAGGCCACACCCACAGGAAGTAATTAATCCAATGGTAGTGAACAGTGGAAGGTTAATGGAGCGCTCCCCCCTAGAGGTTGTAGCAGAAAGGGAAGGTATAAATCGATCGTTTCAATTTTAAGAAGGGCTAATTTTCATAAGGATAGAAGTTTAGATCCTGTCGCATGGAAGCAATTCCAAGTGACGAACGCTCATTGGCTACAGGAAAAAAGGTTATATAGATACAGTTAATATATGGCTTACAGTTTCACAAGAAATAGAAGATGAAAAGAAACAAAAACAGGAGTTGTCATTTGAAAGTCCACCCAAAGATGGGTTATCTGAGGCTAGGACACGCAAGCAATTAAGAATAAAAATAAGTATCTTAAACAAGACAGACAGTATAAAAATCCAGATAAAAATAATGACATCCAAAGTAACTATAAAAAGAAATTAAAGTTTTGTTTTTATTTAAAAATCATAGGAATAAATAAATATGTGCCCAGATCAAACAACTGATCTGAGAAAATAAAAAAGCTTTATGTTTGAAAGTCTGCAAATTGGTGATTTTGGAAAATGTATCCTGGCCAGGAAAATACTGTAAATAAATATCTTAATTTTCCCTATATTACCAATGAGCAGAATCAAATGTACAGTTTTGTGTTCAAAGTGATGAACTAAAATCATCAAATTTGTGTCATTACATGTGTGTAATCATTTGTAATGTTTAATGTGCATGTCTAATTCATATGTATGCAATTATGATCTTTGCATTTGGTGAATTTTAATACTAAAGTGTATTTAAACATTCAGTATTTAACATTTAAGCATGTTAAGGATTTTAACTGACTGCATGACAGCTAAAGGTCATGAAAGGTCACGTAGCTGCTCTATGTTTGAACACTCAGTATGTGTAACAGTGAATGTCTTTTTATGTTCAATGCATGTGACGTCACAACAGCTGCTATTTGCAGTAAGCTAGCTAAAATAATCATTCTTTAAGATTGAAGCGCTGATTTTAAAATTGTCTTTTTATTTTTCTTTTAGAAATCTGATCAGTATTTAAGTTGTATGTTTAATTTGTTTTTTTTAAAAAAACAATTATGTGACAGTAACATTTGTTTTTTTTTTGTCTCCTTAGTAGAAAGTTAAAGATACGAGCTGACTGCTATTTTCTGTTCTCTTTTTATAGAATCATAGCAAACTTTCCAGTACAATTAAGTGTTTTTTCATATCAGTTATTTCTTAATTTTCATTGGGTATTACTACTTGAATTTTTCCTTAAAGTAAGAAAATATGTGGATATATACACACATACTCAAACACATTATGTGTGCATTTAATTAAAACTCAGTATTTGAAGGGAACTTGATACTTCTTCCTATAACAAGTACTTGGAAGTTCAGTGGTATATTTTTAAACCATCACTAGTGTAATGACTTAGTATACAGATTGCTTAGATTGTAAAAACAAAACACGGATTACTATTGTTGTTCATATGTGACTATGGCCCTTATTCTGGTTGGTGCGGATATTCCCGCTTGCGTACGGGCCGCCGATGTTTATCTTCTGCGCATGTGCAGAGGTCACTCTGCGCATGTGCAGGCGATTTCGCCGCAAGGATTCTCTATACGCCGCACAGGGGGCGTAGAGGGGCGTGAGGGGCTACTTATCCTCATTACCCTATGCATACGCCCCGCGTTTCATGGGCGTTCCCATGCAAACGCGGGGCGTATGCATGGTAATGAGGCCGTGACGCATTGGTACGGGGCGGGCATCTGACATCGCCGGATGTCAGCTGCCCGCCCCCATACAAGATTTCACACGGACAAGTGTCCGTGTGGTCTTGTGTTGCGGGACCTGGTGGAGCGTGCGGCCCTGCATTCGATGTTCGGCGACCATCGAATGCAGGGGCTGCTCCCACCATGGAGGAGGCGTATCCCCGTCCAATTTCATGCGGATCGCCACATATCGGCGTACGGACGGCCGTGGCGATCCGTATGGAAGGCGGGGATTCGCCTGCACGGTCGGAGCCGCATATGCGGCTCCGGCCGCACCAACCAGAATAAGGGCCTATGTTATCTTTCATAGCCTAATATGAACAATGATACTTTACTGAAACATTGTTACAAGCCACAGAGTGGCTCATTCCTGTTTTAGGTATTTCGTTAGAAATGTTCTGTTCTGTGTTTAGTTTGTATGGTCTCTCTGGATTAGCTTTCCAGGTTTTGCATTAGTTTTTGGGGTTTTGCCTTATTCACTTGTTCTTGTATTTGTGGACACAGCTACTCCTATGGATCTATAGCTTGAGTGTTCTGTTAGGCTGCACAGGTGTAGCTTGTGTGCTCATTAGGAGACTTTATAGTCTGTTTTGTGTCATTTGTGGGTATAGGCAGTTTCTTTCCTAGTCATCTATTACAGATTTTGCTGAAGTTATCCTCCCAGATTGGATCACATCCCAAGTACCGGACAAGCTGTGGTCTAAGGGGAAGATGGACACTGGCAAGCTGAACGTACAACCTGTCCAACTGCAACCAAAGCCAGGAGCAGTGCCAGTATCCGTAAAGCAATATCCACTGAATCCTGATCAAAGAGTCACCATCACCAAGCAACTACAAGCTTATCTACAGTCCGGCATCCTTGTTCAAAGTAGATCTCCATGGTCGACGTCTTTGTTTCATGAATGATTCATGACCTTAGAGAGGTCAACAAGAGACTGTTAATTAATTGTCCCATTGTGCCTAATCTACACACCTTGCTGAATCAGATCCCACCATCAGGGGCCTGGTTTACGGTGACTGGCAAATGCTGCGCCCATCACTAAAGACTCTCAAGAACTGTTAGCTTTTACACATGATGGCAAACAATACTGCTGGACAAGATTGCCTCAAGGGGGCGACACTAGCCCCAGTGACTACTCTGAAGCAATGTCACTGGTTCTCCAGGCTTGGAGACCCTTTTTTCTCAGAAGAAACTCAGCTTATCCAGTATGTCGATGACCTCTTGTTAACTACTACAACTCAAGACAAATGCCAACAGGAAACAGTGTCTCTGCTCAAGTTCCTGGAAGAACAAGACTGCAGAGCTTCAAAAGAAAAACTACAGCTCTGTAAGCAAAAAGTCATCTATCTTGGACATTGTATCTCTCAAGGCATCAAACACCTGACAAAAGACAGAAAGCAGCTAATACTGCAAGCCAAAGTACCAAAGACTGTGAAACAAGTCAGTTCATTCCTGAGCCTAGTGGGCTATTACAGAGACTGGATACCTCTTGCATCAGTTTACATGCAAACATTATGCAAGGCCATCAAAACAGAGGGTCCACATCCAACAGATGAAGACATGGCTCAAGCAATTCAGCAACTAAAGTTGGCCATTGCTTCTTCACCTGCCTTAGGCCTGCCAGACTATTCTAAAACTTTTCACCTTATATTGTCATGAGGAAAGAGGACATGCTTTGGGAGTGTTAACACAGATCCACAGAACAAGACAAAGACCTCTTGCTTACTATTCCAGCAGGCTTGACAATATCAGCCAAGGATCACCTACTTGTATTAAAGCTGTAGCAGCGGCTGCTGTATTGAAGTACAAGTGCATAGACATTGTTCGTAATCATGAACTAACTCTACAAGTACCACATGCTGTTACAGAAATCCTACAACAAGCAAGAACCAAACATCTTTCAGCGGCTAGACTCACCAAGTACGAAGTGTCCCTATTGTGTGCAACCAAGAGGTGCACTACAAGAGGTGCACTACCCTCAATCTTACCAGCTCTGTTGCCGGAACAAAAGGAGTATGAACATCAATGTTCAAAAGGAGGGAGAATAAGGGGACAATCGCCTTCTGTCAGCACAGTATCATCTAACACAGCCCAGAGAATGGAAGTCGATACAGAAGCTGAAAGTGAGGACAAAAAAAGGAAAATACTAATACTTAAAATTTTTCCCATGACTGTCTTGCTTTGATGGAACAAGAAACCCAGACATTGCCACACGTCCAAGATATGGCCATACCCAATGCTCATTACGAACTATATGTTGATGGGTCCAGATACTATGAAGATGGCAAGCCCTACACTGGATATGCCGTCACTACTGACACTGAAGTAGTAACTTCTGGAGCCCTACCAGCACACTTATCAGCACAAGCAGCTGAACTTGTCGCCCTTACTAAAGCATTGGAGCACGCAGAGCATACAACAGCGAACATTTATACAGATTCCAGATACAGCTGGGGAGTGACAATGGACTATGGTTTGATCTGGAAAAGCAGAGACTTTAAAACAGTTACAGGTAAACAGATACAGCACGCTGACCTCATTAAAAAACTTTTTCAAGCATTAATAAAGCCACACAAAGTTGCCATCATCAAGATTCAAGCACACACAAAGAATCAAACAAAAGAAACAAGAGGAAACAATCTTGCAGATGCAGAAGCTAAAAAAGCAGCAAAAGCCCAGCCAGTAGAAAAAAAAAGACACTACTTGGTAGTGACGGAAGCGGAAGAACCACAACACATGGCAGATATGCAGCAATTAAAGAAGTTCCAAGACCAAGTAGGTCCAGTGGAAAAAGCAGAGTGGCAAAGGAAAGGAGCGGCAAAAGATGAAGAAACAGAGCTCTGGAAAAAAAGATGAACTGTTATGTCTACCCAGAGTACTATACCCAGCCATGTGCCAAGTCACTCATGGACAGACCCACCTTGGGAAAGATCAAATGACTGCCATTACTAAAGAGAGATGGATTGCTCCAGGATTCCAATCAGCAGCAACACTTCATACACAAGCATGCTGGATCTGTGGAACAAGCAATCCAGGGACAAGAGTAAAAACTCCACAAGGGGCAATACCAAAAGCAACAGCTCCTTTTTCAGAAACTGCAGATTGACTACATTCAGAGGCCTAAGTGTGGAGTGTATGAATATGCACTTGTAATAGTGGACATTCTATCAAAATGGGTGGAGGCTTTCGCTGTAGCAAAGGCCACAGCAAGGAACACAGCTAATCTTCTCAGAAATTGTCTGTAGATATGGTGTCCCAGATGTCATTGAGTCAGATGGGGGACACACTTTACAGATTCTACAGCAGAAAACAATCCGCATCATCTCCAGCCAGGAGATTGGGTGTATCTTAAGAGACATGTTCGGAAATCGCTTGAGCCCAGATATGATGGTCCATTTCAGGTCCTACTGACTGCACCAACATCAGTGAAGCTACAGGGGAGGGACACATGGATTCATGCCTCCCATTATAAACGATTACAAAGTTAAGTTTGAAGATGCAGTTTGCTGAAATGTTATTTGGGCCCAAACCCGATAAAAGTCTATGGGGATGTATTCTGTGTTTGGCAACCACAATAGTGACAATAATATGGTTATGTACAATACTAGAGGCACCAGATTATGTTAAAAACAACAGTACAGTACAAGTTACCTCTATAGTCTATCCCAAACCACATTATGTGAGAAAAAGGGAAGTAGTAAACCCTAACCATGAATGTAGGAATTCACCACTCATCACAAGGTGTATTTGTGAGTATTGTGGACAGCCACCTGAGGAAACATGCATAGAATGATGTAAGGCCCCTACTGGAGAAAACCAAAACATGTTGTTGCAATTGCAGAATTTGGTAGGGAATGCCCTTAACACTACAAACTGTTGGATCTGCTCTCAAGGTCCTACCTCAGGAGGAGGAGAGTGGACATTCGTCCCCATCACATTTGATGAATGAGACAGGAAGCAATTCCAACGAGTTTGTAATTGATAGTCTAACGACAGAAAGAGGATTGGATAACTTAAGGAGAATGTGGGACAACATACCTCCAATTCTCCCAAAGAATCTATATTATTTATGTGGGAAATACGCCTACAAGTGGTTTGTCTATGGCGACTATGGGAATTGCACCCTAGGATGCATAGTACCTGCAGCACAAGTGATAAATCATGAAGATCTAAAAATTATAGGATTATGCATACTTGCTTATATTTGCTTTCAAGGTATTGATGTATGTTTTCTCTATTTATCTGAAACAGTGTCAGTCCGCAGCAACTACAACCAAGTTAAAAAAACTCATATCTGGAAGGACACAGAAAGCAGAGAATCAGTCTATTCCGATGGATGTGAGCGAACAGCCAGTTGCTCTCTGACGACAGGGAGAAGCTACCTTGTTCTCAGGGCTATAACCCACTAGAACCATCTGATGTGACTAATACTTTGCATAGTTAGGCAGTTTGAATTGTAAGATGTCCAACCACTATGAGTTTTCTTATATTTATAATAATTTTTGACTTTGTTTACTACTGTATGTAAACAATGTAATCTCAATTGTAATGTTTAATTATTATAAAAAGGAGGGAGTAAATGATAGAGTTTATCTTACTCAACATTATATTACTTATACCATAGCATAATTCTTGTCAGTACAGAGTATTATAAAGACCCATATGTACTAGCATTATATATAAGTATCTTGTGTACAGGAAGCTGAATGGGTTAAAATATATTCCTTCTGAGTTTCAGGTTCTGTAAATAAGTCAAAGTTACTAATGATACCCATATGGGGAAATACACTCTTCCATGTCATCGGAGATGGCATAGTAAAGTTACGTCAAACCAGTTATAGACTTTGTAACACCACACTAGGGGAGTGTAGCATGTGAACATGTATGTATTTGGTAATATCCCCTCCCATAAGGGGGAGGAATTATTTGTGTTACATGGTATAAGTATGTGACCAACGAGCTAAGTACGGTACGGTGAATAAACTTGTTTGAAAGAGACCGTCTGCAGTCATTTCTAAGGCTCTGAGATATCTGCGTGCTCTTGAAAGGAAGGTCGCATTCCTAAAGCTTTCAGTATCTCTTACTCCAGCTGCGGGCATTTGTGAGGGGATGTGTCTTTGTTTCACATCCCTTGCATGGTTGCAAGGGGATGTGGTGGCGATTCAGCAGGGCAGGCCCTCAAAGACTCGGTAAGCTGCAAGATTGCAGCTTAATGACACAACCAGAACCTAGCCCTAATATACATACATATATACACAAACACACACACTATGCCATACCTTGAGCACTGGTTCCTTTCTTCTTGGACGAGCAAGAAGTACTCTTCCATCTCCTTTTCCCAATACTTGTGCAGCTTCTGTGATCTCTGTATCTTCCGATTGATGGATCTTCTGCAGTAATGCAACCTTTTCTTGCAGCTCTCTTTGGTGCACTTGAAAATCCCCTTGCACTGTGTGTGCAATTTCATCCCACGTCGTGTTCTGGAATCTTGATTGAGATTTTCTTGCCTGTGAACCAAATAAATGTGCAGAGTGATGAATTACCTGGTTAATGAGTGTGTCGGTTTCTTCATCTATGAAGTTTGGTCCCCAGTTGCAGGAGTCTTCTCCGGAGTCAGCTTCATGGTCTGTCTATGATGGTTGTTGGACATCTTCAGTCTGTCTCTGCGCTGATTCTTCTTCCTGTAAAGAGAGAGAAAACCTACTTCTTTCTTCTTGGGACATTGGTGAACCCAAAGCTTCAATCTGTCTCGACGCTGATTGTTCTTCCTCTGAGGGTCTCCTTCTTTCTTCCTGGGACATTTCTAAATGAAAACTGAATAGAGAAATCAAATATGTTATACAATCAAAAAGATTCATGAAGATCTACTATTGTATACAAGTGATATTTCACTACTATGCTATGCCATATATATATATATATATATATATATGTATATATATATATATATATATATACAGTGTATATGTATATATATATATATATATATATATATATATGTCCAGTCACCACTCGAATCAGTAGTGTCAGCAGCACTCAAGGTAAATAATCAACGATACTCCAGCAGATAAATGCAGCAACGTTTCGATTTATTGACAAATCGTCGTCAGGCTTAACAAACAAACACACACACTCACCTTATATCCCCTATGCAAAGTGTACGGCCGTATCACGCTTCCCGCGGCCGCCAGATCACGTCACGTATGCGCGTCACGCCCGCACCCGCTACCAAGGATACCAAGAGACGCAGCGTCTCCCGGGGACCAAGGCAACAGGCGACTGGGAGTGACGTCACCATCAGCGGCGAATCAGACGGCTCGGAACACGTAAATACTGGCAACTTAAAAACCAGGGCATAAAGGTGGATGTCAATACCTGGTACAATGTATAAGTGAACAATCATAAAGAATCAGATACATATTACTCAAATGCAGTTTGTAACAGTATAAATCCAACAATACATATAAGCTGTCTTTGAAAGCCCCAGTCCCGCGATAAATCTTGCGGTCCTGATTACAAAAAGTACAGAAAATACAAAAAGATAATGTAAGTACACAATATATCAACAGAACATAAACAAATACAGCAAGTATAACCATTTACAGAAAGGCATGAAGTCCCAGATGCTCATTGAGGCCGTGTGGAGACATCGTCCTAAGACGGTGAATCCATCTTGCCTCACACTGTAGTAGAGCCAATGAACGGTTGCCTCCCCGCAATCTCAAGGGGACATGGTCTATAATCAGATATTGCAAATTGGCCATACTGTGGCCAGCCTGTGCGAAGTGTCTCGCCACAGGCTGGTCACTGGTGCCAGATAGAAGTGCAGCACGTATGGCTGTACGATGACCGGCCATTCTTTCCCGGAGAGTCCGCTCCGTTTTCCCCACATAATGGAGTCCACAGGGGCAGGAGATAAGATACACCACGTACCGAGTTGTACAGGTGACTTTGTGGCGTATCATAAATCTCCTGCCACTGAATGGGTGAGAAAAACTATCACCCACTTTCATACTGCGGCAAGTAATACAATTAAGACATCTAAAACATCCATTGCGTCTACCCAAGAACTTAGATGCCGGTGGTTCCCTGGGTAGAGTAGAAATGTCAGTTCGCACCACCCAATCCCTGACATTTTTCCCACGGGTGTAACATGACATCACCTTGACGTCCAATAAGACCAGATCTTTGTCAGTGCCTACAATAGGCCAATGTCGTTTAGCGATTTTGTTAATGTCACCACTTAGTTCATTAAAGTGGTTCACCCAGGGAATTCTCTTAGGAATGTTATCAGTGGTTTTTTTTGGCTCCAGTAAAGTGGCTCTGGGACTAGCTAATGCCTTTTGTTTAGCTTTGTTTAGTAATTCAAGATCATAACCTCGAACCAAAAAGTTTTGGATCATAGAATCAATCTGAAGAGATGCTTCCTCACTGCTACTACAAATTCTACAAGCTCTGATGAATTGTGAGAACGGCAGACCAAATTTAAGTGGTTTGGGGTGGAAACTAGCAGCATGAAGAACGGTGTTTCTATCCGTACTCTTTTTAAATAGTGAGGTGGAGATCTTTTCATCTATTATAGTGACAGCTACATCAAGAAAATTCACCTTGGACCCATCAATTACAAAAGTAAATTTCAGAGGGGAGTTAGACTCATTATGGCGACAAATAAAGTCGACAAATTGTTTTTCCGACCCACTCCAAATCAAAAAAATATCATCAATGTATCTGGTATAAAAAAAGATCATACCAGATACAGTGGGGTCATCAAAGAAAATTTCCTGTTCTGCTGTAAACATGTACGCATTGGCGTACGATGGGGCCACACTGGACCCCATCGCACAGCCAGAGCATTGAAGATAAAAATTACTGTCATGAATAAAATAATTATGAGAAAGAATTTGTAGTAGCAGTGAGGAAGCATCTCTTCAGATTGATTCTATGATCCAAAACTTTTTGGTTCGAGGTTATGATCTTGAATTACTAAACAAAGCTAAACAAAAGGCATTAGCTAGTCCCAGAGCCACTTTACTGGAGCCAAAAAAAACCACTGATAACATTCCTAAGAGAATTCCCTGGGTGAACCACTTTAATGAACTAAGTGGTGACATTAACAAAATCGCTAAACGACATTGGCCTATTGTAGGCACTGACAAAGATCTGGGCTTATTGGACGTCAAGGTGATGTCATATTACACCCGTGGGAAAAATGTCAGGGATTGGGTGGTGCGAACTGACATTTCTACTCTACCCAGGGAACCACCGGCATCTAAGTTCTTGGGTAGACGCAATGGATGTTTTAGATGTCTTAATTGTATTACTTGCCGCAGTATGAAAGTGGGTGATAGTTTTTCTCACCCATTCAGTGGCAGGAGATTTATGATACGCCACAAAGTCACCTGTACAACTCGGTACGTGGTGTATCTTATCTCCTGCCCCTGTGGATTCCATTATGTGGGGAAAACGGAGCGGACTCTCCGGGAAAGAATGGCCGGTCATCGTACAGCCATACGTGCTGCACTTCTATCTGGCACCAGTGACCAGCCTGTGGCGAGACACTTCGCACAGGCTGGCCACAGTATGGCCAATTTGCAATATCTGATTATAGACCATGTCCCCTTGAGATTGCGGGGAGGCAACCGTTCATTGGCTCTACTACAGTGTGAGGCAAGATGGATTCACCGTCTTAGGACGATGTCTCCACACGGCCTCAATGAGCATCTGGGACTTCATGCCTTTCTGTAAATGGTTATACTTGCTGTATTTGTTTATGTTCTGTTGATATATTGTGTACTTACATTATCTTTTTGTATTTTCTGTACTTTTTGTAATCAGGACCGCAAGATTTATCGCGGGACTGGGGCTTTCAAAGACGGCTTATATGTATTGTTGGATTTATACTGTTACAAACTGCATTTGAGTAATATGTATCTGATTCTTTATGATTGTTCACTTATACATTGTACCAGGTATTGACATCTACCTTTATGCCCTGGTTTTTAAGTTGCCAGTATTTACGTGTTCCGAGCCGTCTGATTCGCCGCTGATGGTGACGTCACTCCCAGTCGCCTGGGTCCCCGGGAGACGCTGCGTCTCTTGGTATCCTTGGTAGCGGGTGCGGGCGTGACGCGCATACGTGACGTGATCTGGCGGCCGCGGGAAGCATGATACGGGCGTACACTTTGGATAGGGGATATAAGGTGAGTGTGTGTGTTTGTTTGTTAAGCCTGACGACGATTTGTCAATAAATCGAAACGTTGCTGCATTTATCTGCTGGAGTATCGTTGATTATTTACCTTGAGTGCTGCTGACACTACTGATTCGAGTGGTGACTGGACATATATTGCTGACCCTAGCCTGGGTCTACAGCTGGCACCGGGACTTTGTGACTATTATCTGGAGTGCTTGGCCGACTGGAATAGTATATATATATATATATATATATATATATATATACATAGATAGATAGATAGATACATACACACAGCCTAGTTTAGACACTACTACACCATGTAATGTATAAAAGTGAAATTTTGCGTACTTGTTTTCTAGCAGGGCGCCCAGTGCGCATTTAGAGTACTGGGCTATTCTCCGTAGTGAAATCGCATCGAATCACGCAGCGTGTATAGTGCTGTGTGCTGCGATGTCCCTATGAAATGCACAGGAGTGCTTATACAATGAAATATCGCATTTAATCGCGGGGCACCAGGTGAGATGCAATGCGATGCGATATTTCATAGTAGAAGCACCCATGCAATGAGATGGGAATACATGTAAAGTACTCCGCGTCCGCTCGCCACGCTTCCGGCTTGGTAGCTCACTGCGCTCGCCACACTTTATAAAATCGACTCCACACCAACGTGGATAGTGGGGGCATGAAAAGGTCAGGACGCGTTCCGCCGCCGCCGCTTGCCACGCTTTGGGGTGGCGTGGATAGTGCTGGTGTTTTAGGAACACATTCACACCTGCAAAATCATACAGCGGACACAGTAATGATGACATGTGTTAACTATTAACTAATTTACTTAAATAATTTCATTAATGTAGCATAAATTATTAAGAACATTCATTAATAATAATAATAATAATAATAATAATAATATAACAACTTTAAAGAAACAGTAATGATTAAAGAACAAGAAGAATAAATTAAATCATAAGTAATCATCCTTGGGGAGGAGCTTCAGTGCCTCAAGTATGCGGAGGAAAGGGTCCTCAGCTCCCAATGTTTTTTGCCACTTGAATTCTTTCAGACATGACTTCAGCTTATGACGTGCAGTGCCTGTTTGGTGCTTATTACGCCACTTACATGCGCCCCACAGTCGTTCAACTAGGATAAACCGGAACAAAAACTAAAGGAGTCTTGAAAAAAAACCTATCATAGGTTGAAACACGACGGCGTTCCCCTGCTAGGAGTGACGTTGTATGCTGCTTTGCCTGATGACTGTGAACCAGATTGCTGGCTGCCCGGGCTGCTGCCCTGTTTCACTTAGTCACTTTTGGACTGTTCTTTCACCAGACAGTTCCAACAACTCTGGTAAAGAGCCTTACAGCCGTCACCCACACAGGGGAGACTTTCTGTGTTTGTGTGCCAATTTTATACTTATTATTTGCCTTATGTGATAGATTTATTGTATTAGGGATTCTGTATATTAAAAACTGTAATACACTATAACAATAATTTTTGTTTCATATGGACCAATAATGTGAATACTTATCTGATACTACTACAGTGAAATACCCTAGGACCTCCCAATACCAACAGGGAGTGACTATTTATAAAGGTACTCGCTGGTGAAGGGTTCAAACACTTTTTTTCTCCAATCACCTGTTTCTAGGAGTGCTGAAGAACACTCCATTTGTAATCCATCACAGGTACTGCATCTGCGCAGATTTGGATATACCTATACAAATACAAATCAGTGACGGCATAAACTTGAAAATCCATAAAGCAAGGCATGACTGTTTTTAGTAAAAACAAACAAAGAAGAAACCAGATTTTTAAACCCTTTGCAATAAACCATGCAGAAAAATAAAGCCCACAGGAAAACATTTACACACAATACATTATGCACTACATAGAAAACTCAAAATCAATACTAAAAAATAACATTAATATAAAGGAAGATGTATACATAGAATATTGTATATTTAAACAGCTAGTGGGAACTACAAGTAGCGCAGCGTGTGTAAAAACCATGTGTACAGCATGCTATGGTTAGTGTGTGCGAAGAATCAGAGGAGGGTCCCAGAGATTACCCTGTGGGGGGTAGGGTACGAGAGTACGGAGTTGGGACCCAGAAACTACCCTGTTGTGCTAATGAGCTGTTTGGAGATGGAGGGGAGGGGAGGGGGGGGGGGGGTACAAGGGCACAGAGGTGGGTTCTGGAGTCTACCCTGTGCTGTTAGGTAGTAGTTTGAGGTGTGCGAGGGAAAGGAGGTGGGTCCCAGAGATTACCCTGAGGTGTTGGATAGCTGTTTAGAGAATGAGAAGTGGAGGGTGGAAGACAAGAAAGAGGACATTTTATGTGGCAGGAGAGGAATAGAAAGACAAGGGGCAAGATTCACCAAACTTAAAATGCTGTAAAAACCCTGTTTTCGGGGTTTTTACCGCATTTTCATATGCAGCAAAGCCCCACCGCTGGGGCTTCGCTGCAGGGGGTTATGCCAGTTCTATATGGCGTAACCCCATGGAAGCCTATGGGCTTCCCGTTGCATCCCCCGCCGAACCGCGATGCCCTCCCTCACCTGTGTCCGGGCAGCCTCCTGCAGTGCTGCCCGGACCAGTGATCTCCTCCTCCCTGCACAGCTTCCTTGTGCAAGGAGGAGGAAGCGGAGCCCTCTCACAGCCGTGTGAGGGTTCCCGGAGGGAGGGCGGACATGCTGCACATTGCCGGCCATCGCTTTTGCGTTAATAATCGCATATGCAGTAACATATTGATAAAAATGCGAGTGCCGGCGATGTGCTGCGGGATTATTAGAGACTCCCGCCCAGTGAGTTCAGCGCTTACTTTTTAAAGAAGAGAAAATAAATGGATTCCTTTCCAGATGGGTCTACTTCCCAGCGTCGGCAGAACTCTCCTCCCGGTCACTTGAATCCAAAAGCTCTGATATGCTAATCAGAAATCACCACCAGCAAAGAGCAAATACCAAGAAACCAACCAAAACGTATGCAGCCAGGTAGCAATCTCAGGGTAATGGCACCTAAGCTAGGGAGGGTCAGGGTTTTTATGGTCTCTGTAAAACAGTGGGAAAATAGCTCCTCCTTCACCCAAAAATGTATGTTATTTCATTGGAAAGCTTAGTGGCACCACAATACATCAGGCCTTACTGAATAGTTAATTTAAGTCATGCAGTGGTGGCGGATATTTATTAAGTTGTACAGTATCTTGGCACCAAGGGAATAGAGTATGTTGAACTGTATTTAACTGTCACGTTGTACACATATGACACAGTAACAGCACATACAGGGCAAAACTCTGTAGATAACAATAGTCAAAGGTGAATAATGCGGCATGATTTAAAGATGTGCGTGTAGCATACAGAGAGCACTGGGGGTGCAGATTTTATAGTGTGCCCCAGGGGTTAGGAAGGTTCCCAAGGTTGCTGAACATCAGGATTAGGTGGCTGATGAGGGTTGCAGTGCTAGCATAGCACAGAGCAGTGGCAGGTCATTCTGGTACTTGTAGTGCCTCGCAAAAATAGTCATGCAAACTGCTCTAAAGAAGGGTGTAGCTGTCCGTCGACGTGTAGACAAGCTGTGGGGTGACTAGGGGCAAGCTTGCAGACAGGCTGCGGAGAGACTAGGGGCAGGTTTGCAGACAGGCTGCGGAGAGACTAGGGGCAGGCTGCAGGGTGACTAGGGGCAGGCTTGCAGACAGGCTGCGGGGAGACTAGGGGCAGGCTTGCAGACAGGCTGCAGGGTGACTAGGGGCAGGCTTGCAGTATCCAGGTTTAGACGGCAATGGTGGAAGCAACAGTGTATGGCATTAGTTCCTTAAACTGAGCACCTAGGCTCCCTGGGGTGCCTCAGAGCACTTGCAGGGGTGCCTCAGGTTGGTGGTCCAGAACCTGAATTGGTTCCGGACCACCAACCTGAGGCACCCACTGCAAGTGCTCTGAGGCACCCCAGGGAGCTAGGTGCTCAGTTTGGGGAACCACTGCCAATTGTTTATGGTCAATGTAATGGCCAAAAACAGTGTTTGTGGCTTTCAATTATAAAATATGTGGATAAACAGAAATAAATCATGTCCCTCGCCACATAACTGGACCTAAGGATAACATTTAAGAACAACTTATTTAATTTAATTATTATTTTTTATTCTTGGTAACAAAATTTTGCCCTAGGGGTTCACTGAAAAATACTGAAACTCTAGGATGCCGTGATTCAAAAAAGTTTGGGAACCACTGGTGTATGGCAATCTGCTATAAAGATGATGTGTGCATCTACATGTAGACAGGCGGCGGCGTGACTTGGGACAGGCTTGCGGTGTCCAGGTTTAAACGGCTATGGTGAAAACAACACAGTACGGCTATGAAGATGGGGTGTGTGTCTACATGTAGACAGGCAGCGGGGTGACTAGAGGGTGGCTTGCAGCATACGTGTTTAGACGGCTATTATAATGCGTAAGGGGGCAGTGTGCAGCTGTTGTGAAGGAGGGTTCCCATGGGTGCTGGCCATCATGGGTGGGGTTCTGATAGGGGTTCCACCGCAAGCTTAGCAGGGAGCAGTGCCAGGGTATCTTGGTATTTATAGTGGCACAGTTTACAAGGAGAGTCACTAAGACGGCTATGTCTGCGCATCCACATGTGCCCAGCTATGCACATAGCCTGTTATTTAGGGTGCAGATGAAGACATTTCAGGAGGTGAAAAAGTGGGTATAGGGAAGGGGCAAGGTGTAGCTATCAACCTAAGGTCTGCCCCACAGAAAGCAGTCGACCCAATAATGTCGACCTATTAGCAGTCAAAATGATTACGTCAACCTATTAGCAGTCAACATTTTTAACTGTCGACCAATTAGCGATCGACCCTATGCACTGTCGACCGATGGAGAAGTTGATCTAATACCAGCCGATCCAAGTAATGTCGATGAAATGTACCATAGTGTATGTACCGTTGTCGATCTAATGAATAACGAACTATTACCGGTCGACCTAACAACTGTCAACCTAATGCTAATGCCGATCAGTGCATTGTCGATCTTTAGAAGCGTCTGTAAATTGTGTCGGCTTTTAGTCCATGTCTAACTTATACATTCAACATATAAAATGCCGATCTCTTAATACTATAAATTAAATGTACATTGATCTGCTGTTACAATCGATATAACCTGGTCGACCAAATGATTATCGATCAAACTCCTGTCTACTATTTATACCACAACCCACAGAGTAAAGACTAAAAAGTATGGTTGGAGTTGCAAATGAATTCTCCCACAGAGGATGTTCGCATGCACGCAGTGCCTGATATTGTAAACATGTGTGCTTGCGAGCATGCAAGTGTGTGTGTGTGAGTATGTGTAGTTTGTGGTCACTCCCATTTGAATAGCATAGCAAATACTAAAGTTCGCATGTGGTGTGGGCATTGCTTGTAGAATGCGTGCGTGTGATAAAAAAAAATGGCATGTGGGTCCCCTCCATTGCATTTACCAACGCCGGACTCAAAGAATGGGTCCTGGTTTTCAAATCACAGGACAAACGATGTAGGGGATCCCCAGATTTATTTGAAACCAACTAATGACATGTCAAACTAATCATGTGACCATTCACATAATTCAAATGTAATCTAAAAAGCGCACTGTTATAAAAAGGCGTTATACAGTTAAATACAATCTCTTTGGTATAAGTTTCATAGTTTCATTTAGGGGTGACTTTGGGAACACGAGTAAAAAAAAAAATCCTGAAAATTGTAGAAAAAAAAAAATCTCTTTCTGAAACACTGCCATCTCTTGGCAGTGAGTGAACTTACATATCTCTCACAGAGGCAGCTATCTTTCAAAACTTTTGCTTTGAGCAGGCTTACATGCATGTGTAAGAAAGAATTTGCAGGGAGCCAATTCGGGCGAATACGGTGGATGTGGTAATAATTCATAGCACAATTTTCCCAATTTTACCCGATTGGGCAAGGTGTCGAAATCGGTCCAAAATCGCATAGTGTACGGGCACCTTAACATAACATAGCCACCAGGATAAAGACACAAGGATAAATAAGGATTTGGCTATTCAGTCAATACATTGTAGTGATAGGGGGATAGCGCCTCGACCGAGCAGCTGTGACTGAGGGGCAGATTTATTAAGCTTGGAGAAGAGATAAACTGGAGATAAAGTGGAGAAAGGGTAAAAGGAGATAAAGCACAGCCAATCAACTCCCAACTGTCTTTTTCAAACACAGCTGATTGGCTGTGCTTTATCTCCTTTTACCTTTTCTCGCTTTATCTCTTCTCCAAGCTTAATAAATCTGCCCCTGAGTGAGCGCCCTTTGTCGGAGCAAGAGGCTGCATGAAAGTAGACTAAGGAGAGGGTGATCCATTGCGACCTGTGTACTTCATCACCTGTACAGAGCGGATTTGCCGAGACAGCCGCCCAGCCTGATGACGGAGGTCACTGGGAATCAGCTCTGTACCAGAGATGATGTACGAAGGTCTCCAGGAACCCGCTATGCAAATGATGGGGGAATTTGCTATGGGTAGCAAAAAATAAATAAAAAAAACCCAAAACATATAAACCAGCCACAATATACTTACCAACTTACTGCGCTGGCGGCTCATTGTGGTTTGAAATGGCTGCCTCCTCTCCTGCTGTGTGGGCGGTACAGATCAGCAAGTCACTCCCAGGAGGGCGGGCAATAAATTGCACGCTGGGGAAAATGTCCCCTGATGTGTGCATTATGGACCCGATTAGATAGATTCTATGTGCAGGATTCATCTCTTGGGTCAGACCCGAGGCGCACTGGAAAGAGTCAATTTGGTTTGATTGAATGATCCAATCTCACAAGTGAATTAGGAGGTTGTAGGGGCCACTACACCTTATTTTACATGTTATGCCCACACTATGAATGTACTCATTGGATCTCTGGTGTAAATATACCAAAAACTTAAACCATGCTATCTTAATTAATAAATATTATATACTTCATGTTTTTCTGCCCACACTGATATCTGGACACCATCTTTAGTATGGGCAAGGATAAAACATGTTTTTTTTGTTTTTTTTTCAAATGTTTAATCCATGAATAATTAATTTTAAAGTCTCTTATATTAAATGACTCTACCAAGAAATATGTTGTAGATTTTCAGCAATATAATATCGTTTTTAACTTGTGTAACGGAACAGGAAGTGGGTTGGACTTCCTGTTTCTATCAGTGTGGGGTATAAAATACACCAGCATGTACAATCCTTTGCATACCTTGAAACAGTACCATTTAGGTTCATAATGCATTGGTCCAAGCAGAGGAGTTCCCCTACTTTGTCATTCCACCATCAGGAACAACTTGAAGATTTCCCCAAACACCTGGAACCTAAGGGAAATCTGGCACTCCATATTCATGTTGTCATGTTCGAACTTTGTTAGTGTCAATTCATTTTTTTCTTGTACCCATCAATAGGGTGACATGCCCATCTTTTACAAAAAATCTGTATGTTTTTTGGAGGTGTGCTCCAATAAAAGCCTGTTTTTAAGAAAACCAGATTCGTCCATCTGAAAGATACCTTTATGGAAGTCTCCTTCGCAATGACTGAGTTTCGGGGTATGTATCATTCTTGGTCGTAACCTGTGCAAAGATACCTTTACAGGCTTTATTATATGCTTTATCTTGTGAGTAATGGTACGATTTATTCATTATAAACATGCCTTTATGGGAACAGGTGCTGGACGGGGTCCCGACCGGCATTTACCCGACGTCGGGATCCTGATTGTCAAAACACCGACAGCTGGGTTCCCGACGGCCACCTGCTTTTTTCCCTCGTGGGGGTCCACGAACCCCATAGAGGGAGAATAGAATAGTTGGCGAGCGTAGCGAGCCACCGTGCCCAAAAGGGGCATTGTTACACTCACCATACTGTCTGAGTCCGGCCAGTCGGGATCCCGACTGTCGGACCCCTATACCACACCCTATGGGAACTGAATCATATGCAGCAAAGACACTGCCATCTTGAGAAATTTGGAGTCAAGATTGAAACCCCCTCGGTTGACTCCTTACATTCACCATACCAGGGGAGTTCCTTACATTATTTACTATATACATCATAGCACCAGTGTGTATCCTATCTTCTGTTTTATATTGCAATTTTTGAAGATGGTGACCTTCATTAGTGATAGATGCGGTCAGGCTGCTGTGCTCGAAAGTAACACACCCTTACCCATTTTTTGCTGGTTAAATGCCCACTTGCAGGGTCTCATTCCTGGCTTACTACTGGTGTCCCATCTCCATTGCTGGTTAAATGTCCACCTGCAGTGCTCTCTCCCTATTATAATTGTCAGGAGGATGCCACCCCTTCTGTGCTCATCCAATGCCCACCTGAATTGCCCCATCCCTGGCTTAACACTGGCACCCCATCTCCAGTGCTGACTAAATGCCTCCTTGAAGTGTCTCATCCCTAGTTTAATTTTGGTTCCCTGTATCCAGCGCTGGTTAAATGCGTGCTTGCAGTGGCCTCTCCCTGTTTTAATTGTTGGGAGGGAGCTGCCACCTCTGTGCTCGTCCAATGCCTGCCTGAAGTGCCCCCATTCAGAGTGGTCTGTGAATCAAACAATGTAGATATTGTGAAATCCATGTGATATCAATCCCCAGTCAGTTATTTTTTCACTTGTTTACTTATTCATCGAGGGTTTTTAGGATCTTCTGTACCTGCTGCAGCAGCTTTTGAGCTGCTGTGGTTGGGAAGGTTAGGTGGAACAAGAATAGTATAAGCATAAAACTTTTGACCGTCTGTCGGACAGGCCTCAAGGACTAGTCATAAAGAGGCCAAATATAGTGTAACTTTTTCATAATTAAAATTTATTTTCCACATTGAATCACTACCCTAATTCAAACCATGTTATTCTGGGTTGAGCAAAACATGAAAAAAATTACCACAAAAAGAAAAAATAATAAATATAAACAATCGTTTTATGTAAACTGTTAAAACACTTAGATACTGCTTGCATAAAATATTTAGCTGAATGCCAGTAAAAGGCAATGTAAGAAACCTGGGGTGGAACATGTGCTTAAAATTAAGCAGTGTATTTTTGGTTTTGTTATAATAGACACAACAAAAGCAAATACATTTTTTTTATTTTTAGACTTCCATCTTCAAGAACTTTTCTCCCATGGCACACCATCTCTCTTCGATCAGATAAAGAGATTGCTTGTTAGCTGGTCCATAAATCAATCACTCCAGTCACAAGCCATAAGGCTGCTAGGTACAGGAATTTCAAGATTCCGCTGGAAAGAAAATAGACATACAGTATTATTTCAAACTATCTGGTATTTACAATTAAATCTGTGATGAAGCTAGATGGGTTGGGATCATTTAGTCTACAGCATGATGGTCGACACCATTAGGTCGACATGGGAAAAGGTCAACAGGTCATTAGTTCGATGGTGTCTAGGTCGACTGGTTTTTGACCCGAATGTCAACACAGTCGACATGAACACAGTTTAAAGTGCACCGCATCACCTCGCAATGCTTCGGACACTGTGCCTTGTTATGCTTGGCACACTATTTTATTCTCCCACCACGCCATAGTGGATGGTGGGGCATGAAATACCGCCTGTCGGCACCTCGGCTCAAAAAACAGTGAAAGACCCCATGTTGACCTTTTGACTGTCGAACTAATAACCTGTCGAACTAATGACCTGTCAAACTAATGACCTGTCAAACTAATGACCTGTCAAACTAATGACCTGTTAAACTAATGACCTGTCAAAATAATGACCTGTCAAACTAATGACCTGTCAAACTAATGACCTGTCAAACTAAGGTTATGGATTTTTCGCATAGCAGGCAGATGTACCAACATTTCAAGAGCCATCGGTCTTTATCAAGGAGCACAATTTGGGAACAGTTTGATTAAAGAGACCGTTGGGTCTTGAAATGTTGGTACATCTGCCTGCTGTGAGAAAGATATCTATCTAAATAGATATGGATATTTTCTATCTATATATCAAAAAAGGATCACACTTGCATCAAAAAACATGCAGCCGGGGGGCGTGGCTTGGCGGCCATCAGGAGAAGTCGCAGATCCAGGAGCTCCGGTGCAAACCCTAGAGAAAACACCCTTATCCACTGCCCAAGGCATCCCCCAGCCTTTCCTCCCGTGCCCTCATCACCCCCGGGGCCCCCGGTGACTAATTCGCGGAGGCAGCGGAACAGGGGGACCTCCCTGGGGCTCACGCGAATTGCGGCCTACCGCGACCGGAAGCCGGGGCCTCAATTTGGACGCGTCGCCGGACGGCGCGCGCCACACCGCCGGGAGCAATCCCCACCATTCCTCCCGTCCCACAGGAGTCTAAGGGGGACCCGGAGGGAGCGATTAACCCGCCGAAGCGGCAGCGGGCGCGGGCAGCCTCCAAAACCCGCCGACGAGCACAGTCCACCGCGTCACCTGAGCCCAGATCTAGGCAGAAGCGCGGCAGACGAGGTTACCGCACAGCTGCAGAAGAGATCACCCTCCTGCGTACCACCGCACCCAGTGAAGCCCTGACCACCCAAAGGAGCACCCTGGCAACAACAACACCAGCCCCAGCCGACCAGGGGGGCTGAGCCTGACAGACCCCAGCTTACCTAACACAGCTGGGTGAGTAAAGCAGCCTCATTACGGCCTCTGCCCCTGCACTCTGAGGGTCCCCTTCCCATCTGCACCCCTGCAACTAGAATACTGTCGGAGGCAGCTCCCCTTGACAGACATAAGCCGCTCAGGCGCAGCTCCAGAGGTGGGATTCCTGCTCTCTGCTCTGAGACCCATTCAGACACAGTAGGCTACCTGCAGAGACCACCGGGGGGGCCGGTCGACCTTGAGTCTCCCTGTGCTGCTGGGCTGCTTCTATCCTGTCCATACCAAGCGACACCATATACCTCTGCAGACTACTGCTGGCAGCCCTGCTTCAGATCAGGTCAAATCAGCATCAGACACGCAGGCAGCAGCTGGGCATACCCCTTTGTACAACTAGCCGGTTGCCCGCTCACTGGAGTATTCCACTCTCCCATCTTCCCTCCCAAGAATGCCATAACGCAAGCTTTCCCACAGCACCTCTCAATAGAGATGCATGATTGACCGCCAACCCATGGGGACCACTGACTAGAGAAAGACCTACGCAGATGACCACTTGACCTATATGTAAAGCCTTCTCAGCGAAACAGCCACTCCAAGCGACCAGGCAGGCCACTATGGGCAAAACTGGCAAATCAGCCCAGAAGAAAGACACCTCCCTACCCAGAACTGACGCTACTCAGACCAACTTGAGACCATTCCTCTTACCGACACCCGCTGAACCAGACCATACAGCAGATACTATGGAACCCCCGCAATCCTCCACCGCTTCTTCCAGTCCCACGAGGGTCGAGGGCGCGCATCAGGTGGAGCCCGCCAAGCTTGGTAGCGACATAGCGGAAATTCTATCATACATTAAAACGCTCCCCACAAAGCAAGACCTCCATTCTGCAATCAGGGAGGAGATGGCTTCCGTCAAACAAGATCTGTCCGAAGTTGCAAACAAAATGGAATCGTTGGAAGAAAGTCAAGCGTTCACAGACAAGAGGGTGACATCCTTAATAGAAGTGGTCTCAGCTCAAGCCTCAGAACTCCGATCTCTCCAAACAAGACTGGAGGATTTGGATAACAGAGGAAGAAGGAATAATATACGCATCAAAGGCCTACCAGAAGACGTCACAAATGCCGATCTAATTAATGCCCTAACAAAAATTTTTAACGAGATCCTGGGCAATGATCCCCAAGCAGAGATCTTGTTTGACCGGGCACACAGAGCCTTAAAACCCCGAGGTTCCCCTTCCGATAAACCTAGAGACGTTATATGCAGACTCCATTACTACCATCAAAAAGAGGAAATAATGAAACAAGCCCGGCAGCTAGATGGAATCGACTTTAACGGAACCGTGGTTCAGCTATACCAAGACCTATCACTTTCCACTCTACAACAGCGCAGAGCCCTTCGCCCTCTAACGGATGAACTACGCAAGAGGCAGCTGAGATACAGATGGGGCTTCCCATTCCATATCCAAGTACTCCACGCCGGGAAACCACACAATCTCCACTCGCCTGAAAACCTCGCCTCCTTTTGTTCCGCCCTGGGCCTGCCTAACATTGAACTACCCGACTGGCAGAAGTCAACATTGGCTGCTATCTCATCCATCCCTCAGAAACCTCCTGACTCCTGGCAGAAAGTCCCGAGATCAGGAAGACGTAAGGATCCGGAGTCGGAGGTCATTGCTTCCAGGTTCACGTGAGACTCTTTGCCGTTCAAACTGCTTCTGTTTGTATCCCCAATTCTTCCTTTTCAGTCACCTTTTAAGCATCCTGCAATTGCCCAATCCACACACTGAGCTCCCACTCTGTATAGCTTAAAGACCCCCCCCTCCCCCCACAACCGGCTCTCTTGCAGCCCTTTGCACCTCCAGCCTGGGACCAGGCAACTGGTCCTTTCTGTGGGGATAGGAGACTGGCGACAACCTTCTTGGAGACTTCAGGGGAGAGACCTGACTGGAAATGGTCAAGCCTTAATCGAGGACTAAGCATGGACCAGTGTTGAAGTAGAATGTCCCTTAGGGTCCTCATAATGCTAGCCTCATCCACCCTTCCCCCCTCCTGCCCCTTGTTCCGTTTGCCCCTAGCAACCCTATGTGCCAGGCACTCGGTATTATGATACTAGAGACTAACAGGCCTATTGCCAACGATAACTCACTTTACCATTGTCTGTTTCTGATTGAGAAGCACTGCCTACAAGTGCTCAGTTTACTGTTTATGCTGTTACTTGATGTTATGTTTTTTCTTGATGTCTTTGGTCCCCAACTACCCCTCAACCCGCACACTACATTATGTTTTCTGTAGCCTGGGACCCCTTTAAGGGCACCAGGGCTCCAGAAACGGGTAGATTATCTGTATTTCTTTTTGTACCTACACCTACCATTCCCCCCCCCCCCTCACCTCCCCTCAACCTCTCCCCCCCCCTGCCCCAATCCACATACCCTCACCAAGCCAGACACCCCACCATTTGCTCACACAACCCCCAAGACCCATGCAGGAGTCACTTAAATTTCTATCCATAAATGCAAGGGGTCTTAACACCCCCGAGAAGCGATCTACGCTTCTGAGGACTCTGTGGGCGGAAAGGGCCGATATAGTTCTTGTCCAGGAGACACATTTTAGAGCTGGCCCTCGGGCACCTAAGCTAACAAACGCAAGATTCCCACATGCATACTACAATAACAACCCGGATAGTAAAACCAAGGGGGTAGCTATCCTCTTCTCGGCTAGGCTACTTGTAACCGAAGTGGTAACGCATAAAATAGTCCCAGGGAGAATCCTCATAGTGAACTGCACGATATTCAGCCAACGATACACACTCGGGGTGGTCTATGCTCCCAACCAGGATCAACATATCTTTTTTAAACGTCACCTCACTACACTAGACCATTTACTGAATGGGATTGTCGTTATCGGGGGAGACTTTAACTGGATAATGAACCCGAGTATAGACTCCTCAAACCCCTCCCCCCGATACTCAGAAGTCAAGCACCGCCGGGTCAGAAAGATTTTCTATGACCTGAGGTTGGTTGACTCTTGGAGAACCCTCCACCCAGCAGAGAGGGACTATTCCTTTTATTCCCACCCCCGGCAGACATACACACGACTAGACTACATTTTCGTTAGCCATCACCACCTCCCGTTACTCTCACAGGCATCTGTAGGTCCGATAACGTGGTCTGACCATGCCCCAATCACATCTACCCTTGAAGTCCCTCACAGATCAAAAGGGCAATGGTCCTGGCGACTCAACGAATCTCTACTAGATGACCCCCTCTGCAAAGCGGAAATTGAGAAAACAATCAGGGAATACATAGAAGACAACGATAACGGGTCAACAACTAAACTTACACTTTGGGAAGCACATAAGTGTGTAATTCGGGGGAAGTTAATTCAATTAGGCACATACCTTAAGAAACAGCGACTAGCTCAAATAACTTCCCTATTTTATTTATTTATTATTTATTTATTAGCAGTTTCTTATATAGCGCACACAGATTCCGCAGCGCTTTACAGAGAGAATATTTGAACATTCACATCAGTCCCTGCCCCAGTGGAGCTTACAATCTATATTCCCTACCACATGTACACGCATTCATTCTAGGGTTAATTTTGTTTGGATCCAATTAGCCTACCAGTATATTTTTGGATTGTGGGAGGAAACCGGAGTACCCGGAGGAAACCCACGCAAGTACGGGGAGAATATACAAACTCCGCACAGTTAGGGCCATGGTGGGGATAGAACCCGTGACCTCAGCGCTGTGAGGCAGTAATGCTAACCATTACCCCATCCGTACTGCCCTATTGCAACAAATACACCGCTTAGAAGCCCTACATAAGTCCTCCCCACAGGGCCCCCCCCCAACAGAACTACTGGAGGCCCGTAACCGTCTGAATGCGTTGACCTCTGCCCAAATTAAGTCCTCAGTGCGCAAGTGTAAAAGTAAGTTTTACCAATGGGGAAATAAACCCGGCCGCCTCCTTGCTACCGCCCTGCGGGCCCAGAGGGCAGCCTCATTTATCAGCTGCGTTAAAAATCCCCGGGGAACTAGCTGTCTCCAAACCCCAGAAATAGCCTCGTGCTTCCGTGAATTCTACTCAGCCTTATACAACCTGCGCCAGCCACAATCAGAAAAGGAAGCCCTCCTAAACAAGCAACAGATAAAGTCGTACCTGGCCAAGGCTATGTTCCCCACACTCCCCAGAGAAGACTTAGAGCACCTAGACCTACCCTTCTCCCAGCTAGAACTTGACCAGGCTATTGCTTCTAGCCCCGCAGGTAAAAGCCCAGGCCCAGACGGCTTCACCATTACCTATTATAAAACTTTCAAAGATAGCCTTTCCCCCATTCTTCTTGACGCCTTTAACTCTGTCTCAGACACCACCCCATTTAACCCTCAAACCCTAGAGGCCCATATCACAGTCCTACCTAAACCGGGTAAAGACCCATCAGCCTGCCCAAGCTATAGACCCATTTCGTTACTGAACGTTGACCTCAAGCTATTTGCCAAGCTCATGGCCAATAGGATCAACAAGCTGCTCCCCTCCTTGATACACAACGACCAAGTGGGGTTCGTTCCAGGACGGGAAGCAAAAGACAATACTACCAAAATTCTAAGCCTTCTACACCTAGCGACATCCAAGCAGATCCCCACGATCCTCCTGTCGACGGACGCCGAAAAGGCGTTTGACAGAGTGGACTGGGGATTTATGAAGACAGTACTAGAACATATCGGCTTAGGCCCAACTGCCCTGCAGAGAATTATGGCGCTATACAGCAGGCCCTCAGCTAGAGTTAAAGTAAATGGATCTCTCTCCGAGCCTTTTCAGATTAGAAATGGTACAAGGCAGGGGTGCCCACTGTCCCCCCTGCTCTTTGTACTATGTATAGAGGCTCTTGCTAGAGCAATCCGCGCAAATCCCGATATCTTAGGCATTAATATAGGCGATGAGAATTACAAACTGGCCCTCTTCGCAGACGACCTCCTTGCGGTTGTGACCAGCCCAACCACCTCTCTCCCGCACCTAACTAAAGAACTTGAGACCTTTGGAACCCTTTCCAATTTTAAGATCAACATGTCCAAATCTTGCGCCCTCAATGTCTCGACTCCCCCACACATCATATCTGGCCTTAAGAGCTCCTTCCCCTTTTCATGGAGAGACTCACATATAACATATCTAGGAATTAAGCTGACAAAAACCCCATCCAAACTGTTTGAATTAAACTACCCTCCCCTGCTCAAAGCCATGCGCTTAAATTATAACAGCTGGCAAAATAGACAACTTTCCTGGCTTGGCAGAATGAGCGTGGTTAAAATGAATACACTACCCAAACTGCTATACACACTCCAGACCCTCCCCATCGCGATTCCGGAATCATGGTTTCGCTCAGTAAAGATGTTGATGCAACAATTCGTCTGGTCAAGAAAGCCCCCGAGAATTAAATATTCCACTTTAGTGAGACCCCCCCATCAGGGAGGCTTCCAATTTCCAGACCTTAAACTATACCACCAGGCGATTGTCCTGGGAAGAGTACTGGACTGGACGAGAAACAGGCGCTCCAAGCAATGGGTAGAACTGGAGGGGGTGTGTCTCCAGCAATATCCTGAGTTATTCCCATGGCTCCCCAACCTCCCTAAGCCACCACCACAACATCCAACTATCTCCCCTACTCTCAGGGCTTGGAAGCGTTTGAGAAGACTCACACATGTAGCCTCCGAAGTAGGTCCCTTGACCCCCTTTCTAACTAACCCAAGTTTCCAACCAGGCCTACAACTTCCACACTTTTCTAGGTGGGCTAATGAGGGTCTGTTCAGAATAGGGCAACTGGTTTCACCTCACTCCACAGTAAAACAATTCTCGGAGATTACAGACAAGTGGGGTGTTCCGGCATCGGATTTCTGGAGATACCTGCAGGTACGCCACTTTGTGAGTTCAAAACCTGTCCTGTCCTTAGCTTCTAGAAGCTTAACACAGTTCGAGAAACTATGTATCTCTGAGAATGATACTTCGCATGTTGTGGCTACTCTGTACAGGTTCCTCCAGTCCGGCACTAAGAATACCCCCACATCGTTTAGACTGGCTTGGGAGAGGGAGCTACAGACGACACTGACAGATAAAGAGTGGGAGAACATTTATCTGAAAGCCAAGTGTAGCTCGTCCTGTATCCAAATCCGGGAAACACAACATAAAATCCTGATGCGATGGTATAGAAGCCCACACCTCTTACACGCTATGTTCCCTGCTGTATCAGATAGGTGTTGGAGGTGCTCCTCCTCCGTGGGGTCTCTAACACACATCTGGTGGGACTGTCCTGTCATTCGCCCTTTCTGGGAGGAAGTGATCTCAATCTCTAAAATAATCCTCTCCTCCGAAATTCCCACTGACCCAGCGTTCTGGTTACTCAACCACTCCGACATCCCATTGTCTAAATACAAGAAGTCCTTGATTAAGCATTTAGGAAACGCGGCACGAGCAACTATCCCCAAACTGTGGAAATCCCCTCTTCCCCCGACGATACAGTCGTGGTTTTCCAGGCTGGATCACTACATGTCTATGGAGGATATACTACTTTCGACCAGGAGCAGAGCCATGGAATTCTCTGAAACCTGGCTCCCCTGGCTTGAATTTAAGGAGTCCACCCACTATAAATACAAGATCTCCAATCTAGCACCACCCACAGCAGAAAATAACGGCTGAAGGCCAAGAGAAGCTCTAAATGAAGTATATGTGGATTTCCCATCTACCCCCTCACCACCCCCAACCCGTCACACCCTCCCCCTTTTTTCTTTTCCTCCCCCTTGCCCCCCCCCCCCCTTTTTCCTCCTACCCCCCTCTTCTCCATCCCAATGTAAAAAACAGGGACACAAACCAGTTGGTTCGAAGTAAGCAGGGTTTATTCATCTGAATATGCACTTATATAGTATTGCTTATTACTGGAAAGCCACCCCGCTTGCCGAACATTTATTGAACGTTGTATTGTTATTTGAATTGTGTCAATAAAAACAAATAACAAAAAAAAAAAAAAAAAAAAAACATGCAGCCACTGGGGTGTCCTCCAGAACCAAAATAGTCCCTAAACATAGAAAATATTATGAAGCACTCTCCAGCTTAATACTGCAAATAAAACATTGCTGCAATTGTTAATCAAACTTACATCATAGTACAGGTAAAGTGATACTCAACGTGTAGGATGCTCTCATCTGTCTTCTGCCTTCTCCGCTTCCTTCTATTGGCTGGCTAACAAAACTGAGGAGCTGAGCATAGAGGCGGGGTTGTAGGGGAGAGGACCCATGCATCCTGGGAAACCTTAAAGGTTTCGTTGATTGGTGCCTTGGTCCTCTGGATCCACCTACAACCCCAATGTCACCCTCTGGTTCCCATGAACCTCAAAGAAAGGTAACCTAAGGCAGGTCTATCATAACTAGTTTCTTCTTCGGGTTTCATGGTCCCCACAGGGTGACATTGGGGATGTCCAAAAGCAGTACTCAAGGGAGGATACCCGTCTGAGGTGTCAGAACAACCAGACAACCAAAAGGAAGCATCCTGGGAGGTTAACGTATCAAATGCATAGAACTTTGTGAATGTATAAACAGATGACCACCTTGCATCCTTGGACTAACGATCTGGTGGAATGTGCATGAATCGACAATGTTAGAGGAAGATCAGCTTGCTGGTAGGCTTGCTGAATTACCATGTGTATCCGGCGGGCAACAGTTTGGATTGTTTGCTGGCCAGCACTTTGTGTGAAATCCAAATAGGACAGAGCATGTCTGATTTCCAGATGGAAGCAGTGTGATCCAGATATATAGTTAGGGCCCTAACTATATCCAAGGAGCTGGGGAAAGATCTTCCAAATTGAACACAGGGACCACTATTTCCTGTTTGATGTGGAACCTGAAGACTACATTGAGCAGCTCTGGTTCTTAGCACCGCCCTATCCGGATGGAAAATCAGAAAAGGATGCAGAGGGCATGAAAGAACAGTCAAATCCGATATGCATCTAGCGTACTCTTTTGCCAGAAAGAATACAGTCTTCGCTGTGAGCCACTTTATTTCACAGTATGTAGTGGTTTGAAAGTAGGTTTGGCCAAAGCCTGTAACACTAAGTACAGGTCCCATGGTGTCATTGGAGGTATATATGGTGGTTGTATATGTAGAACACCCTGGCTAAAAGTACGTATATCTGGAAGAGATGCCATCTTCCTTTGGAACCAAACAGACAGAGCTGAGATATGCACCTTAAGCAAGGCTAATCTTAGCCCCATATCTAAACCTATCTGTAAGAAAGCAAGGACTCTAGCTGTTGTAAACACTTTCGTATAATACTTGCGGGAGGCACACCAGGAGAAATAAGTGTGCCACACCTGGTAATAAATCCACGCTAAGGCGGGTTTACGAGCTTTGATCATTGTTTGGACGCTAGTAGAAAACCCTTTGTTTTAGTATGGCAGTTTCAAGTGCCACGCCGTCAAAGACAGGCGCTGAAGATCTGGCTCTAACAAGGACCCTGGCTGAGCAGGTCCTGTCGTAATGGCAGCTGTACTGACAGGTGTTGTAGGTCTACGTATCAATGACGTTGAGGCCAGGCTGGGGCTATCAGTATACGATCCCCACCTTCCGGTTTGAATTTCCTGACTACTCTGCATATCATAGATATGGGAGGAAAGACATGAAAGATGAAACATCCGTGAAGCTGGCTTGAGGATCCCTGGATCGCGACACGTACACTGAAGTTGTGTTGTTGTGATGGGTCGACAAGAGATCCATATCTGGGAGGCCCCAACGGCTCACTAGGGGGGGAAAAAGACTTCTGGGTGGAGTGACCACTTTACCAGATGAACGTCATGCAGACTTATGAAGTCTGCTTCCCAATTTACAATTCCTGGGATTAACACAGCCGACAATGCCAGTAGAAAAGAATTTGAGTAGACACTAGTGTGTAAACACAAATTTTTTTAGATGCCAGTGACGATGCAGCACTAATGGCACTAAATGATCTTTTGATTGAAAATAATTCCACGGAGGATACCCCGAAGAAAATTTATTGTATAAACAAGTCTTCAATTAAAAAGAAATCAGAGTTCTTTCCGATTAAAAATAAAGGGACCCACATTGAGAGTTTTTACAGGACTACACTGGAGGACTTTAAAGCCTTATGTAATAAACCTATTAAAAATAAAAATAACAAAAATAATCTGACAACTCAGGAGATAACCGCCCTAAATACCCTGATGAAAGACCATTCCATTGTCTGTAGACAGGCAGATAAGGGGGGGGGGGGGCTTGTCTTACAAGACAGAGAGGATTATGTACAAGAGGCAACTAGGCAATTGAATAATGTGAACGTATATCAGCCCCTATCATCTGACCCAACTACAAATTACACTATTAAATTGAAACAGTTACTATGTGATGCACTAGAGAACAAAGTTATCTCTAAAGATGAATTCAGATTCCTGTTTGTAGAACATCCTGTCACCCCAGTTTATTATCACCTCCCCAAAATCCATAAAACACTCACTGCACCCCCTGGACGTCCAATTATCTCTGGTATAGGTTCACTTTCTTCTAATTTATCCCATTATGTTGACACCTATTTACAACCACGGGTGCCCTCGCTGAGATCACACATCAAGGATACCACACATTTTCTTAAATTGATCAGTGAAATTAAATGGAAGGAGTCCTATGCCTTCCTCACAATGGACGTGGAAAGTCTGTATTCGAATATTCCCCACGATTTGGGCATAAGAACAATGAAAAACAGACTACTAGAAGATGGTGATCTCAACGAGGATCACATTAATTTTGTTTTGGAGTCTATCACATTTATATTAAAACATAATTATTTCACTTTTTTAGATAAATTTTATTTACAGGTGATGGGAACGGCCATGGGGACCAGATTCGCGCCCAGCTACGCCAACCTCTACATGGGGGAGGTCGAAGACCACCTCGTGTGGAGGGGCGGCTGGGACGCGAATCTGGTTTTCTATGGCCGTTACATAGATGATTTATTTATTATTTGGGATGGGGATATCACTTCAGCACTTTCTTTTGTCACTCATCTTAATTCTAATCAATATAATTTAAATTTTACATATGTTTACAATCAGGAAAAAATGGATTTTCTGGATATCAGTCTCAAAATAGAGAATGGCTCCATTGTTACATCAAATTTTTGCAAGGAGGTAAATACAAATTCATACCTCCATTTCAAAAGTGCACACCATCCCTCATGGGTTAGGAACATTCCTAAAGGTCAGATGATGAGGCTGAGGCGTAACTGTTCGCAACTTCAAACATATAAAGACCAAGCCAAAGTTTTGGGTGAATCCTTCACAGCCAGAGGTTACCCCATTAGCCTGGTAAATAACTCAATAGAGGAAGTAAGTAAAATTGAAAGGGATAAATTATTAAAAGGAAAAGAAAAGGCTAAAACCTCACCCTCAGAAGAGAACAGGAATAAATTTCCATTTATATCAGTATTCAATAATCAATATAAGGATATACAAAGAATTATACACAAAAATTACTCCATTTTACAAAATGATAATATATTAAGAGGATTGCTACCCACAAGGCCATCTTTTATTTTCAAGAAAAATAAATGTTTAAAAACGCTATTGGCACCTAGCGTACTAAAAGAAACAGAAAAAGAACCTATGTCATCACAGAGCCAATGGCTCCCTAATATTCCGAAAGGATGCTATAGATGTGGTAGGACGGGGTGCATCACCTGTAAACATATAAAGAATAAAGCCACCACTGTAGAAATACCAGGTGAAACAAAACCTGCAGTGATAAAAGGGTTTATCAACTGCAACACAGAATATGTAATCTATCTGTTGGTCTGTGGATGCGGCCTCAGATACGTTGGCAGAACCACAAGGGCTCTAAGGACTCGTTTCTTAGAGCATAGAAGAAATATTGTGAATAATAACCTGATGCACAGTGTATCACGCCATTATAGCGAGCATCACAATAGTGATCCAGAGTGTCTAAAACTTATAGGTTTGGAACAAATAAAGAAAACAAAAAGAGGAGGAAATAGATATAAGGTTCTGTGTAACCAAGAGATATTCTGGATATTCAAATTTGGTTCCCTTTTCCCAGATGGACTGAATGAGGCCCTAGAGTTGAATGTGGTCTTATAAATGAAATATAAAATCTTCTTGATAACATCGAACCACATAACTCTAGAATATAATCGACCATACTTGATGCCCCCTAAACCCCACATAACGTGATGGATTAAAATAAAATAAAGTAATATATATAAAGAGTGATGATATACAGTGATAACTGGTAAAAGATACAGTGAAATGAAGTGTATGTAGGGGACTTATTCCGTGTAAAATCAGTAACATCGTAGAATCGAATATCCAAGGTCCTGAGGGATAGTACAAATATAAGTGTTGGCTAAAATATGGAAATTATGATTACCCACTCCTCTCACTGCTCTCCCCACTCCTACATTCCCTCCCCCCCCCCTTTTTTGAGAAAGATAGAGGAGAATGAGTAGAAATACTAAATAGATGTAATAATCTGAGCCTCTTATATAGTGACAAAATAGAAACAATATATATCTTCTCATTACCAAAATCAGAAAGTATCATGGGATATGTAGTTCTACTGTTTAAAAATCCCTCATAACATTCTTTCTTTAATTAAACATTTGCCTATCTATTTCCCTTTTCATAACATCTTCCCCTCTCCTCTCTGTCAGAAATAAGTGACATCCACACCCTCAGAAAGGTAACACTACCTAATACTATAATAAATGAATGTATAATAAAACTATTTGGGCGTTTATACTATCATAGAAATATACAAAGAGTTAAGGTTTAGCCATTGTATTTGAGATATATTGTGTAATTTTTTTATTATTTTTTATTTTTTATTATTATTCCTCCGTGTTGGAGAGCATGATGGGACATGTAGTCCAGAAATCTGATTAATACCAATACCCACTAAATACAATGATATATGCATGATATTAAGAAGCAATAACGACATTCTCTCATCCTGAGCTGATGTTGAAACAGGGTCTACTAATGTAACTAGAATGTGAATAAAATTATATGTGTGAAACTGCATAAATATTGTCTCTGAAAACGCAGATGCATTATGGGGATTGTAGTATCCCAGGGACATACAGCAACACTATGGCTAGTCTCTGCAAATAGCAATAAGAGAGAGCGCGACATCACTTCCGGAAAAGGTGACTATGGGTATTGTAGTCACAACACTTCCAGAGATAGCTGAACAACTACCTGTATAAACGGAACGTCACTTCCGGTATGCGGAGGACGTTACCAGGGAGACAAATCAGGTAAAAATAGAAGTGTTTCCCCTTGCTTGAATAAAACTATAAATGAAGATGCTGACTTATAGACCTGCTTGACGCTATGTGCACAATAGGAACAGCATGTATGATGATCCTGATATTGGGTATAACTGAGCTGTGGTTATAAAATCCTCAGCAACAGTGAGACAATCAGTTGCATAGACGGAACGTCACTTCCGGTACACGGAGGACGTTGTCATGGTGACACAATAAACAATAATGGAAGCGCTCCCACTTCTAACTCTCTAATAAGAGATTTTTTATATACATAATATGATTTGTGCTGAAGTAACTCTGAGAGTATGAATAAATGCCCACATTAAGCAAACAGGGATTAGAAACTGACAGGAGCTAAAGAATTGAATCACCTTCCTCCGATCATGTGATAGGAGGTGAAGATAGTATTAACATAAAATGATGTCATTGATTTGACCTGGAAGTGAACCCGAGAGGTCACTTATAATTATTTGATGTTTTTTATGATAAATAAAATGGTTTTCCAATGTGGTATCAATATAGAATGTACTTATGGTCTGTCTCCAATAGGTAGGAAATGTTTTACGTGTAATATTATGTAAGAAAAATGAGTGAATCAGAGAATATGCAAATGAATCCCATAATGCACTGGGTATTAATACAGGCCCAAAATCCTTATAGTGTTATACCTTGACAAAGCTGACGTTTGGACAGCGAAACGCGTTGGCCCCCCCTGCTACCAAGATCTCAATCTACACTTTGGAGGTTCCTGCTCAATTACCTGACCACCATTTTTCCCAAACAACACCTGGAAGTCCACGGCTTAATTTATCACCAACCTGGACGTTACCTGGATATCCGGCCGCGAGGTTGAAGGTAGGCTCATATAACAACAGCCACTCCCTCGGTGAGCCCACAGGAATACAAATCGCCGTTACTCTGGACTCCGTCAATTCATATGGGACTACCTAGTGTGGACAGTGCGGGACTCTAATCCTCCACCCCGGATGGGGTACAATACCGACACGTGAGATCTGGTCACCTTTTATTGCCATTATTTCAAATGTTTATGTGCACACACTCCATTTGTGCCCACTTGTGATGCGTATACTATGGGATAATTAATGCTGCTATATATGTGTATTTTTAATTATTGTTTTTAATAAATTGTTGTTACTTTTTGATATCTGATTCACTCATCTTTAATTGGTAGCGCTGCTTTTTGTGCTGTTTTTTCGACAATGCCAGTAGATACTGTTATTTATAGTTTCTTATATAGCGCAGCAGATTCCGTTGCGCTTTACAAGTGTTCCTCCCAAGTTAGAATTCTGGACACCTCTCGGTGCACTGCGGGTGTCCCGCTGATGCTTTATGTATGCCACTGCTGTGGCATTGTCTGACCTGACGTGTACAGGTCTGCCTTGGAGGTGATCCCATGATCGAATGAGAGCGTTACACACTGCTTGAAGCTCCAGAACATTGATGGACAGGTGTGCTTCTGAACTGGACCATATGCCTTGCAAGGACCGGGATTCTACTACCGCTCCCTGGGCTCATAGGCTGGCGTCGGTAGTGAGGAGAATCCACTCTGTTAACCAAAATGAACGTCCCTGGTTCAGGTGAGATATCTGTAGCCACCAATGGAGTCATTCGAACTTCTGGAGTCAGCATCATGAACGTGGTCCATATGTGCTGAGGTTGTCTGTCCCATTTCTGAAGAATTAAACATTGCAGAGGATGGGAGTGAAATTGTGCCCACTTGACCATGTGGAACATTGACACATTAAACCGAGAATTCCATTGCCAGGTGGATGGATACTCTGGGACTTTGTAAGAATAAACGTAATCTCTCTTGTAGAGATTGACACTTGTCCATTTGTAGCAACAGTTTCAGTGCCTGGGAGTATAGGAGGGCTCCAAGGTGCAGGATTTGCCATGACTGAGTGAGGGAGAATTTCTCCCAATTGAGGATCCAACCGTGCTGTTGGAGAACAGCAATCGTTGTCTGGAAATGTGCTTATAGCACTACTGGTGACTGGGCTACCAGGAGCAAATCTTCCAGATATGGAAACACTGATCCCTTGTTGATACAAATAGGCCGCCATGACTGCCATGATTTTGATGAAAAACTGGGGAGGCAGTGACCAAGCCAAATGGAATGGCCTGGAACTGAAAGCAGTGGGACAGGATAGCAAACCAGAGAAATCTCTGGTGTGAAGTGAGGATAGGTACATGCAGATAAGCATCCCGTATGTCTAGGGAGACCATATAATCTCCCAGTTCTAATGCTTGAACTATTGATCGCAGGGTTTCCATGCAGAATTTTTTTACTTTGACAAATTTGTTGAGCGCCTTTAAATTTAATATGGGCCTGTAAGTCCCGTTTGGCTTTGGAACTAGGAACAGGGTGGTGTAAAAAACAGATACCCCGCTGGTGTTGTGGGACTGGTATGATTACCTTAGACTGCAACAGGGATCATAGTATTAGTAATAATTGTTCCGTTTTTGCAGATTGTGTGGGAGGCCTGTGCAAAAGCTTTTGTGGGGAGGCTCTTTTGAACGAGATAGAGTATCCCCTTAACAGGACTTCTTTCACCCAGGCATCTGCCTATGTGGTGAGCCACTGCTGCCTGAAGTGCAGAAGCCTACCTCCCACTTCGGGTTCCCCCTATGGGAGGCCCACCCAGTCTTCCTGCAGCTTTATCTGATTTATTTGGGGTTGTCTAGTGGCCCAGGGTTGTTTGGGCTTACACTTTGTTGTCTTGGATGTAGTTGAGGTGCGAGGGAAAGATTGACCTCTCACTTTACCTTGGGGATGAAAGGACCGAAAGGGTGTACAGTAGCTTTCAGTCTTTGTGGTAGAACTGTGGGAAGGCATGCAGTTTTAGCCGCTGCTAGCGAGGATAAAATTTTACCAAGTTCTCTCCCAGACAAAACCTCCCTTACAAAAGGTAACATCTCTAGCGTCTTTTTGGACAGTAGGTCAGCCTTCCAAGGGCGTAGCCTAAGGATACGACATGCCAAGAGAGTTTACAGACACCTTTGCTGCAAGGACCCTGCGTCTGACAATGCCTCCATGATGTATAGTGCGGCCTGTTTAATATGAGACACGCACAGTCTGGCATCTACTGATGAATTAGAGGGTAGCTCATCTTCCACGACCTGGAGCCATTGCAGAATGGCATAGGTCGAAGCCACAGTGAGTCTTTGGACTGTTCCTGTGAGAGTAAAGATGGCCTTAAGACAGTGTTCCATATGCCTATCCATAGGATCCTTTAGTGAGGATCCTGTGGTAAACTGAGCACTGACAGCTTAACCAGTCTGGTAACATGAGAATCTACCAGGGGAGGAGTTTCCCATAATTTGCAATCCTCTGATGGTAAAGGGTATCTGGACAGAATTCTTTTAGAGATAAAGGATTTCTTGCCTATGGCTTCCCATTGGTCAGTGCGGCTCTCCATTAAGAGAGTGGGAATTGTGCTTTGATAACCTTTTGGTTTTTTAAAACATCTACGTTTTGCCACAGGCTCGGGCTCATCAGTGTCAGCCATTTCAGCCTGTACCATGGGTGTCCCCGACACCCATGGGATGTAAAATGGCATCCCCGTAATCCCCATCTCCATTGTTATCATCGTCATCCCAATTATTATAGTCATCTTCCATTGTGTTATCTTCTAACAATGGGATTAATGGGGCAGAAGCAATAGGGAGTTGATTTTTGACAGGTTGACTTGTAGCAGGCAGCAATTTCTGCATAGCCACCGTTGTCTGTGCGAGGGGCTGAACAGTGGTTAGATAAGGAATCTACCCATGGTGGAGGGGTGTGTACAACAGGTGTAATTACAGGAGGCTGAAGGCGATCCACTAAGATGCCCAGAAGCTGCTGAAAGGCTCCCCAAGGAGGCTCCTGGACAGTCACCAGGGCAGATTACTGGCCAGGTGGAATAAAACAATTGACATATTACCCTTCCTGGATAACATCCTGCTCAGACAGGCCTGCAGCACAACCCTTACAGGATAAGCGTATGGGAGACTGAGTGTTCCCCCATTGAGAAGTCATGTTGAAAACACACAAGAGGAGGGTAATATACACAATAGGTATAGCTTTGATAGTAAAACCTAGAGTAGTAACACAGCAGTATGTGACCTGTGAGGATAAAACCTGACTTCTGCCTCAAAATGTATGAGAAACGTAAGGGACAGCTATAAGCAGGTACAGAAAGAAAAACGGACTAGCACTTAGTCAAACGCAATACCACTTAAAGTATTTTAGCTGAGGCAAATATTTGCCAATGTACCACAATCAACAACTTCTATGGAAACTAGTGGTATGTGAGTGCCTGTAAAAGCATTACAGCTATGGATGGTTTTACAGGGGAGACACTACTCGCAAGTCCAGGAGACTGAGCTACGCATCTGAAGATAGTTGCCTGTCTCTGAGGGAGCAGGGAAAGCAGCTTTCAGGGCCGGAAAACTTCAGGAGATGGCGCCCAAAGCTGGGAGAGGTGCTGCAGGCTGGCACCGCCTCCCCTGTACTGGACATCCCCCACATGTGCTAGTGAGCCCCAATAAGAATGGATGTAGACATCCAGCCTGCGCCCCGATGGTCTAGTGGAGTCCCTGCCACAAGCAGCAGTGTCCACCACAGCTGCTGCGGCCCGCCTCCCAGCATGACCGCAATTTGAGCGCTCAGAGAGCCTTACCTGCCCGCGTCCCCAGCCATGCTGTCTGAGGTTTTAGGTGTCCGCCGGTCTCCTCCTCTGCTGAAGTACCCCTTGACTAGAGTCGTGGGGGAATTTCAGTGCCGGCAGGGGTGATGGAGCTGCTGCGCTGTCGTCAGTAAGACTGGTAGCGCAGGCAGCCCAGCAGCGGTAATGCTGCAATGAAACAAGAAGTTCTGTGTAAAAATAGTAAAAAAGCTTCTTTGGGATTGCCTCAGGCAATGCCTGCTGAATAAAAGGTGCTCCAGCTTCCTGCTGGCACCAAGAAATGGAAGCAGGGTTATAGGGATCAGAAGCCGTGCATCCTGGGAAATCTCACCATGAGTACAAAGCAAAAGAGTTGTACCATTACAGTCTTGGAAATAAGTACACAGGCAGTATCTAAAAGACACCTTATAAGGGGAATATTATGGATAACGTTCGGTTTTAATTGACATGAAATTCACTTTGACTCATTCATGTGTATTAATATATTTCGCAGTAAAAAAACTCATTAAGTGTTACATTTTATTGTGAATGTTCTTTTACTTATGGTGCGCCACACCAAGACAATTATTTTCTTTCAATCAGGTATGGAATCATATCTTTGCAAAATATATGTAACTAAGATCTCTGAGTGACCCTCTATTACATGGGTCATCAAACTGCGGCCCTCCAGATGTTGTGAAACTACAAATCCCAGCATGCATTGCCACAGTTTTGCTATAAGGGAGTGTTAAAACTGTGACAAGGCATGCTGGGATTTGTAGTTTCACAACATCGTCTATTATGTTGATTTTTCAAATCTTATTACTAATGCCCTTTGGTGTGCTGGGGGTTAAATCCCCCTCCCTTGCAGCTCCTGGGGGGCATTACTAGTTTGATTGAGCAGCTCTCACCACTGTTTTTATACGGAATCATACAGCACAACATAATGCTCTGATTGTTATGGTGAAGCAGAAATCTGGTTTACCCCAGAATTTCCAATTATTAGGGTTTTAAATAAAAGCAAAAAAAAAAAAGGATTAATTATGGGGAAAAACAGAATCTAGATACGTAAAATGTAGAAAGCATATTTACTGGTGTTTTCAAGTCAGCTTCATAGACTCAATAGTCTGCAGCAATGTACCCAATGCCTATTTGTAATGTCCACCACAAAGCCATCTATAATATCTTCAGTGTGTGTAGACATTGTCATCCTCTTGCAACTTTGCCAGTTGATAAAGTAAGCCATTTTCTTTCAAGTACCCAAAAAAAGTAAAATATTTAAGAGAGTAGCTGCCCTAGTGAGAACAGGAAAGTTTTTTATGGTTAAGAGCAGTGGTAGCCAACCCTAGCCCTCGAGAGCTACCAACAGTTCACATTTTACAGACAACCTAGCTGCTGCACTCATTAATCACTGACACATTTTAACCCCTTCCTGACACAGCCAGTTTTTGCCTTCCTGACAGAGCCCTTTTTTTCAAATCTGACATGTATCACTTAAGTGGGGATAACTTTTTTTTGCTTTTACTTATCCCAGTGATTTTGAGATTGTTTTCTCGTGACACATTGTACTTTAAGTTAGTGGTAAATTTGGGTCCATACAGTCTGTGTTTTTTTGTGAAAAATACCAAAATGTCGTAAAAAAATGGAAAATTTAGCAATTTGCAAAATGTTAAATTGTCTGCTTGTGAGACAAATAATCATACCACTCAAAATAGTTAATAACTAACATAGACCATATGTCTACTTTATGTTTCCATCATTATTTCAACTTCCTTTTAATTTTTTTGGACACTAGGAGGCTTACAATATGAATAGCAAATTCTCAAATTTTCAAGAAAATTTCAAACACTGATTTTTTTAGGGACCAGTTCAGTTCTGATGTGACTTTGAGGGACTTGTATGTGAGACACCCCCATAAATGATGCCATTTCAAAAACTGCACCCCTCACAGTATTCAAAACAGCATTTTGGAAGTTTGTTAACCCTTTAGGTGTTTCACAGGAATTAAAACAAAGTGTAGGTGAAATTTCAAAATTTCATTTTTTTTGCAGATTTGCAATTTTAATACATTTTTCTAAGGAACACAGTAGATTTTACTAGAGAAATGTGACTAAAAATTGATTCCCCCAATTCTTTTGTTTTCATAAATATCCTATATGTGGCCCTAGTGTGCACGTTGACCAAACCACAGGCTTCATAATAGAAGGAGCACCTACTTGATTTTGGAGCCTCCTTTTTATGAGATTATTTTTTAGGCACCATGTAGGTTTCTAGGCACCATAAGATGCTAAAATTTAGGAACCCCCCCACAAGTGACCCCATTTTGCAAACTACACCCCTCAGGGAATTCATCTATGGGTATAGTGTACATTTCAAACCCCCAGGGGTTTCACCAATTTTGATACAACTGGGCAGTGAAAATGAAAAATTTCATTTTTTTACACAAAAATGCAGTTCTGGCTCAAAATTTTTCATTTTCAGAAGGTATGAAGGAGAAAAAGCACCCCAAAATCTGTGCCCCAATTTCTCCCGAGTACGGCAATGCCTCACATGTGACCAAAAAATACCATTTGGGTGCATGGCAGGACTCAGAAGGGAAGGAGTGATTTTTGGATTTTGCAGCTCAGATTCTGGGGGAATGTTGGTGGGTGCTATGTCGCATTAGCAAGACCCCCCAAGCACCAATACAGTGGAACCCCCCAACAAGTGACCCCATTTTGCAAACTACACCCCTCAGGGAATTCATCTAGGGGTATAGTGTACATTTCAAACCCCCAGGGGTTTCACCAATTTTGATACAACTGGGCAGTGAAAATGAAAAATTACATTTTTTTACACAAAAATGCAGTTCTGGCTCAAAATTTTTCATTTTCAGAAGGTATGAAGGAGAAAAAGCACCCCAATGTTTGTGCCCCAATTTCTCCCGAGTACGGCAATGAATTTGAATAGCCGGTCAAAGGTGGGATCATCTCTGGGTGGGCACAGTGTATTATCGGTGTAATGTAAAAATTTAAGGATTATCTCAAAACGAGCCCGAGTCATGGCCATACGGTAAAATGGGGTGCTGTACAGAACATCTGTACTCCAATATTGCCTAATTTCTGGCTTTTTTACTATGCCCATATGTAACACCAGACCCCAAAACGTCATCATCTCTACTGCATCTACAGGGGTCCACCTAGCAAATGATGACGTGGGGTTTTGAGCAATAAACTGCTGGGCATATAAATTACTTTGGTCCACCATTAAATTTATAAAATCATCAGAGAAAAATAATTTGAAAAAATCAATTTCTCTGAGACCTGCTGAATCAAATTGGATTCCTGGGATGGCCAAAAACTCAGGAACCTGGGGCTCAAAATTGTCTGGTGGTGGGGTCCATACGGGATCAATCATTTGGGGGGGGTCTCAGCTGCTCTACGGGGCGTCTTTGAGGGGGTCCCTCATCAGCAGAGGAGGAAGAGGAGCTTAAGGCGAATCCTTCAAATTCCCCGCTTGCATCACTGGCTGTGTCAGAGTCAGAGTCAGAGGCAAGCATGGCATATGCCTCCTCCGCTGAATACATTCTTCTGGATGACTGGGATGACATTTGGGATGACATTTGGGATGCCATTTTTATTTTTGTGTTTCTGTAAGTGTAATGTTTCAACACGTGTATAGTGTAGGGGGGGTACCAACTTTATTTCAACACGGGGGGTATGTAGTGTGTAGTGTGTATGTAGTGCAGAAAAAAAATACTTTATACAGGAATTTGATCCCAATAAAAAAAAAAAAATTGAAGGGGTTAAAAAAAAAAAAAAAAGGTCCTGCGCCAAAAATTGAGCACAGATGTTGGTCAGTAACGTCCGTCACTGAACAGCGCTCAAAGGCAACAGGACACCCACAAAAACAACGTGGGTGTAAAAACAAAAAAAAAACAATTTAAAAAAAACTGCAGAAAAAAAAATGATATCAACCTGTGCCAAAAATGCTGTTCAGTGATTGTACGTCACTGATCAGCGGCCACAGGACACCCACACAAGCAACGTGGGTGTAAAAACAAAACCCCACTGCACTCTCCAAAAAAAACAAAACTGCAGATCAGTGATGCAGTGATGCACCACTGATTAGCAGTGAGGGGCAGCAGACACACAACCTGACAGGGTATATATATAAAAAAAAACCCTGGACCCCAAAAAGTTGCTGATTAAAAGCACAAAAGGGGGGGCAGCAGGGGGGGCAGCAGTCAGTTGCACACGCAGCACAACCTTTGGTGCAACTGACAGGTATATATATATATATAAAAAAACCTGGACCCCCAAAAAGTTGCTGATCAGTTAATTAATCAGCACAATCAGCACAAAAGGGGGGGCAGCAGGGGGGGGGGGCAGCAGTCAGTTGCACAGGCAGCACAACCTTTGCTGCAACTGACAGGTATATATATAAAAAAAAACTCTGCACCCCCAAAAAGTTGCTGATCACCTCAGATATAGTGATCAGCACAAAAGGGGGTGCAGCAGACACAAAATATAGCACTCTCTATCACTCTCTATCACTATCTGTCCCTATCTCTCACGATCTGTGACTCTATGACACTGCAGCAGCAGCACACACACAGAAGTCACAAGATCACAAGATCCAGGAAGTATCCAGCTGCTGGCAGCACGCTACCAGCGGTGATCAGCGGTGATCAGGTAAGTTTCAGGCAAGGATCAGGTATGTATCACGACAGATTGGCACGGTGACCACTCTGCACGCAATTCCAGACCGGAATGGCGTCTGCAGTGCAGTCACCGTTAGTTTAAATCACGCGCCTTGGCTGTGATTGGTCCGTGGGTCCCACGGACCAATCACAGCCTTGGGGGCAGGTGGGGTGAGGTGTTGTCGTCACCGATGACCCCCTCATGCCCCCTGACGCCCGGCGGTGATTGACACCTGTGTTACCGAGCGTCTGATTCGCTGGTAACACAGGAAAACGCTGTGAATGGCTGTTCACACTGAACAGCCAATCACAGCGATCGCCGACGGGGGGGCGGCATCGCAGCCCCCCCTGGGCATGCAGGGACATGTCTGCTGTCAGGGACAGCAGACATCGTCCCTCTGTCCCCACTTCTATAGACGCGGGGACAGTTTAAAGTCATGACGTATATATACGTCATGTGTCGGGAAGTACATCCCGGCCATGACGTATATATACGTCAAATGTCGGGAAGGGGTTAAAAGATACACAGATGGAGCTAATTAGCTCACTTGTGATTCTGTGAGGAGACCTGCAAAACATGCACTGTTGGTAGCTCTCAAGGACTAACACATTACTTTTAGAGAAAAATAAAGAAAAAATTAGGATTTTAAAGGGAGGCAAGCAGTGAAATGAAGTCTAGAAAATAATCAGACAGCATAATGCCATGGCGCATGGCACCAAAAAGCACAGCCTACTGATTGCTGAAGGGATGGTGACAATTGGCTAAACCAAGCACATTAAACTAGCCGGATATTGCAGAAAAGTAAGCTGGATGTGGAACAACCAAAAATAGTTTGAGAGATTACATTCTGAAATACAAACAAGATTTGAAATGAAACCAAGCTGTACATGGGACAGATTACGATATGAAAGGAAGATGGTTATGTTAAATGTTCTATATTTACCTGTGCATTGCAGTAAACTTTTTGAATCCTTAACCATACTTGTAATGTCCACCACCATGACATCCATAGAGATTTAAAACGTTGGCTCTCTTGCAGGATTGCCAATAGATGAAGGAAACCATTTTCTTTCAGGCACCCAAAACCCTAAAATATACAAGAGTAGTAAATAAGAAGAGCTAACAATAATAAAATCTAAACATAAAATGGTACTTGTGTATTATCACGGCACCCAAGTTTCCTACGTACAGCACCGTAGGAAAATCGCTTCGGCCATTTTAAGCGATTTTTTAATGTAAATTATTCACTGCTCTGTATGCCCCGGGGGATCGCATCGTACCTCCCGCAAAATCCCATGCAATTTTATAGGGTGTGCGATGCCATGACATTACCTATACCATAATAACATTGTATTACATACAATGTTTTACGTACCCTCTAACTATCCAAGCCACCCCGAAGCGTGACGAACGGTGGCGGAACGCGTCCTCCAGCGTTTACATTCCACCACTATCCACGTTGGCGTGGAGTTGATTTTATATAGTGTGGTGAGCGCAGCGAGCCACCATGCTCGAAGCATGGCAAGCGCACACGGTTTACTTACATGTATTCAGCTGCGCTCGCCACGCTTCGGGCTTGGTGGCTCGCGACACTATATAGAATGAACTCCACGCCGATGTGGATAGTGGGGGTATGAAAAGGTCGGAGGACGTGTTCCGCTGCGCTCGCCACGCTTTTGGGGTGGCGTGGATAGTGGAGGCCTAAAACATCATTGTATGTCATACAATATTATGGTATAGCTATGCAATGCGATTTTGTGGGAGGTGCGGTGCGATTCCCCGGGGCTGAGAGAGCAGTGAATAAATTACATAGGAAAATTGCATCGCACAGCCCTTAAAATGGCCCATGCGATGCGATTTTCCTACGCAAAATAGCCCACTAAGCAAATTGCCTAGTGGGCACCGTGATAATACACAAGTACCCATAAAATTGCACGTAAAATTGGAAAACCCCTTAAAAGGATGTCTATATACAGAACTGAGTAAAAAGTGGTTCTAATCTTGAAGACCAAAAATGGGAACCTCTTATTATAGTTTATTATGGAAGAGCGGGTACATTACAATACTGCAAACTCTAGAAAGGTAGCTTACAGCACATCACCACATATCATGATGCCATACTTTTTTTACTGTAATATTCATAGAAAACTTTGTATATTAAGTACAAATAAGCTAGACATAGGACTGAAACTGTCAGGAAGGTAGCTTAGAGCATAGCATCACAAAGCAGGATGCCATACTTCTGGTTTTATGATCCAAATAGTCGTAGAAACCTTTGTATATTAAGTACATACAAGCAGGATATTTAATATGAAAAGCTAGTCATGTGAACTTAATACAGGATATATTTACCTGTGTAACCCATAACTTATTGTCTGGCAGCTTCAGGGACTCATTAGGCAACACAAGAGCTGTCCATAACATCCAGTGTTTGAAGGCATCGGCTTCCCTTTGCAACATTTCCAATGGATCAAGCGCTCAATTTTCTTTCAGGTAACCCAATATAACAATAAGCAATAGCGTAGCTGTGAGAAGTAGAAAAGAAACACTCAATCTCAAATCAAATGTAAAACTTCAAATTGTAGATAAATGGCACAACTCTACAGGAAGTCTACGCTTTATGTAAGGCAACGTTCAAAACTGGGTCCACTGAAAACTTGGACCATTAGGCAGATTGGGAATGCTTTATTAGGATAGGATATTAGGATATTTTAAGTAAAAGCAAGCTGGATATGGGAGTGGAAACTTCAGGTAGGCACGACAATGCACAAGGTAATGTAAAACTATTAGGTACTTATGTATTATCTGGGCTCCCATGTTAAATGCACCCCATTTTTTCATACCCCTACTATCCAACTACGCATGGAGTTGATTTTATATAGTGTGGCAAGCGCAGCGAGCCACCGTGCCCGAAGTGTGGCGAGGGGACGCAGTCTCATAAGAAAAATGGGAGCCCAGGTATTACATAAGTACCAACTATTAAGATTTTAAATTAAAGCAAGCTGCTGCTAAGAATAAAATGTTAGGATAGGTACCGTGAAGTGGGGCACAGCATAATGCTCTACTGATGGTTGTGGGGTGGCAGAAATCTGGTTTAACCCAGTATTTTAAAATTTTAGGGATTTAAATAAAGGATAGATGAAAATGAGGTGGAACGTTAGGAATGGGATCATACAGCAAAACATAACGCTCTACTGATGGTTGTGGGGAGGCAGAAACCTGGTTTAACCCAGAATTATAAATGATTAGGGTTTTAAATAAAATATAGATGAAAAGGAGGTGGAACGTTAGGAATGGGATCATACAGCAACACATAATGCTCTACTGATGGTTGAGGGGAGGGAGAAATCTGGTTTAACCCAGAATTTCAAATGATTAGGGATTTTGATAAAATGATAGATGAAATTGAGGTTGAACGTTAGGAATGGGAACCATACAGCATAATGCAATGTCGCACGGCACCATATGACACAACATAATGCTCTACTGATGGTTGTGGGGAGGCAGAAATCTGGTTTAACCCAGAATTTCAAAATATTAGGGAATTAAATAAAGGGTAGAGGAAAATGAGGTGGAACGTTAGGAATGGGATCATACAGCAAAACATAATGCTCTACTGATAGTTGTGGGGTGGCAGAAATCTGGTTTAACTGAGAATTTCAAAATATTAGGGTGTTAAATAAAGGATAGATAAAAATGAGGTGGAACGTTACGAATGGGAAACATACAGCCTAATACAATGTCGCACGGCAACATACGGCACAACATAATGCTCTACTGATGGTTGTAGGGAATCAGAAATCTGGTTTAACCCAGTATTTTAAAATTTTAGGGATTTAAATAAAGGATAGATGAAATGAGGTGGACCTTTAGGAACGGGATCATACAGCAAAACAAAAAGCTCTACTGATGTTTGTGGGGAATCAGAAATCTGGTTTAATCCAGAATTTTAAAATATTAGGGATTTTAATAAAAGGATAGATGAAATGAGGTGGAACGTTACGAATGGGAACCATACAGCATAATGCAATGTCGCACGGCACCATACATCACAACATAATGCTCTAGTGATGGTTGTGGGGAGGGAGAAATCTGGTTTAACACAGAATTTTATAATATTAGGGATTTAAATAAAATATAGATGAAAAGGAGGTGGAACTTTAGGAATGGGATCATTCAGCAAAACATTATGATACAAAGGAAGGGGGTTGTGGATCCGCACAGACTTAGTCATCAATTATGGTATTCGTAGATAATCATTTGTTTAACCAATATGAAGGACTACCTATATAAATTGTTGTAGTCGTGGATTGGCGGTGCGCCCAACACATTCAGTATTTGTCACTGAATAAAAGGGGGTTTGTTTGCAAGAAGCAAACTGGAAGACAAATGTGTCTTTTTGGGCGCACTCTTTCTTGTATTAAATTATGTGGTTTGATTAATCATTTAAAACATAACTTTTATTGGACTTCTTTATCTAAAATATATGGAGCGTTCATAGGTTAATAATCAGTCATTTAATTTGACTGTCAAAAAACACAAACACAGCGACATAACAAAAGACAAACTTACATATACACACATGAATTTTCTATTTCACTTAGAAATATAACCTTTCATAGGAGGTATTTTAAGCCATTCTTATTCGTTCATATGCCTTATTTTGATTGCCTTGGTAAGTGGCGTTTTAAACAGCTAAGCCAGATGGCCCAAGTATAGTGATGGGATATATTCTATTTCTGTGCGGTCGATCTGTTGTATATCAAGGATCAGAATAGTCCCACGTGAAAAGTATTTTTGCAACCGGTGGCTACTGTGTATCTGCTGTTCAATCACCATGCCTGTGTTACCATACCAGCTCTTCTCCAGAGGTCTCCCCTCTGGTTAGTAGGCTGGCCCCTAAAGAATCCGATGGTCCTGTTGGATTCTGGCCCAGATTAGGGTATAAAGGTAACCATTCGGCAGATAGTGTTGAATGAGAGTACCAGGTTGGTTGTATGTTTGGAGCTGGAGTAAAGTTTACTTCTGCTTTCCAAAACAGCTTAAGAGGTCACCCTGATGCCTTTCAGTATTGCAGGGAGACACTGTGGGCTGGATGGATGAGAGAGTGTTTGAACGGAGTGGTTCACAGTGGCAGATTTTCAGTTCGCCCGATGGTGGGACTTCTGCTTTCAAAGATCTGCTTTAAGCATTGAATCAATGATGAGAGAGTCCCATCTCATCAGAGCTTCATACTGACAATGAATGTGTGATTTGTAAATAGAAAAGGAGAGGAAAGGAAAAAGACTGGTGAAGAACTACTGTAGAGATCAGAGAAATTGATATTGTCTACTGATATCACCCTGTGTGGATCCAATCTCTTATTGATTGCACTGTGTGTGTGCTCCACATCTGTTGTCATGAAGTAGGCTATCATGGCCAATCTCTTGTGGTCGCCTTTTTATCCCAAGATCTGGCTATTGTGCCACAGAAAATATATGTATCTCTTATGATTAAAACCACATCCAATATGTACACATTTAGCTTGCAATCAAAATGTGTCAAATTCCTCCCCTCATTCCTTACACACAAAAAAATGTAATAATTCTACGAGCACTAGTTGTATAAATTATATCGACAAATTATATGAATACTGTTCCTAAGCATGCACAAGGCATTTGTAAACAACATATTATTATCGTTAGTATCAATTGACAATCGACACGTGAGCAGATAGCAGAAAAAAGTTCACCGCACAATTTATTAATACTATACTTGGGCACACACAAATATATTATACCAGCAAGTTCATTTTAATTATAATATACATGTATCAAGAAGATTAATATTTCCTGTTCTGCAAGACCTGACATTTGAAAACAACAAATTGTCATTGGTATCAGATGGCATCAAATACGTATGCAGGTAGCAGAAAAGGCTGGCCTCACACACAGTGTATGGACTATGACAACACAAAATACATATGCCGTTTTAATAGAGAAATATTCCCCACTCAGGGAGATTAATATCTCCTATTCTGCAAAGTCTGACATTAAACACACCACATTATCATGTGTGTTCACTGACATTGGACATAGGTGTAGGTAGCAGAAAATAGTGTTCACAGCTCACACTATGTGTGGGCAGTGGCAGCGATTTATACATATTTGGGTGACAGTGAAGATTTCACTATTTGCACAGTGTATGGGCTGCGGCGGTGCTCTATACATGTACCAATAACAAAGGATAAAAAGAGTGTTCACCGCTCCCACGGTGTGGGTTTACCTAGCTGGAACCATATAGTTTGCTGTATATGATATTTACTGGGGAGACCACTCACATGCTCGTAATGAGCTGCGGCGGGAGTCACCTTAAGTCAGCCGCTAGTGTTACCACGCCGGAATCGCGGGTCTGCGTGCAGCGGCTCTGGGTGTCTCTCCTGCTGTCCCGGGGTAGCGGTTATCTGGCTGTAGCTGACGCCAGCGCGTGTTGGCTGTGGCTGGAGACGCGTTTCGCATGTCGGCTTCCTCAATCCGCCATCTTTCTCTCGGGCAGATGCCCACTTTTTATCCTCTTGCTTTTGACTTAGTCATTGGTTGAGGTAGTTGATTGACATATTGTAGAGCCTATGTGCTCCTTGCAATTTTGTTAAGGCTTGTAATACTGAACTTAGATCCCAATCTGTTTCACTTGTTACATTTGTTTCTTTATCTTCGTGACCAGAGCCAGATTAAAGTCTAAATGGGCCTGGAGCTGAAAATTATCAAGGGCCTATTATGCGCAATAATAGGGGTTGCGGCCAGCATCTAATAATGTGGGGGACGTGACCAGTGTTCTGTTTGGGTGGTCTGCTCATGGGTGTGTCTGTATTTGTGTAAATATTTTCAACTAATTATATATACCTGGAAAATGCAGGGGGCTGGCATAAGAAAAATGCAGGGAGATATATTGGCGGGTGCACTCCAAAGGTGCACCCGCAGGACACCGATGTCCTAAGATACTTGAGGGATGAGACGGCACTCCAGTCATAAAAAAATACTGAAAACCAAAACTTGGTAGACAGTATGTCAGCACCTTTTATGTGGTAACCTAAGTTTACCATACCATATACCCCTTATACAAATCATGCAACACAATAGTAACCCCTTATACTGTACTTGCTTCTTACACATTATGCCACATGGAATGAGACAAAATTCACACCGATTGAGCAAAAATTCACACTATGGCACACAGATGGAGTCAAAATTCACGTTATGCCACACAGATGAAGGCACAATTCAGATTTTGCCACATAGATTGAGCCAAAATACACACTATACCAGGCATGTCCAAACAGTGGCCCTCCAGCTGTTGTGAAACTACACGTCCCAGCATGCCTTGACATAGTTTTAGCATTCCCTAATTGCAAAACTGTGGCAATGCATGATGGGACTTGTAGTTTCACAGCTGGAGGGCCATAGTTTGGACATGCCTGCACTATACCAAACAGATTGAGCAATAATGCATAATATGCTTCATAAATAGGGGCATTGCGCGCCAAAGGTGCACATTAAAAATTGACACCATAATGCTCATTACATGTTAAGCCTCACACCATAATCTCCATTACGTATTATGCCAAACACCATAATGCCTATAAAAAATGATGCTACATAAATGTTGCTTACCTACATGTTCATTGCCAGGGGTTCCATGCTCATTGCCATGTGGGATTACATGCTCATTGTCAAGGGGGAATACATGCTCGCGGTAACTGGGGGACAGTCGCCGCCGGGCAGAAATGACAGCCATTAACAGCCGGGCAAAGAGCAGGGGGCTGCCCCGGCTGTATTCAGAGCAATGCAGGTCCCGGCTATTTGAAATAATACCCCTTTCATACCAGAAAATGCAGCGAATATGGTCCCAGGATCATGCAGGGACATTCTCGGACTGGCCCCTTTTACACCAGCCTAGTCCCTGCATTTTCTGGTGTAAGGGGAAGAGAAAACCATCCCCACCCCCTTTAAACAACCAGCTATATCTTCGGAACCAACTGACCCATTTACATGTAGCCTTCGAATGATTTTGGTCCCGTGAAACTGGGCCGTTTGGTTCCAGAGAAATCTGCCCTCAAACAACATGAACAGCCATGAAATTACATTTCAGAAATGAAAAAAAAAAAAGTTTTACCTGCAATATCTCTAGAACCAATGAACCCATATGGACCAGGTATCAGATTGAAGGCCCAGCGATTTGGGTTCGACTGAGATCAACCTAAAGTTTCTGTGATGCTGTAGGGGGAACTGGCAGCCATTGGAACCGGGTGGAGGTCGGAATTAGCGGGTCCCATGTTATCTTATGGGAAAAACCTGGCAGTATCTCCGGTTCCCGGGGGACTAGCGACGCGGGGCTGGTCTCGTTGGAAAGCCCTGACCCTCAGCTACAAAATGGGCCTATTTGGAGAGTGGGCCTGGAGCTATAGCTCCATCAGGTTCATTGTGAATCCGGCTCTGTTCGTGACAATGTATTGCTGTATAAGTTAAATATAGCCATTCATGTCTGACTGGAGAAGATTGTACAGGTTTATAATTTTATTTCCAAACCGGCTTCATGATATGAGCTGTCTTTATGTCAAACCAAATGAGAGAGCTTTAAATTTCAAAAAGAATAATAGTTTTAAATTCTCCATTGTTCATATATTTGCCCTCAGATTCAAATTATTATCTGGATTACATATTGGCAAGGATTAATCTAATCATTGTTGTTCTGGATATGTGAGTCAACATACTCGGATGTGCTACACTCATTGTTTGTAGTATATAGTGTTATTAATTATTACCCAAATAGAATCATCTAATGATATGTCGATCATGTTGTCGTTGGAAAATGGAGTTTACAAGTCTCACTACTTTAATTTCTGTGGATTGCTGCAGTTTAGTCTCCTAAATACAGGGATACATTTATACTCTTGAAGTTTTCCTGTTTGACAAGGTTTGTAATTTCTGACTGGTGTCCTATTATTCTCTCACACCTATTGAGGTTATTGCAGAGGCGTAACTAGAACTTTGTGGGCCCCATAGCAAAATTTATTATGGGGCCCCCCTTGAAATGCCCATTACACATTATGTGTCACACTGTAATGCCCATCACACATTATGCCGCCATCGCGATGCCCTTAACATATTATGCTGCATACCATAATGATTATTACACATTATACCAGACACCATAATGCCTATTACACATTATACCACACACCGTTATGTCCATTACATATTATACCACACACTGTAATGCCTATTACATATTATGCCACATAAGTTCTGCTTATCTACATGCTTGTTGCGGAATCGGGACATCTGTCAGAATGAACTTAGGTCTACAGTCATTAGGTCGACCCCACTAGGTCGATTGGCAGGAAGGTCGACCTGACTTAAGGTCGACATGGGCCATGGTCGACATGACTTAAGGTCGAATTTGCATAAAGGTCGAAATGAGGAAGGTCGACTGGTCATAAGGTCGACATGGGTTTTTCACTGTTTTTTTTATCCGAATGTCGACACAGTCGACATTGACACAGTTGGCAATGAGAATCGGACGCTCGCAATGCTTCGGGCACGGTGCCTCGCTGCGCTCGGCACACTATTTTGTTCTCCCACCACGCCCTAGTGGATGGTAGGGCATGAAATACCGCCTGTCGGCACATGTCGGCTCAAAAAACAGTGAAAAACCCATGTCGACCTTATGACCAGTCGACCTTCCTCATGTCGACCTTTATGCAAATTCGACCTTAAGTCATGTCGACCTTGGCCCATGTCGACCTTAAGTCAGGTCGACCTTCCTGCCAGTCGAACTAGTGGGGTCTACCTAATGACTGTAGACCTAAGTTCATTCTAATAGATGACTGCATCCCCTTGTTGCCAGGAGTATACATGCTCGTTGCCAGGGGTTAATTGCTCGATGAAAGGGAATATTTCTCCTTGCCAAGAGTCACATGCTTCTTTCCAGGGGCTTCATGATCTCTGCCAAAGGGTGAAGGGGGTTTACAAACTCATTGCACAGGGGGATTACCATCTAGTGGCCATGGCGGTTTACAAGCTCATTGTCAGGGGGAATTACTTTGTGCCTCTCCAAATTGACAAATATAGATGTATATATGTGCGTGCACACACACACACACACACACACACACACACACACACACACACACACACACACACACATTTTATATATATATATATCTATATATATATATAGATATATATATATCTATATATATCTATATATATAGATATCTATATATATCTATATATATAGATAGATATATATATATATATATATATATATATATATATATATACACTGTAGAAAATATTTTGCCATCCCTTCCCTAAAGGTGCATACACACTGGCAATTACAGGGAGGAAGGTTGTGCCACAGATATGGTTGAGGGGTTTTGAACTGTGAGGGGAGAGAAAGTTCGCAGAAGCTCTGTGGAGGAGGGGGTTGTGGATTGTGGGGAGTGAGCTGGAGTGGGGAAATTATGTGAGGGAAAGAGAGTAGGAATAGCGGAGAAGGGAGAGGAGGAGGAATAGAGGGAGATGGGAGAGGAGGAATAGAGGGAAACAGGAGAGCAGGAATAGTGGTAGATAGGAGAAGAGGAGGAATAGTGGGAGACAGGAAAGGAGGAATAATGGGAGACGGGAGAGGGGAGAGGAGGAATAGCAGGAGACTGGAGAGGAGGAATAGTGGGAGACTGGAGAGGAGGGATAGTGGGAGACAGGAGAGAGGAAGAATACTCTGAGACACGAGAGCAGGAGAGAGTAGGAATAGCAGGAGATGGGAGAGGAGGAGGAATAATGGGAGATGGGAGGAGGAATAGTGAGAGATGGGAGAGGAGGAGGAATAGTGGAAGATGGGAGAGAAGAGGAATAGTGGAAGATGGGAGAGAGGAGGAATAGTGGGAGATGGGAGAGAGGAGGAATAGTGGGAGACAGGAGAGGAGGAATAATGGGAGACAGGAGAGGAGGAATAATGGGAGATGGGAGAGCAGGAGAGAGTAGGAATAGCAGGAGACTGGAGAGGAGGAATAGTGGGAGACAGGATAGGAGGGATAGTGGGAGAAGGGAGAGGAGGAAAAGCGGGAAACAGGAAAGAGGAAGAATAGTGGAAGATGGGAGAGCAGGAGAGAGTTGGAATATTGGGAGACGGGAGAGAGGAGGAATAGTCAGAGATGGGAGAGAGGAGGAATAGTCGGAGACTGGAGAGGAGAAATAGTGGGTAACTGGGGAGGCTGCTCTCTCACATTCAGCGCAGGGGCCAAGTGTCTGCACCCTTGATAGGGAGTGTGCGCCCGGGTGGGATGTGGCAATGAGGGTATAGGCCTGGTGAGCAGTGTACAGCAGTGAGGCCTGGTGAGCAGCAGTGTACAGACCTGGTGAGCAGCAATGTACAGGCCTGTGAGCAGTGTGAGCAGTGAGGGTATAGGCCTGGTGAGCAGAGGGTCAGGTGAGCAGTGTACCTGTAAGCTGGATCACGTTGCAGGCCCCTGCCCGTCGCGTGCTTCTACTGCGGATCCCGCGGCTGGCTGCTGTTCCCTGCTGTGACGACTGCTGCCTTCCCACGTGGGTCGTCTGTCTGGTCCTCTCCAGGGGCACTCTAGTGCGGGCGCCTCAGCGTTGCCGCACTCAGTGGCCTCCCCCGGTCCTTGCTGCTGCTGGCTGGATGAAGGGGGGGGGGGGTTTGGTTCCTGCCGCCCGCTGTGCTCCCGCCGGCTGTCTCTCCTTGTGCTTTTTGGGACTCCCTTTGCGGCACACACCTCGCCGCTGCCAGGCCCCTCTCTCTCCGCGCTCTCCTTCCCGGCTCCACGCGGCCAGCCTCACTTCCTCCCTGCCGTCTTTCTCCGTGCCCACTGCCCATCAACAAGGGGTCAGCTGAAGGGCGCTGCTGCACTTCACGGCGCCAATCATGCGCCTCCTGCGTGTCCCACCATGGCTGCCGGGTGCTCCTCTTTGGTAAGTTGGTTGCTTAGCAACCCCCTAACGCTGGCTGCCTGCTGGAATTAAAAAAACATATTATGCTGCATACCATAATGATTATTACGCATTATACCAGACACCATAATGCCTATTACACATTACACCACACACCGTTATGTCCATTACATATTATACCACACACTGTAATGCCTATTACATATTATGCCACATAAGTTCTGCTTATCTACATGCTTGTTGCCAGGAGTATACATGCTCGTTGCCAGGGGTTAATTGCTCGATGACAGGGAATATTTCTCCTTGCCAAGAGTCACATGCTTCTTTCCAGGGGCTTCATGATCTCTGCCAAAGGGGGAAGGGGGTTTACAAACTCATTGCACAGGGGGATTACCATCTAGTGGCCATGGCGGTTTACAAGCTCATTGTCAGGGGGAATTACTTTGTGCCTCTCCAAATTGACAAATATAGATGTATATATGTGCACACACACACACACACACATTGTATATATATATATATATATATATATATATATATATATATATATATATATATGTGTGTCTCTTTCCAGTGCACTCACAGTAAATCCTTGTAATTGTTGCTGTGGTGCTGCGTGCAGATGCCAGAACGGCTTGTATGAGAGTCCAAGAACAAGGCACTCACCAGACTTTTTCAAATGCAAAAGTGCTTTTTATTACTAAAAATGACTGCATAATTCCAACGTTTCGGACCTCCTCAGGGCCCTTAGTCATGGCACAGTCCATCAGTAGAGACCCAAGTAGCAGATGGCTGCCTGCCCATGTGAGCCAGCATATAAAGGTATCTAATTAACTACATGATCATCAGGTGTCAGCTACACCTGTCTGCCATTAGCAGCACAATCAACCGGTCACATGACCACTCCAATTTGTAAACACTACAACACACATTTGTTAAAATCCCACTAACTCAACATTTATCTACAAAACCCTATAGGTGGCATTAATTACAGTGCAAATAGCCACACTCGCAGCATAGACAATGAGGTTTAAAGCGCTGATTATACGTATTCCAAGTGTTTACCTGGATCTTACATATAACCCATGTATCATGATATCGGTCAATATCTATCATATATAAGAAGCCAAAAACAATAAGTTACCTGGATGGAGCTGTAAAGATCGCTATGGATCTATATGGCTTCAGTCAGCTCCGTCCTGTGTTCCGGTTACAAAAACCGGAAATGACACATCGTACATACATGCGTTCCAATGTTACTATACTTCCGCCTTTTGCGTTCCATCAATGTTGTGTTCCTGCTGCTGCGCAGGTTTTAAGTAGCGCTGGTTCTGGACGCTTTAAACTCTGGTCACGTGACCGGAGAATGTTCTCCCAAGTGTCCATGCGTTCCATCTGAACTACATATCCGCATATTGCGTTTCACAGAACTGTAACTCCTCCTACATAGGATTGTATACAAATGGGACTGTGGTGTATTCTATGACCAATCGATGTATTGAGCTGGCTCAATTAGTGCAGACAACCACCTTCCACCTCCATGTCTCAGCAAACAATGACAAACATACAGACAACATATAACATATAAATACACTCTCCAGATTCCTCCTCTCCCCTTTCAGAGAGTTTCATAGGATTCATATAAAAAAATGTTACATACTAAACTTTAAAAACAAAATCGTGAAAAAAATGGGAGCAGATGATTCCTCATATACTCCCATTCTCCCCAGATAGAATTATTTACTCCATATACCTCTCCTGCTTCCCTTCTTTTATGATGCCAATTATTTACAGAAAACATCGTAGTTGATTGTATTCATTTAATCCTCGTGGATAAATCGTATCTAAGAGGTGTATCCATCTTGCCTCTTTTTGCAACAGCATCTTTGCTCTGTCTCCTCCCCTTGGTAGTACTGGTACGTGGTCGATAATCATTGTCCGTATACACGCTAGGGAATGTGATTTTTGTAGGAAGTGTCTCGCCACCGGTTTGTCACTTTTTCCTGTGGTCAATGCAGCTCTAATGCTTGACCGGTGGTTGGCCATTCGTTCACTGTAGACAATATTTTGCCATCCCTTCCCTAAAGGTGCATACACACTGGCAATTACAGGGAGGAAGGTTGTGCCACAGATATGGTTGAGGGGTTTTGAACTGTGAGGGGAGAGAAAGTTTGCAGAAGCTCTGTGGAGGAGGGAGTTGTGGATTGTGGGGAGTGAGCTGGAGTGGGGAAATTATGTGAGGGAAAGAGAGTAGGAATAGCGGAGAAGGGAGAGGAGGGGGAATAGAGGGAGATGGGAGAGGAGGAATAGAGGGAAACAGGAGAGCAGGAATAGTGGGAGATAGAAGAAGAGGAGAAATAGTGGGAGACAGGAAAGGAGGAATAATGGAAGACGGGAGAGGGGAGAGGAGGAATAGCAGGAGACTGGGGAGGAGGAATAGTGGGAGACTGGAGAGGAGGGATAATGGGAGACAGGAGAGAGGAAGAATACTGGGAGACACGAGAGCAGGAGAGAGTAGGAATAGCAGGAGATGGGAGAGAAGGAGGAATAATGGGAGATGGGAGGAAGAATAGTGAGAGATGGGAGAGGAGGAGGAATAGTGGAAGATGGGAGAGAGGAGGAATAGTGGAAGATAGGAGAGAGGAGGAATAGTGGGAGATGGGAGAGAGGAGGAATAGTGGGAGACAGGAGAGGAGGAATAATGGGAGACAGGAGTGGAGGAATAATGGGAGATGGGAGAGCAGGAGAGAGTAGTAATAGCAGGAGACTGGAGAGGAGGAATAGTGGGAGACAGGATAGGAGGGATAGTGGGAGAAGGGAGAGGAGGAAAAGCGGGAAACAGGAAAGAGGAAGAATAGTGGGAGATGGGAGAGCAGGAGAGAGTAGGAATATTGGGAGACGGGAGAGAGGAGGAATAGTCGGAGATGGGAGAGAGGAGGAATAGTCGGAGACTGGAGAGGAGAAATAGTGGGTAACTGGGGAGGCTGCTCTCTCACATTCAGTGCAGGGGCCAAGTATCTGCACCTTTGATAGGGAGTGTGCGCCCGGGTGGGATCTGGCAATGAGGGTATAGGCCTGGTGAGCAGTGTACAGCAGTGAGGCCTGGTGAGCAGCAGTGTACAGGTCTGTGAGCAGTGTGAGCAGTGAGGGTATAGGCCTGGTGAGCAGAGGGTCAGGTGAGCAGTGTACCTGTAAGCTGGATCACGTTGCAGGCTCCTGCCCGTTGCGTGCTTCTACTGCGGATCCCGCGGCTGGCTGCTGTTCCCTGCTGTGACGACTGCTGCCTTCCCACGTGGGTCGTCTATCTGGTCCTCTCCGGGGGCACACTAGTGCGGGCACCTCAGCGTTGCCGCACTCAGTGGCCTCCCCTGTTCCTTGCTGCTGCTGGCTGGATGAAGGGGGGGGGGGGGGGTGTGGTTCCTGCCGCCTGCTGTGCTCCCGCCGGCTGTCTCTCCCTGTGCTTTTTGAGACTCCCTTTGCGGCACACACCTCGCCGCTGCCAGGCCCCTCTCTCTCCACGCTCTCCTTCCCGGCTCCACGCGGCCAGCCTCACTTCCTCCCCGCCGTCTTTCTCCGTGCCCACTGCCCGCCTCACGTCAGATCTCCTCCGCCTGTCCATCAACAAGGGGTCAGCTGAAGGGCGCTGCTGCACTTCACGGCGCCAATCATGCGCCTCCTGCGTGTCCCACCATGGCTGCCGGGTGCTCCTCTTTGGTAAGTTGGTTGCTTAGCAACCACCTAACGCTGGCTGCCTGCTGGAATTTAAAAAAAAAAGCAGTGCTCGAAGTGTCATACTGGCGTATACCGCCCCACTTTGAGCACTGTATATATATATATATATATATATATATATATATATATATATATACACACACACACAGTAGAGATATATATATATATATATATATATATATATACTGTAGAGATATATATATATATATATATATATATATATATATATATATATATATTAGGGCGGAGTGAAAAAACTGAAATTGAGAAATTCAAAATCGGCTAGTGTGGAAAAGTTGTGACTTGACCTGAATAAGAAACGTGCAAAAGCTTTTTGATCTGAGTCAACATCTTCTGTTCTGGCAAGAGGCCTGAAGTTTCACTTTTTTGGTGAAAATGACGAAAACTATGAAGATGCTCCGATCTAGTTAAAATTATGTCAGGATGTCTTAGAGTGGTTCATTAATATACTTTAGCATAGTAAAAGAGAGTACGAGATTGTCCTAGTGCAAAGAGAATGACTTTGGTGGGAGAAAAAATCCCTAATAATTGACCCATTTTCATGGTCACAATTGTGAATATTGTGTGTTTTCTCCTGAATGTGTTTATAATAGAAGAAGCACAAATACTCTAAATGGAATTTCGGTGACACTGTGTGAAATATAACACTGCATAATAGCCCTTAATCAGAGCTGATCCCAGTACAAATTTGTTTTGAAAATGGGCAAAACAAATGCTGCATTGCAGGTGGGGCAGATGTAACGTGCTGAGAGAGTTAAATTTGGGTGGGGTGTGTTGAAACTGAAATCTAAATTACAGTGTAAAAATAATGCAGCCGGTATTTACCTTGCACAGAAACAAAATAACTCACACAAATCTAAAGGTGGCCATACATCTACAGATCGATTGTCAGATTGGGCCGGTTGGAACAAACAGCTGGTAATATCTGAATGACAGTTTTTCAGCATTTCAAAGCAAATGGTCAACTGTCATTTGCTCTCATCTTTTACCAGGATTTTGTTCCAACCAGACAGATCGGACAATAAATCTGTAGATGTATGGCCACCTTAAATCTCTCTGCACATGTTACATCTGCCCCACCTGCAGTCCAGCATTTTTTTGCCCATTTTGAGAACAAATTTGTACTGCGATCAGGTCTGATTAAGGGCCACTATGCAGTGTTATATTTCACACAGTGTCACTGAAATACATGAAATTGGATTTATGCTGCTCTCTTTGCAGTGCATATACAAAGATAGACAATCCTGTGTATATAAATAAGAAATAACTGTTGCAGTATGTTATTGAAAAACAGTAACTGTTACAATAAGTATTACAAGTAACAGTGTAAACTGTCTAATGTATCATTTTACATATCACTTCTGTTTATTGACAGAAAAACAGTGTTGCATCCTCTATACTGGGAACATGATTGGGCTGCATTACAGCATATAATTATGCCAAAGATAAGACAATATATTAACTGTTAAATACGTTAAAGTGTATTATGATGTAATAAATTGTAAGCTTGCAGCAGGGCCCTTTAACCCCCAAGTCTGTCTGTCATTACCCAGTTTGTTTTATCACTGTCTACTATTGTAAAGCGCAACGGAATCTGCTGAGCTACATAAGAAACTGTAAACAAATAAATAAACAAATACATCTAATGTTTAGGGGGGAAAAAACAAGAACATTGATTCAAAAAATAACAGGTTAATCATTCTATGAGTGGTGTCCAGCAGTACATATATGCCAATCACTGTGTTCATTTCTAGGCAGCAGGGCCGTCTTAACAGCAGTGTGGGCACCTGGGCAAAGCAATGCACTGGGGCCCTAACCCATTCTCCGCTCCTAGGGGTGGGGGGTGGTATCAGCAGCAGCTTTGATGTCCCACGGGTGGCAGGGGGTGCTCTATCTTCCATTCAACATGTAGGACCTAGAGCAGTAACTTCTGCTAATTACCCCTTTACTGCACAGGTGGTGGGAGGGTGAGCACTAACGTGTGGAAGGGGGCACTGAGCTGTATGAAGGGTCCCTTGTAAATGACTTCCAGGGAGGTAGGGGGTGTTTTATACACAGGGGACGGTTGGATAATGGAGTGGGCTTAATATTCGTCATTTTCCGGTGGAAGGGCAGCTTGTTTGACTGCAGATATCGCCATTATCTGGAAATAGATTTCTTAGCCTAGTATAAAAACCTAGTCCCAACTTTCAGGAGGTGCTGGGAACTTGGGTATCAGAGATCAGGAGCCAGAGCAATCCTTTGACAAAAATATAAAACTACACCAGACGTTTGGAGCTGGAGCAGGGACCGGCTACTTGAAGGCTGATATCTCTGGTTCTGGGCATGATAGAGACAAGCCGCTAGTGTCAGAGAGAACCTGAGAAATATGACTGGAAATTGTAATTAACAGGTCGGATGTGGACTGCTGCTTTGAAGTTGGATATCTGCAGTTCCCCAGGGCCGATTTTCAAAATTCTGGTATCCCTGGAAAAAGGGGATCCTCAGCTATCAACATAGAGCCCTTATACGCCTGGGGCCCCTGGGCAAGTGCCCATACAAAAAGACGGCCCTGCTAGGCAGGATTGATCAGCAATACTTATTACAGCATAATGCACTTTAATGTATTTAACTGTTAATATATTGGCTTATCTTTGGCATAATTATATGCTGTAATGCAGCTGCAGGTGGGGCAGATGTAACATGTGCAGAGGGAGTTAATGTGGCCATACATCTACAGATTTATTGTCCGATCTGTCTGTTTGGAACAAAATACTGGTAATGGATGCTTTGAAATGCTGATACTTTGCTTTGAAATGCTGGAAAACTGCCAAAAACTGTCATTCAGATATTACCAGGTATTTGTTCCAACCAGCCAGATCTGACAATCGATCTGTAGATGTATGGCCACCTTTAGATTTGTGTTGAGTTATTTTGTTTCTGTGCAGGGTAAATACCTGCTGCATTATTTTTACACTGCAATTTAGATTTCAGTTTCAACACACCCCACCCAAATTTAACTCTCTCAGCACGTTACATCTGCCCCACCTGCAATGCAGCATTTGTTTTGCCCATTTTGAGAACAAATTTGTACTGGGATCATGTCTGATTAAGGGCTATTATGCAGTGTTATATTTCACACAGTGTCAATGAAATTCCATTTAGAGTATTTGTGCTTCTTCTATTATAAACACGTTCAAGAGAAAACACACAATATTCACAATTGTGACCATGAAAATGGGTCAATTATTAGGGATTTTTTCTCCCGCCAGTCAGTCACTTTGCACTAGGACAAGCTCGTACTGTTTTTTACTATGCTAAAGTATATTAATGAACCACTCTAAAACATCCTGACATAATTATAACTAGATTGGAGCATCTTCATAGGTTTCGGTATTTTCACCTAAAAAGTGAAACTTCAGGCCTCTTGCCAGAACAGAAGATGTTGACTCAGATCAAAATGCTTTTGCACGTTTCTTATTCAGGTCAAGTCACAACTTTCCCACACTAGCCGATTTTGAATTTCTCAATTTCAGTTTTTTCACTCCGCCCTAATATATATATATATAAATATGTAAGTGTACAGTAGATGGACACTTGGATGGGGGCATACAGCCTAGATATCATGGTGAGCCTGGATGCTGAGGAGGAGAGGGAGGTGAGAGGACTGAGGACCTGATACAGGGGAGCTGGGTGAGAGAGACCCTGGATGCTGGGGAGGAGGGGGAGGTGTGAGGACTGAGGAAGCCAGAGTACCTGATACATGGGAGCGGGGGGAGGAGTGAGGAGCCGCAGGTCACTCTAACCCCGTTCCGGCGCCACTGACAGCCTTATAGCTTGTCAGGCACAGCGTCACCTGGCAGCAGCTGCAGGTTAGCAAATGCAGGGACAGGGAGAGTGCGCCGGTAGCGCTGGCCCGCGCACTGCGCATCACTCTCCCTGTTCGGCTGCCTTCTCCTACACTGTGACGTCATACCCCCTTTCCGGCCTGGCTCCTTCCGCACGCTGGTCACTGCTTGCCTGGCTCCAGTCCAGCCTCCTACTGCATGGCGCATAGCTCTTATTATAGAGCCTGGGGGAGCTCTATAATAAAGTAATGAAACTACCGAGGGTGCAGGGGACTGCTTGCTCTCCACCGGGCCCCCCCAGCCGCCGGGCTCCATAGTAGCTGCATCCCCTGCACCCACGGTAGTTCCGCCACTGGGTTATTGGTGAAATACTGGGAATGTGGTGATACAGATGTGACATAATTGCAGTGATTATGCCCACTTAAGGGTATAATTGTGCCAACCTTTAAAGTGCCATTTGTGAGGAGATAGATTCCTTATTTACTACTATCTCTTGGTTGTACTCTGCATACTCAGCAGAATGTGTTTATTGATCAAGTGAATAAAGTTGTTGTGGATTCCTGTGTATATTATAAGACAAATGTAATTATTGATTTACAAAATAGTTCCTTGGAATAATATGTGCATGTGTTAGATGAGATGTGATAACCGGGGAAAAGAAGAAAAAGTGCTTCAAATAAAACTGAACTGAGTGAAAAAATAATAACGTTATGAGGTAGGTTGTATACGTGTAGCGAAGTGCTTTTTTTTATATAGGTGTTAGTATATTCATGGTCATGTTGGGTTAAACATGAAATCCTCGTTGCAGGAAAATAGAAAAAAAGGAAGAAAAAGGGAGAAAATGGGGGAAGGGAGAAGGCGGCAGAGGGAAAGAAGAAGAACCTAGCAGATCTATAGGTTCTGAAGTATATGCAGTTGTGCAGAGTTCATAAGGGGTCCTTGTTATAAGAAGGCTGCATAATTGATGTTGTCATTCAGGCCTCCTGGTGTCATGGATCCCAATAGGAAGATCCACTTGCTTTCCTTCTTTAGTAATGCCTGCATGATGTCTCCTCCTCTTAGGCCTAATTTGACCTGTTCCAGGCCACAGATCTTAAAGCTGGTTGATTTGCCCGAGTGTTTGTGTAAAAAATGCCTTGCCACTGTTGTTATTTGTTTTATTTTTGCCTGATCTGTGGCGGCATTTCTAGTATTGCCCAGATGTTCCAGGGCTCTTTGTTTTAGCAACCGGGAGGTCATCCCGACATACCTTAGCTGGCAGCTGCATGTGATGCAATAGATTAAGTTCTTACTCTTGCAATTGAAGTAGTCTCTAATTGGTATGGTGTTATCATATTTGTCCACCATTTCAGTTGTTTTTACAATGGATGGACACACCTTACATCCACCACATGGATAGCTGCCCACTGTTGTTTTGGTTTTAGCTGTTGTATTTGTATAGTGGCTGTGAACAAGCTGGTCTTTCAGGCTAGGAGCCCGCCTCCAACTAATATTGACCTTTTGTCCCAGTTTTTCGGCAAGATCCTCATCATTCAGCAGAAATTGCCAGTGTTTTTGTACTGCTTAATTTCTTTCCACTCTGAACAAAAATTTCCTACGAATCTGATGGTGTTCTGTTCTTTACTGGGGGTTAATTCTTTTGTTTTGTACAGAATCTGTTCTCTAGTTGTTATTGCGACAGTTTGGCGTGCCCTCTTGATCGATCTCATGGAGTATCCTCTCTCCTTCAGTAAAACATTATGCTCTACTGATGGTCATGGGGAAGCAGAAATCTGGCTTAACCCAGAATTTCAAATGATTAGGGATTTTAATAAAAGGATAGATTAAACTGAGGTGGAACGTTAGGAATGGGAAACATACAGCATAATGCAATGTCGCACAGCACCATACGACACAACATAATGCTCTACTGATGGTTGTGGTGAGGCAGGAATCTGGTTTAACCCAGAATTTCAAAATATTAGGAAATTTAATAAAGGGTAGATGAAAATGAGGTGGAACATTAGGAATGGGAACCGTACAGCATAATGCAATGTCGCATGGCACCATACGACACAACATAATGCTCTACTGATGGTTGTGGGGAGGCGGAAATCTGGTTTAAACAAAAAACCACATTGGGCGCTACTATAGTTCACCCTTGGAATTAGGGAATCTATAACAATTTTTACATATGGCTGCTCCCAATTAGCAAATTGGATGATTTGCAATAGGTAGACACAATAGGGGAAATGGGGAGTGTGTATGACTGATCACACACACCCAGAGAGCGCCAGACGATTGGATAAATATAAATGTAATACATTTATTTGAATAAACGACAATAAAATATATCACATCAAATGTAACATGTAATAAAATAAATGGTATTAAAAAAGGTACATTACACTCCCATGGGATATATAGCAACAGGTGGTTTAATCCAGAATCTGGTTTAACCCAGAATTTCAAACGATTAGGGATTTCAATTAAGGATAGATGAAAATGAGGTGGAACATTGGGAATGGGATCATACAGCAAAACATAATGGTCTACTGATGGTTGTGGGGAGGGAGAAATCTGGTTTAACCCAGAATTTCAAATGATTAGGGATTTTAATAAAAGGATAGATGAAAATGAGGTGGAACGTTAGGAATGGGATCATGCAGCAAAACATAATACTCTACTAATAGTCATGGGGAGGCGGAAACCTGGTTTAACCCAAAATTTCAAAATAGTTGGGTTTTAAATAAAATATAGATGAAAAGGAGGTGGAACGTTAGAAATGGGATCATACAGCAAAATATAATGCTCTACTGATGGTCGTGGGGAGGCAGAAACCTGGTTTAACACAGAATTTCAAAATATTAGGGTTTTAAATAAAATATAGATGAAAATAAGGTGGAACGTTAGGAATGGGATCATACAGCAAAACATAATGGTCTACTGATGGTTGTGGGGAGGCGGAAATCTGGTTTAACCCAGAATTTCAAATGATTAGGGATTTTAATAAAACGATAGATGAAATTGAGGTGGAACATTAGGAAAGGGAACCATACAGCATAATGCAAGGTCGCACGGCACCGTATGACACAACATAATGCTCTACTGATAGTTGTGGGGAGGCGGAAATCTGGTTTAACCCAGAATTTCAAACAATTAGGGATTTCAATTAAGGATAGATGAAAATGAGGTAGAACATTAGGAAAGGGATCATACAGCAAAACATAATGCTCTACTGATGGTCGTGGGGAGGCAGAAACCTGGTTTAACCCAGAATTTCAAATGACTAGGGATTTTAATAAAAGGATAGATGAAAATGAGGTGGAACGTTAGGAATGGGATCATGCAGCAAAACATAATACTCTACTAATAGTCATGGGGAGGCGGTAACCTGGTTTAACCCAGAATTTCAAAATATTAGGGTTTTAAATAAAATATAGATGAAAATAAGGTGGAACGTTAGGAATGGGATCATACAGCAAAACATAATGGTCTACTGATGGTTGTGGGGAGGGAGAAATCTGGGTTAACCCAGAATTTCAAATGATTAGGGATTTTGATAAAATGATAGATGAAATTGAGGTGGAACGTTAGGAATGGGAACCATACAGCAGAATGTAATGTCGCACGGCACCATATGACACAACATAATGCTCTACTGATGGTTGTGGGGAGGCAGAAGTCTGGTTTAACCCAGAATTTCAAATTATTAGGGAATTAAAATGAGGTGGAACGTTAGGAATGGGATCATATAGCAAAACATAATGCTCTACTGATGGTTGTGGGGAGGCAGAAATCTGGTTTAACCCAGAATTTCTAAATATTAGGGTTTTAAATAAAGGATAGATGAAAATGAGGTGGAAGGTTAGGAATGGGATCACGCAACAAAACATAATGCTCTACTGATAGTCGTGGGGAGGCGGAAACCTGGTTTAACCCAAAATTACAAAATATTAGGGTTTTAAAAAAAATATAGATGAAAAGGAGGTGGAAATGAGGAACAGGATCATACAGCAAAACATAATGCTCTACTGATGGTTGTGGGGAGGCGGAAACCTGGTTTAACCCATAATTTCAAATGATTAGGGATTTAATTATTAGATAGATGAAAAGGAGGTGTAATGTTAGGAACAGGATCATACAGCAAAACATAATGCTCTACTGATGGTTGTGGGGATGCGGAAATCTGGTTTAACTCAGAATTTCAAATGATTAGGGATTTTAATTAAGGATAGATGAAAATGAGGTGGAACATTAGAAATGGGATCATACAGAAAAACATAATGCTCTACTGATGGTTGTGGGGAGGCAGAAATCTGGTTAAACCCAGAATTTCAAATGATTAGGGATTTTAATTGAGGATAGATGAAAATGAGGTGGAATGTTAGGAATGGGATCATACAGCAAAGCAATGCTCTACTGATTGTTGTGGGGAGGGAGAAATCTGGTTTAACCCAGAATTTCAAAATATTAAGGATTTAAATAAAGGATAGATGAAAATGAGGTGGAACGTTAGGAATGGAATCACGTAGCAAAACATAATGCTTTACTGATAGTCGTGGGGAGGCGGAATCCTGGTTTAACCCAAAATTACAAAATATTAGGGTTTTAAATAAAATATAGATGAAAATGAGGTGGAACGTTAGGAATGGGATCATACAGCAAAACATAATGCTCTACCGATTGTCGTGGGGAGGCAGAAATCTGGTTTAACCCAGAATATCAAATAATTACGGATTTTAATAAAGGATAGATGAAAATGAGGTGGAAATAAGTAACAGGATCATACAGCAAAACATAATGCTCTTCCAATGGAATCGGGACATCTGTCAGAATGAACTTAGGTCTACAGTCATTAGGTCGACTGGCAAGAAGGTCGACATGGGCCAAGGTCGACATGACTTATGGTCGAATTTGCATAAAGGTCAACATGAAGAAGGTCGACTGGTCATAAGGTCGACATGGGTTATTCACTGTTTTTTGATCCGAATGTCGACACAGTCGACATGGACACAGTTGGCAATGAGAATCGGACCCTCGCATTGCTCGCTTCGCTCGCGATGCTTCGGGCACACTATTTTATTCTCCCACCACGCCCTAGTGGATGGTAGGGCATGAAAGACTGCCTGTCGGCACATGTCGGCTCAAAAAACAGTGAAAAACCCACGTCGACCTTATGACCAGTCGACCTTCCTCATGTCGACCTTTATGCAAATTCGACCTTAAGTCATGTCGACCGTGGCCCATGTCGACCTTAAGTCAGGTCGACCTTCCTGCCAGTCGACCTAGTGGGGTCGACCTAATGACTGTAGACCTAAGTTCATTCTAATAGATGACCGCATCCCCTACCAATTCTCGTGGGGAGGCAGAAATCTGGTTTAACCCAGAATTTCAAAATATTAGAGATTTAAAAAAAAAAAAGATGAAAATGAGGTATATGGAATGTTAGGAATGGGAACCATACAGCATAATGCAATTTCGCACGCCACCATACGACAGAACATAATGCTCTACTGATGGTTGTGGGGAGGAGGAAATCTGGTTTAACCCAGAATTTCAAATAAGGAGGGTTTTAAATAAACAATAGATGAAAATGAGGTGGAACGGGATCATACAGCAAAACATAATGCTCTACTGATGGCTGTGGGGAAGTAGAAATCTGGTTTAGCCCAGAATTTCAAAATATTACTGATTTAAATAAAGGATAGATGAAAATGAGGTGGAACGTTAGGAATGGGATCAAACAGCAAAACATAATGCCCTACTGATGGTTGTGGGGAGGCAGAAACCTGTTTTAACCCAGATTTTCAAATGATTAGGGATTTAATTCAAAGATAGATGAAAAGGATGTGGAACGTTAGGAATGGGATCATACAGCAAAACATAATGCTCTACTGATGGTTGTGGGGAGAGAGAAATCTGGTTTAACCCAGAATTTCAAATAATGAGGGTTTTATAAAAAGGATAGATGAAAATGAGGTAAAACTTTAGGAATGGGAACCATACAGCATAATGCAATGTCACACGCCACCATACGACACAACATAATGCCCTACTGATGATTGTGGGGAGGCGGAAATCTGGTTTAACCCAGAATTTCAAATAATGAGGGATTTGAATAAAGGATATATGAAAATGAGGTGGAACGGGATCATACAGCAAAACATAATGCTCTACTGATGGTTGTGGGGAGTCGGAACCCTGGTTTAACCCAGAATTCCAAATGATTAGGGATTTAATTAAAAGATAGATGAAAAGGAGGTGGAACGTTAGGAATGGGATCATACAGCAAAACATAATGCTCTACTGATGGTTGTGGGGAGGGAGAAATCTGGTTTAACCCACAATTTCAAATAATGAGGGTTTTAAATAAAGGATAGATGAAAATGAGGTAGAATGTTAGGAATGGGAACCATACAGCATAATGCAATGTCGCACGCCACCAAACGACACAACATAATGCTCTACTGATGGTTGTGGGGAGGCGGAATTCTGGTTTAGCCCAGAATTTCAAAATATTAGGGATTTAAATAAAGGATAGATGAAAAGGAGATGGAATATTAGGAATAGGATCATACAGCAAAACATAATGCTCTACTGATGGTTGGTGGGAGGCGGAAACCTGGTTTAACCCAGAATTTCACAATATTAGGGATTTAAATAAAGGATAGATGAAAATGAGGTAGAATGTTAGGAATGGGAACCATACAGCATAATGCAATGTCGCACGGCACCATACGGCACAACATAATGCTCTACTGATGGTTTTGGGGAGGCGGAAACTTGGTTTAACCCAGAATATCAAATGATTAGGGATTTAATTAAAAGATAGATAAAAAGGAGGTGGAACGTTAGGAATGGGATCATACAGCAAAACATAATGCTCTACTGATGGTTGTGGGGATTGAGAAATCTGGTTTAACCCACAATTTTAAATAATGAGGGTTTTAAATGAAGGATAGATGAAAATGAGGTAGAATGTTAGGAATGGGAACCATACAGCATAATGCAATGTCGCACGCCACCAAACGACACAACATAATGCTCTACTGATGGTTGTGGGGAGGCGGAAATCTGGTTTAGCCCAGAATTTCAAAATATTAGGGATTTAAATAAAAATTAAATTTTTTCATTTTCACAGCCCAGTTGTATCAAAATTGGTGAAACCCCTGGGGGTTTGAAATGTACACTATACCCCTAGATGAATTCCCTGAAGGGTGTAGTTTGCAAAATAGGGTCACTTGTGGGGGAGGTTCCTAACTTTTAGCATCTTATAATGCCTAGAAACCTACATGGTGCCTAAAAAATAATCTCATAAAAAGGAGGCTCCAAAATCAAGTAGGTGCTCCTTCTATTATGAAGCCTGTGGTTTGGTCAACGTGCACACTAGGGCCACATATAGGATATTTATGAAAACAAAAGAATTGGGGGAATCAATTTTTAGTCACATTTCTCTAGTAAAATGTACTGTGTTCCTTAGAAAAATGTATTAAAATTGCAAATCTGCAAAAAAAATGAAATTTTGAAATTTCACCTACACTTTGTTTTAATTCCTGTGAAACACCTAAAGGGTTAACAAACTTCCAAAATGCTGTTTTCAATACTGTGAGGGGTGCAGTTTTTGAAATGGCATCATTTATGGGGGTGTCTCACATACAAGTCCCTCAAAGTCACATCAGAACTGAACTGGTCCCTAAAAAAATCAGTGTTTGAAATTTTCTTGAAAATTTGAAAATTTGCTATTCATATTGTAAGCCTCCTAGTGTCCAAAAAAATTAAAAGGAAGTTGAAATAATGATGGAAACATAAAGTAGACATATGGTCTATGTTAGTTATTAACTATTTTGAGTGGTATGATTATTTGTCTCACAAGCAGAAAATTTAACATTTTGCAAATTGCTAAATTTTCCATTTTTTTCCGACATTTTGGTATTTTTCACAAAAAAACACAGACTGTATCGACGAAAATTTACCACTAACTTGAAGTACAATGTGTCACGAAAAAACAATCTCAAAATCACTGGGATAAGTAAAAGCAAAAAAAAGTTATCCCCACTTAAGTGATACCTGTCAGATTTGAAAAAAAGGGCTCTGTCAGGAACGCAAAAACTGGCTCTGTCAGGAAGGGGTTAAATAAAGAATAGATGAAAATGAGGTAGAATGTTAGGAATGGGAACCATCCAGCATAATGCAATGTCGCACGCCACCATACGACACAACATAATGCTCTACTGATGGCTGTGGGGAGGCGGAAACCTGGTTTAACCCAGAATTTCAAATGATTAGGGTATTTAATTAAAAGATAGATGTAAAGGAGGTGGAACGATAGGAATGGGATCATACAGCAAAACAATGCTCTACTGATGGTTGTGGGGAGTCAGAAATCTAATTTAACCCACAATTTCTAAATATTAGGGAATTAAATAAAGGGTAGATGAAATTTAGGTGGAACTGAGGAACGGGATCATACAGCAAAACAAAATGCTCTACTGATGGTTGTGGGGATGCAAAAATCTTGTTTAACCAAGAATTTCAAATGATGAGGGTTTTAAATTAAAGATATATGAAAATGAGGTGGAACGTTAGGAATGTGATCATACAGCAAAACATAATGCTCTACTGATGGTTGTGGTAAGGGAGAAATCTGGTTTAACCCAGAATTTCAAAATATTAGGTATTTAAATAAAGGATAGATGAAAATGAGGTGGAACGTTAGGAATGGTATCATACAGCAAAACATAATGCTCTACTGATGGTTGTGGGGAGGGAGAAATCTGGTTTAACCCAGAAATTCAAAATATTAGGTATTTAATTAAAAGATAGATGAAAAGGAGGTGGAACGTTAGGAATGGGATCATACAGCAAAACATAATGCTCTACTGATGGTTGTGAGGAGGGAGAAATCTGGTTTAACCCAGAATTTCAAAATATTAGGGATTTAAATAAAGAATAGATAAAAATGAGGTAGTAGAATGTTAGGAATGGGAACCATACAGCATAATGCAATCTCGCACGCCACCATACGACACAACATAATGCACTACTGATGGTTGTGGGGAGGCGGAAATCTGGTTTAACCCAGAATTTCAAATAATGAGGGTTTTAAATAAAGGATAGATGAAAATGAGGTGGAACGGGATCATACAGCAAAACATAATGCTCTACTCATGGCTGTGGGGAGGCGGAAATCTGGTTTAACCCAGAATTTCAAATAGTGAGGGTTTTAAATAAAGGATAGATGAAAATGAGGTGGACCGGGATCATACAGCAAAACATAACGCTCTACTGATAATTGTTGGGAGGCGGAAATCTGGTTTAACCAAGAATTTCAAAATATTAGGGATTAAAATAAAGGATAGATGAAAAGGAGGTGGAACGTTAGGATTGGGATCATACAGCAAAACATAATGCTCTACTGATGGTTGTGGGGAGGTGGAAACCTGGTTTTACCCAGAATTTCAAATGATTAGGGAGTTAAATAAAAGATAAATGAAAAGGAGGTGGAATGTTAGGAATGGGATCATACAGCAAAACATAATGCTCTACTGATGGTCGTGGGGAGGCGAAAATCTGGTTTAACTCAGAATTTCAAAATATTAGGGATTTAAATAAAGGATAGATGAAAATGAGGTGGAACGTTAGGAATGGGATCATACAGCAAAACATAATGCTCTACTGATGGTTGTGGGGAGGGAGAAATCTGGTTTAACCCAGAATTTCAAATGATTAGGGGTTTTAATAAAAGATAGATGAAAAAAAGGTGGAACGTTAGGAACGGGATCATAAAGTAAAACAATGCTCTACTGATGGTTGTGGGGAATCAGAAATCTGGTTTAACCCAGAATTTCTAAATATTAGTGAATTAACTAAAGGGTAGATGAAAGTTAGGTGGAACTTAGGAACAAGATCATACAGCAAAACATAATGCTCTTTTGATGGTTGTGGGGATGCGAAAATCTGGTTTAACTCAAAATTTCAAATGATGAGGGTTTTAAATAAAAGATAAATGAAAATGAGGTGGAATGTTGGGAATGTGATCATACAGCAAAACATAATGCTCTACTGATGGTTGTGGGGATGCGAAAATCTGGTATAGCCCAGGATATCAAAATATTAGGGATTTACATAAAGGATAGATGAAAATGAGGTGGAATGTTAGAAATGGGATCATACAGCAAAACATAATACTCTACTGATGGTCGTGGGAGGCGGAAATCTGGTTTAACCCAGAATTTGTAAATATTAGGGATTTAAATATAGGATAGATGAAAATGAGGTAAAACGTTAGGAATGGGAACCATACAGTATAATGCAATGTCGCACGCCACAATACTACACAACATAATTCTCTACTGATGGTTGTGGGGAGGCGGAAATCTGGTTTAACCCAGAATTTCAAATGATAAGGGGTTTTAATAAAGGTAGATGAAAAGGAGGTGGAACGTTAGGAATGGGATCATACAGCAAAACATAATGCTCTACTGATGGTTGTGGGGAGGGAGAAATCTGGTTTAACCCAGAATTTCAAATGATTAGGGGTTTTAATAAAAGATAGATGAAAAGTAGGTGGAACGTTAGGAATGGGATCATACAGCAAAACATAATGCTCTACTGATGGTTGTGGGGGTAGCAGAAATCTGGTTTAACCCAGAATTTCTAAATATTAGGAATTTAAATAAAGGATAGATGAAAATAAGGTAGAACGTTAGGAATGGGAACCATACAGCATAATGCAATGTCGCACGCCACCATATGACACAACATAATGCTCTACTGAAGGTTGTGGGGAGGCAGAAATCTGATTTAACACAGAATTTCAAATAATGAGGGTTTTAAATAAAGGATAGATGAAAATGAGGTGGAACGGGATCATACAGCAAAAGATAATGCTCTACTGATGGCTGTGGGGAAGTAGAAATCTGGTATAGCCCAGAATTTCAAAATATTAGGGATTTAAATAAAGGATAGATGAAAATGAGGTGGAACGTTAGGAATGGGATCATACAGCAAAACATAATGCTCTACTGATGGTTGTGGGGAGGCGGAAACCTGGTTTAACCCAGAATTTCAAATGATTAGGGATTTAATTAAAAGATAGATGAAAAGGAGGTGGAACGTTAGGAATGGGATCATACAGCAAAACAATGCTCTACTGATGTTTGTGGGAAGTCAGAAATCTGGTTTAACCCAGAATTTCTAAATATTAGGGAATTAAATAAAGGATAGATGAAAATTAGGTGGAACTTAGGAACGGGATCATACAGCAAAACCTAATGCTCTACTGATGGTTGTGGGGATGCAAAAATCTTGTTTTACCAAGAATTTCAAATGATGAGGGTTTTAAATTAAAGATATATAAAAATGAGGTGGAACGTTAGGAATGTGATCATACAGCAAAACATAATGCTCTACTGATGGTTGTGGTAAGGGAGAAATCTGGTTTAACCCAGAATTTCAAAATATTAGGTATTTAAATAAAGGATAGATGAAAATGAGGTGGAACGTTAGGAATGGTATCATACAGCAAAACATAATGCTCTACTGATGGTTGTGGGGAGGGAGAAATCTGGTTTAACCCAGAAATTCAAAATATTAGGTATTTAATTAAAAGATAGATGAAAAGGAGGTGGAACGTTAGGAATGGGATCATACAGCAAAACATAATGCTCTACTGATGGTTGTGAGGAGGGAGAAATCTGGTTTAACCCAGAATTTCAAAATATTAGGGATTTAAATAAAGAATAGATAAAAATGAGGTAGTAGAATGTTAGGAATGGGAACCATACAGCACAATGCAATCTCGCACGCCACCATACGACACAACATAATGCACTACTGATGGTTGTGGGGTGGCGGAAATCTGGTTTAACCCAGAATTTCAAATAATGAGGGTTTTAAATAAAGGATAGATGAAAATGAGGTGGAACGGGATCATACAGCAAAACATAATGCTCTACTCATGGCTGTGGGGAGGCGGAAATCTGGTTTAACCCAGAATTTCAAATAGTGAGGGTTTTAAATAAAGGATAGATGAAAATGAGGTGGACCGGGATCATACAGCAAAACATAACGCTCTACTGATAATTGTTGGGAGGCGGAAATCTGGTTTAACCCAGAATTTCAAAATATTAGGGATTGAAATAAAGGATAGATGAAAAGGAGGTGGAACGTTAGGATTGGGATCATACAGCAAAACATAATGCTCTACTGATGGTTGTGGGGAGGTGGAAACCTGGTTTTACCCAGAATTTCAAATGATTAGGGAGTTAAATAAAAGATAAATGAAAAGGAGGTGGAATGTTAGGAATGGGATCATACAGCAAAACATAATGCTCTACTGATGGTCGTGGGGAGGCGAAAATCTGGTTTAACTCAGAATTTCAAAATATTAGGGATTTAAATAAAGGATAGATGAAAATGAGGTGGAACATTAGGAATGGAACCATACAGCATAATGCAATGTCGCACGGCACCATAGGGCACAACATAATGCTCTACTGATGGTCGTGGGGAGGCGGAAACCTGGTTTAACCCAGAATTTCAAATGATTAGGGCTTTTAATAAAAGATAGATAAAAAGGAGGTGGAACGTTAGGAATGGGATCATACAGCAAAACAATGCTCTACTGATGGTTGTGGGGAGGCGGAAACCTGGTTTAACCTAGAGTTTCAAATGATTAGGGGTTTTAATAAAAGATAGATGAAAAGGAGGTGGAACGTTAGGAATGGGATCAATCAGCAAAACATAATGCTCTACTGATGGTTGTGGGGAGGGAGAAATCTGGTTTAACCCAGAATTTCAAATGATTAGGGGTTTTAATAAAAGATAGATGAAAAGGAGGTGGAACGTTAGGAACGGGATCATACAGCAAAACAATGCTCTACTGATGGTTGTGGGGAGGCGGAAACCTGGTTTAACCCAAAATTTCAAATAATGAGGGTTTTAAATAAAGGATAGATGAAAATGAGGTGGAACGGGATCATACAGCAAAACATAATGCTCTACTGATGGCTGTGGGGAAGTAGAAATCTGGTATAGCCCAGAATTTCAAAATATTAGGGATTTAAATAAAGGATAGATGAAAATGAGGTGGAATGTTAAGAATGGGATCATACAGCAAAACATTATGCTCTACTGATGGTTGTGGGGAGGCGGAAACCTGATTTAACCCAGAATTTCAAATGATTAGTGATTTAATTAAAAGTTAGATGAAAAGGAGGTGGAACGTTAGGAATGGAATCATACAGCAAAACATAATGCTCTACTGATGGTTGTGGGATGGAGCAATCTGGTTTAACCCAGAATTTCGAAATATTAGGGATTTAAAGAAAGAATAGATGAAAATGATGTAGAACATTAGGAATGGGAACCATACAGCATAATGCAATGTCGCACGCCACCATACGACACAACATAATGCTCTACTGATGGTTGTGCGGAGGCAGAAATCTGGTTTAACCCAGAATTTCAAATGATTAGTGATTTAATTAAAAGATAGATGAAAAGGAGGTGGAACGTTAGGAATGGGATCATATAGCAAAACAATGCTCTACTGATGGTTGTGGGGAGGCGGAAACCTGGTTTAACCCAGAATTTCAAATGATTAGGGGTTTTATTAAAGATAGATGAAAAGGAGATGGAACGTTAGGAATGGGATCATACAGCAAAACATAATGCTCTACTGATGGTTGTGGGAGTAAGAAATCTGGTTTAACCCACAATTTCAAATAATGAGGGTTTTAATTGAAGGATAAATGAAAATGAGGTAGAATGTTAGGAATGGGAACCATACAGCATAATGCAATGTCGCACGCCACCAAACGACACAACATAATGCTCTACTGATGGTTGTGGGGAGGCGGAAATCTGGTTTTGCCCAGAATTTCAAAATATTAGGGATTTAAATAAAGGATAGATGAAAAGGAGGTGGAACATTAGGAATGGGATCATACAGCAAAACATAATGCTCTACTGATGGTTGTGGGGAGGCGGATATCTGGTTTAACCCAGAATTTCAAAATATTAGGGATTTAAATAAAGTATAGATGAAAATGAGGTAGAGTGTTAGGAATGGGAACCATACAGCATAATGCAATGTCGCACGCCACCATACGACACAACATAATGCTCTACTGATGGTTGTGGGGAGGCGGAAATCTGGTTTAATCCAGAATTTCAAATAGTGAGGGTTTTAAATAAAGGATAGATGAAAATGAGGTGGAACGGGATCATACAGCAAAACATAATGCTCTACTGATGGCTGTGGGGAAGTAGAAATCTGGCTTAACCAGAAATTCTAAATATTAGGGATTTAAATATAGGATAGATGAAAATGAGGTGGAACGTTAGGAATGGGATAACACAGCAAAACATAATACCCTACTGATGGTTGTGGGGAGGCGGAAACCTGGTTTAACCCAGAATTTCAAATGATTAGGGATTTAATTCAAAGATAAATGAAAAGGATGTGGAACGTTAGGAATGGGATCATACAACAAAACATAATGCTCTGCTGATGGTTGTGGGGAGGGAGAAATCTGGATTAACCCAGAATTTCAAATAATGAGGGTTTTAAATAAAGGATAGATGAAAATGTGGTAGAACGTCAGGAATTGGAACCATACAGCATAATGCAATGTCGTACGCCCCCATATGACACAACATAAAGCTCTACTGATGGTTGTGGGGAGGCGGAAATCTGGTTTAGCCCAGAATTTCAAAATATTAGCGATTTAAATAAAGGATAGATGAAAATGAGGTGGAAGGTTAGGAATGGGATCATACAGCAAAACATAATGCTCTACTGATTGTTGTGGGAAGGGAGAAATCTTTTTTAACCCAGAATTTCAAATAATGAGGGTTTTAAATAAAGGAGAGATGAAAATGAGGTAGAACGTTAGGAATGGGAACCATACAGCATAATGCAATGTCGCACGCCACCATACGACACAACATAATGCTCTACTGATGGTTGTGGGGAGGCGGAAACCTGGTTTAACCCAGAATTTCAAAATATTAGGGATTTAAATAAAGGATAGATGAAAAGGAGGTGGAACGTTAGGAATGGGATCATACAGCAAAACATAATGCTCTACTGATGGTGGTGGGGAGGCGGAAATCTGGTTTAACCCAGAATTTCACAATATTAGGGATTTAAATAAAGGATAGATGAAAATGAGGTGGAACATTAGGAATGGAACCATACAGCATAATGCAATGTCGCACGGCACCATACGGCACAACATAATGCTCTACTGATGGTTGTTGGGAGGGAGAAATCTGGTTTAACCCAGAATTTCAAAATATAAGGTATTTAAATAAAGAATAGATGAAAATGAGGTAGAATGTTAGGAATGGGAACCATCCAGCATAATGCAATGTCGCATGCCACCATACGACACAACATAATGCTATACTGATGGCTGTGGGGAGGCGGAAACCTGGTTTAACCCAGAATTTCAAATGATTAGGGTATTTAATTAAAAGATAGATGAAAAGGAGGTGGAACGTTAGGAATGGGATCATACAGCAAAACAATGCTCTACTGATGGTTGTGGGGAGTCAGAAATCTAATTTAACCCAGAATTTCTAAATATTAGGGAAATAAATAAAGGGTAGATGAAATTTAGGTGGAACTAAGGAACGGGATCATACAGCAAAACAAAATGCTCTACTGATGGTTGTGGGGATGCAAAAATCTTGTTTAACCAAGAATTTCAAAAGATGAGGGTTTTAAATTAAAGATATATGAAAATAAGGTGGAACGTTAGGAATGTGATCATACAGCAAAACATAATGCTCTACTGATGGTTGTGGGGAGGGAGAAATCTGGTTTAGCCCAGAAATTCAAAATATTAGGTATTTAATTAAAAGATATATGAAAAGGAGGTGGAACGTTAGGAATGGGATCATACAGCAAAACATAATGCTCTACTGATGGTTGTGAGGAGGGAGAAATCTGGTTTAACCGAGAATTTCAAAATATTAGGGATTTAAATAAAGAATAGATAAAAATGAGGTAGTAGAATGTTAGGAATGGGAACCATACAGCATAATGCAATCTCGCACGCCACCATACGACACAACATAATGCACTACTGATGGTTGTGGGGAGGCGGAAATCTGGTTTAACCCAGAATTTCAAATAATGAGGGTTTTAAATAAAGGATAGATGAAAATGAGGTGGAACGGGATCATACAGCAAAACATAATGCTCTACTCATGGCTGTGGGGAGGCGGAAATCTGGTTTAACCCAGAATTTCAAATAGTGAGGGTTTTAAATAAAGGATAGATGAAAATGAGGTGGACCGGGATCATACAGCAAAACATAACGCTCTACTGATAGTTGTTGGGAGGCAGAAATCTGGTTTAACCCAGAATTTCAAAATATTAGGGATTGAAATAAAGGATAGATGAAAAGGAGGTGGAACGTTAGGATTGGGATCATACAGCAAAACATAATGCTCTACTGATGGTTTTGGAGAGGTGGAAACCTGGTTTTACCCAGAATTTCAAATGATTAGGGAGTTAAATAAAAGATAAATGAAAAGGAGGTGGAATATTAGGAATGGGATCATACAGCAAAACATAATGCTCTACTGATGGTTGTGGGGAGGCGGAAATCTGGTTTAACCCAGAATTTCAAAATATTAGGGATTTAAATAAAGGATAGATGAAAATGAGGTAGTAGAATGTTAGGAATGGGAACCATACAGCATAATGCAATGTCGCACACCACCATACGACACAACCTAATGCACTACTGATGGTTGTGGGGAGGCGGATATCTGGTTTAACCCAGAATTTCAAATAATGAGGGTTTTAACTAAAGGATAGATGAAAATGAGGTGGAACGGGATTATACAGCAAAACATAATGCTCTACTGATGGTTGTAGGGAGGCGGAAATCTGGTTTAGCCCAGAATTTCAAAATATTAGGGATTTAAATAAAGGATAGATGAAAATGAGGTGGAACATTAGGAATGGAACCATACAGCATAATGCAATGTCGCACGGCACCATAGGGCACAACATAATGCTCTACTGATGGTCGTGGGGAGGCGGAAACCTGGTTTAACCCAGAATTTCAAATGATTAGGGCTTTTAATAAAAGATAGATAAAAAGGAGGTGGAACGTTAGGAATGGGATCATACAGCAAAACAATGCTCTACTGATGAATGTGGGGAGTCAGAAATCTGGTTTAACCCAGAATTTCTAAATAGAGGGATTTAAATAAAGGCATAGATGAAAATGAGGTAGAACGTTAGGAATGGGAACCATACAGCATAATGCAATGTCACACGCCACCATACGACACAACATAATGCTCTACTGAAGGTTGTGGTGAGGCAGAAATCTGGTTTAACCCAGAATTTCTAAATATTAGGGAATTAAATAAAGGATAGATTAAAATTAGGTGGAACTTAGGAACGGGATCATACAGCAAAACAAAATGCTCTACTGATGGTTGTGGGGATGCGAAAATATGGTTTAACCCAGAAATTCACATGATGAGGGTTTTATATAAAAGATATATGAAAATGAGGTGGAACGTTAGGAATGGGATCATACAGCAAAACATAATGCTCTACTGATGGTCGTGGGGAGACGGAAATCTGGTTTAACCCAGAATTTCAAAATATTAGAGATTTAAATAAAGGATAGATGAAAATGAGGTGGAACATTAGGAATGGAACCATACAGCATAATGCAATGTCGCACGGCACCATACGGCACAACATAATGCTCTACTGATGGTTGTGGGGAGGCGGTAACCTGGTTTAACCCAGAATTTCAAATGTTTAGGGATTTTAATAAAAGATAGATAAAAAGGAGGTGGAACGTTAGAAATGGGAACATACAGCAAAACAATGCTCTACTGATGGTTGTGGGAGGCGGAAACCTGGTTTAACCCAGAATTTCAAATAATTAGGGCTTTTAATAAAAGATAGATGAAAAGGAAGTGGAACATTAGGAATGGGATCATACAGCAAAACATAATGCTCTACTGATGGTTGTGGGTATGCGAAAATCTGGTTTAACTCAGATTGTCAAATGATGAGGGTTTTAAATAAAAGATATATGAAAATGAGGTGGAACGTTAGGAATGGGATCATACAGCAAAACATTGCTTTACTGATGGTTGTGGGGAGGCGGAAACCTGGTTTAACCCAGAATTTCAAATGTTTAGGGGTTTTAATAAAAGATAGATGAAAAGGAGGTGTAACGTTAGGAACGGAATCATACAGAAAAACAATGCTCTACTGATGGTTGTGGGGAGTCAGAAATCTGGTTTAACCCAGAATTTCTAAATATTATAGAATTAAATAAAGGCTAGATGAAAATTAGGTGGTACTTAGGAACGGGATCATACAGCAAAACATAATGCTCTACTGATGGTTGTGGGGATGTGAAAATATGATTTAACCCAGAATTTCAAAATATTAGGGATTTAAATAAAGGATAGATGAAAATGAATTGGAACATTAGGAATGGAACCCCACAGCATAATGCAATGTCGCATGGCACCATACGGCACAACATAATGCTCTACTGATGGTTGTGGGGAGGCGAAAACCTGGCTTAACCCAGAATTTCAAATGATTAGTGCTTTAATTAAAAGATAGATGAAAAGGAGGTGGAACGTTAGGAATGGGATCATACAGCAAAACATAATGCTCTACTGATGGTTGTGGGGAGGGAGAAATCTGGTTTAACCCAGAATTTCAAAATATTAGGGATTTAAAGAAAGAATAGATGAAAATGAGGTGGAACATTAGGAATGGAACCATACAGCATAATGCATTGTCGCACGGCACCATACGGCACAACATAATGCTCTACTGATGGTTGTGGGGAGGCGGAAACCTGGTTTAACCCAGAATTTCAAATGATTAGTGATTTAATTAAAAGATAGATGAATAGGAGGTGGAACGTTAGGAATGGGATCATACAGCAAAACATAATGCTCTACTGATAGTTGTGGGGAGTCAGAAATCTGGTTTAACCCAGAATTTCTAAATATTATGGAATTAAATAAAAGATATATGAAAATGAGGTGGAACATTAGGAATGGGATCATACAGCAAAACATAATGCTCTACTGATGGTCGTGGGGAGGCGGAAATCTGGTTTAACCCAGAATTTCAAAATATTAGGGATTTAAATAAAAGATAGATGAAAAGGAGGTGGAACAATAGGAATGGGATCATACAGCAAAACATAATGCTCTACTGATGGTTGTGAGGAGGGAGAAATCTGGTTTATAGGTGGCTGGCAGGTGACTCTGGTAGCGGCCGTACCCTGAGGCCTTATAGATCTAGGCGCCAACCCAACCCCTATCGCCTCAACACTGGATCTTCCACATCGGCCTCAGACAACGAACAGTCTGGGCCACAATCTGATTTTTTAGGTTCGGACCCCGGCAATACCTCCAAAGCCAGAAAACCGCCAAGAGGGCGAGGAAGGGGCATAGACCACACCCTCGGTGTGGCCGAACTAGGAAAAAGGGTCAGGAAACCAGTACTGACCTAGTATTTAATTTGTCTAGCTCACCTCTTACCCCGGCAATGAATTCACTTTTAGCCAGGGGCTTGTCCTTTGTCCCTACTTGTCCACATGACAACTTTGACACTGCCGTAGATGTTTATAAGTTCGGCCGAAAATTACGGCTACAAGAACAGTTTGCAGGCACCACCAACATCGCTCCCCGATCTAGTTTCCACAAACCATCCACGTTTGACCCAACCTCTCTTAACCCAAGTATCAAAACTTTTACACGACTGGTTGAGAATGACATTCTACAAACATCCCCTAAACCTAAATTCGACAATTTAACTCACGCTGAACGTATGGCCCTCAAAACCCTGAGAGATGACCCCAATTTGGTCATTCGCCCAGCTGACAAGGGTGGGGCGGTGGTGGTACAAAACTGGTCTGACTACCATACTGAAATACAGCGCCAACTGGCTGACAGCAACACCTACCAATTGGTACCACAGAACCCAATCCCAGAATTCAAAAAAAGAATCGATAGACTGCTCATCGACGGCTTGACTCACCAGTGGATCACCAAAGAGACCCATGAATACCTAACAGTTGACTTCCCTGTGTGCCCCATCATATACACCCTACCCAAGATCCACAAATCCCACTCTCACCCTCCGGGAAGACCCATTATCTCTGCCCGACTCTCCCTATTACAACCCCTAGCCATCTTTGTGGACCATTTTTTACAACCACTTGTCACCTCCGGTACCACGTATGTCCGAGACACTACGGACTTCATTGGAAAATTAAGTACTATTAAGTTCCCAACGAACCCGGTACTATTGGCAACTATGGACGTGTGTTCTCTGTACACAGTGATCCCGCATACAGACGGCCTACGGGTACTGAAATCTAAGCTGGATGCTCGACCTACCCTTGAACCACCCACTAACTTCTTAGTTGACCTGGCTGAAGCAATCCTTAAATGCAACCACTTCCTCTACCAACGCAAATACTACATACAGGTGTCAGGAACTGCGATGGGTTCTAATTTGGCCCCATCGTATGCCTGCCTGTACATGGCTGACTATGAGGAGACCCACATCATGCCACAATATGGCCATCAGATTCTCTTCTACAAACGTTACATTGACGATGTGTTCCTAATTTGGTCGGATACAACAGAATCTTTCAATCAGATGGTACAATCCCTGAATGATCTCAACTGTCCCATAAAATTCACGCATCTCATTGACCAGCAGTCCATAAATTTTCTGGACATCAATATCTCCATCAAGGATGGCATTCTGCATACCAGCCTATTCAGGAAACCTACAGACCGCAACACATTACTCTCTACAACCAGTCAACACCCCCCGGCTCTCAAGGAACACCTACCCATCTCCCAATACATGCGGGTTATCAGAAACAACTCCGATCAAGCCACGATGGAAGTTCAACTCAAAGAAATGACCCACTGATTCTCCGAACGAGGTTACTCATCCACTACCCTGAACCGCTGCCTCACCAAAGCCAGAACCAACTTGTTGCGACCACGGTCCGGTACCCCGACTACACCTAAAACACCACCACGAATGGTCTTTGTAAACCAGTACGACCACGTATCATCTAATATCCAGAAGAGTCTTAGAAAACATTGGCCCATCATCGCCACTGACAAAAGCCTCAAACTACAGCAACATGGACCCCCAATGATTGCCCATAAGAGAGGACCGAATTTGAAGCAATTACTTATGCGCCCGATGGTGAGTCCTTCACCGGATAGCAACATTACTTGGCTGCATACTAAGCGCCCCGGCTGTTTTCGCTGCACTGGATGCACAACCTGCAGCAGCATGACCCCTGGCCCTACCTTCCCACACCCCCACTCTGGTAAACCGATAAAAATCAAATACCGCCTCCATTGCCAAATGGACTACATCATTTACCTCTTAAACTGCCCGTGCGGACTGGCCTATGTAGGCATGACCTCCAGGAAATTTAGAGAGAGGATGGCAAACCACAGGAACTCCATCCGTAATGCTCTTGAGACCAAGAAAGCAGACTTGCCTATCCCCCGTCATTTCCTTGCAGCAGGTCACCAGAACACTAATCTCCGGTGCCGACTCATTGACTGGGTACCCCCTTCACCCCGAGGGGGTGACAGGGGTCTGAGACTAAAAAAACTTGAAAGCCGCTGGATCCACAGGCTTGATACAATCGCACCCAGAGGTCTCAACGAGAACAACCCCTTGTCCATTTTCCTTAGACCATCTTAAAACACCCATCGCCAGCTTATATGTCTGTTTACAATACCCGCTGTTCCTAGTTGCTGATTGGTGTATTGTTTGCTGCAATGAACCACTTATCTCCCATTACAATATACCATTGATTATGTCTTCCCTTCCTTATACCATTACTGTATGTTAAAATGTATGTATATGCACAGCTTTATCCAGATGTATGCTCTGTATCCACATTGCAATTTCCTGTAACTCTATATATGCATATCCGGTTATATGCGCTGCATTCACACTGTAACCCCCTGTATTTGTAATCATTCCTGTAACTATAGGTGTCATCCCAGCTTTACACCTCCCTATACCCCATTTAGTCTATTCTGGTCTATATGTAGTTGTATATGCACACCCTTTATCTCTCTCCCCATTTAGCACTCCCGGACACTTTTTCTTTATTTTATTCATTTATTTATTTATTTACTTATTTACTTTCATGTATTTGCCATGTTTCTCGACAAACTTATTTGCAGTGCTTTCCGGCACTATGTTTGTCCCCTAAACATCATTAGAATTTATCAGACTTTTTCTACCCATTTCTCTCTCCCCCCTCCAACACTCCCCTGCTTCTGGCACCGGCTCCCGTTATTTACCCTAATATGCGCAATCTTTGTAAGCCTTAATCAGACATTATGGGTACCTAAGTAGGTCTTGATTGACCGTTAATGAATCACTGACACTGTGTAATCATTTTTGCTTAGCGCATATAGCCTGTTTACACCTCCGTACGCATATCACTGAGGCACAGCGCCCGGCAACCCGGAAGCTGTGCGTGTCAAGTGCGTTCCACAGACCACTTGACTTCCGGTATCTCCGGAAATCGTCTTGCGCTCCAGCAGCCTGACACGCAGGCTATTATGGCGCGATCCTTGTGCTCTTTAACGCCTTCGTGAGGGTATATATAGCGGGACCCGGACTGCACACTGTCAGGTAGCTGATTTTGTCCTGACCTTCTTGGCAGAGATTACCTCATCGTTGACTACCTGTATACACTGATGACAATGTAAACTATTACCTTTTACTTTGCTGTAACTATGCACATTCTGCTGTATTGATAATGTGTTTATGACCTATGTTTTTTGTGTGCCTTAGGCTCCTTGATAATGGTCCATGATTTGGACCGAAACGTCGGGGCTGTCATACAAATATATCACCTTTATCTCTAAGGATTATGATGTCTCTTTATTTCATTATTTAACTTATCTGGATTTTCACAAAATTTAATTTGTGATTGGAGAGTGCTCTCCTTTCTACACCTTGTGTGTGGATTCCTGGATTTAAATAAAGGATAGATGAAAATGAGGTGGAACATTAGGAATGGAACCATACAGCATAATGCAATGTCGCACGGCACCATACGGCACAACATAATGCTCTACTGATGGTTGTGGGGAGGCGGAAACCTGGTTTAACCCAGAATTTCAAATGATTAGTTATTTAATTAAAAGATAGATGAAAAGGAGGTAGAACGTTAGGAATGGGATCATACAGCAAAACATAATGCTCTACTGATGGTTGTGGGGAGGGAGAAATATCAGATTGTTACCTGATAATATGTTTTCCTCTACTCCACCATGGCAGCCAACACCTGTGGGTTATCTCCCTTCTGGGTAGTACTTGGAAAGGAAAAAAAGACATCCGGCCCCTATATAAGGCTCCTCCTCCTGGGCCTCCTTGTCTTCATTTCTCCAGCTTAAATACAAACTCATAGTTATTGCATAACAACAATTAACAACACAGGGTCGGGAATATATGCTGCCATGGTGGAGTAGAGGAAAACATATTATCAGGTAACAATCTGATATTTCCTCTACCTCCCCCATGGCAGCCAACACCTGTGGGAGGTACCCGAGCAGTACTATAAGGGTGGGTTCCCTCTGATAAACATAAGATAATAATACACATAATCATATATTATGCCAAAAAGAAAAAGGTTTTTTTTTTTTTTACAAACCCTTGTTAGTTTAAATTGCTGCACTTAGCACTTTCCGTCCAAATTTTGCGTCTGCCGAGGACATAACATCAATTCTGTAGTGCCACGTAAAGGTGTGAGCCGAAGCCCAACCCGCTGCTTTGCACAAATCTGTAATGGACGCTTCTCCTTTTTCTGCCCAAGATGTGGCTAGTGCTCTCGTAGAGTGCGCCTTTAACCCTGATGGTAAAACTTGGTTATTCATCTTGTATGCCTCTTGAATACAGCACCTGATCCATCTGGCCAGTGTCAATTTTGAGACACCTAATCCTTTTCTACATCCTTCTGATAAAACAAATAGATTCTTTGTTTTCCTGAAGTCCTTTGTTCTCTCTATATACACCCTAAGTGCCCTCACCAGGTCCAGTGTGTTCAATCTCCTCTCCTTCTCATTACTCGGATTCTCACAGAGAGATGGGAGTACGATCTCCTGGTTTATATGAAAATTTGAGACTACTTTTGGTAGGAACTGTGGGTTTGTCCGCAAGACCACCTTACTTTCAAAAAAGTTTAGAAACGGCTCTTCCGCCCATAAGGCCTGTAATTCGGACACCCTCCTGGCTGACGTTATGGCCACCAGGAATGCCACCTTCCAGCTCACGTACTTTAGAGGGACCTCCATTAGGGGTTCGAAAGGTTTGTCCATTAATGTTTTAAGGACCATATTCAGGTCCCAAGGCGCTAGAGGGTTTTTGAACTTTGGTCTTAACTTTCTGGTTGCTTGGGATGCGGTCATTTGGTCTACTGCATTATGGTAGACAGTCATTAGGTCGAATCCATTAGGTCGACATGCTAAAAGGTCGACATGACTCTAGGTCGACATGGGAAAAGGTCGACATGATTCTAGGTCGAAAGGTCATTAGTTCGACAGGTCATTAGTTCGACAAGGTCATTAGTTCGACATTGTCTATGTCGACATTCACAAGGACGACATGGAGTTTTTCACTGTTTTTTGAGCCAACATGTGCCGCCAGGCGGTATTTCATGCCCTACCATCCACTAGGGCATGGTGGGAGAATAAAATAATGTGCCGAGCGTAGCGAGGCACCGTGCCCGACGCATAGCGAGCGCAGCGAGCAATGCGAGGGGATGCAGTGCACTTTAAACTGTGTCCATGTCGACTGTGTTGACATTCAGGTAAAAAAAACAGTGAAAAACCCCATGTCGACCTTGTGAATGTCGACATAGACAATGTCGAACTAATGACCTTGTCGAACTAATGACTTGTCGAACTAATGACCTTTCGACCTAGAATCATGTCGACCTTTTCCCATGTCGACCTAGAATCATGTCGACCTTTTAGCATGTCGACCTAATGGATTCGACCTAATGACTTTCTACCATAATGCAATAGACCAAATGATCCCAACCCGGTTGCTTGTATAAACCTTTTAACATACTTGTTCTCTGCTATGTTCTTATCGAGCATAGCTGCCAATGCCGAAATCTGTACCTTACTCAGAGATAGTCTCTTTTCCAGACCTCCTTGCAAGAATCCCAGAATTCCTGGTATTTCCCCTGGAGGCTGCTGATTTTCCGCACACCAAGAACTGTACTTCTTCCATACCTTATAGTATGATTTTGATGTGGATTCTTTTCTTGCCTTTAGCAGTGTGTTAATCACGGTCCCTGAGAAACCTCTTCTTTTTAAGTTTCTGACCTCAACAGCCACGCCGTCAAGCTCCACGACTCTGGTTGTGGGGACTGAACTTTCCCTTGTATTAACAAGTCTAGCCTTTGTGGTAGTTTCCAAGGCTTGTCTATCGCCATCTAAAGCAATTTCGGAAACCAAGGTCTCCTTGGCCAATACGGTAATATCGCTATCACCGTTGTCTCTTCTTTCTGTATCTTCCTTAGCAATCTTGGTATCATAGGAAGGGGAGGAAAGACGTACGCCAACCCCTTTGGCCATCTGCAAGTCAGGGCATCTATTTGTGATGCTTGATGTTCTTTGAACCTTGAGAAGTACTTCATGACTTTCCTGTTTTCTCCTGTGGCCATGAGATCCACTTCTGGAAGTCCCCATTTCCCTACTAGGGTTTTGAAGACCTCTTCGTTCAAACTCCATTCTCCTGGGACACATGTAGTTCTGCTGAGTCCATCTGCCAGGGTGTTGTCCTTCCCTGCCAGAAATACTGCTGACATACTCTGCACGTTGTTTTCGGCCCAGATTAACAACTTCTCTATTTTCTTCATCCTTCATCATATGTTGACTCCTTGTGCCTCCTTGCTTGTTTATGTAGGAGACTACTGTGCTGTTGTCCGAACGTATCACCACATCCTTGTTTTTTAGAATGTGGTCGAATTCCTTGCAAGCCAGATATACTGCTCGCATTTCCCTCAAGTTCGAGTGTGCTGTCTGAAACTTGATTGACCATAATCATTGCGCCATATGTTGGTCGCATGTCGCTCCCCAACCTGTCTGGCTGGCATCTGTCGTTATCACTACTTGTTGTGCCACGGCAAAAGATTTTCCGCTGTCCAATCGGCTTACGTCCGACCACCATCTCAAGTCCTCTTTTGCTCTGCTTCCCAGCACAATCCTTTGTGTTAGGTTCTTGCTGTTTCCATCCCATTGAGATAGGAAACATCTCTGCATTTTCCTCATATGGAACCTGGACCATGGAACAGTCTCTAGTGCTGCCGACATCAGACCTAGTGCTTTCATACACATCTCTGATGAGACTATCGATTTCTTTATCATCGATTTCAGGAAGCTTATTAGCTTCTTTTGCCTCTCCTTGGTTAATTTCACATTCATTAACCTTGTGTCTATTGTCACTCCCAAATAATCTCTTTGGTTTGACGGCACCAGCTTGCTTTTTTGCAAGTTTATCAGCCAACCGTGGTCTTTTAGGCACTCCAACACCCTCTGTGTATGGTCGACTGCCTGTTCCCTTGACCTTGCCACGATCAATATGTCGTCCAGATAGGGCCATAACATTATGCCTTGCCTTCTTAGCACTGCTATCACAATTACCAGGACTTTTGTGAATGTTCTTGGGGAGGTTGCCAGTCCAAACGGAAGTGCCGTGAACTGGTAGCTTATTCCGCCGACTGAGAAGCGTAGAAACTTTTGGTGCGCTATGTAAATTGGTACATGGAGGTAAGCATCTTTTAAATCGATGGCTGTCATGAACATATCTTGACCTAGATCTGGTAGGATTGTTTTCACCGCTTCCATTTTGAATGCCCTTACATGAATGAACCGGTTTAATCTTCTTAGATCTAGTATAGTTCTGAATCCTCCCGTCGCTTTTCGCACTACAAAGAAACGGGAGTACCAGCCTTCTCCTACCTGTGATTTGTGTACTTTCACTACCACTTTCTGCTGTATCATGACTTGGAGGCTGGATAGTAAGGCTTCCCTTTCTGCTTTTTCTTTGGGCACCGGTGATTCTGTAAAGAATCTTCCTGGTTTGGTTTTGAACTCTATTTTGTAACCTTCTGTTACCACCTCTCGAACCCATTTGTCCGATGTAGAGTTTTCCCAAATTCTCGCAAAGTGAAGTAACCTGGCCCCCACAGTCTGTGGGCTGGCGTCATTGGGTATTCTGTTTGGAGAAAAATCTGTTTTCTCTTCCCCTTTGGCCACGAAAATTAGATCTTGATGACCAATTTCCTCTTCTGTAGCCTCTACCCGGGCGATAGGCCCTAGCTTCCTTATAGTCCTGAGGCTGGTATTTAAACTGCTTATTAGTAGCACTTTTTCTTGCCTCTCTATCCTGCGGTAACCATACCGATTTTCCTCCAGAGATTTTCGTTATTATCTCATCCAACTGAGCCCCGAATAAGTAGTCGCCCTGAAAAGGTAGTGTTAGCAACTTATTTTTGGACTGTACATCCGCAGCCCAGGGTTTGAGCCAAAGTGCTCGTCTCACCACTGCTGCTGTGGCATTTGCCCTTGCCGCCAATCTCAGCGAGTCCATAGAAGCTTCGCAAAGAAATTCTATCGCTAGTTGTATGTTTTGCACCCCCTTTAGTATTTCAGATCTCTTGATCCCATCCAGTAAGTCGACTTCCAACTGCTGACACCATCCCCTAAGGACTCTTGATGTTATAGCCATAGATGCTGCTGGCTTTAAGGCTGCTCCTGTGGTTAAGTGCTGTTTCCTTAAACCTAACTCTATTCTCCGTTCCATCGGATCTTTAAAAATGTTCGCATCTTCCAAGGGAAGCGTTGTTTTCTTTGAAATTCTTGCTATTGCTGCATCTACCTTGGGTAGTTCTTCCCATGTTGCGACTTGGTCACTCTGGAATGGGTACATTTTATTAATCTTTAAGGGCACTGAGACCTTTTTGTCTGGGAATTTCCATTCTTCTGCGACTGCCTCTTTAAGAGTTTGAGATAATGGAAAACATTTCCCTTTCTTCTTTTTATCTTTGAATAGGAGATCTTGAGGCAGAATGCTCTCCTGTTTATCCTCTATCTCTAGAGACTTATGTATCAACAGTATCAGATTTTCCACCATGTCTGGGTTAAAATCTGAATCTGATTTATCAGCTATCACCTCCTCTTCATCTGCCAGAGTCCCTGCCTCAAATTCCTCTGCTGAGCCTGCAGAGCCTTCACTTGACACTGTCCTGCTTCTTTTGCTTGTAGCCTTAACCAGGTCTTCCTTGGTTACGAATGTGTCAGTAAGGGCCACTCTGAGCATGTCTACTAAACCCGTCATCTGGGTTAGGGGTATCTGAGGTGATTTGCATTGCTCACACACACTTCCAATATTATTGTCAGGCAAATCCTTTGTGCACATTAGACACTTAGCCAAGTGCATTTTTTTGTGTTTTGCTTTAAGGTCCCCTTTATCCTTGCTGGAATCTGACCTGCAGCAAAAGAACACATGCCGAGTGTTAGCCCAAAGCCACACTCCCCCCTAATGATACAGGTTTTCACCCGGCTTACAGTTGGCTTACCCCGATTTTTTAACGACTGGCCGTTTTTCTTCCTCCATAACAACCTCAAGTTGCCTGCCAACAACATATAGAAGTTAGCACCGCATTGATACTGCCACTGCGTGTATCCTGCACATATGCGCCCGCCGTACTCACTTTTAGGCTGGCTGTACTGGGTATAGGTCTGTCCTTCCAGCAACAGCGCGCTTGCAGTAGCACACAGAGACTCCAGCGTCTTCCCTGTGCTGCCGCGTCATACTTATGCGCCGCGCCGCGCCCCCTATGACGTCCGTCCGGTCTCACGTACTGATTAACCCGGACCAGGCGCGCACCACTGTAAGCCCATGTGCCGCCTGAGGACGCCGCCGCTTGAGCCCACTCCACTAGGAAGCGGCATGCAGCACCAGAGGTCTGTCCTACCTCTGAAGGCCGGCACCACCTTCTCTCCTCCCCGGTGCGCTCTAGGCGTCGGGGATAGTAGTTTCGTCGCTGGGGTAAGCCATCACCTTTCCTGCAGGATTTTTCCACCTGCTGCTCCATGCACTACCCTGCTGGAAAGGAAAAAAAGACAAGGAGGCCCAGGAGGAGGAGCCTTATATAGGGGCCGGATGTCTTTTTTTCCTTTCCAAGTACTACCCAGAAGGGAGATAACCCACAGGTGTTGGCTGCCATGGGGGAGGTAGAGGAAATCTGGTTTAACCCAGAATTTCAAAATATTAGAGATTTAAAGAAAGAATAGATGAAAATGAGGTAGAATGTTAGGAATGGGAACCATACAGCATAATGCAATGTCGCACGCCACCATACGACACAACATAATGCTCTACTGATGGTTGTGGGGATGCGAAAATCTGGTTTAACTCAGAATTTCAAATGATGAGGGTTTTAAATAAAAGATATATGAAAATGAGGTGGAATGTTAGGAATGTGATCATACAGCAAAACATAATGCTCTACTGATGGTTGTGGGGATGCGAAAATCTGGTATAGCCCAGAATATCAAAATACTGTATAAGGGATTTAAATAAAGGATAGATGAAAATGAGGTGGAATGTTAGGAATGGGATCATACAGCAAAACATAATACTCTACTGATGGTCGTGGGAGGCGGAAATCTGGTTTAACCCAGAATTTCTAAATATTAGGGATTTAAATATAGGATAGATGAAAATGAGGTAAAACGTTAGGAATGGGAACCATACAGTATAATGCAATGTCGCACGCCACAATACTACACAACATAATGCTCTACTGATGGTTGTGGGGAGGCAGAATCCTGGTTTAACCCAGAATTGCAAATGATTAGGGGTTTTAATAAAAGATAGATGAAAAGGAGGTGGAACATTAGGAATGGGATCATACAGCAAAACATAATGCTCTACTGATGGTTGTGGGGAGGGAGAAATCTGGTTTAACCCAGAATTTCAAATGCTTAAGGGTTTTATTAAAAGATAGATGAAAAGGAGGTGGAACGTTAGGAAAGGGATCATACAGCAAAACAATGCTCTACTGATGAATGTGGGGAGTCAGAAATCTGGTTTAACCCAGAATTTCTAAATAGAGGGATTTAAATAAAGGCATAGATGAAAATGAGGTAGAACGTTAGGAATGGGAACCATACAGCATAATGCAATGTCACACGCCACCATACGACACAACATAATGCTCTACTGAAGGTTGTGGTGAGGCAGAAATCTGGTTTAACCCAGAATTTCTAAATATTAGGGAATTAAATAATGGATAGATGAAAATTAGGTGGAACTTAGGAACGGGATCATACAGCAAAACATAATGCTCTACTGATGGTTGTGGGGATGCGAAAATATGGTTTAACCCAGAAATTCACATGATGAGGGTTTTATATAAAAGATATATGAAAATGAGGTGGAATGTTAGGAATGGGATCATACAGCAAAACATAATGCTCTACTGATGGTCGTGGGGAGACGGAAATCTGGTTTAACCCAGAATTTCAAAATATTAGAGATTTAAATAAAGGATAGATGAAAATGAGGTGGAACATTAGGAATGGAACCATACAGCATAATGCAATGTCGCACGGCACCATACGGCACAACATAATGCTCTACTGATGGTTGTGGGGAGGCGGAAACCTGGTTTAACCCAGAATTTCAAATGTTTAGGGATTTTAATAAAAGATAGATAAAAAGGAGGTGGAACGTTAGGAATGGGTACATACAGCAAAACAATGCTCTACTGATGGTTGTGGGAGGCGGAAACCTGGTTTAACCCAGAATTTCAAATAATTAGGGCTTTTAATAAAAGATAGATGAAAAGGAAGTGGAACATTAGGAATGGGATCATACAGCAAAACATAATTCTCTACTGATGGTTGTGGGCAGTGGCGTAACGATGGAGAGTGCAGGGGGTGCAATTGCTATGGGGCCCGGCAGCTTGGGAGGCCCCAAGGCAATCCCCTGCACCCTTTTTATTATTTCTCCCTTAGCTGCGCATTGAACATGCCTGCAGCCCCAGTGAGCAGCGGAGGAGACACTGCGCCGAAAGACAGGAACACCCAGCGCCTTCTCTCGTGGAGAGTAAGGCGCCGTGAGAGGGATGGAGCAGGGAAGGCCGTGCGGGGTAGTGGAAGACCCGGCGCGGTGATTGACAGCAGGAGACTGCGGCGTGGTGTGGGAGAAACTGTGAGGGAAATAAAGCAGGAAGGCCGTGCAGGGGAGAGGAAGTCCCAGTGCGGTGATTGACAGCAGGAGACTGCGGCGTGGTGTGGGAGAAACTGTGAGAGAGATGAAGCAGGAAGGTTGCGCCGGGCAAAGGAAGACCAGGTGCGGACAAGTGACACCAGGAATGCTGCGTGAGGGAGAAGCTGCGAGCGGGAAGAACAATAGACACCGCGCCGGGGACAAGAAGGTGAAACACTGCACTGGGGAGAAGGAGGCGTGGCAAGGTACACGCAGCTACACAGTCCCCCCTGTACTTGGGAGAGGTGGGATGGATTAGATGGGGACAAAGTGATGGCTGTTGCAAGCTTTCAATCCACTCCCCCACCTCTCTTCCTCTATCCCCATCATGGCATCCTCTACTCCCTCCCCCTTTCGTCCTCTTTTCCCACCCCCTCACTTCCTCTACTCCCCCATTGTCATCCTTTACTTCCCCCTTTCTCATTTTTTACCCACCCCTCTTCTCCTTCCCCTGCTCCAGTGGTGGAACTATGGAGGGTGCAACTGCTATGGGGCCCGGTGGAGAGCAAGCACTCCCCTGCACCCTCACAAGGGAGCCACCTGTATGAAGTGGAGAGTAAGGAGCCGGTAGGGGATCGCGCCATTCCGGGTGGGCCCGTAAGTTCGGGGGAGAGACTGCTAGGGAGGAGCTGCCGACTATACTCTCCCCACCGCCTACACCCACTGAGGTCGCCGCTGCCATCCCACTCACCTAACGCTCCCCACTAATGACAGGGGGAGGAAACTAGCGCCGCGTGGACCCAGATAATGTGTAATGGGCTTTGCGGTGTGTCACTTAATGTCTAATGGGCTTTGCGGTGTGTCACATAATGTGTAATGGACTTTGCGGTGTGTCATATAATGTGTAATGGACTTTGCGGTGTGTCATATAATGTGTAATGGGCTTTGTGGTGTGTCCTATATTGTGTAATGGGCTTTGCGGTGTGTCCCATAATGTGTAATGGGCTTTGCGGTGTGTCCCATATTGTGTAATGGGCTTTGCGGTGTGTCCCATATTGTGTAATGGGCTTTGTGGTGTGTCACATAATGTGTAATGGGCATTGCGGTGTGTCATATAATGTGTAATGGGCTTTGCGGTGTGTCCCATATTGTGTAATGGGCTTTGCGGTGTGTCCCATATTGTGTAATGGGCTTTGCGGTGTGTCACATAATGTGTAATGGGCATTGCGGTGTGTCATATAATGTGTAATGGGCTTTGCGGTGTGTCCCATATTGTGTAATGGGCTTTGCGGTGTGTCCCATAATGTGTAATGGGCTTTGCGGTGTGTCCCATAATGTGTAATGGGCTTTGCGGTGTGTCTCATGTTGTGTAATGGGCTTTGCGGTGTGTCCCATATTGTGTAATGGGCTTTGCGGTGTGTCACATAATGTGCAAGGGGCTTTGCGGTGTGTCGCATAATGTGTAATGGGCTTTGCGGTGTGTCAGATAATGTGTAATGGGCTTTGCGGTGTGTCACATAATGTGTGAGGGGTTTTGCGGTGTGTCGCATAATGTGTAATGGGCTTTGCGGTGTGTCACATAATGTGTGAGGGGCTTTGCGGTGTGTCGCATAATGTGTAATGGGCTTTGCGGTGTGTCGCATAATGTGTAATGGGCTTTGCGGTGTGTCACATAATGTGTGAGGGGCATTATCATTTGAAGCGAGGCCACACACCTTTTTTATAAGAATGTGTCCATTCTTTATTTTTAAAATATCTATTGGAGGGGTACATTTTTACTGTTTGCACTAATGGTGGCCACACACGGTGCGATGCGCACTGGTACAGACCCGAGTTAGGGGGGGCCCCATTATAAATTTTGCTATGGGGCCCACAAAGTTCTAGTTACTCCTCTGGTTGTGGGGAGGGAGAAATCTGGTTTAACCCAGAATTTCAAATGATTAGGGGTTTTAATAAAAGATAGATGAAAAGGAGGTGGAACGTTAGGAATGGGAACATACAGCAAAACAATGCTCTACTGATGGTTGTGGGAGGCGGAAACCTGGTTTAACCCAGAATTTCAAATAATTAGGGCTTTTAATAAAAGATAGATGAAAAGGAAGTGGAACATTAGGAATGGGATCATACAGCAAAACATAATTCTCTACTGATGGTTGTGGGGAGGGAGAAATCTGGTTTAACCCAGAATTTCAAATGTTTAGGGATTTTAATAAAAGATAGATAAAAAGGAGGTGGAACGTTAGGAATGGGAACATACAGCAAAACAATGCTCTACTGATGGTTGTGGGAGGCGGAAACCTGGTTTAACCCAGAATTTCAAATAATTAGGACTTTTAATAAAATATAGATGAAAAGGAAGTGGAACATTAGGAATGGGATCATACAGCAAAACATAATTCTCTACTGATGGTTGTGGGGAGGGAGAAATCTGGTTTAACCCAGAATTTCAAATGATTAGGGGTTTTAATAAAAGATAGATGAAAAGGAGGTGGAACGTTAGGAAAGGGATCATACAGCAAAACAATGCTCTACTGATGGTTGTGGGGAGGCGGAAACCTGGTTTAACCCAGAATTTCAAATGATTAGGAGTTTTAATAAAAGATAGATGAAAAGGAGATGGAATGTTAGGAACGGGATCATACAGCAAAACATAATGCGGTACTTGTGAGTTATCCGGGCTGCCGATTTTTTCATCGCGCCCGAAATCGTGGGCATCGCGTCGGTCGTGGCCGTTATAAGGAGCCGCGACGTGATGCCCGCGATTTCCCATAGACAGTAATGTTAAAAGACACGATGGACACGATTTCCGACACGATTTCCCATAGACAGTAATGTTAAAAGACGCGATGGACCCGATTTCCCATAGACAACAATGTTAAAATAAAATGACAATGGAAAATTGGCCAATATGGGCATTTCACATTGGATATGTTTTTAAAAAAAATGTTTCATGGCCCCCCACCACCGTTAACGCCACCCCGCTATTGACGCCAACCCGAAGCGTGGCGAGCGCAGCGAGCCCGCGAGGGGCGGCGGTACGCGTCCTCCGACCTTTTCATACCCCTACTATCCACTAGGGCGTGGAGTGAGAATAGAATAGTGTGGCGAGCGCAGCGAGCCAGCGAGCCCGAAGCGTGGCGAGCGCAGCGAGCCCCGCGAGGGGACGCGGACACCTGTAAAGCCCGCAAGGGCATGCGGATACCTGTGAAGGTATCCGCTGCGCTCGCCACGCTTCGGGCTCGGTGGCTCGCTGCGCTCGCCACACTATTCTATTCTCACTCCACGCCCTAGTGGATAGTAGGGGTATGAAAAATTCGGAGGACGCGTACCGCCGCCCCTCGCGGGCTCGCTGCGCTCGCCACGCTTCGGGTTGGCGTCAATAGCGGGGTGGCGTTAACGGTGGTGGGGGGCCATGAAACATTTTTTTTTAAAACATATACAATGTGAAATGCCCATATTGGCCAATTTCACATTGTCATTTTATTTTAACATTACTGTCTATGGGAAATCGTGTCGGAAATCGTGTCCATCGTGTCTTTTAACATTACTGTCTATGGGAAATCGCGGGCATCGCGTCGCGGCTCCTTATAACGGCCACGACCGACGCGATGCCCCCGATTTCGGCTAAATCGCGGGCATCGCGTCGGTCGGGTGTCCTTAAGTTAAGGACAAAATCGGCAGCCCGGATAAGTCACAAGTACCCATAATGCTCTACTGATGGTTGTGGGGATGCGAAAATATGGTTTAACCCAGAAATTCACATGATGAGGGTTTTATATAAAAGATATATGAAAATGAGGTGGAACGTTAGGAATGGGATCATACAGCAAAACATAATGCTCTTCTGATAGTCGTGGGGAGACGGAAATCTGGTTTAACTCAGAATTTCAAAATATTAGAGATTTAAATAAAGGATAGATGAAAATGAGGTGGAACATTAGGAATGGAACCATACAGCATAATGCAATGTCGCACGGCACCATACGGCACAACATAGTGCTCTACTGATGGTTGTGGGGAGGCGGAAACCTGGTTTAACCCAGAATTTCAAATGTTTAGGGATTTTAATAAAAGATAGATAAAAAGGAGGTGGAACGTTAGGAATGGGAACATACAGCAAAACAATGCTCTACTGATGGTTGTGGGAGGCGGAAACCTGGTTTAACCCAGAATTTCAAATAATGAGGGCTTTTAATAAAAGATAGATGAAAAGGAAGTGGAAAATTAGGAATGGGATCATACAGCAAAACATAATGCTCTACTGATGGTTGTGGGTATGTGAAAATCTGGTTTAACTCAGATTGTCAAATGATGAGGGTTTTAAATAAAAGATATATGAAAATGAGGTGGAACGTTAGGAATAGGATCATACAGCAAAACATTGCTTTACTGATGGTTGTGGGGAGGCGGAAACCTGGTTTAACCCAGAATTTCAAATGTTTAGGGGTTTTAATAAAAGATAGATGAAAAGGAGGTGTAACGTTAGGAACGGAATCATACAGAAAAACAATGCTCTACTGATGGTTGTGGGGAGTCAGAAATCTGGTTTAACCCAGAATTTCTAAATATTATGGAATTAAATAAAAGATATATGAAAATGAGGTGGAATGTTAGGAATGGGATCATACAGCAAAACATAATGCTCTACTGATGGTTGTGGGGAGGGAGAAATCTGGTTTAACCCAGAATTTCAAAATATTAGGGATTTAAAGAAAGAATAGATGAAAATGAGGTGGAACATTAGGAATGGAACCATACAGCATAATGCATTGTCGCACGGCACCATACGGCACAACATAATGCTCTACTGATGGTTGTGGGGAGGCGGAAACCTGGTTTAACCCAGAATTTCAAATGATTAGTGATTTAATTAAAAGATAGATGAATAGGAGGTGGAACGTTAGGAATGGGATCATACAGCAAAACATAATGCTCTACTGATGGTTGTGGGGAGTCAGAAATCTGGTTTAACCCAGAATTTCTAAATATTATGGAATTAAATAAAAGATATATGAAAATGAGGTGGAACATTAGGAATGGGATCATACAGCAAAACATAATGCTCTACTGATGGTCGTGGGGAGGCGGAAATCTGGTTTAACCCAGAATTTCAAAATATTAGGGATTTAAATAAAGGATAGATGAAAATGAGGTGGAACATTAGGAATGGAACCATACAGCATAATGCAATGTCGCACGGCACCATACGGCACAACATAATGCTCTACTGATGGTTGTGGGGAGGCGGAAACCTGGTTTAACCCAGAATTTCAAATGATTAGTTATTTAATTAAAAGATAGATGAAAAGGAGGTAGAACGTTAGGAATGGGATCATACAGCAAAACATAATGCTCTACTGATGGTTGTGGGGAGGGAGAAATCTGGTTTAACCCAGATTTTCAAAATATTAGAGATTTAAAGAAAGAATAGATGAAAATGAGGTAGAATGTTAGGAATGGGAACCATACAGCATAATGCAATGTCGCACGCCACCATACGACACAACATAATGCTCTACTGATGGTTGTGGGGAAGCGGAAATCTGGTTTAATCCAGAATCTCAAATGATTAGGGGTTTTAATAAAAGATAGATGAAAAGGAGGCGGAACGTTAGTAATGGGATCATACAGCAAAACATAATTCTCTACTGATGGTTGTGGGGAGGGAGAAATCTGGTTTAACCCAGAATTTCAAATGATTAGGGGTTTTAATAAAAGATAGATGAAAAGGAGGTGGAAGGTTAGGAAAGGGATCATACAGCAAAACAATGCTCTACTGATGGTTGTGGGGAGTCAGAAATCTGGTTTAACCCAGAATTTCTAAATATTAGGGATTTAAATAAAGGCATAGGTGAAAATGAGGTAGAACGTTAGGAATGGGAACCATACAGCATAATGCAATGTCGCAAGCCACCATACGACACAACATAATGCTCTACTGAAGGTTGTGGGGAGGTAGAAATCTGGTTTAACCCAGAATTTCAAATAATGAGGGTTTTAAATAAAGGATAGATGAAAATGAGGTGGAACGGGATCATACAGCAAAACATAATGCTCTACTGAAGGTTGTGGGGAGGCGGAAACCTGGTTTAACCCAGAATTTCAAATGATTAGGGATTTAATTAAAAGATAGATGAAAAGGGGGGCGTGGCTTGGTGGCCATTTGAGCAAATCGCATTCTGCGTGAGCTCCGGACCTTACTGAGCAAACCCCACTATATTCACCGGCTCCCCAACACCCAAAACACCTTCCCCGGTTCCCCAGCTCCTTCTGAACCCCCCCATACCCAGCACCTGAAGCCGCGGAATCGGGAAGCCGTTCTAACGGCTTCCCCGGATTGCGGCCTAAGATCCCCGCCTGCACCGGGACCCGGAGTTTGGTGAGGGACCGGGCGAGAAGCTCCACAGCGTGGAAGCCCCTTCAAGCGGCACGAAGCGGACGCCGGCGGGAGAGAGGAGCCGTCCCTGACTCTCCGCAGCGCCGCTTGTTACATCCCGGTGAGTGCCCCAAGCCGAGCTGCACGTGGGGCGGGCTGGGAGAGCGCTGGGACACATAGTGCGCCGGCGGCAGCTAGCTGCTTGGCGTCGCGGCGGAGCGGGGATCCAGGCGCTTGGAGGTCAGAGCAGTACCACTGCATCCCCCCGCACTTTTGATTCCCCCTGATAAGGTCCCAAGCAGCTGAGGTCTTGCTGGGACTGCTGGTGCGCCGGAGGCTGCTGTAACAGCGCATCCCCGGCCCCCTGTGCCCTGTTGCCTGGTCCCTAGTGCCCTACCGCCTGCCGAATACAGCACAGCAGGGGCCCTCTCACCTGGCCCCCCTCCTCCCCCACCATTAGGGGACGACATACATATATAGAAACGACTAAGTGGGGGAACGGCCCGGCTGGGCCAGTCTTGGGTCCCCAGAGCTCCTTCTCACCCCACCCGACCGATATGCATTCGCCAGGCCTAATGTAACGCGTCTGGCACCCCCCTGCTCCCCTTGGGAATTCAATGTACAACGTGTCTGACTTCTTCTGAGTGCTCCGACAACTACCTAAACACCTCTCTACGGTGAACCCCCTTAACTGTTATTACTCATCTAAGCGCCTCTCAGCACCATGCCTCCTAAAAAACATAAAGCGGTGGGCTCAATCCCCCAGGTTCCTTTCTTCAAACCCTCCCCCAAGCGCCCCTCTGGAGGCGACTTGCTAGCCTCACAGACCCAGTCCACGTCCGAGACCCCCCAACAAGTGGCCCTCCTGGACCCACCCCCAACTCAACCGCTCTCCACCCAAACGCGATTAGATGACTCGGAGGCCCTGACGGTGGGCACACTGAGGCTTCTATTCCACCAATTTAAGGATGAGGTTGCCTCCGAATTTCGCTCCATGTTTCAGACATGCCAAAAATCCATTGATGACTTGGGCGAACGTACTGGCCATCTAGAAACCAAGATGGGAGAGATGGTTGAATCCCACAACGCCCTAATAGAGTCCCATGATACCATTGAGGGGGAGGTGTCAGTCCTGAGGGAGAAGGTCGCCGATTTGGAGGATCGCTCCCGTAGAAACAACTTAAAACTGAGGGGCGTCCCAGAATCCATCTCCAACAGCAGCCTCTATGACTTCGCAACTGACCTATTCAAAAAGTTACTCCCCTCCGCCTCCTCCCAAGATCTGCTATTAGACCGAATTCATCGTCTGCCAAGATCTAGATCCGCCCCGGATGGTGCCCCAAGAGACGTGTTGATGAGGGTCCACTTCTATCACATTAAGGAGGCTATCTTAAAAGCGGCCAGACCCTCTTCAGATACTGCTGCCACCCTGGGCACCCTACAACTATTTGGAGACCTCTCCCAGTTCACATTGGCTAAGAGACGTTCCCTCCTCCCGATCACATCAGCCCTGCGCAAGGCCTCTATTCCATACAGATGGGGTTTCCCGACTAAACTTCTTGTGACCAGAGAAGGCTCTACGATTGTCATCTCGAGTGTGGAAGAGGGCCAGAAACTGATCGCGAGATGGAACATATCAGATGACCCCAATGCCTCTTCTCCCTCCCGCCGACTTCAGCCGGACTGGTCGGTGGCCGAGAAACACAGCTAGTGTTCAAGATGGAGGTTCAGCAGTGGACTTTACTTTATAGTTCCAGGTTCTTTACAAAAATAGAAATGTAGTATTATCTGTTTTCTGCCTTAATCTCTCTCTTCCTTTTGTTTAAATACTGACTGTTTTGAGGTCTGGTTGTGGTTTGGGCTCGGGGGGACCCCAGGCGGCTGACCATGGGTGCACTATGTCAACCCCGTGACTAAGCGGGCTAGGCGAATCAGGATATGGGATATTCGTCTTATACACCTGTTGGCTAGTACTTTATGCTACTCGTGTCACGGGTCTGGCCGCGTGGGGTCTCTCTAGAGCTGAAATTTTCTTAGCCTTGAAAATTCACAATGTTAGACTTATACCAATAGATAAATTCCCCCGAGGGGAGCGGGGGCAGCCTGTTGCTACCCCCCTTTCCACATGCGTGAGGTGTTGCTACTTTGGCGCCTCACTTGGGCTCCCTTGAGAGCCTCTCTATTTCAGTTGTTTATGTTTTATTTCTGTTTCTTAGACTATCCTTATGTATGTTCCCCCCCTGTCTCTAGCTCACCCCCCTTACGATCCTCATTCTGAGTATCCAAAACGACGCCCCCTTGTGACATCCGTTATCTACTCGCTACGCTACATATCCCTGTGAGTTATGGTTAAAATTATTACATTAAATGTGAAGGGCCTAAACTCTCCCCAAAAGCGTAGAGTAGCTCTATCCTTCTTTCATAAAAAAAGGGCGAGCATTGTGGCCATTCAAGAAACCCACTTCAAAAGCTCTGACCCCCCCCCGATTCTCTGATAGCCGCTATCCCTCCTGCTATATGGCGAATGCCCAGACCAAAAAGGCTGGAGTAGCTATTTTATTTTCACAATCCTGCCCCTTCATTTTAAAGTCCCAAATCTCCGACCCGGAGGGAAGGTTCCTTATTTTAGTGGGGTCTTTGGAGGGTAAGGAAGTCACCCTGGTGTCATGCTACGCCCCCAACTCCAAACAATTACAATTCTGCAGGAAAGTTTGCGCAGCGGTCCAGCGGAACGCTAGAGGCGCCATCCTGATGCTGGGCGACTTTAACCTAGTTGTCGACCCGGTAGTCGACATATCTAATATACCTAGAATCTCACCCGGCAGACCGAGACCTTCCAGTGTTAGGTCCCCCACGGGCCTCGGACAGATACTAGGAGAGTTTGACCTTTACGACGCATGGCGGGTCAAACACCCAAGGGAGAGAGACTTCACCTTTTATTCCCACCCCCATGCCTCATATTCCAGGATTGACATGTTACTGACGGACAGACTGACGCTAGCATCTATATCTGACATCAAGATTCTCCCCATGTCCTGGTCAGATCATTCCCCACTCCTTATTGACTGGGACATAGACGCGCGTAACCAGATCCCCGGCCCCTGGAGGATGGGTAGGTTCATTTTGTCTCAGCCAGGGGTTTTTCATGCAATTCAGCAAGATATCACATCATACCTAGACAACAATTCACCTGACGACACCAACACATTCAACCATTGGTGCTCGCTAAAAGCTGTAATCCGAGGCTCAATAATCCAGGCAGCTGCTAGGATTAAAAGAGCTCACAAAATCAACTTAGAAACTGCAGAGAGGAAACTAGCGGGGCTAGAGGAGGAACATAAGCTGACCCCTCTTAATAAATCTATCTACAAGCAGCTATTGTCAGCTAGGGAGGAGGTGAACAGTCTCTACCTCCAGGAGGTGCAGCGCAATCTAGCTCGCCTAAATCAAAGATTTTACGTTTTCAGTAATAAAGCTGGAAGACTCTTAGCTCGGAAACTGAGAGGGAAAAGGGCGAAGGCCCGGATTCAGTACCTCTCGGCTCCTGGAGGGGCTAGGGTTTCCGACCCGAGCGAGATAGCCAATCTATTTGCCGAGTATTACACTCAGCTATATAATTTAAAATCGGATGCTGAAACCCCTCAACCTGTAGAATCCGACATTCAGGCCTTCCTGAACACACTGAACTTACCTAAACTGAGCCCTGAAACATGTCTCCTCCTAGACGCCCCCTGGTCCCTCCGGGAGATCGAGAATGTGATTGAAGACCTCCCGTTCGATAAAGCCCCAGGCCCGGATGGTTACCCCTCCAACTTCTACAAAAAATATAAGCCTGAGCTAGCCCCGGTACTATTACGGGTCTTTAACGAGGCTTCATCCTCCCATTCCTTTCCTAGGGAGATGTTGGAGGCACAAATTGTTACCATCCCCAAACCGGGTAAGTCACCAGCCCTAGTAGCTAACTATCGCCCGATTGCGCTCCTAAACGTCGATGTAAAAATCTATGCCAAATTAATAGCCAATCGCCTATGCCCCTTACTCCCCTCACTAATAGCGGCAGATCAGGTGGGGTTTGTCCCAGGGAGGCAGGCGCCAGACAATACCCGCAGGGTATTTAATGTTATGGAACACTGTGACTACCAGGGACAGCCCCTGTTGGTGCTGTCCCTGGACGCAAAAAAAGCCTTTGACAGGCTACACTGGGGATACCTTAACTCAGTGCTAGACTCATTCGGATTCCAGGGCAGATTTTTGGGCTCTATTATGTCCCTTTACTCTAACCCATCGGCAAGGGTATTCACCAATGGAACCCTCTCGGTACCTTTTGGCATCTCCAACGGGACTAGACAAGGCTGCCCCCTGTCGCCCCTTATCTTTGCTTTAGCAATAGAACCCCTGGCTGAGACAATCAGGAAGAACCGGGGAGTCGAGGGTCCGACAATTGGAGGACTCTCACATAAAATAAGCCTATTCGCTGACGACATCTTGCTATGCATCACAAACCCTACATCCTCCCTCCCTATCCTGCACAACATCCTAGACCTCTACACAAAAATTTCATACTATAAACTCAACACAACCAAGACTGAAGCCCTCCCGCTACATATCCCTCTTGAGACTTTAGCGCTACTTAAAGACGAGTATAGATATGCCTGGCAAACACAAGCTATTAAATACCTCGGGGTTCAGCTAGCTAGGGAACCCGACATCATCGAATGCAATTACACCCCTCTGCTTAACTCGCTTGAGAAACTTACAAAGGACTGGCTATTACATGAGATTTCCTGGTTAGGGAGGGTAGCGGCAGTCAAAATGACGTTACTACCCAAGCTGCTATACTTGTTTAGAGCCATACCCAGACCTACCCCTAGAAAGCTAACCCTTAGGATCAATAGATTATTCTCCAGCTTCAAGGGAGCGAGACCTTGCATTGCCAGGCGCACATTGGTGCTCCCAAAAGACTCAGGAGGTGTTGCATACCCAGACCTTGAGCGTTACCAAGCGGCCTGCACTCTAAGCCAGGCCCGCGACTGGTTTGTGGAGCATAGTCCCAAACCATGGGTTTGTATTGAAAGAGCCTTCATGAAGAACTGCTCACTCTCCGAGCTCTTCTTTCTACCAGCCAGGGCGATTCCCTCATGGACGGGCCCGGGGTTGTCGATTAGAGCCACTTTGCGCGCCTGGCAAGAGGTTGTCACGATCGACCCAGATATATTGCTACCAGCCCCCTGTCTCCCCATTAGCTCGTTTAGCAACATGATCCCTAACCTTCGTCTGGAGACTTGGACTGAGGGGGGAATCAAGCATTTGAAAGACATCTACGACACAAACGCCCTCCTCTCCTTCCCCCAACTACAGACACAGTTCAACATCCCTAAACACGACTTTTTCAAATACTTGCAGATACGACACTGGCTGTCAGAAGTTATAGGGAGAAAAGCACCTCGATTTCCGCCAGCTCTGTCCCTCCTCCTATCATCCTCCAACCACAAAGGTGGTATCTCCAGATGGTACAAATATATAATACTCCTGGGCAGGGGAGGGAAGTTGGTGTCACAGAATGGTTGGGAGAAAGATCTAGCTCGGGAACTCCCGGAGTCAGTCTGGGATGACATCTTCAGGACCTGTTTTAAAATCTCTAAATGCGCACATCACTGTGAAATGTACTATAAACTATGTAGCAGAGCGTATTTTACCCCCAGCCGGCTCAATGCCATCTGGCCCTCCACATCTAATCTTTGTTGGAGGGGATGTGGATCTGTTGGATCGTTAGTACATATCTTCTGGGGATGCGCGAATTTAAGATCATTGTGGCGAGAGGTTTTCTCCCTGATAGACAAAGTCTTGGGTGTCGCTATCCCTGAGGACCCCCTGGCGACTTTACTACATCAGCTTCCATTCCCACTGCCTAGCTGTGACAGATATATACTGGGTCACATTCTAATAGCAACTAAAGCGGCTATTGGACGAATGTGGAAGTCCCCCTCTGTGCCTACGATACAAAGTATCACTAATGCAGTACATAAACACTACGTTTTTGAAACCGCAGGCTGTAAATACTCCTCTTCCCCCTCTTCCGTGCACATGAAATGGTTCAGATGGGGAGAGTTCCGGGAAAAGAGCGGCCAACCCCTAGGTCTCAGTGACCAAGTGAATTTGTCCAGCCTAAACTCACCATAAGTAGTATATATAATCTGAAAACGGACCAAGTCCCTGTGAAGACTCGGGCCCCGATATTTGGATTCACCCCCCTACTATATGTCCCCCCACGTATGTACACTTCCCTATTGTGCCTGTCTTGTCTTATTCCTCTTATCTTTATTTTTCTTTAACTTTTTCTTTATTTCTTTATCTTTTTTTTTTTTCTTTCTCCTTTCTTCCCCTACCAATAGATAGTATTTTGTTGTTACGATATTAGGACACGGTTATGTATTAGAGCAGGATTCAATTCCCAGCTTTATTGTCCCTGAAGCGGAGAATAGGCTTAACTGCATGCTGGAGTCTGAAAATGTACCAGTCATTGTCTTATATCTGTTTTGTACAATCCTGCTCCTAACTGACAAGTTGTTTTTTATATCATTGTATGTCCTACCTCTTCCTTTTATTTCTCTTTAATAAAAACCAATGATGAAAAAAAAGATAGATGAAAAGGAGGTGGAACGTTAGGAATGGGATCATACAGCAAAACAATGCTCTACTGATGGTTGTGAGTAGTCAGAAATCTGGTTTAACCCAGAATTTCTAAATATTATGGAATTAAATAAAAGATATATGAAAATGAGGTGGAACGTTAGGAATGGAATCATACAGCAAAACATAATGCTCTACCGATTGTCGTGGGGAGGCAGAAATCTGGTTTAACCCAGAATTTCAAAATATTAGGGATTTAAATAAAGGATAGATGAAAATGAGGTGAAACATTAGGAATGGAACCATACAGCATAATGCAATGTCTCACGGCACCATACGGCACAACATAATGCTCTACTGATGGTTGTGTGGAGGCAAAAACCTGGTTTAACCCAGAATTTAAATGATTAGTGATTTAATTAAAAGATAGATCAAAAGGAGGTGGAACGGTAGGAATGGGATCATACAGCAAAACATAATGCTCTACTGATGGTTGTGGGGAGAGAGAAATCTGGATTAACCCAGAATTTCAAAATATTAGGGATTTAAAGAAAGAATAGATGAAAATTGAGGTAGAACGTTAGGAATGGGAACCATACAGCATAATGCAATGTCGCACGCCACCATACGACACAACATAATGCTCTACTGATGGTTGTGGGGAAGCAGAAATCTGGTTTAACCCAGAATTTAAAATGATTAGGGCTTTTACTAAAAGATAGATGAAAAGGAGGTGGAACATAAGGAATGGGATCATACAGAAAAACATAATGCTCTACTGATGGCTGTGGGGAAGTAGAAATCTGGTATAGCCCAGAATTTCTAAATATTAGGGATTTAAATAAAGAATAGATGAAAATGAGGTGGAACGTTAGGAATGGGATCATACAGCAAAACATAATGCTCTACTGATGGTTGTGGGGAGGCGGAAACCTGGTTTAACCCAGAATTTCAAATAATTAGGGATTTAATTAAAATATAGATGAAACGGAGGTGGAACGTTAGGAATGGGATCATACAGCAAAACAATTCTCTACTGATGGTTGTGAGTAGTCAGAAATCTGGTTTAACCCAGAATTTCTAAATATTATGGAATTAAATAAAAGATACATGGAAATGAGGTGGAACATTAGGAATGGGATCATACAGCAAAACATAATGCTCTACTGATGGTCGTGGGGAGGCGGAAATCTGGTTTAACCCAGAATTTCAAAATATTAGGGATTTAAATAAAGGATAGATGAAAATGAGGTGTAACATTAGGAATGGAACCATACAGCATAATGCAATGTCGCACGCCACCATACGACACAACATAATGCTCTACTGATGGTTGTGGGGAGGCGAAAATCTGGTTTAGTCCAGAATTTCAAAATATTAGGGATTTCAATAAAAGATAGATGAAAAGGAGGTGGAACGTTAGGAATGGGATCATACAGCAAAACAATGCTCTACTGATGGTTGTGGGGAGGCAGAATCCTGGTTTAACCCAGAATTTAAAATGATCAGGGCTTTTAATAAAAGATAAATGATAAGGAGGTGGAACATAAGGAATGGGATCATACAGCAAAACATAATTCTCTACTGATGGTTGTGGGGAGTCAGAAATCTGGTTTAACCCAGAATTTCTAAATATTAGGAATTTAAATAAAGGCAAAGGTGAAAATGAGGTAGAATGTTAGGAATGGGAACCATACAGCATAATGCAATGTCGCACGCCACCATACGACACAACATAATGCTCTACTGATGGTTTTGGGGAAGCAGAAATCTGGTTTAACCCAGAATCTCAAATGATTAGGGGTTTTAATGAAAGATAGATGAAAAGGAGGTGGAACGTTATTAATGGGATCATACAGCAAAACATAATTCTCTACTGATGGTTGTGGGGAGGGAGAAATCTGGTTTAACCCAGAATTTCAAATGATAAGGGGTTTTAATAAAAGATAGATGAAAACGAGGTGGAAGGTTAGGAAAGGGATCATACAGCAAAACAATGCTCTACTGATGGTTGTGGGGAGTCAGAAATCTGGTTTAACCCAGAATTTCTAAATATTAGGGATTTAAATAAAGGCATAGGTGAAAATGAGTTAGAACGTTAGGAATGGGAACCATACAGCATAATGCAATGTCGCACGCCACCATACGACACAACATAATGCTCTACTGAAGGTTGTGGGGAGGCGGAAACCTGGTTTAACCCAGAATTTCAAATGTTTAGGGATTTCAATAAAAGATAGATGAAAAGGAGGTGGAACGTTAGGAATGGGATCATACAGCAAAACAATGCTCTACTGATGGTTGTGGGGAGGCGGAAACCTATTTTAACCCAGAATTTCAAATGATTAGGGGTTTTATTAAAGATAGATGAAAAGGAGATGGAACGTTAGGAATGGGATCATACAGCAAAACATAATGCTCTACTGATGGTTGTGGGGAGGGAGAAATCTGGTTTAACCCAGAATTCCAAATGACTAGGGGTTTTAATAAAAGATAAATGAAAAGGAGGTGGAACGTTAGGAACGGGAACCATACAGCATAATGCAATGTCGCACGCCACCAAACAACACAACATAATGCTCTACTGATGGTCGTGGGGAGGCAGAGATCTGGTTTAATACAGAATTTCAAAATATGAGGGATTTAAATAAAGAAGAGATGAAAATGAGGTGGAACATTAGGAATGGAACCATACAGCTTAATGCAATGCCGCACGCCACCATACGACACAACATAATGCTCTACTGATGGTTGTGGGGAGGAGGAAATCTGGTTTAACCCAGAATTTCAAATGTTTAGGGATTTTAATAAAAGATAGATGAAAAGGAGGTGGAACGTTTGGAATGGGATCATACAGCAAAACAATGCTCTACTGATGGTTGTGGGGAGTCAGAAATCTGGTTTAACCCATAATTTCTAAATATTATGGAATTAAATAATGCATAGATGAAAATTAGGTGGAACTTAGGAACGGGATAATACAGCAAAACATAATGCTCTACTGATGGTTGTGGGGATGCGAAAATCTGATTAAACCCAGAATTTCAAATGATGAGGGTTTTATATAAAAGATATATGAAAATGAGGTGGATTGTTAGGAATGGGATCATACAGCAAAACATAATGCTCTACTGATGGTCGTGGGGAGGCGGAAATCTGGTTTAACCCAGAATTTCAAAATATTAGGGATTTAAATAAATGATAGATGAAAATGAGGTGGAACGTTAGGAATGGGATCATACAGCAAAACAAAATGCTCTACTGATGGTTGTAGGGAGGGAGAAATCTGGTTTAAACCAGAATTTCAAAATATTAGGGATTTAAAGAAAGAATAGATGAAAATGAGGTAGAACGTTAGGAATGGGAACCATACAGCATAATGCAATGTCGCACGCCACCATACGACACAACATAATGCACTACTGATGGTTGTGGGGAGGCGAAAATCTGGTTTAACCCAGAATTTCAAATGATGAGGGTTTAAAATAAAAGATATATGAAAATGAGGTGGAACGTTAGGAATAGGATCATACAGCAAAACAAAATGCTCTACTGATGGTCGTGGGAAGGCGGAAATCTGGTTTAACCCAGAATTTCAAATGATTAGGGGTTTTAATAAAAGATAGATAAAAAGGAGGTGGAACGTGTGGAACGGGATAACACAGCAAAACATAATGCTCTACTGATGGTTGTGGGGATGCGAAGATCTGGTTTAACCCAGAATTTCAAATGATGAGGGTTTAAATAAAACATATATGAAAATGAGGTGGAACGTTAGGAATAGGATCATACAGCAAAACATAATGCTCTACTTATGGTTGTGGGGAGGGAGAAATCTGGTTTAACTCAGAATTTCAAATGATTAAGGGTTTTAATAAAAGATAGATAAAAAGGAGGTGGAACGTTTGGAACGGGATAACACAGCAAAACATAATGCTCTACTGATGGTTGTGGGGATGCGAAGATCTGGTTTAACCCAGAATTTCAAATGATGAGGGTTTTAAATAAAAGATATATGAAAATGAGGTGGAACGTTAGGAATGGGATCATACAGCAAATCATAATGCTCTACTGATGGTCGTGGGGAGGCGGAAATCTGGTTTAACCCAGAATTTCAAAATATTAGAGATTTAAATAAAGGATAGATGAAAATGAGGTGGAACATTAGGAATGGAACCATGCAGCATAATGCAATGTCGCACGGTACCATACGGCACAACATAATGCTCTACTGATGGTTGTGGGGAGGCGGAAACCTGTTTTAACCCAGAATTTCAAACAATGAGAGTTTTAAATAAAGGGTAGATGAAAATGAGGTGGAATGGGATCATACAGGAAAACATAATGCTCTACTGATGGCTGTGGGGAAGTAGAAATCTGGTATAGCCCAGAATATCAAAATATTAGGGATTTAAATAAAGGATAGATGAAAATGAGGTGGAACGTTAGGAATGGGATCATACAGCAAAACATAATGCTCTACTGATGGTTGTGGGGAGGCGGAAACCTGGTTTAACCCAGAATTTCAAATGATTAGGGATTTAATTAAAGCATAGATGAAAAGGAGGTGGAACGTTAGGAATGGGATCATACAGCAAAGCAATGCTCTACTGATGGTTGTGGGGAGTCAGAAATCTGGTTTTACCCAGAATTTCTAAATATTAGGGAATTAAATAAAGGATAGATGAAAATTAGGTGGAACTTAGGAACGGGATCATACAGCAAAACATAATGCTCTACTGATGGTTGTGGGCAGGGCTATTTTTGTGCAGGCTCTAGCAGGAACTGTGCCCCTTATTCTAGTTCACTCTTTCTGACAAAATATTTCTTAGATGGACAAAACCAGGTGCACTGCAGGTGAGGCAGGTGTAAAACCCCACCCAAATCTAATTATCTCTGCACAAGTAACACCTGCCTCACCTGCAGTGCACATGGTTTTGTCCATCTAAGAAATATTTTGTCAGAAAGAGTGAACTAGAATAAGGGCCACAGTTCCTGCTAGAGCCTGCACAAAAATAGCCCTGGTTGTGAGGATGCGAAAATATGGTTTAACCCAGAAATTCACATGATGAGGGTTTTATATAAAAGATAAATGAAAATGAGGTGGAACGTTAGGAATGGGATCATACAGCAAAACATTATGCTCTACTGATGGTCGTGGGGAGGCGGAAATCTGGTTTAACCCAGAATTTCAAAATATTAGGGATTTAAATAAAGGATAGATGAAAATGAGGTGGAACATTAGGAATGGAACCATACAGCATAAAGCAATGTCGCACAGCACTATACGGCACAACATAATGCTCTACTGATGGTTGTGGGGAGGCGGAAACCTGGTTTAACCCAGAATTTCAAATGATTAGGGATTTAATTAAAAGATAGATGAAAAGGCGGTGGAACGTTAGGAATGGGATCATACAGCAAAACAATGCTCTACTGATGGTTGTGAGTAGTCAGAAATCTGGTTTAACCCAGAATTTCTAAATATTATGGAATTAAATAAAAGATATATGAAAATGAGGTGGAACGTTAGGAATGGGATCATACAGCAAAACATAATGCTCTACTGATGGTTGTGGGGAGGGAGAAATCTGGTTTAACCCAGAATTTCGGTTAAGTAAAACAAGACATTTTTTCCCTCAACACACTGAGCAATGCTAGTAACCAATCTAGAACACTACATGATAATAGAATTCAGAGATATTGGTTACATATACCTGCGCAGGTGTATGCTATGCCCCCAAGCCGCGTCAAGGCTTCTCTGTATATTGGGGGTCCCTAGCGCTATATCTAGGTGCAGGGTGCGGCACCCCAAAAAAACATCATAAGCTGGGAAGCCCAGCGCGGCATGCCAGTGATATACTAAGTGTTAATAATTAGTGATAGGAAGCCGAAGCTATATAAAAAGAGAGAGATAAATGAATGTAATTAAAATAGGATAGAGATAGTGTTAGTGAGGGAAAAGTGTTAATAGAATGTAAGGGCATGCCGCACTAAAGCCACCCAGCCCATCCAGTCCAGGAGCACCGCACCCCACACCACCGTTACCCTAAATTGGGTCTACGATTAACCAGCAAGGAGCCACATGATAATGGCTCCTTACTTGATATATCCAAACTAAGAGCTACCTACCTTGGAGCAACCCCGGATTACTCCATGTGGCATATCAGGACCCACATCTCCTCCTAATATGGGCTCCCTTCTGCCTCTAACAAAATACATACAGGTAGTGGTAGATGCTCAATTAGTTCAGTAGCATTTCCCAGGTGCATGAGGGAGGGGTTAAATACTGGGTAAGTAAAATAAGACATTTTTTCCCTCAACACACTGAGCAATGCTAGTAACCAATCTAGAACACTACATGATAATAGAATTCAGAGATATTGGTTACATATACCTGCGCAGGTGTATGCTATGCCCCCAAGCCGCGTCAAGGCTTCTCTGTATATTGGGGGTCCCTAGCGCTATATCTAGGTGCAGGGTGCGGCACCCCAAAAAACCATCATAAGCTGGGAAGCCCAGCGCGGCATGCCAGTGATATACTAAGTGTTAATAATTAGTGATAGGAAGCCGAAGCTATATAAAAAGAGAGAGATAAATGAATGTAATTAAAATAGGATAGAGATAGTGTTAGTGAGGGAAAAGTGTTAATAGAATGTAAGGGCATGCCGCACTAAAGCCACCCAGCCCATCCAGTCCAGGAGCACCGCACCCCACACCACCGTTACCCTAAATTGGGTCTACGATTAACCAGCAAGGAGCCACATGATAATGGCTCCTTACTTGATATATCCAAACTAAGAGCTACCTACCTTGGAGCAACCCCGGACTACTCCATGTGGCATATCAGGACCCACATCTCCTCCTAATATGGGCTCCCTTCTGCCTCTAACAACATACATACAGGTAGTGGTAGATGCTCAATTAGTTCAGTAGCATTTCCCAGGTGCATGAGGGAGGGGTTAAATACTGGGTAAGTAAAACAAGACATTTTTTCCCTCAACACACTGAGCAATGCTAGTAACCAATCTAGAACACTACATGATAATAGAATTCAGAGATATTGGTTACATATACCTGCGCAGGTGTATGCTATGCCCCCAAGCCGCGTCAAGGCTTCTCTGTATGTTGGGGGTCCCTAGCGCTATATCTAGGTGCAGGACCCCAAAAAACCATCATAAGCTGGGAAGCCCAGCGCGGCATGCCAGTGATATACTAAGTGTTAATAATTAGTGATAGGAAGCCGAAGCTATATAAAAAGAGAGATAAATGAATGTAATTAAAATAGTATAGAGATAGTGTTAGTGAGGGAAAAGTGTTAATAGAATGTAAGGGCATGCCGCACTAAAGCCACCCAGCCCATCCAGTCCAGGAGCACCGCACCCCACACCACCGTTACCCTAAATTGGGTCTACGATTAACCAGCAAGGAGCCACATGATAATGGCTCCTTACTTGATATATCCAAACTAAGAGCTACCTACCTTGGAGCAACCCCGGATTACTCCATGTGGCATATCAGGACCCACATCTCCTCCTAATATGGGCTCCCTTCTACCTCTAACAAAATACATACAGGTAGTGGTAGATGCTCAATTAGTTCAGTAGCATTTCCCAGGTGCATGAGGGAGGGGTTAAATACTGGGTAAGTAAAAGCAAGGATTATACTCACGATAATACCTTTTCTTCGGAATACTTCATGGCAGCCATTACATTGGGTTCATCCCTTTCTCTCTCTCAATTAGACAGGTAGTTTTTTTCCCCTAGGACCAGACTCCTCCTCTTCCTTAACCTATATAGCTGAGCACCTCCCCTCTGACCATAGTCTTTTGAATGTCTCCGCCCATGTCCTAGGAAAAAAACAGAAACAGGGAGGGCTAAAAATTATAGGCTGCCATGAAGTATTCCGAAGAAAAGGTATTATCGTGAGTATAATCCTTGCTTTCTCCTTCATACTTCATGGCAGCCATTACATTGGGATGTACCAAAGCAGTAGGGAGGGCATACAATACCTCAGGCCAAGGCTTGCCTCAGGACTTCACCTCCAAACCGTACTTCCGCCACATCCAGGGCGTAGTGTTTAGAGAATGTGTGTAAGGATGACCACGTGGCTGCCTGACATATTTCTCTGGCTGACACATTCGCCTCTCTTGCCCAAGATACCGCCACTGCCCGTGTGGAATGCGCTTTGATACCTTCAGGGACTGGACGCCCCACTTTCTTGTAGGAAAAAGCAATAACATCCTTGAGCCACCTCGAAATCGTTTGTTTTGCAGGAACGAATCCTCTCTTCGCCCCTTGCGGAATCACAAACAGATTTTCAGACTGTCTGAATGCTGCAGACCTGTCTAAATAAATTTTAATTGCTCTGACCACGTCTAACGTGCGTAACCTCTCCTCTCTCTTATTTGCCGGATTTGGATAAAAACATGGTAATACAATCTCCTGGTTCAAATGAAAAGATGATACAACTTTTGGCAGAAAGGAATGTTTAGTCTTTAGGACTACTTTGTCCGGAAAAATTTTTAAATATTGACCTAGTATACTTAATGCTTGAAGCTCACCGACTCTTCTCGCCGAGGTGATCGCTACCAGGAAGGCTACTTTCCACGTCATGAATTTGAGGTTCGCTCTATCCAATGGTTCGAATGGTGGCAACATGAGACCATTCAAGACCAAATTCAGATCCCACTGTGGAATCATAGACCGAATCTTCGGGCGAATCCTCTTGATAGCCTGAAAGAATCTCTTTATCAGACTATGATCAGCAAGCTTCCGATCCAATAGCACACTTAATGCTGATGTCTGCACCTTTAGCGTGGACCCTGCCAATCCCTTGTTGAAACCATCACATAGGAATTGTAGGACATGCGACATGTTAGCTTTAGGAAATTGAAACTTTCCTTCAGACCATTTGGCAAAGATCTTCCAGACCCTATAGTAAATTTCTGATGACACCTTTTTTCTTGCTTGGAGCAATATCTCAATTACTTCTGTTGACAAATGCTTCTCCCTCAATTGTTGCCTCTCAATTTCCACGCCGTCAGCGACAATTTTTGAGGGTCTTGGCACTTGACTGGTCCCTGGGACAGCAGATCTAGTGACACTGGCAGAAACAGAGGCTCTGCTACTGCCATACTCTCCAGCATCGGAAACCAAGCCCTTCTGGGCCAAAAAGGTAGGACTACGATGACTTGACATTTCTCTGTCCTGATTTTCCAGAGTACCCTGTGTACCAGGGAGAAGGGTGGAAATATGTAGGCTAGGGCATGATCCCAACTCTGTGACAAGGCATCGATCCCGTACGACCCCTTCATCTGGAACCGTGAAAAGAACCGAGGGACCTTTTTGTTGACTGATGATGCCATGAGGTCTATCTCTGGCATGCCGAAGTGCTCCACTATCAGCTGGAAGACCGACTGCTTTAGTTCCCATTCGCCTGGAACTAATGTACTGCGACTCAAGTAGTCTGCCACCTTGTTTTCTTCTCCTGGAATATGCAGTGCCGAGATAGACTGAAGGTTCACCTCTGCCCAGGACATTATGTTTCTTACTTCGTCCAGCAGCACCTGACTTCTTGTACCTCCCTGGCGGTTGATATAAGAGACCGTAGTGATATTGTCTGAAAACACCCGAAGGTGCCTCCCTTTGATGTCTTCCACGAAGAATCTCATTGCTTGCCACACTGCCCTTAATTCTCTGTGATTTGAAGACCACTTCTTTTCTGGCAGTGACCACCTTCCTTGGCATGACTTGCCTAACCCGTGTGCTCCCCAACCGGAGGCGCTGGCATCCGTAGTCAATACTACGTACGTTGGGCTTTCTAGCGCCCCTTTCCTTTCTCTCAGCTGCTCGTGGCTCCACCATACCAGAGATCTTCTTACTGTTTCTGGAATTTTTATTAACTGATCTAATGACACGTGACTCTTGGAGAATCTTAGAAGGAACCATTGAAGTGGCCTCATCCTCCATCTTGCCCAAGGAGTTACATCCACTGCTGAGGCCATCATCCCCAGTAGACTCATTGCGGACCTTAGGGATATGCGAGGCTCGCTGTTGACCCGTGAAATCAAGTGCTGGATCTTTTCGCATCTTTTCTCTGAGAGGGATATTTGGTAAGACACCGTGTCCACCAGGATGCCTAGAAATTGAATGCACTGGGAAGGAACAAGTCGACTTTTTTCGTAATTGACCATCCACCCATGATCTTGAAGAAATTTGATAGTGTGATCTTGTGCGACCATACATTCTTCTATGGAGCGCGCTGCTATCAATATGTCGTCCAGATATGCCCATACGGACACCTTTTGTCTTCTTAGCCTTTCTATTAGGACAACTAGCACCTTTGTGAAGACCCTGGGTGATGAGGTGAGGCCGAACGGCAGACATGTAAATTGAAAGTGACTGTCTCCTATGGCAAATCTTAGATATCTTCTGTCGCCTGGGAAGATTGGAATGTGAAAATATGCATCTTTTAGATCGATTGCCACTAGGAAATCGCCTCTTCTGATCCCCATTAAGATCGATTTGGTTGTTTCCATATGGAACTTTTTCTTTCTTAGGCGATCGTTCAGACTTCTCAAGTCGAGAATCGTCCTGAACCCTCCAGATGCTTTGCTTATCACAAACAGACGGGAGTAATAGCCCAGTCCCCTTTCTACTTCTGGGACTTTTTCGACCGCATTCGTGTCAACCAGAGCTTGTAAACTCAGCTTTAAGACCTCTTTTTCTGATTCCTGTAGAGGCATCCTTGAACTTAAATACTTTGCCAACCTTGGCTTTGAAAGAAACTCTAAACGGTAACCTTGTGCCACTATCTCTAGCACCCATTTGTCCGTAACGTCTTGCGCCCATATATGAGCAAACTCCAACAGCCTTCCTGCTTATGGAATTTGTTCCATGGGACCCCTGGCGTCACTGCTTCTGGCTTGCGGCCGAAATTTCGCCTCTCTTCTTGATGTATTGGCGAAAAAATGCTCGCGTCGTACCTGAAGCATATCGGTCGCGGAATGGCCTACCTGGCCTGTAGGACCTGGCTTGTCTAAAAGACTGCCTATTGGAGTATGATTGAAACCTACCCCTTTTATCTTGTGGCAATCTCACAGATTTGCCCCCTGACATTCTTTGAATCATGAGGTCAAGTTTACTTCCGAATAGGAAGGATCCCTCAAATGGAAGTGTTGCCAACTTATTCTTGGAGTGCGAATCTGCCGCCCAAGATCTCAGCCAAAGAGCTCTCCTGGCCACTACTCCTGATGTCAGAGATTTGGCCGAGAAATCCAAAGCATCCAATGATGCCTCACAAATATAGTCTATGGCCATCTGGATTTGTGCAAGACTTTTACTCATCTGATCACGAGACGCTCTGTCTTGTAGGTCATCTTGCAAAGCTGCACACCAAATTCTCAAAGCTCTAGAGAGCGAGGCTATGGCTACACCTGACTTCATTGTTACTGCAGTGGATATGTGCAAACGCTTCAATGCACTCTCCATTTTCTTTTCCATAGGGTCCCTTAAGGACGCCCCATCCTCTAGTGGTATGGTTGTACGAGTAGTAACTTCGGACACTGCCGCATCTATTTTGTGGATGTTACTCCATTTTAAAAAGTCCTCATCCTCAATAGGAAACATCTTCTCAACCCTTTTAAAGGAACCCACACGCTTATCCACATTACTCCATTCTTTGGCCAAAATGTCCTTAACAACTTTATGGACTGGGAAGAACCGGCCCTTCCTCGATCTGTCCTCAAACAAAGCATCCAGCTCCGATTTTGCGGGCTGTTTGTAATTAAGGGTTTTGTAGAGATTTTTAAACACTACTTCCACCAATCCTAAGTCAAATAAACGCTCTTCCTCAGTGATTTCCCCTGACTCCGCAGTAGAACCACCATCATCATCATCATCGTCAGAACCTACAACAGCTGAGCCACCATCATCATCCCGGTCTAAACTGGTCTGAGACCTAGACCTCTTGTTGCCAGAATACTCCTTTTTTGATACAAAATTCTTTTCCATCCACTCTCTAAGTTCAGCAATTTGATTGGATACCGAAGCAGTTTCCTTCTTCTGTAAACAATTTCTACACAGAACATCCTCCCCAATAAATGACTTGTCACATTCAGGGCATATCTTATCCACTCTTTTCTTGGCTGACTTCTTCTTTGCAATTACAGGCACACTAAAACGACAGAAAGAAAGAACTAACTAACTTTCCTAACCTCAGCAAAAGCAACAGAACCAGTCCTCACAGAGGACTTACCTGGGCAGCGGTACATTTGGTTTGGGAGAGGCATCCTCCATAATGTGCAGTGCTCCGTACAGCTCACACACTGACTCCTCAGAGCCAGACAGCAGCAGCGCCTGTTACACCGGCCAGGCGCTATAAATACCGGCACTTCCGGTATCTGGAACGCACGCGGCCGCTCGTGGAACGCATACACGTGCGCGAGCCGGAAGCCGCGCGTCACTTCCGCCGGCGCCCACTGCCTCATAGCCAAACACACGCTGGGACCTGTAAGCCTGCTGCCATGCTGCTGACGCCTCTCCCTCCGCTCCGGACCGCACCACGAGCGTCCTGCCACCGCTACACGGACCTATGAGCGTGGTGAGTCCCCCAAGCCATACCGCTTGTCTTCTCTCTCAGGGTTATAGGCGCCGCCAACCCATACGTTCTGGAGCTATCCATGCCGCCGGCCCGGATACATACAGGACAAGGCACCGCCATCCCCATGCTGCCAGGTATCTTTAAGAATTTGTCTCCTTTGATTAGCTAACCTAACTACCTGTTTACAGACAGAGGAGACAGGAAAAAAGACTATGGTCAGAGGGGAGGTGCTCAGCTATATAGGTTAAGGAAGAGGAGGAGTCTGGTCCTAGGGGAAAAAAACTACCTGTCTAATTGAGAGAGAGAAAGGGATGAACCCAATGTAATGGCTGCCATGAAGTATGAAGGAGAAATAAGACATTTTTTCCCTCAACACACTGAGCAATGCTAGTAACCAATCTAGAACACTACATGATAATAGAATTCAGAGATATTGGTTACATATACCTGCACAGGTGTATGCTATGCCCCCAAGCCGCGTCAAGGCTTCTCTGTATATTGGGGGTCCCTAGCGCTATATCTAGGTGCAGGGTGCGGCACCCCAAAAAACCATCATAAGCTGGGAAGCCCAGCGCGGCATGCCAGTAATATACTAAGTGTTAATAATTAGTGATAGGAAGCCGAAGCTATATAAAAAGAGAGAGATAAATGAATGTAATTAAAATAGGATAGAGATAGTGTTAGTGAGGGAAAAGTGTTAATAGAATGTAAGGGCATGCCGCACTAAAGCCACCCAGCCCATCCAGTCCAGGAGCACCGCACCCCACACCACCGTTACCCTAAATTGGGTCTACGATTAACCAGCAAGGAGCCACATGATAATGGCTCCTTACTTGATATATCCAAACTAAGAGCTACCTACCTTGGAGCAACCCCGGATTACTCCATGTGGCATATCAGGACCCACATCTCCTCCTAATATGGGCTCCCTTCTGCCTCTAACAACATACATACAGGTAGTGGTAGATGCTCAATTAGTTCAGTAGCATTTCCCAGGTGCATGAGGGAGGGGTTAAATACTGGGAAAGTAAAACAAGACATTTTGTCCCTCAACACACTGAGCAATGCTAGTAACCAATCTAGAACACTACATGATAATAGAATTCAGAGATATTGGTTACATATACCTGCGCAGGTGTATGCTATGCCCCCAAGCCGCGTCAAGGCTTCTCTGTATATTGGGGGTCCCTAGCGCTATATCTAGGTGCAGGGTGCGGCACCCCAAAAAACCATCATAAGCTGGGAAGCCCAGCGCGGCATGCCAGTGATATACTAAGTGTTAATAATTAGTGATAGGAAGCCGAAGCTATATAAAAAGAGAGATAAATGAATGTAATTAAAATAGTATAGAGATAGTGTTAGTGAGGGAAAAGTGTTAATAGAATGTAAGGGCATGCCGCACTAAAGCCACCCAGCCCATCCAGTCCAGGAGCACCGCACCCCACACCACCGTTACCCTAAATTGGGTCTACGATTAACCAGCAAGGAGCCACATGATAATGGCTCCTTACTTGATATATCCAAACTAAGAGCTACCTACCTTGGAGCAACCCCGGATTACTCCATGTGGCATATCAGGACCCACATCTCCTCCTAATATGGGCTCCCTTCTACCTCTAACAAAATACATACAGGTAGTGGTAGATGCTCAATTAGTTCAGTAGCATTTCCCAGGTGCATGAGGGAGGGGTTAAATACTGGGTAAGTAAAAGCAAGGATTATACTCACGATAATACCTTTTCTTCGGAATACTTCATGGCAGCCATTACATTGGGTTCATCCCTTTCTCTCTCTCAATTAGACAGGTAGTTTTTTTCCCCTAGGACCAGACTCCTCCTCTTCCTTAACCTATATAGCTGAGCACCTCCCCTCTGACCATAGTCTTTTGAATGTCTCCGCCCATGTCCTAGGAAAAAAACAGAAACAGGGAGGGCTAAAAATTATAGGCTGCCATGAAGTATTCCGAAGAAAAGGTATTATCGTGAGTATAATCCTTGCTTTCTCCTTCATACTTCATGGCAGCCATTACATTGGGATGTACCAAAGCAGTAGGGAGGGCATACAATACCTCAGGCCAAGGCTTGCCTCAGGACTTCACCTCCAAACCGTACTTCCGCCACATCCAGGGCGTAGTGTTTAGAGAATGTGTGTAAGGATGACCACGTGGCTGCCTGACATATTTCTCTGGCTGACACATTCGCCTCTCTTGCCCAAGATACCGCCACTGCCCGTGTGGAATGCGCTTTGATACCTTCAGGGACTGGACGCCCCACTTTCTTGTAGGAAAAAGCAATAACATCCTTGAGCCACCTCGAAATCGTTTGTTTTGCAGGAACGAATCCTCTCTTCGCCCCTTGCGGAATCACAAACAGATTTTCAGACTGTCTGAATGCTGCAGACCTGTCTAAATAAATTTTAATTGCTCTGACCACGTCTAACGTGCGTAACCTCTCCTCTCTCTTATTTGCCGGATTTGGATAAAAACATGGTAATACAATCTCCTGGTTCAAATGAAAAGATGATACAACTTTTGGCAGAAAGGAATGTTTAGTCTTTAGGACTACTTTGTCCGGAAAATTTTTTAAATATTGACCTAGTATACTTAATGCTTGAAGCTCACCGACTCTTCTCGCCGAGGTGATCGCTACCAGGAAGGCTACTTTCCACGTCATGAATTTGAGGTTCGCTCTATCCAATGGTTCGAATGGTGGCAACATGAGACCATTCAAGACCAAATTCAGATCCCACTGTGGAATCATAGACCGAATCTTCGGGCGAATCCTCTTGATAGCCTGAAAGAATCTCTTTATCAGACTATGATCAGCAAGCTTCCGATCCAATAGCACACTTAATGCTGATGTCTGCACCTTTAGCGTGGACCCTGCCAATCCCTTGTTGAAACCATCACATAGGAATTGTAGGACATGCGACATGTTAGCTTTAGGAAATTGAAACTTTCCTTCAGACCATTTGGCAAAGATCTTCCAGACCCTATAGTAAATTTCTGATGACACCTTTTTTCTTGCTTGGAGCAATATCTCAATTACTTCTGTTGACAAATGCTTCTCCCTCAATTGTTGCCTCTCAATTTCCACGCCGTCAGCGACAATTTTTGAGGGTCTTGGCACTTGACTGGTCCCTGGGACAGCAGATCTAGTGACACTGGCAGAAACAGAGGCTCTGCTACTGCCATACTCTCCAGCATCGGAAACCAAGCCCTTCTGGGCCAAAAAGGTAGGACTACGATGACTTGACATTTCTCTGTCCTGATTTTCCAGAGTACCCTGTGTACCAGGGAGAAGGGTGGAAATATGTAGGCTAGGGCATGATCCCAACTCTGTGACAAGGCATCGATCCCGTACGACCCCTTCATCTGGAACCGTGAAAAGAACCGAGGGACCTTTTTGTTGACTGATGATGCCATGAGGTCTATCTCTGGCATGCCGAAGTGCTCCACTATCAGCTGGAAGACCGACTGCTTTAGTTCCCATTCGCCTGGAACTAATGTACTGCGACTCAAGTAGTCTGCCACCTTGTTTTCTTCTCCTGGAATATGCAGTGCCGAGATAGACTGAAGGTTCACCTCTGCCCAGGACATTATGTTTCTTACTTCGTCCAGCAGCACCTGACTTCTTGTACCTCCCTGGCGGTTGATATAAGAGACCGTAGTGATATTGTCTGAAAACACCCGAAGGTGCCTCCCTTTGATGTCTTCCACGAAGAATCTCATTGCTTGCCACACTGCCCTTAATTCTCTGTGATTTGAAGACCACTTCTTTTCTGGCAGTGACCACCTTCCTTGGCATGACTTGCCTAACCCGTGTGCTCCCCAACCGGAGGCGCTGGCATCCGTAGTCAATACTACGTACGTTGGGCTTTCTAGCGCCCCTTTCCTTTCTCTCAGCTGCTCGTGGCTCCACCATACCAGAGATCTTCTTACTGTTTCTGGAATTTTTATTAACTGATCTAATGACACGTGACTCTTGGAGAATCTTAGAAGGAACCATTGAAGTGGCCTCATCCTCCATCTTGCCCAAGGAGTTACATCCACTGCTGAGGCCATCATCCCCAGTAGACTCATTGCGGACCTTAGGGATATGCGAGGCTCGCTGTTGACCCGTGAAATCAAGTGCTGGATCTTTTCGCATCTTTTCTCTGAGAGGGATATTTGGTAAGACACCGTGTCCACCAGGATGCCTAGAAATTGAATGCACTGGGAAGGAACAAGTCGACTTTTTTCGTAATTGACCATCCACCCATGATCTTGAAGAAATTTGATAGTGTGATCTTGTGCGACCATACATTCTTCTATGGAGCGCGCTGCTATCAATATGTCGTCCAGATATGCCCATACGGACACCTTTTGTCTTCTTAGCCTTTCTATTAGGACAACTAGCACCTTTGTGAAGACCCTGGGTGATGAGGTGAGGCCGAACGGCAGACATGTAAATTGAAAGTGACTGTCTCCTATGGCAAATCTTAGATATCTTCTGTCGCCTGGGAAGATTGGAATGTGAAAATATGCATCTTTTAGATCGATTGCCACTAGGAAATCGCCTCTTCTGATCCCCATTAAGATCGATTTGGTTGTTTCCATATGGAACTTTTTCTTTCTTAGGCGATCGTTCAGACTTCTCAAGTCGAGAATCGTCCTGAACCCTCCAGATGCTTTGCTTATCACAAACAGACGGGAGTAATAGCCCAGTCCCCTTTCTACTTCTGGGACTTTTTCGACCGCATTCGTGTCAACCAGAGCTTGTAAACTCAGCTTTAAGACCTCTTTTTCTGATTCCTGTAGAGGCATCCTTGAACTTAAATACTTTGCCAACCTTGGCTTTGAAAGAAACTCTAAACGGTAACCTTGTGCCACTATCTCTAGCACCCATTTGTCCGTAACGTCTTGCGCCCATATATGAGCAAACTCCAACAGCCTTCCTGCTTATGGAATTTGTTCCATGGGACCCCTGGCGTCACTGCTTCTGGCTTGCGGCCGAAATTTCGCCTCTCTTCTTGATGTATTGGCGAAAAAATGCTCGCGTCGTACCTGAAGCATATCGGTCGCGGAATGGCCTACCTGGCCTGTAGGACCTGGCTTGTCTAAAAGACTGCCTATTGGAGTATGATTGAAACCTACCCCTTTTATCTTGTGGCAATCTCACAGATTTGCCCCCTGACATTCTTTGAATCATGAGGTCAAGTTTACTTCCGAATAGGAAGGATCCCTCAAATGGAAGTGTTGCCAACTTATTCTTGGAGTGCGAATCTGCCGCCCAAGATCTCAGCCAAAGAGCTCTCCTGGCCACTACTCCTGATGTCAGAGATTTGGCCGAGAAATCCAAAGCATCCAATGATGCCTCACAAATATAGTCTATGGCCATCTGGATTTGTGCAAGACTTTTACTCATCTGATCACGAGACGCTCTGTCTTGTAGGTCATCTTGCAAAGCTGCACACCAAATTCTCAAAGCTCTAGAGAGCGAGGCTATGGCTACACCTGACTTCATTGTTACTGCAGTGGATATGTGCAAACGCTTCAATGCACTCTCCATTTTCTTTTCCATAGGGTCCCTTAAGGACGCCCCATCCTCTAGTGGTATGGTTGTACGAGTAGTAACTTCGGACACTGCCGCATCTATTTTGTGGATGTTACTCCATTTTAAAAAGTCCTCATCCTCAATAGGAAACATCTTCTCAACCCTTTTAAAGGAACCCACACGCTTATCCACATTACTCCATTCTTTGGCCAAAATGTCCTTAACAACTTTATGGACTGGGAAGAACCGGCCCTTCCTCGATCTGTCCTCAAACAAAGCATCCAGCTCCGATTTTGCGGGCTGTTTGTAATTAAGGGTTTTGTAGAGATTTTTAAACACTACTTCCACCAATCCTAAGTCAAATAAACGCTCTTCCTCAGTGATTTCCCCTGACTCCGCAGTAGAACCACCATCATCATCATCATCGTCAGAACCTACAACAGCTGAGCCACCATCATCATCCCGGTCTAAACTGGTCTGAGACCTAGACCTCTTGTTGCCAGAATACTCCTTTTTTGATACAAAATTCTTTTCCATCCACTCTCTAAGTTCAGCAATTTGATTGGATACCGAAGCAGTTTCCTTCTTCTGTAAACAATTTCTACACAGAACATCCTCCCCAATAAATGACTTGTCACATTCAGGGCATATCTTATCCACTCTTTTCTTGGCTGACTTCTTCTTTGCAATTACAGGCACACTAAAACGACAGAAAGAAAGAACTAACTAACTTTCCTAACCTCAGCAAAAGCAACAGAACCAGTCCTCACAGAGGACTTACCTGGGCAGCGGTACATTTGGTTTGGGAGAGGCATCCTCCATAATGTGCAGTGCTCCGTACAGCTCACACACTGACTCCTCAGAGCCAGACAGCAGCAGCGCCTGTTACACCGGCCAGGCGCTATAAATACCGGCACTTCCGGTATCTGGAACGCACGCGGCCGCTCGTGGAACGCATACACGTGCGCGAGCCGGAAGCCGCGCGTCACTTCCGCCGGCGCCCACTGCCTCATAGCCAAACACACGCTGGGACCTGTAAGCCTGCTGCCATGCTGCTGACGCCTCTCCCTCCGCTCCGGACCGCACCACGAGCGTCCTGCCACCGCTACACGGACCTATGAGCGTGGTGAGTCCCCCAAGCCATACCGCTTGTCTTCTCTCTCAGGGTTATAGGCGCCGCCAACCCATACGTTCTGGAGCTATCCATGCCGCCGGCCCGGATACATACAGGACAAGGCACCGCCATCCCCATGCTGCCAGGTATCTTTAAGAATTTGTCTCCTTTGATTAGCTAACCTAACTACCTGTTTACAGACAGAGGAGACAGGAAAAAAGACTATGGTCAGAGGGGAGGTGCTCAGCTATATAGGTTAAGGAAGAGGAGGAGTCTGGTCCTAGGGGAAAAAAACTACCTGTCTAATTGAGAGAGAGAAAGGGATGAACCCAATGTAATGGCTGCCATGAAGTATGAAGGAGAAATAAGACATTTTTTCCCTCAACACACTGAGCAATGCTAGTAACCAATCTAGAACACTACATGATAATAGAATTCAGAGATATTGGTTACATATACCTGCACAGGTGTATGCTATGCCCCCAAGCCGCGTCAAGGCTTCTCTGTATATTGGGGGTCCCTAGCGCTATATCTAGGTGCAGGGTGCGGCACCCCAAAAAACCATCATAAGCTGGGAAGCCCAGCGCGGCATGCCAGTAATATACTAAGTGTTAATAATTAGTGATAGGAAGCCGAAGCTATATAAAAAGAGAGAGATAAATGAATGTAATTAAAATAGGATAGAGATAGTGTTAGTGAGGGAAAAGTGTTAATAGAATGTAAGGGCATGCCGCACTAAAGCCACCCAGCCCATCCAGTCCAGGAGCACCGCACCCCACACCACCGTTACCCTAAATTGGGTCTACGATTAACCAGCAAGGAGCCACATGATAATGGCTCCTTACTTGATATATCCAAACTAAGAGCTACCTACCTTGGAGCAACCCCGGATTACTCCATGTGGCATATCAGGACCCACATCTCCTCCTAATATGGGCTCCCTTCTGCCTCTAACAACATACATACAGGTAGTGGTAGATGCTCAATTAGTTCAGTAGCATTTCCCAGGTGCATGAGGGAGGGGTTAAATACTGGGAAAGTAAAACAAGACATTTTGTCCCTCAACACACTGAGCAATGCTAGTAACCAATCTAGAACACTACATGATAATAGAATTCAGAGATATTGGTTACATATACCTGCGCAGGTGTATGCTATGCCCCCAAGCCGCGTCAAGGCTTCTCTGTATATTGGGGGTCCCTAGCGCTATATCTAGGTGCAGGGTGCGGCACCCCAAAAAACCATCATAAGCTGGGAAGCCCAGCGCGGCATGCCAGTGATATACTAAGTGTTAATAATTAGTGATAGGAAGCCGAAGCTATATAAAAAGAGAGAGATAAATGAATGTAATTAAAATAGGATAGAGATAGTGTTAGTGAGGGAAAAGTGTTAATAGAATGTAAGGGCATGCCGCACTAAAGCCACCCAGCCCATCCAGTCCAGGAGCACCGCACCCCACACCACCGTTACCCTAAATTGGGTCTACGATTAACCAGCAAGGAGCCACATGATAATGGCTCCTTACTTGATATATCCAAACTAAGAGCTACCTACCTTGGAGCAACCCCGGACTACTCCATGTGGCATATCAGGACCCACATCTCCTCCTAATATGGGCTCCCTTCTGCCTCTAACAACATACATACAGGTAGTGGTAGATGCTCAATTAGTTCAGTAGCATTTCCCAGGTGCATGAGGGAGGGGTTAAATACTGGGTAAGTAAAACAAGACATTTTTTCCCTCAACACACTGAGCAATGCTAGTAACCAATCTAGAACACTACATGATAATAGAATTCAGAGATATTGGTTACATATACCTGCGCAGGTGTATGCTATGCCCCCAAGCCGCGTCAAGGCTTCTCTGTATGTTGGGGGTCCCTAGCGCTATATCTAGGTGCAGGACCCCAAAAAACCATCATAAGCTGGGAAGCCCAGCGCGGCATGCCAGTGATATAGTAAGTGTTAATAATTAGTGATAGGAAGCCGTAGCTATATAAAAAGAGAGAGATAAATGAATGTAATTAAAATAGTATAGAGATAGTGTTAGTGAGGGAAAAGTGTTAATAGAATGTAAGGGCATGCCGCACTAAAGCCACCCAGCCCATCCAGTCCAGGAGCACCGCACCCCACACCACCGTTACCCCTAAATTGGGTCTACGATTAACTAGCAAGGAGCCACATGATAATGGCTCCTTACTTGATATATCCAAACTAAGAGCTACCTACCTTGGAGCAACCCCGGATTACTCCATGTGGCATATCAGGACCCACATCTCCTCCTTATATGGGCTCCCTTCTGCCTCTAACAGCATACATACAGGTAGTGGTAGATGCTCAATTAGTTCAGTAGCATTTCCCAGGTGCATGAGGGAGGGGTTAAATACTGGGAAAGTAAAACAAGACATTTTGTCCCTCAACACACTGAGCAATGCTAGTAACCAATCTAGAACACTACATGATAATAGAATTCAGAGATATTGGTTACATATACCTGCGCAGGTGTATGCTATGCCCCCAAGCCGCGTCAAGGCTTCTCTGTATATTGGGGGTCCCTAGCGCTATATCTAGGTGCAGGGTGCGGCACCCCAAAAAACCATCATAAGCTGGGAAGCCCAGCGCGGCATGCCAGTGATATACTAAGTGTTAATAATTAGTGATAGGAAGCCAAAGCTATATAAAAAGAGAGAGATAAATGAATGTAATTAAAATAGGATAGAGATAGTGTTAGTGAGGGAAAAGTGTTAATAGAATGTAAGGGCATGCCGCACTAAAGCCACCCAGCCCATCCAGTCCAGGAGCACCGCACCCCACACCACCGTTACCCTAAATTGGGTCTACGATTAACCAGCAAGGAGCCACATGATAATGGCTCCTTACTTGATATATCCAAACTAAGAGCTACCTACCTTGGAGCAACCCCGGACTACTCCATGTGGCATATCAGGACCCACATCTCCTCCTAATATGGGCTCCCTTCTGCCTCTAACAACATACATACAGGTAGTGGTAGATGCTCAATTAGTTCAGTAGCATTTCCCAGGTGCATGAGGGAGGGGTTAAATACTGGGTAAGTAAAACAAGACATTTTTTCCCTCAACACACTGAGCAATGCTAGTAACCAATCTAGAACACTACATGATAATAGAATTCAGAGATATTGGTTACATATACCTGCACAGGTGTATGCTATGCCCCCAAGCCGCGTCAAGGCTTCTCTGTATATTGGGGGTCCCTAGCGCTATATCTAGGTGCAGGGTGCGGCACCCCAAAAAACCATCATAAGCTGGGAAGCCCAGCGCGGCATGCCAGTGATATACTAAGTGTTAATAATTAGTGATAGGAAGCCGAAGCTATATAAAAAGAGAGAGATAAATGAATGTAATTAAAATAGGATAGAGATAGTGTTAGTGAGGGAAAAGTGTTAATAGAATGTAAGGGCATGCCGCACTAAAGCCACCCAGCCCATCCAGTCCAGGAGCACCGCACCCCACACCACCGTTACCCTAAATTGGGTCTACGATTAACCAGCAAGGAGCCACATGATAATAGCTCCTTACTTGATATATCCAAACTAAGAGCTACCTACCTTGGAGCAACCCCGGATTACTCCATGTGGCATATCAGGACCCACATCTCCTCCTAATATGGGCTCCCTTCTGCCTCTAACAACATATGTTAGAGGTGTTCCCCCATCCTGAACCTTCTTCGATGGGGTTCTAACAACTGCCTCTCCTTAGTCTCCGGGATTGATCATAAACCTGTGTTCCTTTTACTGCTAGCAGGAGAATAATCAAATCGACACACACACTCTGGAGTGTCAAAGCGATGTTCTGAGTTTTTAATAGCTGAAAGCTCAGATATATTCATTTTCTTATCTATTACATAATGGGTTTCACACACATATAATTGCATTCCATAACTATACACAAATCACAACTAATTGACACACCCCAGGTTGTTCATATCACTACTGTTATCTCGTTCCCCCACATCTCCTGGACGTACAGCCAGGAACACAAATAACGCTGTGCCTATTATAAAGGATTTACGAGTTTTCCTTCAAAATAACATTCCTTTAAACTAATTAAACTAGATATAATGAGATAACACAATACATTACATCATAATGCATACAAAATGGTGTATATGAAGCTACATAGAATAACCAGATACTGTTTCTCTTCAGATGAGAAACACAATACATTACATATATAATCCATACAAAATGGCGTATATGGAGCTACATAGAATAACCAGCAACCTGCCTCTATCAGTCCCTTCTATTGATTCTATATAGGGACAATATACGTTATTTGCCCTGAGCCTCTCTGCCAATCAGACCAGGCGATGCCCTGATTAAGTACGTACTATTCCCATGGTACCACCCTGAGCACATGGAAAGCAACATGCTGTCCCGCACAGACAGAGAGTTCAGGTCGCTGTCACATGGATTACTAAACAGGTTCTTGTTCTCTTTCTAGGTAGATTGCTTTCACAGCTTTATCCATGGCTTCAGCATCATCATACTGACAACGGATCAAACGAATGTTGTGATGATCATTGTTTTTGTCAGTTTTCTTTTTCTGTGCTCTCTTATTGTGGTTTTTAATTTTCTTGGCAGTACATGCAAAACAATACAAACAAAGCTTGATTAATACATAGAAAAGCAGAATTACGCATATAATTTTTGCTAACCATGAAAGTATTCCCATAAACCATCCTCCTATACCCTTATACCAATTGGATGGGTTTAACCAACTGAACCAACTATCCTCAGCGAATAACCAATTACCCTTGTGCTGTTCTGCAAATTCCTCTTTAAGAGTTTTGACAATATCTATATGTTGTTCAATGGTTTCCTCTATGGAGTCAGAATGATTGAGGTAATTACAGCAAGCTTCTGCCACTATCAGGCACAAACCCCCCTCCTTGGCGGTAAGGTAGTCTAGTACCATACGGTGAGCCCTAACTTCTCGTTTAACCATTTTTATGTCCTCCAGTACTAGGTCAAAAGTATCATCATATATCCTGGTTATATTGTCCAGTAATTTGGCTAGGTCACTAACTTGTCTGTCATTGAAAGCGGTCCCTGCGGTCCCTATAGTAAATATGTTTCCTATAGTTACCCCTACCATTGTACCCAAACCAGTATTAAACAGGGAGTGGTAAGATTTATGATGACTGTCTCTTTCCCTGAATTCTCTCTTATTTAATCTGTTCGGGAACTTTGCTTCCATGGCGTCTTTTACCCCTAGATTTTCTGGGATTACTCTGGCTATGGTACGCTAACACAGTTGAGATACACATTAACTTCCACCAGGGCAGATGGTCTGGCCTGAGGTGCGTTATCATTTTGACAACTTAACTTTGCGTGGGTAAATGATCTGGTTCGTGTTCAACTGTGGGAGGAGTGTATCCACATCTCTCTTCCAAACACTTTCACTGAGGTTGGGGTCGTCAGCAACACTTGGAACGGACCATCATATCTTGGTTCCAGTAAAGATCTCACGTCTCTTAACATAGACCCAATCTCCAATCTTTAGTGCATGGGGTTCTGGTTCTGGGCTTTGGTTACTTAAAAAAAACAAAACTTAAAAATGCAAATTAGTTAAATATTCGTTTAAAGACTTCACATATGCTGTCATGTTCCCATGCTTAAACTGTAATTCTTGGGAAAAATAACATCCTGTCTTTGGTTTAACTCTAAATAGGATCTCATATCCTGGAGTTGTTCTTATTGCAAATAAGGCCATGGGTAAGCATTCTACCCATGTTTTGGCAGTCTCTTGTATGGCTTTTTGGACTTTTAGTTTCAGAGTGCCATTAAAGTCTCTCGATTTGGGCACTGACCTGTGGGCCTGTATAATATTCTGCATTATTTCTCCTGTGTAATGACTACCTCTGTCTGATTCTATTACTTCTGGTACCCCATATCTGCAACTACTTCAGCTATTATTAATTATCTTTTTGGCTGTGGTCAGGGCATTTGCTTTAGCTACCGGCCAAGCCTCAGGCCATCTGCTGAAGATATCTGTGCAAGTTAGGGCATACTCATACGTGCCACATTTAGGCGTGTGAATGTAGTCTATTTGGAGTCTTTGGAAAGGGAAAATATGCTTTTGGCCTGTGTCCCATGCTTGTCCTGGTTCGTCTTCCTGGGTTGTTTTCTGCTCATATCCAGCATTGGTCGGTGTAGTTCTTAATTGCCACAAAGAAGCCTGGAGCCAGACAATATTCTTGGACTGTCTTAGTCATCCGTTCCTTGCCTTTATGGTCTGGTCCATGGGCTACTTGAATCATAGGTGCATATAGTGTTCTTGGCAGGCACCATTTTCCTTCCTTTTTCCAAAGACCCACACAGGATTGCTGGGCTCCCATCTTCTCCCATACTTTGTGTTCTGTCTTTGCTTGTTCTTGTAGTCTGATAAGTATCTTCATATTAATTTCTGCCTTTGTCTCTTGGACATATATTCCAGCTGTTTTCTTCTCCTTTACAGCTGCTTTCTTTGCTTGTTCATCTGCAAAAGCATTCCCTTTTACTTCTTCTGTGTCTTCCTTGGTGTGTGCCTTTGTCTTTATGACTGCCATTTGCTTTGGTATTCGTAAGGCTCTGGTCAATCTCTGGATCAGTTCTCCATTATTGATGGGTTTTCCTGTTGCAGTAAGGAAATTTCTTCTTTTCCATATAGATGCATAGTCGTGTGCCACACCCCAGGCATAACGTGAATCTGTGTAGATATTCACTGACTGTCCTTCAGCCATTTCCAAGGCTCTTGTCAGAGCTGTTAGTTCTGCTGCTTGGGCTGAGGTACCGGCTGGGAGTGGTTCTGCTTCCATGACATCATTTGTGGATACCACTGCATATTCTTCATATCGGTGTTCATCCACATAATAACTGGATCCATCGGTGTCAAATAAAAAAAAAAATTTTAATTGGTTTTTCTTCAATTTTCCAATCAGGTTGCACTTCTTGTTTCATCATGATACACAGTCATGTATTATAGGTCTCGAGGTATCTTCCTCCTCTTCTAATTTTGAGGTATGTGTATCTTCTTCTACTCTCCCTTCTATTGGACCGTCAGGTCCATAATCAATAGGTAGTAGAGTGGCAATACTGTGCATCGCTTGATAGTCACATTGCTTGCAGATAGCAAGGCTACTTCATACTTGGTGAGTCTGGCAGAACTCAAATGCCGTGTAGAAGCTTGTTGCAGTATTTCTGTCACTGCATGTAGAACTTGAATGATGAGGGTGTGATCTAGAACGACATCAGCACATTTTTTCTTTAGTAATGCAGCTGGCTTGTTTGATCTGTTCAACTGCTTCCACTTGGGCTTGTCTTTCCTCATCAGATTGGGTTGCTGTTTTCTTGGTTGCATCATAGAGGGGTTGCATGAGGGCTGAAGATCCCAGAATCCAGTCTCTTACATACGAGGTTAAACCTAGAAATGCCCTTTTCTTTCTCAAGGTGTCTGTGAATGGGGCGTCTAGGATTGCTTTCACTCGCTCTGTGGTGAGATGCCTGGTAATCTGTGAGATGCAGTGTCCAAGGAATATGACTTTTTCTTGTGCATATTGTAACTTGTGCTGAGTTACCCTGCAATCTTCTTCCGATAGGAATATGAGTAGTGCTACTGTTTCTTCCTTGCACTTTTTCCTGGTTGTTGTGGCTTTGAGTAGATCATCCACATACTATAACAATTGGTTTCATGGGGGTATAGAGGTCCCCCTTTCTTCAGTATCGTAGACGGCCTCTGTAAATTCTTCCATCTTCTTCACTTGCGTACCCAGAGCTTGATTTTGTGCCTTGCTTAGAGGATACTGGCATATTGTTACTGGTACGGTATTCAGCTTGATGATCAGCTGTACATTCATCTTCGCTACATCGTTCTTCCCTTTTGCCCATACCTTGTCTGGAACTCCTAGATGTGACAAAGATTCAAATGCTGTCTTCTCTGCTGATTCTTGCAAGAGGAATATCTGGACAGCTGCTTGTATCTGCTTGTATTCTTGGGGTTTCAATGCAGTTTGAATTACAATCTTGTCCCCGCGATACAGTATGCTTGCTTGTAATTTTTGCATTAGATCTGCTCCCAACAGGTTCACTGGGCATGTAGGTGAAACTAGGAATTCTGCTGGTACTTCTTATGGGTGACCTTGCACCTGAATATTCATCTTCTTTGTCTTGTTCAGGTAAACTTCTTCTTGAGCTGTTACTGGTCTGTTTGTAATGAGGGAAGGTGGAATATCCTCTTTTCTGATCACTGTTTTGCTCGCCCCAGTATCGAGTAAACAAAAGATCTCTTCTCCCCCTGGTAGAGTGATGTTCACAAAACCTTCTATTGATTTGCTTTTGCGAGGGGAGTGCATAAATGTTCTTGACTGGGGCGCCCAAACTTCAGTCTGAGCTTGTTGGTCTTGTATTTTTGGGGCCATTTCTTCTCTTCTCCATGTAGGACTTGTATTGCTTACAGTGACGTTTCATGTGAACGGATTTCTGTTACCAGAAGCACTTTCCAGAGGATGAACTCACAATATTTCTTCTTTCCCTCTGTGCTACATACTTTTGGTACTTCGGTCACAATGACTACTTGTTTTGGACTTGCTCCTTTCCTCTCCTTTTCCTTTTTCTTGGGCTTCCAGAGCTTCCATTGTGTCCATTAGTTGGTCTGTAGGCTGGTGTGCTGGCGATGCATCTTTGGTTACGATTGTAACACCATCTCTTGAGTCTTTGGATGAACTGGGTCCCACTGTCTTCAGTTTCTCTAACTTCTGCTGCTACTTCCACAATTTGACCATGGTAATCTGTTGCTGCAGCTGCTTCTGTATTTTCTATGTCCCGTAGATCTGACATTAAGAGCTTACTTTTACATATTTGGGCCACATCCACCCAGGCTGCTGTGTGTAGGTCAGACATTGTTTCCATATACACACTAAATTGAAAAGGGCTTTTGTATGGGTCAGGACAATCTTTTATGATTGCTGTGGCTTCCATGACAGAAAAGGGTATGTACTGTTCTCTTCTTAGAAAGGGTGGTTGATTATCTTGTCTTGCTCTTGGGTTTACATAAGCATACGTGCAAACTGGGTATAATTGCAAAGTTCCTTCTTTGGTTTCAGTATAAAAAAACCTTCCTTGCCCCTGGGGTATTATGTGGCTGCAATCTGGTCAACATGCGAGGGACAGGATAACCACATGATGGGCAAATATTTTCTTCACTGTCCATTATGCTTGTGCGGTCGGGGCTAGTCATAATAACTGGGTATATTAGTGGGGGTCCTTCTGCCACTAAAATCTCTGGGTGTCCAATCTCCTCAATTTCTGGTTCATATGGAGGTGGATTTCTGTGGTTCTGTGATGGGGCAGGATTATTCTGTATATGGGGGGTTGTGGTCGCTAGACACACTGTCTTTATTCTGCTTTTTCTTATTTTCTTCTTATTATTTCTCACTGGCCAATACCCATGTGTGCCATGTCTGTTGTTCCTTCCTGTCTTATTACAATATTACATTGCCGGAAGTTTTCCATTTCTTTGAATCAAATTGTCCTTCGGGAGGAAATTTTCCATTTTTGAAAATGTTCCTTATTCCTGTACTTCATGTGGACCTACCTCTTCTCTCATTATTTCTCCAAGGGTGCGTCCACCCTTGGTATTAGAAGTTCCCATTTTGCCTTCTCAACTTATTAATACTATTTTATTTGTATTTAATTTTAAAAAATTTATTTAAAATAAACAAATAATAATAATCCAAGTACCACTTTTCAGTACTGTATCAATTATTGAAAAATGGGTTGCTGTCACTACAGTTTACTTCTTTCCTGCTGATTATATGACACCTATAATCATTTTATGCCTTCCGCTTCACAGTCTTCCTACTAACTGATCAGCTATACATAATGAGTAGAGTATGGACAAAAGATTCTGCCTGGTTCGTCTCTTTTTATTATACCTTCCTTCTCTTAATGACACATGCTCTTATGCCGTATATGGGGTATTGGTGACCATTTACTTTCTTAAAACCAGTTACATCTTTTTCTGTTCTGGTTATAAATATACAATTTTCTTCTCCCCTGCCTGTCACAAACCACTTCAAACTACCATCACATCAATTACAACTATCTGAACTTTGTGATCTCAAAAAAAACTATCAAGATCTATTACATCACACATTTATCATTTTGAATTTGCCTCTATCTTTGTAAACATAAAACACAAATACAATCTACTGTATGGCAACAATTATCACTATAACAAACGTTACAATCAGACAATATTCAACATTTTCCCTTATAACATTTTCCCTGAGACAAGGAGGCAGGACAATATGAGAAGCGCTTGAATCAGAGAGAGAAATAAGTATTCTGGCAGAGATATCAAGACACGTCAAGTAACAATTGGCGAAAATCGCTTATCAATTTGTTACTTACCGCGGTTTGACGTTTGTTGGGATCTCTGGTCAGATACTGGTCATTCCTCCGTCCAATTGCTTGGCTTTCCCGGGTTTCGGCACCATGTAATGTTAGAGGTGTTCCCCCATCCTGAACCTTCTTCGATGGGGTTCTAACAACTGCCTCTCCTTAGTCTCCGGGATTGATCATAAACCTGTGTTCCTTTTACTGCTAGCAGGAGAATAATCAAATCGACACACACACTCTGGAGTGTCAAAGCGATGTTCTGAGTTTTTAATAGCTGAAAGCTCAGATATATTCATTTTCTTATCTATTACATAATGGGTTTCACACACATATAATTGCATTCCATAACTATACACAAATCACAACTAATTGACACACCCCAGGTTGTTCATATCACTACTGTTATCTCGTTCCCCCACATCTCCTGGACGTACAGCCAGGAACACAAATAACGCTGTGCCTATTATAAAGGATTTACGAGTTTTTCTTCAAAATAACATTCCTTTAAACTAATTAAACTAGATATAATGAGATAACACAATACATTACATCATAATGCATACAAAATGGTGTATATGAAGCTACATAGAATAACCAGATACTGTTTCTCTTCAGATGAGAAACACAATACATTACATATATAATCCATACAAAATGGCGTATATGGAGCTACATAGAATAACCAGCAACCTGCCTCTATCACATACATACAGGTAGTGGTAGATGCTCAATTAGTTCAGTAGCATTTCCCAGGTGCATGAGGGAGGGGTTAAATACTGGGAAAGTAAAACAAGACATTTTGTCCCTCAACACACTGAGCAATGCTAGTAACCAATCTAGAACACTACATGATAATAGAATTCAGAGATATTGGTTACATATACCTGCGCAGGTGTATGCTATGCCCCCAAGCCGCGTCAAGGCTTCTCTGTATATTGGGGGTCCCTAGCGCTATATCTAGGTGCAGGGTGCGGCACCCCAAAAAACCATCATAAGCTGGGAAGCCCAGCGCGGCATGCCAGTGATATAGTAAGTGTTAATAATTAGTGATAGGAAGCCGTAGCTATATAAAAAGAGAGAGATAAATGAATGTAATTAAAATAGTATAGAGATAGTGTTAGTGAGGGAAAAGTGTTAATAGAATGTAAGGGCATGCCGCACTAAAGCCACCCAGCCCATCCAGTCCAGGAGCACCGCACCCCACACCACCGTTACCCTAAATTGGGTCTACGATTAACCAGCAAGGAGCCACATGATAATGGCTCCTTACTTGATATATCCAAACTAAGAGCTACCTACCTTGGAGCAACCCCGGATTACTCCATGTGGTATATCAGGACCCACATCTCCTCCTAATATGGGCTCCCTTCTGCCTCTAACAAAATACATACAGGTAGTGGTAGATGCTCAATTAGTTCAGTAGCATTTACCAGGTGGATGAGGGAGGGGTTAAATACTGGGTAGGTAAAATAAGACATTTTTTCCCTCAACACACTGAGCAATGCTAGTAACCAATCTAGAACACTACATGATAATAGAATTCAGAGATATTGGTTACATATACCTGCACAGGTGTATGCTATGCCCCCAAGCCGCATCAAGGCTTCTCTGTATATTGGGGGTCCCTAGCGCTATATCTAGGTGCAGGGTGCGGCACCCCAAAAAACCATCATAAGCTGGGAAGCCCAGCGCGGCATGCCAGTGATATACTAAGTGTTAATAATTAGTGATAGGAAGCCGAAGCTATATAAAAAGAGAGAGATAAATGAATGTAAATAAAATAGGATAGAGATAGTGTTAGTGAGGGAAAAGTGTTAATAGAATGTAAGGGCATGCCGCACTAAAGCCACCCAGCCCATCCAGTCCAGGAGCACCGCACCCCACACCACCGTTACCCCTAAATTGGGTCTACGATTAACCAGCAAGGAGCCACATGATAATGGCTCCTTACTTGATATATCCAAACTAAGAGCTACCTACCTTGGAGCAACCCCGGATTACTCCATGTGGCATATCAGGACCCACATCTCCTCCTAATATGGGCTCCCTTCTGCCTCTAACAGCATACATACAGGTAGTGGTAGATGCTCAATTAGTTCAGTAGCATTTCCCAGGTGCATGAGGGAGGGGTTAAATACTGGGAAAGTAAAACAAGACATTTTGTCCCTCAACACACTGAGCAATGCTAGTAACCAATCTAGAACACTACATGATAATAGAATTCAGAGATATTGGTTACATATACCTGCGCAGGTGTATGCTATGCCCCCAAGCCGCGTCAAGGCTTCTCTGTATATTGGGGGTCCCTAGCGCTATATCTAGGTGCAGGGTGCGGCACCCCAAAAAACCATCATAAGCTGGGAAGCCCAGCGCGGCATGCCAGTGATATACTAAGTGTTAATAATTAGTGATAGGAAGCCGAAGCTATATAAAAAGAGAGAGATAAATGAATGTAATTAAAATAGGATAGAGATAGTGTTAGTGAGGGAAAAGTGTTAATAGAATGTAAGGGCATGCCGCACTAAAGCCACCCAGCCCATCCAGTCCAGGAGCACCGCACCCCACACCACCGTTACCCTAAATTGGGTCTACGATTAACCAGCAAGGAGCCACATGATAATGGCTCCTTACTTGATATATCCAAACTAAGAGCTACCTACCTTGGAGCAACCCCGGATTACTCCATGTGGCATATCAGGACCCACATCTCCTCCTAATATGGGCTCCCTTCTGCCTCTAACAACATACATACAGGTAGTGGTAGATGCTCAATTAGTTCAGTAGCATTTCCCAGGTGCATGAGGGAGGGGTTAAATACTGGGAAAGTAAAACAAGACATTTTGTCCCTCAACACACTGAGCAATGCTAGTAACCAATCTAGAACACTACATGATAATAGAATTCAGAGATATTGGTTACATATACCTGCGCAGGTGTATGCTATGCCCCCAAGCCGCGTCAAGGCTTCTCTGTATATTGGGGGTCCCTAGCGCTATATCTAGGTGCATGGTGCGGCACCCCAAAAAAACATCATAAGCTGGGAAGCCCAGCGCGGCATGCCAGTGATATACTAAGTGTTAATAATTAGTGATAGGAAGCCGAAGCTATATAAAAAGAGAGAGATAAATGAATGTAATTAAAATAGGATAGTGTTAGTGAGGGAAAAGTGTTAATAGAATGTAAGGGCATGCCGCACTAAAGCCACCCAGCCCATCTGGTCCAGGAGCACCGCACCCCACACCACTGTTACCCTAAATTGGGTCTACGATTAACCAGCAAGGAGCCACATGATAATGGCTCCTTACTTGATATATCCAAACTAAGAGCTACCTACCTTGGAGCAACCCCGGACTACTCCATGTGGCATATCAGGACCCACATCTCCTCCTAATATGGGCTCCCTTCTGCCTCTAACAACATACATACAGGTAGTGGTAGATGCTCAATTAGTTCAGTAGCATTTCCCAGGTGCATGAGGGAGGGGTTAAATACTGGGAAAGTAAAACAAGACATTTTGTCCCTCAACACACTGAGCAATGCTAGTAACCAATCTAGAACACTACATGATAATAGAATTCAGAGATATTGGTTACATATACCTGCGCAGGTGTATGCTATGCCCCCAAGCCGCGTCAAGGCTTCTCTGTATGTTGGGGGTCCCTAGCGCTATATCTAGGTGCAGGACCCCAAAAAACCATCATAAGCTGGGAAGCCCAGCGCGGCATGCCAGTGATATAGTAAGTGTTAATAATTAGTGATAGGAAGCCGTAGCTATATAAAAAGAGAGAGATAAATGAATGTAATTAAAATAGTATAGAGATAGTGTTAGTGAGGGAAAAGTGTTAATAGAATGTAAGGGCATGCCGCACTAAAGCCACCCAGCCCATCCAGTCCAGGAGCACCGCACCCCACACCACCGTTACCCTAAATTGGGTCTACGATTAACCAGCAAGGAGCCACATGATAATGGCTCCTTACTTGATATATCCAAACTAAGAGCTACCTACCTTGGAGCAACCCCGGATTACTCCATGTGGTATATCAGGACCCACATCTCCTCCTAATATGGGCTCCCTTCTGCCTCTAACAAAATACATACAGGTAGTGGTAGATGCTCAATTAGTTCAGTAGCATTTACCAGGTGGATGAGGGAGGGGTTAAATACTGGGTAAGTAAAATAAGACATTTTTTCCCTCAACACACTGAGCAATGCTAGTAACCAATCTAGAACACTACATGATAATAGAATTCAGAGATATTGGTTACATATACCTGCACAGGTGTATGCTATGCCCCCAAGCCGCATCAAGGCTTCTCTGTATATTGGGGGTCCCTAGCGCTATATCTAGGTGCAGGGTGCGGCACCCCAAAAAACCATCATAAGCTGGGAAGCCCAGCGCGGCATGCCAGTGATATACTAAGTGTTAATAATTAGTGATAGGAAGCCGAAGCTATATAAAAAGAGAGAGATAAATGAATGTAAATAAAATAGGATAGAGATAGTGTTAGTGAGGGAAAAGTGTTAATAGAATGTAAGGGCATGCCGCACTAAAGCCACCCAGCCCATCCAGTCCAGGAGCACCGCACCCCACACCACCGTTACCCTAAATTGGGTCTACGATTAACCAGCAAGGAGCCACATGATAATGGCTCCTTACTTGATATATCCAAACTAAGAGCTACCTACCTTGGAGCAACCCCGGATTACTCCATGTGGCATATCAGGACCCACATCTCCTCCTAATATGGGCTCCCTTCTGCCTCTAACAGCATACATACAGGTAGTGGTAGATGCTCAATTAGTTCAGTAGCATTTCCCAGGTGCATGAGGGAGGGGTTAAATACTGGGAAAGTAAAACAAGACATTTTGTCCCTCAACACACTGAGCAATGCTAGTAACCAATCTAGAACACTACATGATAATAGAATTCAGAGATATTGGTTACATATACCTGCGCAGGTGTATGCTATGCCCCCAAGCCGCGTCAAGGCTTCTCTGTATATTGGGGGTCCCTAGCGCTATATCTAGGTGCAGGGTGCGGCACCCCAAAAAACCATCATAAGCTGGGAAGCCCAGCGCGGCATGCCAGTGATATACTAAGTGTTAATAATTAGTGATAGGAAGCCAAAGCTATATAAAAAGAGAGAGATAAATGAATGTAATTAAAATAGGATAGAGATAGTGTTAGTGAGGGAAAAGTGTTAATAGACTGTAAGGGCATGCTGCACTAAAGCCACCCAGCCCATCCAGTCCAGGAGCACCGCACCCCACACCACCGTTACCCTAAATTGGGTCTACGATTAACCAGCAAGGAGCCACATGATAATGGCTCCTTACTTGATATATCCAAACTAAGAGCTACCTACCTTGGAGCAACCCCGGACTACTCCATGTGGCATATCAGGACCCACATCTCCTCCTAATATGGGCTCCCTTCTGCCTCTAACAACATACATACAGGTAGTGGTAGATGCTCAATTAGTTCAGTAGCATTTCCCAGGTGCATGAGGGAGGGGTTAAATACTGGGTAAGTAAAACAAGACATTTTTTCCCTCAACACACTGAGCAATGCTAGTAACCAATCTAGAACACTACATGATAATAGAATTCAGAGATATTGGTTACATATACCTGCGCAGGTGTATGCTATGCCCCCAAGCCGCGTCAAGGCTTCTCTGTATGTTGGGGGTCCCTAGCGCTATATCTAGGTGCAGGACCCCAAAAAACCATCATAAGCTGGGAAGCCCAGCGCGGCATGCCAGTGATATACTAAGTGTTAATAATTAGTGATAGGAAGCCGAAGCTATATAAAAAGAGAGAGATAAATGAATGTAATTAAAATAGGATAGAGATAGTGTTAGTGAGGGAAAAGTGTTAATAGACTGTAAGGGCATGCTGCACTAAAGCCACCCAGCCCATCCAGTCCAGGAGCACCGCACCCCACACCACCGTTACCCTAAATTGGGTCTACGATTAACCAGCAAGGAGCCACATGATAATGGCTCCTTACTTGATATATCCAAACTAAGAGCTACCTACCTTGGAGCAACCCCGGACTACTCCATGTGGCATATCAGGACCCACATCTCCTCCTAATATGGGCTCCCTTCTGCCTCTAACAACATACATACAGGTAGTGGTAGATGCTCAATTAGTTCAGTAGCATTTCCCAGGTGCATGAGGGAGGGGTTAAATACTGGGTAAGTAAAACAAGACATTTTTTCCCTCAACACACTGAGCAATGCTATTAACCAATCTAGAACACTACATGATAATAGAATTCAGAGATATTGGTTACATATACCTGCGCAGGTGTATTCTATGCCCCCAAGCCGCGTCAAGGCTTCTCTGTATATTGGGGGTCCCTAGCGCTATATCTAGGTGCAGGGTGCGGCACCCCAAAAAACCATCATTAGCTGGGAAGCCCAGCTCGGCATGCCAGTATTTCAAAATATTAAAGATAAAAATGAGGTAGAACGTTAGGAATGGGAACCATACAGCATAATGCAATGTCGCACGCCACCATACGACACAACATAATGCTCTACTGATGGTTGTGGGGAGGGAGAAATCTGGTTTAACCTACAATCTCAAATGATTAGGGGTTTTAATAAAAGATAGATGAAAAGGAGGTGGAACGTTGGGAATGGGATCGAACAGCAAAATAATGCTCTACTAATGGTTGTGGGGAGGCGGAAACCTGGTTTAACCCAGAATTTCAAATGATTAGGGGTTTTAATAAAAGATAGATGAAAAGGAGATGGAACATTAGGAATGGGATCATACAGCAAAACATAATGCTCTACTGATGGCTGTGGGGAAGTAGAAATCTGGTATAGCCCAGAATTTCTAAATATTAGGGATTTAAATAAAGGATAGATGAAAATGAAGTGGAACGTTAGGAATGGGATCATACAGCAAAACATAATGCTCTACTGATGGTTGTGGGGAGGCGGAAACCTGGTTTAACCCAGAATTTCAAATGATTAGGGATTTAATTAAAAGATAGATGAAACGGAGGTGGAACGTTAGGAATGGGATCATACAGCAAAACAATGCTCTACTGATGGTTGTGAGTAGTCAGAAATCTGGTTTAACCCAGAAATTCTAAATTTAAATGGAATTAAATAAAAGATACATGAAAATGAGGTGGAACGTTAGGAATGGGATTATACAGCAAAACATCATGCTCTACTGATGGTCGTGGGGAGGCGGAAATCTGGTTTAACCCAGAATTTCAAAATAATAGGGATTTAAATAAAGGATAGATGAAAATGAGGTGGAACATTAGGAATGGAACCATACAGCATAATGCAATGTCGCACGGCACCATACGGCACAACATAATGCTTTACTGATGATTGTGGGGAGGCAGAAACCTGGTTTAACACAGAATTTCAAATGATTAGTGATATAATTAAAAGATAGATGAAAAGGGGGTGGAACGTTAGGAATGGGATCATACAGCAAAACATAATTCTCTACTGATGGTTGAGGGGAGGGAGAAATCTGGTTTAACCCAGAATCTCAAATGATTAGGGGTTTTAATAAAAGATAGATGAAAAGGAGGTGGAACGTTAGGAACGGGATCATACAGCAAAATAATGCTCTACTGATGGTTGTGGGGAGGCGGAAACCTGGTTTAACCCAGAATTTCAAATGATTAGGGGTTTTAATAAAAGATAGATGAAAAGGAGATGGAACGTTAGGAATGGGATCATACAGCAAAACATAATGCTCTACTGATGGCTTTGGGGAAGTAGAATTCTGGTATAGCCCAGAATTTCTAATTATTAGGGATTTAAATAAAGGATAGATGAAAATGAGGTAGAATGTTAGGAATGGGATCATACAGCAAAACATAATGCTCTACTGATGGTTGTGGGGAGGCGGAAACCTGGTTTAACCCAGAATTTCAAATGATTAGGGATTTAATTAAAAGATAGATGAAACGGAGGTGGAACTTTAGGAATGGGATCATACAGCAAAACAATGCTCTACTGATGGTTGTGAGTAGTCAGAAATCTGGTTTTACCCAGAATGTCTAAATATTATGGAATTAAATAAAGGATAGATGAAAATGAGGTGGAACATTAGGAATGGAACCATACAGCATAATGCAATGTCGCACCCCACCATACGACACAACATAATGCTCTACTGATGGTTGTGGGGAGGGAGAAATCTGGTTAAACCCAGAATTTCAAATGACTAGTGTTTTAATAAAAGATAGATGAAAAGGAGGTGGAACGTTAGGAACGGGAACCATACAGCATAATGCAATGTCGCACGCCACCAATCAACACAACATAATACTCTAGTGATGGTCGTGGGGAGGCAGAGATCTGGTTTAATACAGAATTTCAAAATATTAGGGATTTAAATAAAGGAGAGATGAAAATGAGGTGGAACATTAGGAATGGAACCATACAGCTTAATACAATGCCGCACGCCACCATACGACACAACATAATGCTCTACTGATGGTTGTGGGGAGGAGGAAATCTGGGTTAACCCAGAATTTCAAAGTATTAGGGAATTAAATAAAGGAGAGATGAAAATGAGGTGGAACATTAGGAATGGAACCATACAGCTTAATGCAATGCCGCACGCCACCATACGACACAACATAATGCTCTACTGATGGTTGTGGGGAGGAGGAAATCTGGTTTAACCCAGAATTTCAAATGTTTAGGGATTTTAATAAAAGATAGATGAAAAGGAGGTGGAACGTTTGGAATGGGATCAAACAGCAAAACAATGCTCTACTGATGGTTGTGGGGAGTCAGAAATCTGGTTTAACCCATAATTTCTAAATATTATGGAATTAAATAATGGATAGATGAAAATTAGGTGGAACTTAGGAATGGGATCATACAGCAAAACATAATGCTCTACTGATGGTTGTGGGGATGCGAAAATCTGATTTAACCCAGAATTTCAAATGATGAGGGTTTTATATAAAAGATATATGAAAATGAGGTGGAACGTTAGGAATGGGATCATACAGCAAAACATAATGCTCTACTGATGGTCGTGGGGAGGCGGAAATCTGGTTTAACCCAGAATTTCAAAATATTAGGGATTTAAATAAATGATAGATGAAAATGAGGTGGAACGTTAGGAATGGGATCATACAGCAAAACAAAATGCTCTACTGATGGTTGTAGGGAGGGAGAAATCTGGTTTAAACCAGAATTTCAAAATATTAGGGATTTAAAGAAAGAATAGATGAAAATGAGGTAGAACATTAGGAATGGGAACCATACAGCATAATGCAATGTCGCACGCCACCATACGACACAACATAATGCACTACTGATGGTTGTGGGGAGGCGAAAATCTGGTTTAACCCAGAATTTCAAATGATGAGGGTTTAAAATAAAAGATATATGAAAATGAGGTGGAACGTTAGGAATATGATCATACAGCAAAACAAAATGCTCTACTGATGGTCGTGGGAAGGCGGAAATCTGGTTTAACCCAGAATTTCAAATGATTAGGGGTTTTAATAAAAGATAGATAAAAAGGAGGTGGAACGTGTGGAACGGGATAACACAGCAAAACATAATGCTGTACTGATGGTTGTGGGGATGCGAAGATCTGGTTTAACCCAGAATTTCAAATGATGAGGGTTTAAATAAAAGATATATGAAAATGAGGTGGAACGTTAGGAATAGGATCATACAGCAAAACATAATGCTCTACTTATGGTTGTGGGGAGGGAGAAATCTGGTTTAACCCAGAATTTCAAATGATTAAGGGTTTTAATAAATGATAGATAAAAAGGAGGTGGAACGTTTGGAACGGGATAACACAGGAAAACATAATGCTCTACAGATGGTTGTGGGGATGCGAAGATCTGGTTTAACCCAGAATTTCAAATGATGAGGGTTTTAAATAAAAGATATATGAAAATGAGGTGGAACGTTAGGAATGGGATCATACAGCAAATCATAATTTATTTATTTATTTATTAACAGTTTCTTATATAGCGCATACATATTACGCAGCGCTTTTACAGAGAATATTTGAACATTCACATCAGTCCCTGCCCCAGTGGAGCTTACAATCTATATTCCCTACCACATGTACATGTGCACACACAGACATTCTAGGGTTAATTTTGTTGGAAGCCAATTAACCTATCTGTATATTTTTTGGATTGTGGGAGGAAACCGGAGTACCCGGAGTAAACCCACGCAAGCACGGGGAGAATATACAAACTCCGCACAGTTAGAGCCATGGTGGGGATCGAACCCATGACCTCAGCGCTTTGAGGCAGTAATGCTAACCATTACACCATCCGTGCTGCCCCATAATGCTCTACTGATGGTCGTGGGGAGGCGGAAATCTGGTTTAACCCAGAATTTTAAAATATTAGAGATTTAAATAAAGGATAGATGAAAATGAGGTGGAACATTAGGAATGGAACCATGCAGCATAATGCAATGTCGCACGGTACCATACGGCACAACATAATGCTCTACTGATGGTTGTGGGGAGGCGGAAACCTGTTTTAACCCAGAATTTCAAACAATGAGAGTTTTAAATAAAGGATAGATGAAAATGAGGTGGAATGGGATCATACAGGAAAACATAATGCTCTACTGATGGCTGTGGGGAAGTAGAAATCTGGTATAGCCCAGAATTTCAAAATATTAGGGATTTAAATAAAGGATAGATGAAAATGAGGTGGAACGTTAGGAATGGGATCATACAGCAAAACATAATGCTCTACTGATGGTTGTGGGGAGGCGGAAACCTGGTTTAACCCAGAATTTCAAATGATTAGGGATTTAATTAAAACATAGATGAAAAGGAGGTGGAACGTTAGGAATGGGATCATACAGCAAAGCAATGCTCTACTGATGGTTGTGGGGAGTCAGAAATCTGGTTTTACCCAGAATTTCTTAATATTAGGGAATTAAATAAAGGATAGATGAAAATTAGGTGGAACTTAGGAACGGGATCATACAGCAAAACATAATGCTCTACTGATGGTTGTGGGCAGGGCTATTTTTGTGCAGGCTCTAGCAGGAACTGTGGCCCTTATTCTAGTTCACTCTTTCTGACAAAATATTTCTTAGATGGACAAAACCAGGTGCACTGCAGGTGAGGCAGGTGTAAAACCCCACCCAAATCTAATTATCTCTGCACAAGTAACAACTGCCTCACCTGCAGTGCACATGGTTTTGTCCATCTAAGAAATATTTTGTCAGAAAGAGTGAACTAGAATAAGGGCCACAGTTCCTGTTAGAGCCTGCACAAAAATAGCCCTGGTTGTGAGGATGCGAAAATATGGTTTAACCCAGAAATTCACATGATGAGGGTTTTATATAAAAGATAAATGAAAATGAGGTGGAACGTTAGGAATGGGATCATACAGCAAAACATAATGCTCTACTGATGGTCGTGGGGAGGCGGAAATCTGGTTTAACCCAGAATTTCAAAATATTAGGGATTTAAATAAAGGATAGATGAAAATGAGGTGGAACATTAGGAATGGAACCATACAGCATAAAGCAATGTCGCACAGCACTATACGGCACAACATAATGCTCTACTGATGGTTGTGGGGAGGCGGAAACCTGGTTTAACCCAGAATTTCAAATGATTAGGGATTGAATTAAAAGATAGATGAAAAGGCGGTGGAACGTTAGGAATGGGATCATACAGCAAAACAATGCTCTACTGATGGTTGTGAGTAGTCAGAAATCTGGTTTAACTCAGAATTTCTAAATATTATGGAATTAAATAAAAGATATATGAAAATGAGGTGGAACGTTAGGAATGGGATCATACAGCAAAACATAATGCTCTACTGATGGTTGTGGGGAGGGAGAAATCTGGTTTAACCCAGAATTTCGGTTAAGTAAAACAAGACATTTTTTCCCTCAACACACTGAGCAATGCTAGTAACCAATCTAGAACACTACATGATAATAGAATTCAGAGATATTGGTTACATATACCTGCGCAGGTGTATGCTGTGCCCCCAAGCCGCGTCAAGGCTTCTCTGTATATTGGGGGTCCCTAGCGCTATATCTAGGTGCAGGGTGCGGCACCCCAAAAAAACATCATAAGCTGGGAAGCCCAGCGCGGCATGCCAGTGATATACTAAGTGTTAATAATTAGAGATAGGAAGCCGAAGCTATATAAAAAGAGAGAGATAAATGAATGTAATTAAAATAGGATAGTGTTAGTGAGGGAAAAGTGTTAATAGAATGTAAGGGCATGCCGCACTAAAGCCACCCAGCCCATCCAGTCCAGGAGCACCGCACCCCACACCACCGTTACCCTAAATTGGGTCTACGATTAACCAGCAAGGAGCCACATAATAATGGCTCCTTACTTGATATATCCAAACTAAGAGCTACCTACCTTGGAGCAACCCCGGATTACTCCATGTGGCATATCAGGACCCACATCTCCTCCTAATATGGGCTCCCTTCTGCCTCTAACAAAATACATACAGGTAGTGGTAGATGCTCAATTAGTTCAGTAGCATTTCCCAGGTGCATGAGGGTGGGGTTAAATACTGGGTAAGTAAAATAAGACATTTTTTCCCTCAACACACTGAGCAATGCTAGTAACCAATCTAGAACACTACATGATAATAGAATTCAGAGATATTGGTTACATATACCTGCACAGGTGTATGCTATGCCCCCAAGCCGCGTCAAGGCTTCTCTGTATATTGGGGGTCCCTAGCGCTATATCTAGGTGCAGGGTGCGGCACCCCAAAAAACCATCATAAGCTGGGAAGCCCAGCGCGGCATGCCAGTGATATACTAAGTGTTAATAATTAGTGATAGGAAGCCGAAGCTATATAAAAAGAGAGAGATAAATGAATGTAATTAAAATAGGATAGAGATAGTGTTAGTGAGGGAAAAGTGTTAATAGAACGTAAGGGCATGCCGCACTAAAGCCACCCAGCCCATCCAGTCCAGGAGCACCGCACCCCACACCACCGTTACCCTAAATTGGGTCTACGATTAACCAGCGAGGAGCCACATGATAATGGCTCCTTACTTGATATATCCAAACTAAGAGCTACCTACCTTGGAGCAACCCCGGATTACTCCATGTGGCATATCAGGACCCACATCTCCTCCTAATATGGGCTCCCTTCTGCCTCTAACAACATACATACATGTAGTGGTAGATGCTCAATTAGTTCAGTAGCATTTCCCAGGTGCATGAGGGAGGGGTTAAATACTGGGAAAGTAAAACAAGACATTTTGTCCCTCAACACACTGAGCAATGCTAGTAACCAATCTAGAACACTACATGATAATAGAATTCAGAGATATTGGTTACATATACCTGCGCAGGTGTATGCTATGCCCCCAAGCCGCGTCAAGGCTTCTCTCTATATTGGGGGTCCCTTGCGCTATATCTAGGTGCAGGGTGCGGCACCCCAAAAAACCATCATAAGCTGGGAAGCCCAGCGCGGCATGCCAGTGATATACTAAGTGTTAATAATTAGTGATAGGAAGTCGAAGCTATATAAAAAGAGAGAGATAAATGAATGTAATTAAAATAGGATAGAGATAGTGTTAGTGAGGGAAAAGTGTTAATAGAATGTAAGGGCATGCCGCACTAAAGCCACCCAGCCCATCCAGTCCAGGAGCACCGCACCCCACACCACCGTTACCCTAAATTGGGTCTACGATTAACCAGCAAGGAGCCACATGATAATGGCTCCTTAATTGATATATCCAAACTAAGAGCTACCTACCTTGGAGCAACCCCGGACTACTCCATGTGGCATATCAGGACCCACATCTCCTCCTAATATGGGCTCCCTTCTGCCTCTAACAACATACATACAGGTAGTGGTAGATGCTCAATTAGTTCAGTAGCATTTCCCAGGTGCATGAGGGAGGGGTTAAATACTGGGTAAGTAAAACAAGACATTTTTTCCCTCAACACACTGAGCAATGCTAGTAACCAATCTAGAACACTACATGATAATAGAATTCAGAGATATTGGTTACATATACCTGCGCAGGTGTATGCTATGCCCCCAAGCCGCGTCAAGGCTTCTCTGTATATTGGGGGTCCCTAGCGCTATATCTAGGTGCAGGGTGCGGCACCCCAAAAAACCATCATAAGCTGGGAAGCCCAGCGCGGCATGCCAGTGATATACTAAGTGTTAATAATTAGTGATAGGAAGCCGAAGCTATATAAAAAGAGAGAGATAAATGAATGTAATTAAAATAGGATAGAGATAGTGTTAGTGAGGGAAAAGTGTTAATAGAATGTAAGGGCATGCCGCACTAAAGCCACCCAGCCCATCCAGTCCAGGAGCACCGCACCCCACACCACCGTTACCCTAAATTGGGTCTACGATTAACCAGCAAGGAGCCACATGATAATGGCTCCTTAATTGATATATCCAAACTAAGAGCTACCTACCTTGGAGCAACCCCGGACTACTCCATGTGGCATATCAGGACCCACATCTCCTCCTAATATGGGCTCCCTTCTGCCTCTAACAACATACATACAGGTAGTGGTAGATGCTCAATTAGTTCAGTAGCATTTCCCAGGTGCATGAGGGAGGGGTTAAATACTGGGTAAGTAAAACAAGACATTTTTTCCCTCAACACACTGAGCAATGCTAGTAACCAATCTAGAACACTACATGATAATAGAATTCAGAGATATTGGTTACATATACCTGCGCAGGTGTATGCTATGCCCCCAAGCCGCGTCAAGGCTTCTCTGTATATTGGGGGTCCCTAGCGCTATATCTAGGTGCAGGGTGCGGCACCCCAAAAAACCATCATAAGCTGGGAAGCCCAGCGCGGCATGCCAGTGATATACTAAGTGTTAATAATTAGTGATAGGAAGCCGAAGCTATATAAAAAGAGAGAGATAAATGAATGTAATTAAAATAGGATAGAGATAGTGTTAGTGAGGGAAAAGTGTTAATAGAATGTAAGGGCATGCCGCACTAAAGCCACCCAGCCCATCCAGTCCAGGAGCACCGCACCCCACACCACCGTTACCCTAAATTGGGTCTACGATTAACCAGCAAGGAGCCACATGATAATGGCTCCTTACTTGATATATCCAAACTAAGAGCTACCTACCTTGGAGCAACCCCGGACTACTCCATGTGGCATATCAGGACCCACATCTCCTCCTAATATGGGCTCCCTTCTGCCTCTAACAAAATACATACAGGTAGTGGTAGATGCTCAATTAGTTCAGTAGCATTTCCCAGGTGCATGAGGGAGGGGTTAAATACTGGGTAAGTAAAACAAGACATTTTTTCCCTCAACACACTGAGCAATACTAGTAACCAATCTAGAACACTACATGATAATAGAATTCAGAGATATTGGTTACATATACCTGCGCAGGTGTATTCTATGCCCCCAAGCCGCGTCAAGGCTTCTCTGTATATTGGGGGTCCCTAGCGCTATATCTAGGTGCAGGGTGCGGCACCCCAAAAAACCATCATTAGCTGGGAAGCCCAGCTCGGCATGCCAGAATTTCAAAATATTAGGGATTTAAAGAAAGAATAGATAAAAATGAGGTAGAACGTTAGGAATGGGAACCATACAGCATAATGCAATGTCGCACGCCACCATACGACACAACATAATTCTCTACTGATGGTTGTGGGGAGGGAGAAATCTGGTTTAACCTACAATCTCAAATGATTAGGGGTTTTAATAAAAGATAGATGAAAAGGAGGTGGAACGTTGGGAATGGGATCGAACAGCAAAATAATGCTCTACTAATGGTTGTGGGGAGGCGGAAACCTGGTTTAACCCAGAATTTCAAATGATTAGGGGTTTTAATAAAAGATAGATGAAAAGGAGATGGAACATTAGGAATGGGATCATACAGCAAAACATAATGCTCTACTGATGGCTGTGGGGAAGTAGAAATCTGGTATAGCCCAGAATTTCTAAATATTAGGGATTTAAATAAAGGATAGATGAAAATGAAGTGGAACGTTAGGAATGGGATCATACAGCAAAACATAATGCTCTACTGATGGTTGTGGGGAGGCGGAAACCTGGTTTAACCCAGAATTTCAAATGATTAGGGATTTAATTAAAAGATAGATGAAACGGAGGTGGAACGTTAGGAATGGGATCATACAGCAAAACAATGCTCTACTGATGGTTGTGAGTAGTCAGAAATCTGGTTTAACCCAGAAATTCTAAATATTATGGAATTAAATAAAAGATACATGAAAATGAGGTGGAACGTTAGGAATGGGATTATACAGCAAAACATCATGCTCTACTGATGGTCGTGGGGAGGCGGAAATCTGGTTTAACCCAGAATTTCAAAATAATAGGGATTTAAATAAAGGATAGATGAAAATGAGGTGGAACATTAGGAATGGAACCATACAGCATAATGCAATGTCGCACGGCACCATACGGCACAACATAAAGCTCTACTGATGATTGTGGGGAGGCGGAAACCTGGTTTAACCCAGAATTTCAAATGATTAGTGATTTAATTAAAAGATAGATGAAAAGGGGGTGGAACGTTAGGAATGGGATCATACAGCAAAACATAATTCTCTACTGATGGTTGAGGGGAGGGAGAAATCTGGTTTAACCCAGAATCTCAAATGATTAGGGGTTTTAATAAAAGACAGATGAAAAGGAGGTGGAACGTTAGGAACGGGATCATACAGCAAAATAATGCTCTACTGATGGTTGTGGGGAGGCGGAAACCTGGTTTAACTGAGAATTTCAAATGATTAGGGGTTTTAATAAAAGATAGATGAAAAGGAGATGGAACGTTAGGAATGGGATCATACAGCAAAACATAATGCTCTACTGATGGCTTTGGGGAAGTAGAATTCTGGTATAGCCCAGAATTTCTAATTATTAGGGATTTAAATAAAGGATAGATGAAAATGAGGTAGAACGTTAGGAATGGGATCATACAGCAAAACATAATGCTCTACTGATGGTTGTGGGGAGGCGGAAACCTGGTTTAACCCAAAATTTCAAATGTTTAGGGATTTCAATAAAAGATAGATGAAAAGGAGATGGAACGTTAGGAATGGGATCATACAGCAAAACATAATGCTCTACTGATGGTTGTGGGGAGGGAGAAATCTGGTTTAACCCAGAATTTCAAATGACTAGTGTTTTAATAAAAGATAGATGAAATGGAGGTGGAACGTTAGGAACGGGAACCATACAGCATAATGCAATGTCGCATGCCACCAATCAACACAACATAATACTCTAGTGATGGTCGTGGGGAGGCAGAGATCTGGTTTAATACAGAATTTCAAAATATTAGGGATTTAAATAAAGGAGAGATGAAAATGAGGTGGAACATTAGGAATGGAACCATACAGCTTAATACAATGCCGCACGCCACCATACGACACAACATAATGCTCTACTAATGGTTGTGGGGAGGAGGAAATCTGGGTTAACCCAGAATTTCAAAGTATTAGGGAATTAAATAAAGGAGAGATGAAAATGAGGTGGAACATTAGGAATGGAACCATACAGCTTAATGCAATGCCGCACGCCACCATACGACACAACATAATGCTCTAGTGATGGTTGTGGGGAGGAGGAAATCTGGGTTAACCCAGAATTTTAAATGTTTAGGGATTTTAATAAAAGATAGATGAAAAGGAGGTGGAACGTTAGGAATGGGATCATACAGCAAAACAATGTTCTACTGATGGTTGTGGGGAGTCAGAAATCTGGTTTAACCCATAATTTCTAAATATTATGGAATTAAATAATGGATAGATGAAAATTAGGTGGAATTTAGGAACGGGATCATACAGCAAAACATAATGCTCTACTGATGGTTGTGGGGATGCGAAAATCTGATTTAACCCAGAATTTCAAATGATGAGGGTTTTATATAAAAGATATATGAAAATGAGGTGGAACGTTAGGAATGGGATCATACAGCAAAACATAATGCTCTACTGATGGTCGTGGGGAGGCGGAAATCTGAATTAACCCAGAATTTCAAGATATTAGGGATTTAAATAAAGGATAGATAAAAATGAGGTGGAACATTAGGAATGGAACTATACAGCATAATGCAATGTCGCACGGCACCATACGGCACAACATAATGCTCTACTGATGGTTGTGGGGAGGCGGAAACCTGGTTTAACCCAGAATTTCAAATGATTAGTGATTTAATTAAAAGATAGATGAAAAGGGGGTGGAACGTTAGGAATGGGATCATACAGCAAAACATAATGCTCTACTGATAGTTGTGGGGAGGGAGATATCTGGTTTCACCCAGAATTTCAAATGATTAGGGGTTTTAATAAAAGATAGATGAAAAGGAGGTGGAACGTTAGGAACGGTATCATACAGCAAAACATAATTCTCTACTAATGGTTGTGGGGAGGGAGATATCTGGTTTAACCCAGAATCTCAAATGATTACGGGTTTTAATAAAAGATAGATGAAAAGGAGGTGGAACGTTAGGAACGGTATCATACAGCAAAATAATGCTCTACTGATGGTTGTGGGGAGGCGGAAACCTGGTTTGACCCAGAATTTCAAATGATTAGGGGTTTTAATAAAAGATAGATAAAAAGGAGATGGAACGTTAGGAATGGGATCATACAGCAAAACATAATGCTCTGCTGATGGCTTTGGGGAAGTAGAAATCTGGTATAGCCCAGAATTTCTAAAAATTAGGGATTTAAATAAAGGATAGATGAAAATGAGGTGGAACGTTAGGAATGGGATCATACAGCAAAACATAATGCTCTACTGATGGTTGTGGGGAGGCGGAAACCTGGTTTAACCCAGAATTTCAAATGATTAGGGATTTAATTAAAAGATAGATGAAACGGAGGTGGAACGTTAGGAATGGGATTATAAAGCAAAACATCATGCTCTACTGATGGTCGTGGGGAGGCGGAAATCTGGTTTAACCCAGAATTTCTAAATATTATGGAATTAAATAAAAGATACATGAAAATGAGGTGGAACGTTAGGAATGGAACCATACAGCATAATGCAATGTCGCACGCCACCATACGACACAACATAATGCTCTACTGATGGTTGTGGGGAGGCGGAAACCTGGTTTAACCCAGAATTTCAAATGTTTAGGGATTTCAATAAAAGATAGATGAAAAGGAGATGGAACGTTAGGAATGGGATCATACAGCAAAACATAATGCTCTACTGATGGTTGTGAGGAGGGAGAAATCTGATTTAACTCAGAATTTCAAATGACTAGGGGTTTTAATAAAAGATAGATGAAAAGGAGGTGGAACGTTAGGAACGGGAACCATACAGCATAATGCAATGTCGCACGCCACCAAACAACACAACATAATGCTCTAGTGATGGTCGTGGGGAGGAGGAAATCTGGGTTAACCCAGAATTTCAAAATATTAGGGATTTAAATAAAGGAGAGATGAAAATGAGGTGGAACATTAGGAATGGAACCATACAGCTTAATGCAATGCCGCATGCCACAATACGACACAACATAATGCTCTACTGATGGTTGTGGGGAGGAGGAAATCTGGTTTAACCCAGAATTTCAAATGTTTAGGGATTTTAATAAAAGATAGATGAAAAGGAGGTGGAACGTTAGGAATGGGATCATACAGCAAAACAATGCTCTACTGATGGTTTTGGGGAGTCAGAAATCTGGTTTAACCCATAATTTCTAAATATTATGAAATTAAATAATGGATAGATGAAAATTAGGTGGAACGTTAGGAATGGGATTATACAGCAAAACATAATGCTCTACTGATGGTCGTGGGGAGGCGGAAATCTGGTTTAACCCAGAATTTCAAATGATGAGGGTTTTAAATAAAAGATATATGAAAAGGAGGTGGAACGTTAGGAATGGGATCATACAGCAAAAACAATGCTCTACTGATGGTTGTGGGGAGGCGGAAACCTGGTTTAACCCAGAATTTCAAATGATTAGGGGTTTTAATAAAAGATAGATGAAAAGGAGGTGGAACGTTAGGAACGGGATCATACAGCAAAACAATGCTCTACTGATGGTTGTGGGGAGTCAGAAATCTGGTCTAACCCAGAATTTCTAAATATTAGGGAATTAAATAAAGGGTAGATGAAAGTTAGGTGGAACTTAGAAACGGGATCATACAGCAAAACATAATGCTCTACTGATGGTTATGGGGATGCGAAAATCTGGTTTAACCCAGAATTTCAAATGATGCGGGTTATAAATAAAAGATATATGAAAAAGAGGATGAACGTTAGGAATGGGAACCATACAGCATAATGCAATGTCGCACGCCACCATACGACACAACATAATGCTCTACTGATGGTCGTGGGGAGGCGGAAATCTGGTTTAACCCAGAATTTTTAAATATTAGGGATTTAAATAAAGGATAGATTAAAATGAGGTGGAACATTAGGAATGGAACCATACAGCATAATGCAATGTCGCACGGCACCATACGGCACAACATAATGCTCTACTGATGGTCGTGTGGAGGAGGAACCCTGGTTTAACCCAGAATTTCAAATGATGAGGGTTTTAAATAAAAGAGATATGAAAATGAGGTGGAACGTTAGGAATGGGATTATACAGCAATACATAATGCTCTACTGATGGTCATGGGGAGGCGGAAATCTGGTTTAACCCAGAATTTCAAAATATTAGGGATTTAAATAAAGGATAGATGAAACTGAGGTGGAACATTAGGAATGGGAACCATACAGCATAATGCAATGTCGCACGCCACCATACGACACAAAATAATGCTCTACTGATGGTTGTGGGGAGTCGGAAACCTGGTTTAACCCAAAATTTCAAATGTTTAGGGATTTTAATAAAAGATAGATGAAAAGGAGGTGGAACGTTAGGAATGGGATCATACAGCAAAACAATGCTCTTCTAATGGTTGTGGGGAGTCAGAAATCTGGTTTAACCCAGAATTTTTAAATATTAGGGAATTAGAAAAGGGTAGATGAAAATGAGGTGGAACGTTAGGAATGGGATCATACAGCAAAACATAATGCTCTACTGACGGTCGTGGGGAGGCGGAAATCTGGTTTAACCCAGAATTTCAAAATATTAGGGATTTAAATAAAGGATAGATGAAAATGAGGTGGAACATTAGGAATGGGAACCATACAGCATAATGCAACGTCGCACGCCACCATACGACACAACATAATGCTCTACTGATAGTTGTGTGGAGTCAGAAATCTGGTTTAACCCATAATTTCTAAAAATTAGTGAATTAAATAAAGGGTAGATGAAAAGGAGGTGGAACGTTAGGAACGGGATCATACAGCAAAGCATAATGCTCTACTGATGGTTGTGGGGATGCGAAAATCTGATTTAACCCAGAATTTCAAATGATTAGGGGTTTTAATAAAAGATAGATGAAAAGGAGGTGGAACGTTAGGAATGGGATCAAACAGCAAAACAAAATGCTCTACTGATGGTCGTGGGAAGGTGGATATCTGGTTTAACCCAGAATTTCAAATGATTAGGGGTTTTAATAAAAGATTGATGAAAAGGAAGTGGAACGTTAGGAATGGGATCATACAGCAAAACATAATGCTCTACTGATGGTTGTGGGAGGGAGAAATCTGGTTTAAACCAGAATTTCAAATGATTAAGTGTTTTAATAAAAGATAGATAAAAAGGAGGTGGAACGTTAGGAACGGGATCATACAGCAAAACAATGCTCTACTGATGGTCTTGGGGAGGCGAAAATCTGCCTAGAATTTCAAAATATTAGAGAATTAAATAAAGGGTAGATGAAAGTTAGGTGGAACTTAGGAACGGGATAATACAGCAAAACATAATGCTCTACTGATGGTTGTGGGAATGCAAAGATCTGGTTTAACCCAGAATTTCAAATGATGAGGGTTTTGAATAAAAGATACAGTAGATGAAAATGAGGTGGAACGTTAGGAATGGGATCATACAGCAAAACAATGCTCTACTAATGGTTGTGGGGAGTCAGAAATCTGTTTTAACCCAGAGTTTCTAAATATTAGGGAATTAAATAAAGGGTAGATGAAAGTTAGGTGGAACGTAAGGAATGGGATCATACAGCAAAACAATGCTCTACTGATGATTGTGGGGAGTCAGAGATCTGGTTTAACCCAGAATTTCTAAATATTAGTGAATTAAATAAAGGGAAGATTAAAATTAGGTGGAACTTAGGAATGGGATCATACTGCAAAACAAAATGCTCTACTGATGGTCGTGGGGAGGCGGAAATCTGGTTTAACCCAGAATTTCTAAATATTAGGGATTTAAATAAAGGATAGATGAAAATGAGGTGGAACATTAGGAATGGAACCAAACAGCATAATGCAATGTCGCACGGCTTCATACGGCACAACATAATGCTCTACTGATGGTTGTGGGGAGGAGGAAATCTGGGTTAACCCAGATTTTCAAAATATTAGGGATTTAAATAAAGGAGAGATGAAAATGAGGTGGAACATTAGGAATGGAACCATGCAGCTTAATGCAATGCCGCACGCCACCATACGACACAACATAATGCTCTACTGATGGTTGTGGGGAGGAGGAAATCTGGTTTAACCCAGAATTTCAAATGTTTAGGGATTTTAATAAAAGATAGATGAAAAGGAGGTGGAACGTTAGGAATGGGATCATACAGCAAAACAATGCTCTACTGATGGTTTTGGGGAGTCAGAAATCTGGTTTAACCCATAATTTCTAAATATTATGAAATTAAATAATGGATAGATGAAAATTAGGTGGAATGTTAGGAATGGGATTATACAGCAAAACATAATGCTCTACTGATGGTCGTGGGGAGGCGGAAATCTGGTTTAACCCAGAATTTCAAATGATGAGGGTTTTAAATAAAAGATATATGAAAAGGAGGTGGAACGTTAGGAATGGGATCATACAGCAAAAACAATGCTCTACTGATGGTTGTGGGGAGGCGGAAACCTGGTTTAACCCAGAATTTCAAATGATTAGGGGTTTTAATAAAAGATAGATGAAAAGGAGGTGGAACTTTAGGAATAGGATCATACAGCAAAACAATGCTCTACTGATAGTTGTGGGGAGTCAGAAATCTGGTTTAACCCAGAATTTCTAAATATTAGGGAATTAAATAAAGGGTAGATGAAAGTTAGGTGGAACGTAAGGAATGGGATCATACAGCAAAACAATGCTCTACTGATGGTTGTGGAGAGTCAGAGATCTGGTTTAACCCAGAATTTCTAAATATTAGTGAATTAAATAAAGGGTAGATTAAAATTAGGTGGAACTTAGGAACGGGATCATACAGCAAAACATAATGCTAAACTGATGGTTGTGGGTATGCGAAAATCTGGTTTAACCCAGAATTTCAAATGATGAGGGTTTTAAATAAAAGATATATGAAAATGAGGTGGAACGTTATGAATGGGATCATACAGCATAATGCAATGTCGCACGGCACCATACGGCACAACATAATGCTCTACTGATGGTTGTAGGGAGGCAGAAACCTGGTTTAGCCCATAATTTCAAATGATTAGGGATTTAATTAAAAGATAGATGAAAAGAAGGTGGAACGTTAGGAATGGGATCATACAGCAAAACATAATGCTCTACTGATGGTTGTGGGGAGGGAGAAATCTGGTTTAACCCAGAATTTCAAAATATTAGGGATTTAAATAAAGGATAGATGAAAATGAGGTAGAACGTTAGGAATTGGAACCATACAGCATAATGCAATGTCGCACGCCACCAAACGACACAACATAATGCTCTACTGATGGTCGTGGGGAGGCAGAGATCTAGTTTAATACAAAATTTCAAAATACTAGGGATTTAAATAAAGGATAGATGAAAATGAGGTGGAACATTAGGAATGGAACCATACAGCATAATGCAATGTCGCACGGCACCATACGGCACAACATAATGCTCTACTGATGGTTGTGGGGAGTCAGAAATCTGGTTTAACCCATAATTTCTAAATATTAGTGAATTAAATAAAGGGTAGATGAAAAGGAGGTGGAACGTTAGGAACGGGATCATACAGCAAAGCATAATGCTCTACTGATGGTTGTGGGGATGCGAAAATCTGATTTAACCCAGAATTTCAAATGATTAGGGGTTTTAATAAAAGATAGATGAAAAGGAGGTGGAACGTTAGGAATGGGATCAAACAGCAAAACAAAATGCTCTACTGATGGTCGTGGGAAGGTGGATATCTGGTTTAACCCAGAATTTCAAATGATTAGGGGTTTTAATAAAAGATAGATGAAAAGGAAGTGGAACGTTAGGAATGGGATCATACAGCAAAACATAATGCTCTACTGATGGTTGTGGGAGGGAGAAATCTGGTTTAAACCAGAATTTCAAATGATTAAGTGTTTTAATAAAAGATAGATAAAAAGGAGGTGGAACGTTAGGAACGGGATCATACAGCAAAACAATGCTCTACTGATGGTCTTGGGGAGGCGGAAATCTGCCTAGAATTTCAAAATATTAGAGAATTAAATAAAGGGTAGATGAAAGTTAGGTGGAACTTAGGAACGGGATAATACAGCAAAACATAATGCTCTACTGATGGTTGTGGGGATGCGAAGATCTGGTTTAACCCAGAATTTCAAATGATGAGGGTTTTGAATAAAAGATAGATGAAAAGGAGGTGGAACGTTAGGAATGGGATCATACAGCAAAACAATGCTCTACTGATGGTTGTGGGGAGTCAGAAATCTGTTTTAACCCAGAGTTTCTAAATATTAGGGAATTAAATAAAGGGTAGATGAAAGTTAGGTGGAACGTAAGGAATGGGATCATACAGCAAAACAATGCTCTACTGATGATTGTGGGGAGTCAGAGATCTGGTTTAACCCAGAATTTCTAAATATTAGTGAATTAAATAAAGGGAAGATTAAAATTAGGTGGAACTTAGGAATGGGATCATACTGCAAAACAAAATGCTCTACTGATGGTCGTGGGGAGGCGGAAATCTGGTTTAACCCAGAATTTCTAAATATTAGGGATTTAAATAAAGGATAGATGAAAATGAGGTGGAACATTAGGAATGGAACCAAACAGCATAATGCAATGTCGCACGGCTTCATACGGCACAACATAATGCTCTACTGATGGTTGTGGGGAGGCGGAAACCTCGTTTAACCCAGAATTTCAAATGATTAGGGATTTTATTAAAAGATATATGAAAGAGACTTCCGGTTTCGCCCCTGGAAGATGCGGTAGTGGGAGAGTGGAGCCTCGCTATCCAGGCACCCCACACCACTAACTACACGGCTTAAAAGCCTCCAAGCTGCCCGCCCGCCACCCCTCACCTTAGCAGAGACCTCCGCTGTATGAAGCGCTTCCTCAGCGCTATGCCCAGGAGCACCAGCCGCCAGAAGAGAGAGAGGGAGCGGCCGACGCCGGGATCCAAGATGGCGCCGGACGCCATTCCCCGGAAAGCTACACCTGCCTCCCCAACTGCCTCCATCTCCACCAGAGAAACGCTGACATCTAACAACCCAGCCTCTCCCATGGAAGCCAGCTTGGACCCCCACAGTGAGTACCTGTCCCCTGGGACCCACCTGCTGCCCCTCACTGCCCATGTGACCTATGGAGATATGGTAGAAGCCATTAGAACTGCCATAGGACCCCTCCTGAAAGCACAAACGGCAGATATTAACAAGCAGATAGCACAACTGCAACAGAGGGTTCAATCCACCGAGCAAACTGTGGGGGCCAACTTTGCCGACATTAGTGAACTTAAAGACTCCCTGCAGGCTTCCCAGAAAGAAATAACATATCTGTACAATAAGGTGCAAGATTTGGAGAACCGCTCGCGCAGATGTAATCTGAGAATCATTGGTTTACCTGAAACAGTCAGAGGTCAAGAATTATTTGACTTTATTCGCATTACCCTGCCTGAGATACTACAGGTCTCTGATAAGTGTGAGGACTTAATCATAGAAAGAGCACACAGACTGGGCTCAATTCGCCCACAAGATGGGGCTAGACACCGGGCGGTGATTTTCAAAACCCTTAACTTCCTTCATAAGGAACTGTTGTGGTCAGCATCGAGGAAAGTCAGAGATATAACCTGGCAGGGAAATAAGATCTTACTTTTCCAAGACTTCTCTGCTGAATTATCCAAAGCCAGAAGAGACTTTGCACCCATATGTGCCAAGCTGATCAGCGACGGAACCAAATTTGCTATGCTGTACCCAGCCAGGCTCCGTATCTTCAAAGATAACTCCTTTAAGGACTTTACCTCTCACTTGGACGCCGAAGCGTTCTTACAGGATGAAGCTGAAGCTTCTCGGCCGGCCCATGATTGGGCAGACGAGCAATCCTAAAGCGACACACAAATGTCTCAAGCTCCCCCCCCCCCCCATCTTGAGATCTCAACCCCCTACTTCTCCCCCTGTGCCTTAAGCGACGCTGCCTCTGAGAGAAGATGACACCCCCTCGTCGACCAACCCCTCCCCACTCTACCCCTCACCTAATAGTCTACGCTGATCCTGACTCATGGAGTTCATATCAAAATCCTCACCTGTCCCATAAGCTAAATGGTCGATACTACTACCCACATCGTACCCCCCCTCTCCTTCCCACATACTACAGCACCCTGCAATGCTCCGGAACTCTTACCGTGAAGGAAGAAGAAACGGCCCACCTTCTCACTATTCTACTCCCCTCCCTTCCCCTATACCCGGTTTCTAATTCCTCCCTTCTCCAGAGGAAAGTGCATCGGAAACTTTCTACAAAGAGACGAAGCACACTGACTGTCTCCTGAAACCGAGAACTTACGACCCGCTGTCACCAGAGCTCCGACACATCCCCCTCCTCCCCCCCCCAGTTCTACTATTGCCTGTGGCGGGCGATATGCTCAAGTTATAAGTTATGTACAAGTTAAATGATGTATTCATCTGTTAATACACCTAAATGCGTGTGTGGGGATAACACCTGGGTGGAGGTGTTACCCCTAATCTCCCCAATCCCCTGCCTGAGTGCCTTGGCTGATGGTCGAGACCCTCAGAAATCCTTTCTGGAAGTCAATGTTTGCATGTTATTTCCCCCCCCCCCCCTCTCTCCCCCTATCTCTCCCCCAAAGGCAGCAATGTTGTTGTGATAAAATGTCGTCCGACAGGACATAAAGCTTCAAAGCATATACCCTTCCAATTACCCATTCCTGGAAAGGACTTATGTCTGATCTGACAATTGGTAGTTGGAACGTAGGTGGGATTAACTCACCCCAAAAGAGAAAACGTATATTAATGTATCTTGACAAGTTGCATCTTGACGTTGTGTGCCTGCAGGAAATTCACCTTACCCAGCCTGAATCGGCCAAACTCCGGATGCTTGGCTGGCAGGTCCTTTCTTCAGCATCTTTCAACTCAAAGGCACGGGGAGTAGCAATCATAGCCCGAAGACAGATACCCATCACAGCGGAAAATCTTCATACTGATCCAGAAGGTAGATATACCATGTGCCGCATCACACACGCACAATCCCAGTACATTATACTCAATATCTACGCTCCTAACACATACTCTAGACAATTCTTCTTAAACATAGTTAAAATCCTTACCCCCCTATTACACCTACCTATTATTCTCTGCGGAGATTTTAATCTAGTATCAGACCCACAACTGGACAAACAATTCCCCACGCCAAGAAACCTCCCCAAACAAGGCGTCCCGGCACTGGCAGAAAGACTCAATCTGATGGATGTTTGGAGAATTTTCCACCCCACGGAACGCGAATTCACATGCTTGTCTGCCTCTGCCGGAACACTCTCCTGCATTGACTACATCCTGCTATCAGACAGTTAATTCCCAGCTATCCTTACCTCCTTTATAGAACCCATCTCCCTATCAGACCACGCAGTCATATGGATAAAGATACGTCTGTCCCCCGAAAAAAGCCCCATGATCACATGGCGATGCCCTTCACACTTGCCTGTTTCAGCCTCCCTAAAACAGGTGGTAAACGCAGCATGGGATGATTTTGCCCTACATAACCAATCCACAGAACAATCTAACCCCGCCCTCTACTGGCAGGCCTCAAAGGCCACCATCAGAGGAGCCATGATCGCCCACACCGCACACCAAAAGAAAAGTATTGCCCGCAAATTTGCACAAGCCCAAACCTCCCTATCCACTAAATATGTACTATATAAAAACTCCCCCTCACCCTCCACCAAAGTGGAATACCAAAAGGCAAAATCCACATTCGAAGGACTCTTCATTAAATCAGAATCCCTATACACTTTTAAATCAAACGCTCGCTTCCATAAGTATGGAAACAAATCCAGTAAGTTACTATCTAACATGCTCAAAGGCCACCAATCCCCTTCACTTATACACCCCCTCAAACGACCAGATGGATCTTTAACCACCTCAAACAAGCAAATAGCTCAAACCTTACACGCATTCTACAGTTCTCTATATGGGCTCCCCGAATCAGACACACGACAAGCCCAGCAATTCTGGGAGGGCTTACCTATCCCCCAAGTACCCCCTGCCCTAACGGACACTCTCACTACCCCCTTCTCATCAGAGGAAGTATCAAAAACAATATCCGGACTTCAAACCGGCAAAGCCCCAGGCCCAGATGGCCTGACCTCGGACTACTATAAACTCCTTGCCCCGAAAATTGCCCCTACCCTAGCAGCAGTTTACAACCAAATTCAACAAACCAGTAATGCCCCCTCACTTTTCAATCTAGCTACCATTAAGGTCCTCCCAAAGGCAGGTCGAGACCCCACTGACCCGGGCTCCTACAGACCTATATCCCCGCTAGACATAGATTACAAAATTCTCACCAAAATACTCGCAGAGAGACTGAAACCCCTACTACCTTCCCTGATCCACACAGACCAGACAGGATTTATATCAGGCAGAAATCCTGTGACCAACATTAGGAAGGTCCCGACAGCCCTGCAGGTATCCCAGCGGACGGTGTCGGACGCCCCGCTGGCAGTTTTGTCCCTAGACGCGGAAAAGGCGTTCGACATGGTCCACTGTGATCACCTATACGACACCATGCGAAGATTTTCCCTCCCCGAAAAATTCATTAATATACTCCAGACCCTCTATAAAAACTCTGCCTCTAGACTAATGTGTAACGGCCTACTATCAGACCCCTTCCCAATAGCCCGGGGCACGAGACAAGGCTGTCCACTATCACCGCTGCTCTTCGCATTGGCCCTTGAGCCTCTAGCAATTGCGCTACGGCAATCCCCCTCCTTTACAGGTATAAAAGTGGAGAGTGTGGACCTTAGGGTCTCGCTCTTCGCTGATGACATGCTATTATTCTTAACAGCACCAGAACAAGCCCTAAAGATTATCCAAGCATTTAGCTCCTTTTCAGGTTACAAAATCAATATCTCAAAGTCAGAACTTATGATGCTAAAAGGCCCCCCTCCGCTCTTTCAGGCCGGGACGGAGATGCAGTCTATAAGAATGCAGACCTCAAAAAAACTTGGGAGTCCAGATTCCATCCAAACTAGAAAAACTATACCCTTGCAATTTTGAACCCTTGATCACATCCATGAATAAGACCATGGATTCGTGGACAGACTTGCCCCTGTCCCTGCTGGGGAGAGCGGAGGTAATAAAGTCAATCATAATGCCCAGATTATTTTATGTCATGCAAATGATCCCCATAAAAATCAACAAATCGGATGTGAAGAAATTTAACTCCAGAATAACAAAATTCCTCTGGAACGGGAAAAAATCTAAAATAGCTCTACACAAACTACAACTCCCCAAAACTATGGGAGGCCTCAACATCCCCGACCTCATACAATACTCTAAATCTCTCCTATGTCGGTTCGCAGTAGGCTGGCTAACAGAAACTAACAGTTACTCAGACCATTCCCTAGACTGCGCCCTCTTTTCACCCTACTCGCCTGGAGCCTTGCTACACACACCAAAACACAAACTCCCAAAACATTTACTACAGAACAAACTCTTTACTGACATCCATGCGGCATGGTGGTCTGTCTCCCAAACGATGAAACTGGATCCCATGCTATCCCTATAGTTACCCCTATGGGGCAATCCACTGTTCCCCCCCCGGGCCAACTTCGAATCGTGGAATATCTCCCCCTCCTCTAACAACCTTATACCCATACTTACGCTTACAGTCACTGTGGCAAAAAAGGTAATCCTTAACTCATGGATAAAAGCCCATATCCCAACAGTGACTGAGGTGGAATCCCTCCTATTGAAGTACTTATATTATGACAGGTATGACATACTAAAAAACTCCAACCCCTCTTCCTCTGAGAAATTTTACAAAACCTGGGGGCCTTTCATCAAAAGCCGTCCCCAAGAACAAAAACTAGAAATCTGTAAATTGATAGAATTGATTGATAGAATATATGCCCAACCAAACTTAACAGACATTAGCTGCCCCCCCCCCTACCCCCCACCTCCCCCCCCCCCTGTTTCCACCAGTTCACCCTTTATAACTAGAAAATTAGGCCTGATATTGTGAATTAATTTCTGCCCCACGTTGGCTGCTGACCTACACATTTGAACTGCAAGACCGCTATACTGTTATAATATGGCAGCCTCCTGAAGGCACTATTTGTATAAATCCACACTCTTGATCTTATTACACTGTTTTACCCACAATTTTGTGGATGCAATGTTTACTGCTTATTGTCACTTGTCAAAGCCTCAATAAAAATAATTTGAAAAAAAAAAAAAAAGATATATGAAAAGGAGGTGGAACGTTAGGAATGGGATCATACAGCAAAACATAATGTAATGTAAGTGGAGGGTGGATCCGCACAGACTATGGTTCATATCAAGTAATTATGTTAGACTAATTTTGAAAGACCAATATTTGAAACTATTGACGAAAAATCTCCTAGTCATCAATTGGTGGTGCGCCCAAACATTCAGAGAATACAACTGAATAGAAGGGGATTGACTTGCAAAGACGCAGGTCACAAAAAAGCAAAATGTGCTTTTTGGGCGCACTCTTTGTATATAATTATGTGATGTAGTATTAATTCATTAAAACGTAACTTTTATTAAGACTTTACCTAAAAGAAGGATGACTATCTAACTCTTCTTTGAAAAGAAAAATTCTCACTTGAAAAAGAAAAAGATTAAAATGTCCGCAAATGCCAGTGTTTGCTCTGCTATGAATGAGTCAGAGCATAAATTGGTCAGGCATGCAGTTAACGTTACTGGTCATGGGCATTCCTTTTGTAATGCTGCCTATTTAGTGATGCGTTGTGTGACCGTGATTACTCACTCCCTCTGATTATTTTTAAGGGCAAGTGCTGACAATTTTGTTGTGACTAATTGTGGAATATATGTCCTATTGTGGTCGCTGTCAGATTGCTCCTTGTGTTTAATAATAAAGGGAAGATTAAAATTAGGTGGAACTTAGGAATGGGATCATACAGCATAATGCAATGTCGCACGGCACTATACGGCAAAACATAATGCTCTACTGATGGTTGTGGGGAGGGAGAAATCTGGTTTAACCCAGAATTTCAAAATAATAGGGTTTTAAATAAAGGATAGATGAAAATGAGGTAGAACGTTAGGAATGGGAACCATATAGCATAATGCAATGTCGCACGCCACCATACGACACAACATAATGCTCTACTGAAGGTTGTGGGGAGGCGGAAATCTGGTTTAACCCAGAATTGTAAATAATGAGGGTTTTAAATAAAGGGTAGATGAAAATGAGGTGGAACGGGATCATACAGTAAACATAATGCTCTACTGATGGCTGTGGGGAAGTAGAAATCTGGTATAGCCCAGAATTTCAAAATATTAGGGATTTAAATAAAGGATAGATGAAAATGGGGTGGAACATTAGAAATGGGATCATACAGCAAAACATAATGCTCTACTGATGGTTGTGGGGAGGCGGAAACCTGGTTTAACCCAGAATTTCAAATGATTAGGGATTTAATTAAAAGATAGATGAAAAGGAGGTGGAACGTTAGGAATGGGATCATACAGCAAAACAATGCTCTACTGATGGTTGTAGGGAGTCAGAAATCTGGTTTAACCCAGAATTTCTAAATATTAGGGAATTAAATAAAGGATAGATGAAAATTAGGTGGAACTTATGAACGGGATCATACAGCAAAACATAATGCTCTACTGATGGTTGTGGGTATGCGAAAATCTGGTTTAACCCCGAATTTCAAATGATGAGGGTTTTAAATAAAAGATATATGAAAATGAGGTGGAACATTAGGAATGGGATCATTCAGTAAAACATAATGCTCTACTGATGGTCGTGAAGAGGCGGAAATCTGGTTTAACCCATAATTTCAAAATATTAGGGATTTAAATAAAGGATAGATGAAAATGAGGTGGAACATGAGGAATGAAACCATACAGCATAATGCAATGTCGCACGGCACCATATGGCACAACATAATGCTCTACTGATGGTTGTGGGGAGGCAGAAACCTGGTTTTACCCAGAATTTCAAACGATTAGTTATTAAATTAAAAGATAGATGAAAAGGAGGTGGAACGTTAGGAATGGGATCATACAGCATAATGCAATGTCGCACGGCACCATACGGCACAACATAATGCTCTACTGATGTTTGTGGGGGGGTGGCAACCTGGTTTAGCCCAGAATTTCAAATGATTAGGGATTTAATTAAATGATAGATAAAAAGAAGGTGGAACGTTAGGAATGGGATCATACAGCAAAACATAATGCTCTACTGATGGTTGTAAGAGGGAGAAATCTGGTTTAACCCAGAATTTCAAAATAATAGGGTTTTAAATAAAGGATAGATGAAAATGAGGTAGAACGTTAGGAATGGGAACCATACAGCATAATGCAATGTCGCACGCCACCATACGACACAACATAATGCTCTACTGACTTCCGGTGGGCGGGGCATCTAGTATGGCCGCATTTTAACCTAGCTCCTCAGGTGACACTCTGAAAATCCGAAAAAAAAACCTATTGTAATCTGCTTTTAGATTATATATCTACTTTGTGAGAAAGCACAAGTGTAGGGGATTTGATTGATACCACTTTCATCCTGGGAGCCTACAGAACACCGGAGTCCGGCCGCATACGTTGGCGGCCTGTATGACCGCCAGACATTTGGCGCGAAACCCGGCGTGGAGCTGAATTAGCTGCCGGAGGCTCATTTTGCTGTCTATCCTCGCTTCTGAGGCGCATTCTGTCCTCTAATCGGAACTGAAAGGAAAGGTGAGCTACATCTGCTTTATACCCAATCCCGTGCGGTGGTGGATTCATCCCTTGAGACCTCATCTAGGGACAAACTGCACCTTCCCACCCCCACAATATACATACCCCTCGCGGTGACTGCTTACAGACTACACGGTGGAACTGTCGGGGCGACATTTGCCAAGTAACCCTACCTTCACTTGGGGTGCTATCTGAGAAAGCTGAGCGGCAGGAGAGGAACGCTAAGGTGGCCTGCTTCTGACAGAGAGGGCCCCTGTTCGCCCTTTCTGCACGGCTGGGAGTGTCTTTGACTGGGTCTGGTCTTCACGGCTGGAGAGAGCAACAGACGGAGCGCGGGGTGGAAACCAGGTGGAGCGCAGGGGGGAGACTCGGCATATAGGTGGCTGTGACAGACTGAATCCCTGCTCGTCCACCTCCCCCATCCCTGGAGAGCACTGCTTGGCTGATTTAGACTGGGTGAACCTCACTCTGGATGAATCCCCATCCTTGTTGCCTGTCAGAACTCATGCGGGGAAGAAGTTCAGGACTCCCTGTTTGACCTGGACACTGTTTATAGCTACTACACACAGGGCACTTTGATGTTTCCCAGGCGATCGGGTGCCCGACGAGGAGAGCCAGAACAATAATCCTACTCGTTTACAAACCACACTTAAAAGTTGTCTTCACTCCCTCGGCTGGGATATATTTGACAACCTCTTGTTCCACAGTTGGGGTGAAATACCAACATCACTGTTTTCCTGCTTTACGTGACTTTTGGATTTCTTAGTATATAGTATAATTTTACTGATTTACTGTGGACTGAAATAATCAGTATTGTTGCTAAATGTTGCTAAATTGTTGCTAAATGTTAGTTGCAGAAATACTTTACTGCTTCCTCCCACGTATAATTATTTAGGTTACTGTCGCTCCACTCGTGTTCCCTGCGACTGTTGTTGCAAGGCTGACACCTAGTGACATCTTTGAAATATTACACCCAGAGTACTGTTAATAATTTTTGATTGAAAAAGGTTAGAACCTGATCCACATTCCTACTCTTAATCTTAATATATTCTCTTGGTGGATCCAACGTGAGAATACCCTAACTGTTTTATATGCTAAAGAAGACTTGTATTCTATAATTACACATATTGACAAGGTTTATGTGTGTCGGCCAAAGGCCTGCTGTTTTGACCTTACTTAGTATTGCTATACATTTTTGAATATCAGGATATTGGCCAGTACGTTGATAATTACTCTGTCACTATGTCTGGTGCTATGACAATCACCTCCATGGCTACAGAGGTATCTCGGTTGCTGATGTCCTATTTTGATATCAGATTCAACTGCTTAATGTCTCTCCTTGATAAGACGCAGGGGTCCCTGGAAGAACAGCCTCTTACTGTGGAAACACCCCCTATATCACAGACCCATTTGGAGACTGATGATTTCACTGACACATATCATAGCGAAGTTCCTATCTCTTCTGACCTCACGCCCATTGCTGCAGAGCTCAATTTAGAGTTTTCTCCTGGTAGGAGTCGCAGAATTAACTCTTTCAGTTTACCCTTGCAGATCATGACATCAGCTTTATCCATGGCTCAGACTAATACTTACAACATAGAGGAAATATTGGTACAAGCTTTTAATGGATCACATCAAGGGCCATTAAGAATTAAATATACACTCTATCCGGCTGTTAATGGTTATATATTGGCCTTGCTCCTCTTTGTGTCTGTTAGGTCAGTGTTGCGAGGCCTCATAGGTTCAGTGACATAAATATTATGCTATGAATATGTATACTTGTTATTCTGGTTTTGACCACTATCAGTCACTGACAATGTTTTCTCAGGTATTTAATTGAATCTATATCCTATAATTCTCTTATGGTCTTACAATGCTACTTAATATTTTTACAATTTCTTCTACGAGATGGCTTGCCTGGTTAAAACCACATGTGATTGTCGTTATACATGCATGTCAGTGATTGCCCATGTTTACTCATTATGGACGTTCATTGCTGAAGCTTCTACCCTCCTTTAGACTCTGTGGACTAACTGCTGATATGCTGTGAGGCCCATCATTTAGGACTCCCATTTTGCTTTGGTTCTTTAATATAAAAATATTCTATTTCTTCCCCAATTGCTCCCCCCCCCACCCTATGCACCCCGCACACAAACACACACACACACACACACACACACACACACACACACACACTTACTAATCCTAAATACTGACGTAAAATAGCTAGATTATTTTGATATTATTCGGAATCTAGCTCCCAGTTGGGATTACTAGATTACTACAACTAATATTTCCCTTACTTGCCCCATTGCAGTAGGTTAGAAATAATTTGCAATAATTTTGTTCTTCCACCTTCATTTCGATATGCTCAATTTAGTTACAGTTGTTTATTGCTATAATAATTTAGTTTTAAGTATCTTAAAACATTACAATATTATAAACATAACATGGGCCGTTGAGAAAACGGTCCCTGTTTAATTGTATCTGTTAGAGAAAAATTAGAAAAATATGGCGTGGGCGTTCTGCATCACAGTATCGTCATTTACTAAAACATTTTACTTCCTGTCTAATTTCTTTGAAAATGAATATCTTAAATTTAGCATAAACCATATAGTTGTTGAATCATACCACATGTCTGATGTTACAATTACATTGTTTAAATATAGGTATGTACTATTACTGTCAGTTTATATTTTGCTGAATACTATGTATGGCTCATTTTGATGCAGAAGCTTCAATAAAAAGTATTTGGAAAAAAAAAAAAAAAAACATAATGCTCTACTGAAGGTTGTGGGGAGGCGGAAATCTGGTTTAACCCAGAATTTCAAATAATGAGGGTTTTAAATAAAGGGTAGATAAAAATGAGGTGGAACAGGATCATATAGCAAAACATAATGCTCTACTGATGGCTGTGGGGAAGTAGAAATCTGGTATAGCCCAGAATTTCAAAATATTAGGGATTTAAATAAAGGATAGATGAAAATGAGGTGGAACATTAGGAATGGGATCATACAGCAAAACATAATGCTCTACTGATGGTTGTGGGGAGGCGGAAACCTGGTTTAACCCAGAATTTCAAATGATTAGGGATTTAATTAAAAGATAGATGAAAAGGAGGTGGAACGTTATAAATGGAATCATACAGCAAAACAATGCTCTACTGATGGTTGTAGGGAGTCAGAAATCTGGTGTAACCCAGAATTTCTAAATATTAGGGAATTAAATAAAGGATAGATAAAAATTAGGTGGAACTTAGGAACGGGATCATACAGCAAAACATAATGCTCTACTGATGGTTGTGGGTATGCGAAAATCTGGTTTAACCCCGAATTTCAAATGATGAGGGTTTTAAATAAAAGATATATGAAAATGAGGTGGAACGTTAGGAATGGGATCATTCAGTAAAACATAATGCTCTACTGATGGTCGTGGGGAGGCGGAAATCTGGTTTAACCCAGAATTTCAAAATATTAGGGATTTAAATAAAGGATAGATGAAAATGAGGTGGAACTTTAGGAATGGAACCATACAGCATAAGGCAATGTCGCACGCCACCATACAACACAACATAATGCTCTACTGATGGTCGTGGGGAGGCGGAAATCTGGTTTAACCCAGAATTTCAAAATATTAGGGATTTAAATAAAGGATAGATGAAAAGGAGGTGGAACGTTAGGAATGGGATCATACAGCAAAACATAATGCTCTACTGATGGTTGTGGGGAGGGAGAAATCTGGTTTAACCCAGAATTTCAAATGATTAAGGGTTTTAATAAAAGATAGATAAAAAGGAGGTGGAACGTTGGGAACGGGATCATACAGCAAAACAATGCTCTACTGATGGTCTTGTGGAGGCAGAAATCTGCCTAGAATTTCAAAATATTAGAGAATTAAATAAAGGGTAGATGAAAGTTAGGTGGAACTTAGGAACGGGATAATACAGCAAAACATAATGCTCTACTGATGGTCGTGGGGAGGCGGAAATCTGGTTTAACCCAGAATTTCAAAATATTAGGGATTTAAATAAAGGATAGATGAAAAAGAGGTGGAACTTTAGGAATGGAACCATACAGCATAATGCAATGTCGCACGGCACCATATGGCACAACATAATGCTCTACTGATGGTTGTGGGGAGGCATAAACCTGGTTTAACCCAGAATTTTAAATGATTAGTGATTAAATTAAAAGATAGATGAAAAGGAGGTGGAACGTTAGGAATGGGATCATACAGCATAATGCAATGTCGCATGGCACCATACGGCACAACATAATGCTCTACTGATGGTTGTGGGGAGGTGGCAACCTGGTTTAGCCCAGAATTTCAAATGATTAGGGATTTAATTAAATGATAGATGAAAAGAAGGTGGAACGTTAGGAATGGGATCATACAGCAAAACATAATGCTCTACTGATGGTTGTGGGGAGGCAGAGATCTAGTTTAATACAGAATTTCAAAATATTAGGGATTTAAATAAAGGATAGATGAAAATGAGGTGGAACATTAGGAATGGAACCATACAGCTTAATGCAATGTCGCACGGCACCATACGGCACAACATAATGCTCTACTGATAGTTGTGGGGAGGCGGAAACCTGGTTTAACCCAGAATTTCAAATGATGAGGGTTTTAAATAAAAGATATATGAAAATGAGGTGGAACATTAGGAATGGGATCATACAGCAAAACATAATGCTCTACTGACGGTCGTTGGGAGGCGGAAATCTGGTTTAACCCAGAATTTCTAAATATTAGGGAATTAAATAAAGGGTAGATGAAAGTTAGGTGGAACTTAGAAACGGGATCATACAGCAAAACATAATGCTCTACTGACGGTCGTAGGGAGGCAAAAATCTGGTTTAACCCAGAATTTCAAATGATGAGGGTTTTAAAAAAAAGATATATGAAAATGAGGTGGAACGTTAGGAATGGGATCATACAGCAAAACAATGCTCTACTGATGGTTGTGGGGAGGCGGAAACCTGGTTTAACCCAGAATTTCAAATGATTAGGGGTTTTAATAAAAGATAGATGAAAAGGAGGTGGAACGTTAGGAAAGGGATCATACAGCAAAACAATGCTCGGTGCTTATGTAATATCTGGGCTCCCGTTTTTCTTATGAGACCGCGTCCCCTCGCGGGACTCGCTGCGCTCGCCACGCTTCGAGCACGGTGGCTCGCTGCGCTCGCCACACTATATAAAATCAACTCCATGCGTAGTTGGATAGTAGAGGTATGAAAAAATGGGGTGGATTTAACATGGGAGCCCAGATAATACATAAGTACCCAATGCTCTACTGATGGTTGTGGGGAGGCGGAGATCTGGTTTAACCCAGAATTTCTAAATATTAGGGAATTAAATAAAGGGTAGATGAAAGTTAGGTGGAACTTAGAAACGGGATCATACAGCAAAACATAATGCTCTACTGACGGTCGTAGGGAGGCAAAAATCTGGTTTAACCCAGAATTTCAAATGATGAGGGTTTTAAAAAAAAGATATATGAAAATGAGGTGGAACGTTAGGAATGGGATCATACAGCAAAACAATGCTCTACTGATGGTTGTGGGGAGGCGGAAATCTGGTTTAACCCAGAATTTCTAAATATTAGGGATTTAAATAAAGGATAGATGAAAATGAGGTGGAACTTTAGGAATGGAACCATACAGCATAATGCAATGTCGCACGGCACCATATGGCACAACATAATGCTCTACTGATGGTTGTGGGGAGGCAGAAACCTGGTTTAACCCAGAATTTCAAATGATTAGTGATTAAATTAAAAGATAGATGAAAAGGAGGTGGAACGTTAGGAATGGGATCATACAGCATAATGCAATGTCGCATGGCACCATACGGCACCATACGGCACAACATAATGCTCTACTGATGGTTGTGGGAGGGTGGCAACCTGGTTTAGCCCAGAATTTCAAATGATTAGGGTTTTAAATAAAGGGTAGATAAAAATGAGGTGGAACAGGATCATACAGCTAAACATAATGCTCTACTGATGGCTGTGGGGAAGTAGAAATCTGGTATAGCCCAGAATTTCAAAATATTAGGGATTTAAATAAAGGATAGATGAAAATGAGGTGGAACATTAGGAATGGGATCATACAGCAAAACATAATGCTCTACTGATGGTTGTGGGGAGGCGGAAACCTGGTTTAACCCAGAATTTCAAATGATTAGGGATTTAATTAAAAGATAGATGAAAAGGAGGTGGAACGTTAGGAATGGGATCATACAGCAAAACAATGCTCTACTGATGGTTGTAGGGAGTCAGAAATCTGGTGTAACCCAGAATTTCTAAATATTAGGGAATTAAATAAAGGATAGATGAAAATTAGGTGGAACTTAGGAACGGGATCATACAGCAAAACATAATGCTCTACTGATGGTTATGGGTATGCGAAAATCTGGTTTAACCCCGAATTTCAAATGATGAGGGTTTTAAATAAAAGATATATGAAAATGAGGTGGAACGTTAGGAATGGGATCATTCAGTAAAACATAATGCTCTACTGATGGTCGTGGGGAGGCGGAAATCTGGTTTAACCCAGAATTTCAAAATATTAGGGATTTAAATAAAGGATAGATGAAAATGAGGTGGAACTTTAGGAATGGAACCATACAGCATAATGCAATGTCGCACGGCACCATACGGCACAACATAATGCTCTACTGATGGTTGTGGGGAGGTGGCAACCTGGTTCAGCCCAGAATTTCAAATGATTAGGGATTTAATTAAATGATAGATGAAAAGAAGGTGGAACGTTAGGAATGGGATCATACAGCAAAACATAATGCTCTACTGATGGTTGTGGGGAGGCAGAGATCTAGTTTAATACAGAATTTAAAAATATTAGGGATTTAAATAAAGGATAGATGAAAATGAGGTGGAACATTAGGAATGGAACCATACAGCTTAATGCAATGTCGCACGGCACCATACGGCACAACATAATGCTCTACTGATAGTTGTGGGGAGGCGGAAACCTGGTTTAACCCAGAATTTCAAATGATGAGGGTTTTAAATAAAAGATATATGAAAATAAGGTGGAACATTAGGAATGGGATCATACAGCAAAACATAATGCTCTACTGACGGTCGTGGGGAGGCGGAAATCTGGTTTAACCCAGAATTTCTAAATATTAGGGAATTAAATAAAGGGTAGATGAAAGTTAGGTGGAACTTAGAAACGGGATCATACAGCAAAACATAATGCTCTACTGACGGTCGTAGGGAGGCAAAAATCTGGTTTAACCCAGAATTTCAAATGATGAGGGTTTTAAAAAAAAGATATATGAAAATGAGGTGGAACGTTAGGAATGGGATCATACAGCAAAACAATGCTCTACTGATGGTTGTGGGGAGGCGGAAACCTGGTTTAACCCAGAATTTCAAATGATTAGGGGTTTTAATAAAAGATAGATGAAAAGGAGGTGGAACGTTAGGAAAGGGATCATACAGCAAAACAATGCTCTACTGATGGTTGTGGGGAGGCGGAGATCTGGATTAACCCAGAATTTCTAAATATTAGGGAATTAAATAAAGGGTAGATGAAAGTTAGGTGGAACTTAGAAACGGGATCATACAGCAAAACATAATGCTCTACTGAAGGTCGTAGGGAGGCAAAAATCTGGTTTAACCCAGAATTTCAAATGATGAGGGTTTTAAAAAAAAGATATATGAAAATGAGGTGGAACGTTAGGAATGGGATCATACAACAAAACAATGCTCTACTGATGGTTGTGGGGAGGCGGAAATCTGGTTTAACCCAGCATTTCAAAATATTAGGGATTTAAATAAAGGATAGATGAAAATGAGGTGGATCTTTAGGAATGGAACCATACAGCATAATGCAATGTCGCACGGCACCATATGGCACAACATAATGCTCTACTGATGGTTGTGGGGAGGCATAAACCTGGTTTAACCCAGAATTTTAAATGATTAGTGATTAAATTAAAAGATAGATGAAAAGGAGGTGGAACGTTAGGAATGGGATCATACAGCATAATGCAATGTCGCATGGCACCATACGGCACAACATAATGCTCTACTGATGGTTGTGGGGAGGTGGCAACCTGGTTTAGCCCAGAATTTCAAATGATTAGGAATTTAATTAAATGATAGATGAAAAGAAGGTGGAACGTTAGGAATGGGATCATACAGCAAAACATAATGCTCTACTGATGGTTGTGGGGAGGCAGAGATCTAGTTTAATACAGAATTTCAAAATATTAGGGATTTAAATAAAGGATAGATGAAAATGAGGTGGAACATTAGGAATGGAACCATACAGCTTAATGCAATGTCGCACGGCACCATACGGCACAACATAATGCTCTACTGATAGTTGTGGGGAGGCGGAAACCTGGTTTAACCCAGAATTTCAAATGATGAGGGTTTTAAATAAAAGATATATGAAAATGAGGTGGAACATTAGGAATGGGATCATACAGCAAAACATAATGCTCTACTGACGGTCGTTGGGAGGCGGAAATCTGGTTTACACCGAATTTCTAAATATTAGGGAATTAAATAAAGGGTAGATGAAAGTTAGGTGGAACTTAGAAACGGGATCATACAGCAAAACATAATGCTCTACTGACGGTCGTAGGGAGGCAAAAATCTGGTTTAACCCAGAATTTCAAATGATGAGGGTTTTAAAAAAAAGATATATGAAAATGAGGTGGAACGTTAGGAATGGGATCATACAGCAAAACAATGCTCTACTGATGGTTGAGGGGAGGTGGAAACCTGGTTTAACCCAGAATTTCAAATGATTAGGGGTTTTAATAAAAGATAGATGAAAAGGAGGTGGAACGTTAGGAAAGGGATCATACAGCAAAACAATGCTCGGTACTTATGTAATATCTGGGCTCCCGTTTTTCTTATGAGACCGCGTCCCCTCGCGGGACTCGCTGCGCTCGCCACGCTTCGGGCACGGTGGCTCGCTGCGCTCGCCACACTATATAAAATCAACTCCATGCGTAGTTGGATAGTAGAGGTATGAAAAAATGGGGTGGATTTAACATGGGAGCCCAGATAATACATAAGTACCCAATGCTCTACTGATGGTTGTGGGGAGGCGGAGATCTGGTTTAACCCAGAATTTCTAAATATTAGGGAATTAAATAAAGGGTAGATGAAAGTTAGGTGGAACTTAGAAACGGGATCATACAGCAAAACATAATGCTCTACTGACGGTCGTAGGGAGGCAAAAATCTGGTTTAACCCAGAATTTCAAATGATGAGGGTTTTAAAAAAAAGATATATGAAAATGAGGTGGAACGTTAGGAATGGGATCATACAGCAAAACAATGCTCTACTGATGGTTGTGGGGAGGCGGAAATCTGGTTTAACCCAGAATTTCTAAATATTAGGGATTTAAATAAAGGATAGATGAAAATGAGGTGGAACTTTAGGAATGGAACCATACAGCATAATGCAATGTCGCACGGCACCATATGGCACAACATAATGCTCTACTGATGGTTGTGGGGAGGCAGAAACCTGGTTTAACCCAGAATTTCAAATGATTAGTGATTAAATTAAAAGATAGATGAAAAGGAGGTGGAACGTTAGGAATGGGATCATACAGCATAATGCAATGTCGCACGGCACCATACGGCACAACATAATGCTCTACTGATGGTTGTGGGAGGGTGGCAACCTGGTTTAGCCCAGAATTTCAAATGATTAGGGTTTTAAATAAAGGGTAGATAAAAATGAGGTGGAACAGGATCATACAGCTAAACATAATGCTCTACTGATGGCTGTGGGGAAGTAGAAATCTGGTATAGCCCAGAATTTCAAAATATTAGGGATTTAAATAAAGGATAGATGAAAATGAGGTGGAACATTAGGAATGGGATCATACAGCAAAACATAATGCTCTACTGATGGTTGTGGGGAGGCGGAAACCTGGTTTAACCCATAATTTCAAATGATTAGGGATTTAATTAAAAGATAGATGAAAAGGAGGTGGAACGTTAGGAATGGGATCATACAGCAAAACAATGCTCTACTGATGGTTGTAGGGAGTCAGAAATCTGGTGTAACCCAGAATTTCTAAATATTAGGGAATTAAATAAAGGATAGATGAAAATTAGGTGGAACTTAGGAACGGGATCATACAGCAAAACATAATGCTCTACTGATGGTTATGGGTATGCGAAA